>NC_064642.1:400933791-401558791 GCF_023864345.2 Schistocerca serialis cubense | reverse complement strand
ATTCCAGGGCAACTGGAGAAAGAGTTGTTAAAATATTATGTCAGGAGTGTAGTGTTATGTAGCAATGAATCATGAACCACTGAAAAGAAAGAATAAAGGTATTTCGAAAGTTTTGAAATGTGGCTGTGGACAAGAATGCATAAGGTGAAGTGGCCTAACAGACTTAAGAAAGAAGAAAATGGGGGAAGAAAGAACATTATTGAAGTGATTAGAATTAGAAAAAATATTGGCCAGGACAAATACTACAACAAAGAATTATTGAAGGCAAAGAGCAAGGAATGAGAGGAAGAGAACTGGAATGATGACGGCATTAAAAGAGGACAGACAGATAAGGGAAGATGCTCAGAACAGGACATGGAGAGCCTCCAGTTGAAACCTTTGATCAGAAAGAACAGCAAGCGCTAATAAAACATTTATAACTTTGTGTGGTGCAGTAAGAACATTGTATAAAGCTTGTAACTGAATGCCTTGCAGAGACCTCTTCATTGTTCTTGCTGTCCTTAGATTTTTTTATTAATATATTTATCCTTTAATGAAATTTATTGCTTCAAATTTATCATGTTCAAACAAAGTTCCACATAAATAACCACCAAATAAGATATAAAGTGAAGTTCATGCCATGTAAACTTTACATCATCTGCTGTTTAGAATGGAGTCCTGTACCTGGTGCTAGAGATTTTTTTACAATTTGTGCACATAAAAGGAGGAGGAGGATATTAGTGTTTAATGTATCGTTGACATCATTAGAGATGGAGCACAATATTGAATTAGGAAAGGATGGAGAGTGAGAGCAGCCGTGCCCTTTTGAAGGAACCATCCTGGCATTTGCCTTAAGTGATTTAGGGAAATGACAGGAAGCCTAAATCAGGATGGCAAGGTGCAAGTTTGAACCAGTGTCCTCACAAATGCAAGTCCACTGAATTACCCTGCTCGATCAGGTTGCACATATATGTAGAGTAGAAACTATGAATAACTAGATTTTCCAAAATAGTTAAGTGTCCTCCAGTAATACAAATGATCTGAACTCTTGGTGGAAGTAAGAGAATTGTCTGTAATAAAATAAATCTACATTCTTACTGTATGTAGACAGTTATTTCTCCCAGTAAACATGAGTATTTCTAAGTACTCTGAAAAAAAAAAAAAAAAAAAAAAAAATCCTTTCCTGTTTCACTCTCAAAAAGGGCAAGAAAAAACGACTGTCTATATGCCTCTGTACAAGCCCTAATTTCTCTTATCTTACCTTTGTGATCCTTATGTGAAACATATGTTGGTAACAGTAGAATCACTCAGCAGCCGACTTCACATGCTAGTTCTCTAAACTTTCTCAATAATGTTGTGCAAAAAGACCATCAACTTCCCACCAGGGATTCCCACTTGAGTTCATGAAGGATCTCCGTATTACTGTCATGTTGATTGCACCTACCAATAACAAATCTAACAACCTGCCTCTAAGTTGCTTTGATATTTTCCTTTTAATCCGACCTTGTGGAGATTCCATACACACGAGGAGTACTCAAGAATGGGTCACACTAGTGTACTGTACGTAATCTCCTTAAATATCGCTTTGCAGCGTTATGCCTGGATATTTAATCAATGTGACTGTATTCTGAACATTACAGAATTGTTTTTCCTACTCATCTGCATTAACTTACATTTTTCTACAGGTAGAGCAATTTGGCATTCATCATACCAATGAGAAACTATGTCCAGGTATCTTGTATCCTCCTTACAGTCACTCAACAATGCCACTTTACCATAAACCACAGCATCAAAAGCAGACTGCTGCTCACTCTGTCCATCAGATCATTTATGTGTATGGAGAGTAAGAGCAGCCGTATCACACTTCCGTGAGGCACTCCCAACAAAACCCTTGTCTCTTATGAACACTCACCATCGAGGATACATCAGTTTTGTAGTGTAGTACATCTAATGTACTATACTAATGAAAATAGTACACTAATTAGTTATCAGCATAGCACACAAGTACACTTAATAATAGCTTTGTGTTTCTGATTTTATTGTTTTCACCTGTGAACAGATTTGGACTGTAATGAATTAGTGATTTATTGTATGTTTCACTGTTACATCCCTACAGTCAACACAATGTTATGAATGACACACATTCCCTGGACTGCCTTTTATAGCCATGAACATTTGTCATTTATATTCTCCACAAATTCTTTTGTACTGATATATGATCTCTTGTGTTTCAATCTCAGCCACCAGAGTTAACCTGTGGACCTTGTAGCGTATATACTCTTTTGTTGAGTTTCATTGGTATGTCACAAAAATTACTGAATGCAAGCTGTAGCTGCCGAACTATTCGTAATAAAGTTCCCGAATTTATTGCCCTCCAGAAAGGTTCTCATACTCAAATTATTCTTGAGACAAAGAGCTAGCTGAAACCTGAAGTTGAAAGCTCTGAGATATTTAGTGAGTCATGGGATATGTATCGGAAAGACAGATTAGAGGCCATGGCAAGGGGAGTTTTCATTGCAGTTGACAAAAATATTGTGTCTATTGAGGTCAAAGATGAGTGTGACAGTGAAGTCGTCTTGTAGAATGTAGGTGAAACTAAGTTAATTGTTGGATATTTATACTGATCAGCCAATTCCGCTGTTGCAGTTCTAGAAACATTCAAAGAAAGTCTATGGTCAATAGCACGTAAATACTCAAATAATGCAAAATTAGTTGTAGGCAACTTCAGCATGTCGAGTATAGACAGGGATGTCTATGGGTTCATTGCAGGGGGTACACACAGACAGTCACGCAAAATGCTTTTGAACAAGTTTTCTGAAAATTGTCTTGAGCAGCTAGCTTGGTAGCCTACATACAATTGAAATATTTTGGACCTAGTAGCTAGAAATAGGCCAGACCTTATCGACAATGTCCGTATAGAAACGGGGATTAGCGATCATGATGTCATTATAGCAACTGTGATTACGAAAGTTAATAAATCAGTCAAGAAGGCTAGGAGAGTGTTTCTGCTAGATGGAGCAGATAAGCAGTTATTAACATCTTACTTAGATGGTGAATTGGCATCCCTTAGTATTACTAAGATCGATATAGAGGAATTATAGGCAAAGTTTAAGCAGTTTGTTAATTGTGGTCTGGAGAGTTAACATGCCTAGCAAGTGGATAAAGGATGGAAAACATCCACCATGGTTTAATAATGAAATTCTGCAGATGCTGAGGAAGCAGAGGCTGTTGCACTCTCAATTCAAAAGGGAACGCACCAATGACAACAAGCGAAGGTTAGTAGAGATTCGTGGATCTGTGGAAAGATGTATGCATGATACATACACTCCTGGAAATGGAAAAAAGAACACATTGACACCGGTGTGTCAGACCCACCATACTTGCTCCGGACACTGCGAGAGGGCTGTACAAGCAATGATCACACGCACGGCACAGCGGACACACCAGGAACCGCGGTGTTGGCCGTCGAATGGCGCTAGCTGCGCAGCATTTGTGCACCGCCGCCGTCAGTGTCAGCCAGTTTGCCGTGGCATACGGAGCTCCATCGCAGTCTTTAACACTGGTAGCATGCCACGACAGCGTGGACGTGAACCGTATGTGCAGTTAACGGACTTTGAGCGAGGGCGTATAGTGGGCATGCGGGAGGCCGGGTGGACGTACCGCCGAATTGCTCAACACGTGGGGCGTGAGGTCTCCACAGTACATCGATGTTGTCGCCAGTGGTCGGCGGAAGGTGCACGTGCCCGTCGACCTGGGACCGGACCGCAGCGAAGCACGGATGCACGCCAAGACCATAGGATCCTACGCAGTGCCATAGGGGACCGCACCGCCACTTCCCAGCAAATTAGGGACACTGTTGCTCCTGGGGTATCGGCGAGGACCATTCGCAACCGTCTCCATGAAGCTGGGCTACGGTCCCGCACACCGTTAGGCCGTCTTCCGCTCACGCCCCAACATCGTGCAGCCCGCCTCCAGTGGTGTCGCGACAGGCGTGAATGGAGGGACGAATGGAGACGTGTCGTCTTCAGCGATGAGAGTCGCTTCTGCCTTGGTGCCAATGATGGTCATATGCGTGTTTGGCGCCGTGCAGGTGAGCGCCACAATCAGGACTGCATACGACCGAGGCACTCAGGGGCAACACCCGGCATCATGGTGTGGGGAGCGATCTCCTACACTGGCCGTACACCACTGGTGATCGTCGAGGGGACACTGAATAGTGCACGGTACATCCAAACCGTCATCGAACCCATCGTTCTACCATTCCTAGACCGGCAAGGGAACTTGCTGTTCCAACAGGACAATGCACGTCCGCATGTATCCCGTGCCACCCAACGTGCTCTAGAAGGTGTAAGTCAACTACCCTGGCCAGCAAGATCTCAGGATCTGTCCCCCATTGAGCATGTTTGGGACTGGATGAAGCGTCGTCTCACGCGGTCTGCACGTCCAGCACGAACGCTGGTCCAACTGAGGCGCCAGGTAGAAATGGCATGGCAAGCCGTTCCACAGGACTACATCCAGCATCTCTACGATCGTCTCCATGGGAGAATAGCAGCCTGCATTGCTGCGAAAGGTGGATATACACTGTACTAGTGCCGACATTGTGCATGCTCTGTTGCCTGTGTCTATGTGCCTGTGGTTCTGTCAGTGTGATCATGTGATGTATCTGACCCCAGGAATGTGTCAATAAAGTTTCCCCTTCCTGGGACAATGAATTCACAGTGTTCTTATTTCAATTTCCAGGAGTGTACAAGAACTACCGCTATCGCACCTTTGCAAAAGATCTGGCAGAGAACTCGAGAAAATTGTGGTCGTTTGTAAAATCACTAAGTGGGTCTAAGGCTTCCATTCAGTCCCTTGTTGACCAGTGTGGTGTGGCAGTTAAAGATAGCAGATTCAAAGCCAAAGTTTTAAATTTCACATTCAAGAAATCGTTCACACAAGAGACATACCGTCATTTGACCATCAGACACTCTCTCTTATGGATGACAAAGAAATAAGCGTATCTGACATAAAGAAGCAACTTAAAGGTTAAAAAAACAATCATCAGGTTCGGATGGAATCCCAGTTCGATTTTACAGTGAGTACTCTACAGCATTGGCCCCTTACTTCGCTTGCATTTATCATGAATCTCTCACCCAGCACAAAGTCCCAAACAGCGCAGGTGACTCCAGTATATAAGAAAGGTAAAAGAACGGACCCGCAAAGTTACAGACAATATCCCTAACTTCTGTTTGCTGCAGAATCCTTGAAAACATTCTCAGTTCAAATATAATAAACTTTCTTGGGATTAAGAAGCTTATTTCCACGAATCAGCATTGCTTTAGAAAGCGTTGCTGATGCAAAACTCAGCTTTCCCTTTTTTCACATGATATACTGAGAACTATGGAAGAAGGGCAACAGGCAGATTCTGTGTTTCTAGATTTCCAGAAAGCATTTGACACGGTGCCCCATTGCAGGCTGTTAACGAAAGTACAAGCATATGCAATAAGTTCACAGATATGTGAATGGCTCAAAAACTTCTTAAATATTAGAACCCAGTATGTTGTCCTAGACAGCGAGTGCTCATCAGAGACATGGTATCATCATGAGTGCCCCAGGGAAGTGTGATAGAACTACTGTAGTTCTCTATATACGTAAATGATTTGGCGGACGGGGTGGCCGGGAGTCTGTGGTTGTTTGCTGATGATGCCAAGATGACTTAGACAAAATTTCCAGTTAATGTGATGAAAGGCAGCTAGCCCTAAAATGGAAACATGTATGTTAATGCAGATGAGTAGGAAGAACCAACCTGTTAATGTTCGGATACAGTATTACTAGTGTCCAGTTGACACAGTCAAGTCATTTAAACATTTGAGTGTAATGTTGCAAAGCAATATGAAGTGGAACAAGCATGTGAAAACTGTGGTAGTGAACTTCACTTTATTGAGAGAATTTTAAGAAAGAGTGGTTCACCTGTAAAGAAGACTGCATATAGGATGCTGGTGCGACCTATCCTTGAGTACTGCTCGAGTGCTTGGGATCAGTACCACATTGGATTGAAGGAAGACATTGAAGCAATTCAGAGGAGGACTGCTAGATTTGTTACTTGTAGGCTCAAACAAAACTTAAGTGTTACAGAGATGCTTTGGGAACTCACATGAGAATCCCTGGAGGGAAAGCGGCGTGTTTTTCCGTGGCTACCCCCCCCCCCCCCCCCCCCACACACACACACACCTCCACACCCCCCCACACCCCCCAGGAAACACTATTGAGAAATTTTAGAGAACTGGCTTTTGAAGCTGACTGCTGAATGACTCTGCTGCCACCAATATACATCACGCATGAGGACCACAAAGATAATATATGAGAAATTAGGGCTCATATAGAGGTGTATGGACAGTTGTTTTTCCCTCGCTCTATTTGCAAGTGTAACAGGAGGGGAAATGACAAGTAGCGATACAGGGTACCCTCGACCACACCCTTTATGGTGGCTTTGGAGCGTTGATGTAGATGTAAATGTAGATCTGTCATATGTCTTTGTATTGACAATTCCACATGAGTTTGCAGTTTTTTGTGATTTTTTATGCAATATAAAACTGTATCCATAAAAACATTTTCTTGGTATATTCCAGTGAAATATCAACAAATGTGATTATACATTTCTCCTCATTGCAGAACATGAGGATACAACGGCACTGTATGACAAAATAACATCACTGCCAACTGCCGAATTGAAGTTTGAATCTGCACCCATGTCAGTGCCCGTGGCAGTAGAGTTCAAACCCCACCGGAACTGTTTCCTTAATTCTATTGATATAATAATATCCAGCCCACGAAACTGGATACCACAGTTTACAACAATGGATCTTGTAAGTGCGTATTATTATTATTATTTATTATCACATCAAAATAGTTCAAATCTCAATTTGTGGAGCAGTTTCCTCAAATATCAGACACAAGAAAAGCATAAAATTACTAGTTGAGTGAAGATGACTACATAGACCGACATTAGTGAAACTAGAAACATGTGCATTTCTCTCAAGACAGTACATGATGTAAGTTACATTGATGGGAAATCCAGGCTGGAATGCAGTATGTACATATGTCCATTTTTGGCTTGTTTTGTCACAAAATTCAAACTTTTATTGTAATTTTTCTTAATGTTGTAAAAAGCTGACTTAGGAATTCCAAAGTCTGTCATAACAGTCTGGCCAGAAGTACTGGCATGGATTTTATCAAGCCCTCATTTTATTTTCTAAATCTAATAATTTCTATTTATTCCTGATACTTACATCGAGTACTTATTGCAGTATATATACAATACTTACACGTTTATGCAATCGCATTTAAAGACTTTAGCACAGCTTATCGTATGGGCTTCAGCAAATGAACTGAGCAGCCTTTGATTGTGTTGTGTGCTTTGGACCAACAATGATACATACATCGTCATTTATCAACCACAGACCTCAGATGTTAAGTCCCACAGTGCTTAGACCCATTTGAGCCATCAACCACAGACAAAGCGAATGGCAAGGGAGGGAATGTGTTCAGCAGTTTAAATGAGCTTGGTGCAATCAATGTCCAGTACGGTATACTTGCATTTCAAGTGGCAATAAAGAAACCAGTTCAAATGATCATACACAAGCTGCATTGGAGGTAGGTGCTCTTTTGAAATGTGCTGAGAATACAGGTTTACTTCTACCTCGATTAGACAGGTGGCTGTATGTACCAATTTTCTGTGGTTGAAAGAGTATTGAGAGAGCTGACTGAGAAAAAATGGGCAAACAATGTTTTCAGTAAGAAAAACAGTCTAGGTTGCAACTGACAGCAGAAGGTTTATTAACGCATTTTACCTTTTTGAGGCCCCTTCAGAATTTTTACATGGGAAAAAATAAAAGAAATAAATTAGGGGCATGGTCCCATCTAGCATGAGATGGCGCTAAAAATTTTTTAAATGCCGTTTAAAAAGCCAGGAAGAGGGGAACTTGTGTTTGGGAACTGTGGGTAATGTATTAGTCATAAATAGAAAAAATTTTGTATGCACCTAGAATGTGAAAGTAAAAATTTTTTTTAAAATTTTGATAATGAGAAGCTAAATTTGTAGTGGAGCCATACAAATTATGACAATTCTGACCTTTGGCAAAGGAATGGCAATGCTAAGATAGAACCACACTTGTAATCTTGAAACATACATATTGCAACACAAACTGTAGCAATTGTGAACACACAACAATGTATATGGACACTACATATGATTGACAGGCAGAAAGCTACCAACATGGTGGACAGAAGCTCCAGGAGGTGGCATTTACATGTTTGGAAGCACTATAAATGAGAATAAGGTAAAACATATAGTGATAAGTAAAGGCAATGAAAATGAAAAAAAGATTTAAAATAGGCGATAGAAGTAAAATTGATGTAAAAGCAGAAGAAGGAATAAAATGTCTAATGCGCGCGCGCGCACACACACACACACGCACGCGCACGCACACACACGCACATACACATACACACACACTCTCTCTCTCTCTCTCTCAACCTGCCCAACTGTGAATGGCATAGGCACCCACTGCGAAGTTCTTGCTGTAAACAATATGCAAAGCATTTGTATACAGCACAAACTTTTCTATTTCAAATAACAAAGAAATAATTAAAAAACTGCAAGGAAAGGTCTTTACAGCCACCTTTTGTATAGCTTCTCTTGAAGTAAGAATTTTTACACTAACATTCTTATTGACAATATGATCAGTATTATTGTGTCATCTAGTATTGTCCAAGAAAACCTGTCTTCTAAAAGTCAGTTTAGTGCCAACAAGAGAAGAGAATTAACTTCACTTCTTAAATTGGTCACTCTTAAGTAATGGGTTCAGACAAAATGAAGGGTTATAACATTAAAGTAGCTCACACCACTCATGACAAGATCCAGTATCACTTTATATGAAATTAGAAGCCATGTAAGGACAAAGTCTCTTATTATGGTGTGTATAAACTTAAATGCAGTCAATACTGCATGTCTTACATTGCACAGACTGATCAGATGTTCAGAATGAGATTCCAAGAGCATATGCTCACTGAAAACGGCACATTTAAAAATAATTCCTCATTCATTGAGCATTTAAAATTTAGACTCCTAGAGCCTGTATTAGAATTGCTCCAAATTTTGCATCATTCATGCAAGAGCAAAAAATCGACTTTGCTTGAGGAACTGGAGATGGTGAAACACTCATGTAGCTACAGATGTAGGTCTTAATGATTAACTAATTACTGAGAATTAGACATTTAATGATCCAGTGATGGCAGTTCTTCAGAGTATAGCTGAGTACCACCGTAACTCCCCTTTTCAAGACATTAACTCATTTCTGTTTCTTAAATTTTACATCTGACTTATAAAAATGTACATAATTTATGTCTGTTTTCTACAGGAGTTGTAATCTCTATACAATTCTAATGTATATTTCGTCTTTACTCTTGATGAGAACAGATGGTGCCACGTGTTAGATATTTTATTCCTATTTTAACTAGGCCTACTTTTGTATCTATTTTACCTCTGTAACCTGTTTTCTGAAGAAGAGAAATTTGTTAACATTGAGTATAGATTTAAGTGTTAGGAAGTCTTTTATAGAAGTACTTGTATGGACTTTAGCCATGTATGGAAGTGAAATATGGACGATACACAGTTTAGGCAAGAAAAGTGAATAGGAGCTTTTGAAGTGTGTTATTACAGAAGAATGCTGAAGATTAGATGGGATGGATCACATAGCTAATGAGGAGGTAGTGAATAGAATTGACAAGCAAAGACATTTGTGGCACAACCCTGACTAGAAGAGGGGATTGGTTGGTAGGACACATTCTGAGGCATCAAGGAATCACCAATTTAGTACTAAGGAGAAATGTGGGGTGTAGAAATTGTAGCAGGAGAACAAGATATGAATTCAGTACACAGATTCTGAAGGATGTAGCTTGTAATAGTTACTTGGAGATGAACAGGCTTGCTCAGGACCGAATAGCATGAAGTGCTGCATCAATTCAGTCTTCGGACTTAAGACCACAACAACAACCTGTTTTAAATCCATTTTTCATTTTTATTGCCTTTTCTTACCACTATATGTTTTACCAAATTCCCATTTATTGTACTTCCGAACAGGTAAATGCCAGCTAGCGAAGCTTCTGCCTGCTGTGTCAACAGCTTGCTGCCTGTCAGTCTTACGTATCGTGCGCATATGTTGTTACATATTCACATATTTAGCTTTTCGTTGCCAGTTTTGGGTAACATTTTTAAAAATCTCTTACTTTGGCATTCTAGATACATACCAAAAGCTTGACTATTTGTGACTAATGCATTACCCATAGTTCCAAAATATAAGTCCCCTTCTTTCTTTCACCATCTTCTGATGCTAGATACGCCCATACCCCTAATCTATTTCTATTTATTTTTTCCCATTTAAGAATACTGAAGATGCCTTGAGAAGGCAAAACATGTAAATAAAGATGCTGTGGTCATTTGCAACCTGGACTGTCTTTCTTGCTAAAAATACACAGGGTGTATACGACCAACGGAAAAACCCGGGAATTTTTGTAACTGGTAAGAATCAATACTCCAACAAAGGATATTACAGCAGAATAATACTGCAGCAATAAAACATGAACGAGAGAGAAAAAAATTAAAATAAAACATAAGTTGTAAAGGAAATGTGCCATATACGACGACAAGACACAGTGCGCATACAAGCATCTGCCAACAGCAAAATGTGTCAAAGTCTTTAGGAAGACTATGCAATGCTTCATACCACATTGCCTCTGATGAACGTGACGTCACAACTGCTTACAATAGATTTGTTTGATCAGTTGCGAACAAACTCATGTGCATGCACTATTCAGTCACATAAGAGTAGTACCTTCTCCCACTTCTGGCTACAGAAGTGTAGCATTTAGCTGTATAAGCAGTAGCAGCAAGCAGCCAGATGCTACCCGGAAAATCTTTACTGGTGCGACTAAGGTGCCACTAGATTCACGCATGCACAGCAGGCCCAGATCTAGGGGGTGGGGGGCAATCCGGGGTATCTGCCCCAGGGCAATTTCGGGGAGTTGGGGGGGTAATTCACCTTCTTGCGGAAAAAGACCTTGTTTCACAAAGCAACTAGCATCCAGTGCAAGTTGGTCTATCAATTATTCGAATGATTTTGAAAAACATCCCTGTTAGTTTTTGAACATTTTTCAATAAATTCTAAGTTGACTCTGAATGAATCATAAGTTGATTTTTGAATGTGTGCATAGTGTACACGATGTGTCTGCCAGGGGAATCCCCGTCACATCTAGAAATAAATTTTCCTGCAGACAAAAGGGGACAGGGCTATATGAACTGAGTGGAATAAAGCTGAACAGGTGAATGCCAGTCGCTGTTTATGTGGTTGACTTGGTTTGCAAATAATCAGCATTGTTATAATTACTAGCAAAATCCATAGAGTCAGACTACCAGAGTGGAAATAAATGACTAACAGGTAACAACAATTACACAATATCTTCTCGTACTACTTTTCGATCTCGCGCTTCAGAAGCTAGAGAGTATGAATGAAATGTGAATTTATTTCCTAATATAAAACTTTTTGCATGTAGTGGGTGTAATAGGCATTTGATAGTGGTAATTCGTGAATTATATCCTGTCATGTTATAAAAATAACCATTTGTGCCAAAACAGTCCTGTTTATTTGGTGTGTGTTACAATTGCTGCAATATTAGGCAGGCCTATTTTGTTTTATATAGCAGACAGTAACAAAATAAACGTAATCAGATCGAGAAACCACACCAGTCTTGAATACTATTTTAAAGGGGGTAGAATGTCAAACCAGCCAACTGGGAGCAGGACAGGCATCACAGGATATTTTAATGTCTACTGTTCTGAATATAGTTTGATGACATCCATTACAAAATATTGCACATTTGGATTCAACAGATCGAAATACAGTGACGTGCGATTGAAGAGTGCTGTGTGAAGAGGCATGGTACTTTGGCATACTTAAGGCGAAGTAACATGTCTTACATTTCCTCAAACACACGTTTTATGTATCAGAACATATTTTTGAAAAGTATTTTTATTTTTTTTATTTTTGGCATCCTACCTCAAATGCTCGAGTGAGGAGGGGTGCCACTACCTAGTATTACCCTGGATCGGAAATATTGTAGATCCGAGACTGATGCACAGAGCAGTCGTAGTAGTAGTGAGGTGGTAGTCTCCACGTGACCTGTGTTCATGTTTAGTGATTTTTGCTGTTTCCTCTTCGTTTATTGCTCTCATGTCAGACGGATGGAGCTATCAAGTGAATTGAAATACACTCACATAATTACGGAAGGCTAAAAAAATGGCTCTGAGCACTATGGGACTTAACGAAGGCTAAAATATGTTATTAGTTTCAGATTTGATTTTATTTCATTTCCACCTTTCTGACAGTCAACCATTAATCGCCTTGCTAAAGAAATTTGGCTTTTATTAATCTTTTCTGCTGAGACAGTCAATTTATTTGAAACAAAGTGTTTTAACTCCACACTATTGGCTAATTTCAACTGTTCACTGCATTTCAAGTGCATGTTTTCATCTTGTAACAAATATGGCATTATGCCATTATAAAGAATCAAACATAAGGTAATACAGTATTGATACTCCAAGAAAATTTACATCCGAATCTGGACATACGAATGTGCACTTCAAGCCAAATTATGCATTTTTATATGGTTCACAAAATTCCTAAGCTTTTGGAGCATCCTCTAAGGTCTTGTTTCTTTTATGACGTAATGCTAGATCTTTTAATGTTTTACACATACGAGCCTACGGGCTTCCAGCGTCACCGTAGCTGCGTGAGTGTGGCGATGCCTGTTATCTAGCGCTCTCTGGTAACTGCTGAAATGACCCTATTTCTAACAGGTCGCAGGAAAATATTGCGAATAGTTGTTTGAAAAGCGTTTATTTTGAAAGTAAATATCCTTTTACGCAAGATGAACTATGTGGGGGAATGTACGAAGAATTTCTTAAATCACAGAGCATTTTACTCTCATTTAAAAATCAACTCTTTGAGGATGACCATTTAGAATAATTTCTAGCCCAGATCAGACATTTATGTTGTATATTAATCTTCAAGACCAGTATTATATGTGTAAGCTTTTCTTTTCTTGTAGCAACACTCTGTATGCTAATTTAAATCATTACCTTTTACTATTTGTGTGTTCGTGCCACTTAACAGTGTCCTATGCTCTGAATATCCGCCGTCATCGGCTGGCAAGATGACGTGACATGTGCTATGACTGGCTTAGATAAGTGCATCGCAATCTTGATTTCAGTGCTTCGGAAAGTAATATGCGGTGTTTGGTGGAATTGGAATTTATACTTTCGCAATACGAAAATATGCAGTGTACACATTGCTGCACATCAGACATCTTTCCAAAATGTGTTTTTGCCCGGAGTTTTGTTTTCTAAAGTGTTTGGAAATTCTACGCTGGTGTCAAAACTATAACCATTGAAAAGGATTGATAAGTTTTACAGTTCTGAGGAAAAGTATAGTGTCACCTACCGGAAAAAATTTATTTTCATCTGGGAGAAAGTGTATTATTAACAAGGAAATTAGGGTCCCCCTCCCCTCACCGTTTATACACACAGATACATCATTAAGGTTGCTGCATCATAACCTTAGAGTAGGATGATTCATATGGCACAAATAATGCGTGAGGGGGGGGGGGGGGGGGGAGCACCTGTTATAACTGAGATATTGCTGAAATGAGGGAGTTCCGTCAGTTATGCTTCATGTGTATGTCAGTGCAAGACATATTCGAGAACACTGGGCCCAGCATTGTGTCGTATCACACAGTTTCTGTTCAAACATTATGAGATGTGACAGGTTTCAGCCTCTCCTTCAAATGACAATTCACTAGAAAACAACTAGAGAGTAAATTAGCTATGTCCCATTAAACAAAATGACACAATATTATGAGAACAATAGTTGCTACTCGCCATATAGTGGAGTTGCCGAGTCGCAGATAGGCAACCAAAAACCTGTCACAAAATAGTATTTGGTCAACAAGGCTTTTGACACACACACACACACACACACACACACACACACACACACACACACAGGCAAATCACATGCACATGACCACATACTACCAGCAGTGCATAATGGGGGTGGCAACTGGGGGGAGTAAGGAGTCTGAAGGTTACACTGAGGATGGACTAGAGAGGGTAGCAGAAAAGAAGGGAAGTAAAAACACTGGGTGTGTTTGTGGAATAGAGAGATGTGTAATGCTGGAATGGGAACAAGGTAGGGGCTAGATAGGTGAGGACACTGACTAAGGAAGGTTGAAGCCAGGTGAGTTATGGAAACACGGGATATATTGCAGGGAGAGTTCCCACCTGTGCAGTTCAAAAAAGCTAATGTTGGTGGGAAGGATACACATGACACAGGCTGTGAAGCAGTCATTGAAATGAAGAATAGTGTGTTGGGCACCGTTCAGCAACAGGGTAGTCCAGTTGTTTCTTAGCCACAGTTCATGTGGACAGACATCTTGATGGTTTTCATGCCCACATAGAATGCAGCACAGTGGTTTCATAGCCCTGCCATTGATGGGATAGGTGATGTTTGTGCCCAGACTGGAGTATGTGGTGGTAGGAGGATTTGTGGGAAAGGTTTTGCATCTAGGTCTATTAAAGGGGTATGAGCCATGAGTTAAGATTGTTGGGAGCAGCAGTTGTGTAGATTCGATGGACAGCAGAATACCCCTGTGGGAGGGGTGGGCAGGACTTTTCTCGGCACGATGAGAGGTAGTCGAAACCCTGGTGGAGAATGTAATTCAGTTGCTCCAATTATGAGGGTAATGCTTGTCTGTGGCCGGATGGAAAGACTTTGGGAGAGGTGGTGGGTGACTGAAAAGATAAGACACAGGAGATTTACTTTTGTACAAGGTTGGAAGGACAATTGTGGTCTGTAAAGGCCTCAATGAGACCCACAACACATTTTGAGAGGAACTGCTCATCACTGCACCTTCGGTGGCCACAGGTGGTAGTAATGCTGGTGGTTAGTAGGTCTGATATGGACAGAGGTACTGAAGAAGCCATCTTGGAGGTGGAGGTCAACATCTAGGAAGGTGGCTTGTTGGCTGGTGAAGTGAATGGGGGAGAAGGTGTTGAGGTTCTGGGAGAATGTGGATAGTGTGTCTTCACCCTCGATCCAGATTGTGAAGATGTCATCAGTGAATCTGAAATAGGTGAGAGGTTTAGGATCCTGGGTATTTAAGGAGGATTCCTCTAGATGGCCCATGATTAGGTTGGCATAGGACGCCCATAGCCGTGTCCCAGATTTATTTGTATGTAATGCCTTCAAAGGAGAAGTAATTGTGGGTAAGGGTATAGTTGGTCGTGGTGACTAGGAAGGAGGGTGTTGGTTTGGAATCCATCGGACATTGGGAAAGGCAGTGTTCAATAGCAGTAAGGCCATGGGTATTAGGGATGTTAGTGCGAAGGGAAGTGGCATTAATAGTGATGAGCAAGGCACCATGGGGAACAGGAACTGTGGCGAGTCTATGGACGAAATGTTTGGTATCTTTTTAGAGGAGGTAGGTTGTGGGTAATAGGCTGAAGGTGTTAGTCTATAAGAGCAGAGATTCTCTCAATGGGGACACAGTAACCAGCCATAATCGGGTGTCCTGCTTGGTTTGGTTTATGGACTTTAGGAAGCATGCGGAGGATAGGAGTGTGGGGGGTGGTAGGGATGAGGAGGGAGATGAACTCCGGGGGAGAGACTGCAGATCCTGCTAGACTTCTAGAATGGGGTCACTGTTCAAGGTTTATGGGTGGATGTATATGACAGCTGGGGGGAGTCATTCTGCCAGGTAATCCCCGCGGTTCAAAACTACGGTGGTGGAGCCTTTTCCCGTAGGTAGGATTATAAGGTCAGGATCAGTTTTTAGATGGTGGACTGCAGTTCTTTCTGTGGGTGTAAGGTTACTTTGCATGTTGAGGGAAGGTTGAAGGTTAAGAAATTCTGTAAAGTTAAGAGGGATGATTTGGGGTCAGTGGGGGTGGATCATGGATGGATGGAGGAGTGAAGTAAGGCAGGCGGGGTTCAACATTGGTCTTTGGTTGTGTCTGATAGGTAGTGTTGGTGGCGAAAAAATGTTTCCACTGTAGGGATCGGGAGAAGGAAAGATGGTCTTAACAAGTCCTGCCTGATTGAATTAGGGAGTGGGGCAAAAGATGAGGCCTTTGGAAAGGACTGATATTTTTGCCAGGGCTAAGGCTTTTGGAGGAAGGGTTCATGACTGTGTTTCAGGTCTATTTAGGTTCTGTGTTGTGGTGGGAACGCGTTTTGGAGTGTGGGGTAAATGTACTAGGTCTGAGAGACAGAGTTTATCAGCTATGATGGGGCATGGGGGAGGCGTGGACAGTGGTACTCCAAGGCATGAGTGGGAAGTGAGCAGAGTGGAGAGTTTTTTGAGGTAGCATTGTGCATGTTGCTCTAGTTCCTGGTGGGCAAATGTTTCAATGTTTGTTGTGGGTTCCAGGAATTTGCCATTGCATAGCAGGAGAATTTTACGGGTGGAAAGAAGGTATTGCAAGGGGGTTTGGGTTTTATTGATGTGGTTTTGTAGGACTATGTTACTGAGGGCTAAGGATTGGCGGAATCTGAACAGATGGAAGTCATTGTGGAAGGAAGGGTGGCAGCCAGAGATGGGTAACGTGATGGTAAGGTCATTAGGGGAGGTTCCATGAGCCAAGCAACAATGCAGGAACAGTATATGGGACTCTGTTCTGGCTAGGAATAAGGAAACTTTGCTGTATTGACACAAATGGAAGGAGCAAGGATCCATGGTGGTGGAAAAAGTGAAAAAATACATAAATAACATAGAATTACATCCAAAAAAATTTCGCAAAAATACACCCAAATAGTGGAAGAAAATCACAGAAAGGATGAAACAGATGAAATAAGGGGAAACAAGATGAAATCTGAGAGAGTACGATGATAGTGAAAGGCAAAACTCACTAAAACTGGTGGGAAGTCTCAGTGAGATTAAAGAAAAAATGTAAGTAACAAAAATGTTTTACTGTGAGTTGCATGTCTGAGGGTGGATAGGTGTGAAGAAGGGGACTGCAGATGTGAGTGGATGAGGTGAAATTATTAGGTGTGAACTGGGATAGAATGAAGGAGTAGGGTGTGGGGAGGGGTTGGTAGGATGAGATAACAAGATCGTGTGCGACCGGAGAGGTGCAGGAAATAACGCGTGAAAATACAATGCCTGACAGATTCCAAACCAACAACCTCCTTCCTAGTCACCATGACCAACTATATCCTCACCCACAATTACTTCTCCTTCGAAGACATTACCTACAAACAAATCTGGCGTATGGCTATGGGCATCCAATGCCAACCTATTCATGGACCATCTAGAGGAATCCGTCCTAAACACCCAGAGTCCCCACCCTCTCACCTGGTTCACATTCATTGATGACATCCTTGCAGTCCGGGTCACGAGTGAAAACATCCTATCCACATTCCTCCAGAACCTCAACATCTTCTCCCCCATTCATTTCACCTGGTCCTACTCAGCGCAACAAGCCACCTTCCTAGATGGTTGACCACCACCTCAAAGATGGCTACATCAGTACCTCTGTCCATATCAGACCTACTAACCACCAGCAATACCTTCACTTCGACAACTGCCACGTGTTTCACACCAAGAAGTCCCTTCCATACAGCGTACCCACCCATGGCTGTCGCATCTACATTGACAAGCAGCCCGTCCCAAAATATACAGAGGGTCTCACTGAGGCCTTTACAGGCCATAATTGCCCTCCCAAACTTGTACAAAAACAAATCTCCTGTGCCTTATCTTTCCAGTCACCCACCACCTCCAAAAGTCTCACCGTTCTGGCCACAGAGGGGCATCCCCTTGTAACTCAGTACCATCTAGGACTGGAGCAACTGAATGACATTCTCTGCTAGGGTTTCGACTACCTCTCGTTGTGCCCTGAAATGAGAAGTGTCCTGCCCAGTATCCTTCCCACCCCTCACACAGTGGTATTCCACCGTCCACTGAACCTACACAATATCCTCGTCCATCCCTACTCAACCCGTGTTCCCAACCCCTTACCTCATGGCTCGTATCACTGTAATAGACCTAGATGCAAGACCTCTCCCATACATCCACCCACCACCACCTTCTCCAGTCCGGTCACAGCCATCACTTATCCCATCAAAGGCAAGGCTATGTGTGAAACCAGTCATGTGAAGTCCAAGCTAAGCTGCAAACACTGTGCTGCATTCTATGTGGGAATGACAACCACTAAGCTGTCTGACCACATGAATGGCCACCAACAAACTGTGGCCAAGAAACAACTGCACCACCCTGCCAACCATGACGTCCTTCATTGAAATGTCTGCTTCACAGTCTGTGTCATATGCACCCTTCCCACCAACACTAGCTTTTCTGAATTGCATAGGTGGGAACTCTCCCTGCAATATATCCTATGTTCCCGTAACACTCCTGTCCTCAACTTTCATTAGTCATTGTCCTCACCCATCCAGCCCCTACCTTGTTCCCATTCCTGCACTACACAGCCCTCTATTCCACCAACACATCCAGTCTTTTTACTTCTTCTTCACTACCCCCTCCCTCTCCTCCGACCTCTGTCTAGTCTCCCGACTGCACCTAGCTACCCTATCCTGCCATCCCTTTCCCTCCCTGCCCCAGCTTCCTCCGTACTCCCACCCAGTTGCCTCTTCCATGATGCACTGCTGCTGCTGGTTATAGCCTGGCTTCAGCTGCTAGAGACTGTGGTCAAGTGTGTGGTGAATTGCCTTTGTGTGTGTGTGTGTGTGTGTGTGGGGGGGGGGGGGGGCTGAAAGCTTATTTTGTGACAGTCCTTTAGTTGTGCCTATTTGCAACTCAGCATCTCTACTATATGGTGAATAGCAACTATCCTTTTCATAATATTGTTACATTCCATCCTTGATTTTCCATTGTTTAAACAAAATGAGACCATTCTTGTGAAATGTGTGTGTTAATTTTCAACATACATATATGACATCTAACTCGTTGATCATGTTTAAGAAAATTTATGCCATGAAGAACCAAATAAACTGTATACATAAAACTGTAAACATTATTACAGTCAAACAAAGGTTATGTTTGGAATTCTTGGTTTCTTGAAGACATTGCTCGCAGTTATTTCTGGGGAAGAGTTACACTATGTTTACAGGTATATTTTAAACCAATCTCAGTCTTGCTTCAGAAGCTGCCAAGACTACTCATATAACCAAAACTGCAAGAAAATCCAACTGGGATGACCTTTCACAATAAAAAATCCTTAATTTCAACTAGGTTAACAAAATTTTAGGCATAAAGGAAATGGCTTGCCAATGTGTTGGAGAGACAAAAGGAATATCCATACAATAATGACAAGGCATACTGCTGAGATGATCACCTTTACCTTTAGAGGAGACAGTAACAAGTGAAAAATCACCCTTTGTTGTATACAATATCGTAAGTTGGGGTTTGAATCGTGTGACTGGCAGCTGAGCATCAGCCTGAAGTGGTGAAGGAAGTTTACCGTCAATGTTAGATTCACATGAAAGAGAACCCTTGCGTGACTTATGGTAATCATCTGAAGAAATCTTGCTGAGAATACAGATCTTTAAGTACTACATGGCACATGAAGATTCTCCACATTATGAACAGGAAAGCATTTTCTTAAGAAAATAATTGAGACAAGTAGTTAGGAAAGAAAAACAGTGTGCAGTGTGTTCTCTGATAGGCACAGCACTGACTGGAAAAATCTTAGAGTAAAGACAAAACTGAAAAACTGAGTAGTGAATTCAAGATAGCACTGTACAGATTACACTATTTCAAAATTTATCATACAAAGCAGAAAACTGCTCCCTGACAGTCTTAAAAGAAGATTATTGTACATACAACAAGCTATATTTTTGTGTGGGAAGATAGATGGTTTTTGGAAAATTCTGTGCACGTACTTTTCATCACTTTCTTGCCAAACAAACACAGTGTTATAAATAAATTAATTTATGAAAGTACATATTTTATGATTAAAGGAACAACTCGCCAAATAGCAGAGACACTGGGTCACTCAACAGCCTCAGAGACAAGACTGAAAACTTGGTTAGCTTTTGCGATTTTTTACAGCCGAATGTAGCTGGAGGGGAGGGGGGCAGCAGAGGCTGAGTCGTACCAAAGTTTTCAGTCTTGTTTGTGTGCCTGTTAACAACTCATTGCTTCTACTATTTGATGAGTTGCTACCTATACTGCTAAATTATTTACATTCTGCCAGAACTTTTCATAACATATTTGCTTTATAGGAGTAAATTTTTATTCAAGAGCACATAATTACACACAACTTTAAAGTAGAAAGTCTTGACTTTTCAATAATATAAATGTTACTACTATACCAAATATTTTGAGAGGTGCAGTAGTTTGAAAACAATGAAATTCTTCGCCACGACGTTGCATAAAACATTTAATATTTTATTCACCTCTGCATACTGCTAAGGTCTTTCATAAATAAAGAGAAATCTTGTTATATTTTCCAGTGTCAGACAAGGTAAAAGGTTCAGATAAGAATAACAGAGTCCTGACCTTTTGATAAAAAGTTTATTTATTCAAAACAGATTTTAGGAAATTATTGTTAAGTGGCACATACAAAACATATTTAAAACCAGAACCATTACTGCTGTTTTATGTGCAGTTTGAGGGAGTTCAGCGATTCGTGAAAGAAGAAAATGGATCCTACGTACTTACAATTGCAGGACTTCAGAAAGTGAAGGTACATTATTGTCTTCAAGTACATCGCCATTTGTATACAAAGGTCCTCATGAGTATTTTCAGTCTTTCCCTTTTCCTGTTACAGGGGCCTATCTCATTTGGTATAACATTCTACGATCGTACTACAAGAAAATTACTCAACTCTGCAGTGTTAGACTTGGGCACTCCTTTAATTGTTCCAGCTGGGCTTTGGTATGATCCACATGAAGCTGAACTGGAGCAACTGTACAGGCTTTAAGGTGAAAAAGAAAAAAATATTTGTGTATATATGTTTCATAAAAAAGTTCTCAAAATGATTTCTGTCATTTATACTTATCAAATACAATTTTCTTTACGAAGTATAATCTGCTAGTTTAAAATGATTCAATACATTTATAACCCACTGACACTCTACACCTTTAGTAAACTCTCTAATAAAACGGTAATTGCAAATAAACATTTTCTCTCTGTATTCAGGTAACAGTCCCATGTTCATTGGAGGTACTATGCCTTGTTCTTTCAATTCTTGAAGGCCACGGAGAACATGATACACCATTGTTATTTCCACAAATCTCTTTTGGTTTTCTGTAACAAACAAAAGACTTTGCCTAGCAAGATATCACTAGTGGGTAGCCCTGCAAGTTAACAGAACATATACTTACCATCATCATCACTGAACATTACACCAATCTGATATGGGAATGAAAAGTATATATCCTCCTTGTTGACTGCCAACTCTTGTCGATGTTTCAGTGAAAATGAGGTAATATTTTTTTTCAGTTCTTTTATAGTGTCCTCGTGCACCAAGCCCTCCAGATTTTCAAAATCGCCTTTTGGTAAATAAGCTGACACTGTTTCAACTGCCTGAGATTGAAAAAAAAAGAAAGTTTTGTCATTGTTTATTATAGTTATGTAATAAAGAAATACAGTTAGGAAATAAATAGTTAGATCTATTCCATGTAATTAAAGGGAAATAACATTTTCCAAACAACTCATTTGCTTATAACAACTGTCCTGACATTATACAATGTAAAAAAAAGTTTAAGGTGTGGCTTTCATAAATATAAATTCTCTCAGGACCACAGAATTGTCTGGGGAAGCCTGATTATGAATTACAATTATCGACCCCTTTACAAATATATGAGAACACTTTCCCAAATGTATTAATATTCAGTGCAAAGTAAATATACTGATTTTATGTGCTTTCTGCCATTCACAGAATTTAAACCTGCTTCATTGCACTTTCCATGGAGAAACCAAGTTTAGTGATACCACACAGACTAAAGGAGATAATTTAGGAGAGAACATGTGTCATTTCATTTTAACTCACAATAATTAACATACCCTGCTGTATCGTCATTTGCTGATCTACAGGCAGCTTCTGAGGTCACAACTGCTGCTACTGAGCAGCAAACATACAGAACTGCATCTGCTTTATCGCAGATGGCAAGAATAAAATTCTACTATGCACTATGTCATTGTTTCATATTACAGTGTGCAACCATTTGTAAATATTCTGAGGAATACCTATACAATTACTTCAGTCATTTGTCTTATAAAATCTACACAGATATTTTAGCATACGTACTTAAAAAACAAATTTTTGTTAAACCACAGGTAATGTCACTATTGTAGGACTATGTTATCTTGGAAACATATTTATACCCTGAACAAGTAAGCGTGCCTGGTGATGATTGCAGCACTGTACCATATAGCACACAAAAATAATTTGAGGGGGCATTCAATAAGTAATGCAACACTTTTTTTCTAAAAGCAGGTGGGTTTTGTTCAGAATTCCAACATGCAGGGATGCCCACTTTGTACCACTCTACTGGTTGACGTTGAAGTCAATGTCTTGCTTCACCAATAACCTTCCCATCATCCACATACTGCTTCTTACAGGGTGAATTGTTCATTGAACTGAACATATGAAAGTCGTAAGGTGCTAGATCCAGGTTGTAGGGAAGATGAGGAAGAACAGTCAAATGAAGTTTCATGAGCTGCTCTCAGGTGCACAGATTTGTGAGACACCTTGTATTATCATGGAGAAGGAGAATTTCGTTTGCATTTTTGTGGTGATGACAAACACACTGATGTCGTTTCTTCAATTTCCTGAGGGTAGCACAATACACTTCAGGAGATGATCATTGCACAATGATGGAGGACATCAAACAGAATAACCCCTTCATAGTCCCAGAAGACCACCACCATGACTTTACCATATGAGGGTGCGGCATTGAACTTTTTTTTGGCACCACTCCATGGATTGCAGTTTTGTTTCTGGTTCGAAGTGATGGACCCATGTATCATCATCTGTGATTCTCAACAAAAAATTGTCACAATTAGTCTCTTAACCGGCAAGAAATTCTGCAGAGATGGTCCATTGTTGCTCTTGTATTAGGTGGTGAGGAACCCAGTGGACATACACCTTCGAGTATCCCAACTGGTGGACAACTGTGTCAGCACTGCCAATAGAGATGTCCAGTTGTGCAGTAAGATGTTTGTTTGTGATCCGTCAATCACCTTGAATGAGAGTGCCACACATTCCAACAATGTAGAATTATCAGCTACGTACAGCTGGCCAGCATGCCACAGGTCAGACAGGTTTGCACGACCTCCTTGTGATTATGACAGATGCCTCACCCAACAACTCACCATGCTTTTCTTCACTGGCAGGTGTCCACAGACATTCTGCAAGCACCTATTAATATCTGTGATGCGAAAGGTTATGTATAGCACCACCACCTATCAGAACCTCATAAGTACGTAGGGGTTAAAGAAGGAATATTCCATGATGGCCCACAACAAATTCCGCATTTTTTTTTTTTTTTTTTTTTTTTTTTTTTTCCTTTCAGCTAAAATTGGGTCCAAAAAACAACGTGTTGCATTGCTTATTGAATACCCCTTGTGGAGCACTTAACTATATTGTTATACAGAGGAAAGACTAAAAAAATTAGTGAACATTTCCTGGGCAGGAAGTACATAATTTTATTCTTTAACAGAATGTTCACCCCAATGAACAGTTTCAGCAAACTAATTTTTTAAGATTGTGTACCATAACTTTTATAAATTACAGAAATGACATCATGTAATATACTGGCAGCCAATTATCACGTGCCACAGTAAACTGTAAATATCACACTAGGATTATGCCATTTCTCTTCGAATGTTAGCGGGCATGCAAATAAAATGGATGGGAACATGTTTTGTAGTGCTTCCTCCGTGATAACTACAAACCAGTGTTAAGTACTGAAATGATGGTCAGTGTCCTTAAGATCAACTCCGAGAAGGGATGCAGTTGTGTTTTCGACTGTGCATGCTCTGATGTGATGCCATCCTTTCCACCACAAGTGCTATGTTGTTCACAGCACCGGGTCACTGTTTTTGTTTGAAACTGAGTGTATCACATTGTGCAAGCGTAAAGTATTAGGAATTTTCAGGAGCAGTTGTCGTAACAGCATCATGGTCGAGTGGTCAAGTGCACTGACTGGCAATTGATTGGCTCAGGTCAGATTCCTGCTGCCACCAACCTTTCTTTTTATATATATATATTTAAACAGTTCAACTTCTATACGCAAAATAAGTATATTCGATTTAGTTAAAATTACTACCCTTTTATGTCAAAAGGCTTAGATCATCACATTGTAGCACATTGGTAGAGCTTTGCACGAGCCAGCAATGATGTAATACCTTAAGCTGCTACTGAATTTGGCTAAAGGTCATTACCCAGCACAAAGTTTTGTTAACAGCAACCCCATGCATCTACCTCCACATGAGTAAACATTATTACAAATATTATTTTTTGACACTGTGCTTGTAACTTTTGCTGTTAACAGAATTGTATGCTGGATAATGGTCTTTGACTGCAGCTAGTCACACTATAAAGAGTAAATTGAACAGTAGCTTAAATTGTTACATGATATCATTTCTACTATTGTACAGGAAATTGAATTGTCATATAGTGAGAAGATCGGAAATGTAACACTGTTTTTTCAGGTAATCGCTTTCCTTGGTCAGATCAGTAGTTGAACAGCACTTCCTTAATTGCGGTAGCTACTTTTAACAGAACATCCTCTACTGCCACTGTCCTCTTTCCTGACTAGTAAGAGTCTACACAGGTCTGACCAAGTTGTATTGTATGTACTTGGGTTTTAATCTTACTATGGTATACCAATAGCCATCAAGGAACAATTTACTTCCTTTAATCCTGCCCGTCCCCACCCATCCTCAATAACATAGCTCTTAAGACCTGCCTTGCAGACATACTACCCCCAGTATTGCCATTTTCCTTCACTTCAATAAAACGCAATGCTCCTAAACATCCTCATGACATTTGTCTTCAGCTTACCTTCCAATAATCTAGCTCAAACAGAAATCTCAGCCCGTAAGTTGATTCACTGGCTGAAGCTAGGTTTAAGTATGATTACTTGCAAAGGATTTCTTTACTTCCTTCAGTGAAAGCCTTCCCTTGTTGCCCACTTCATTGGCTTCAGCTAACTCAAAGCATACAGTTGATTATGTCTCGCGTAGTTCCAATCTCCCTCCTACTGTGATGCACTCTCTACTTTCTCTCAGACACACTGTGGTAAATTCTATGTATTCCTGATCTTCATGCTTTCATCACATCCTATCCTTAAATCCCTTTCCAGTGAGTCAAACATCACAGCTAGTTATGAACTTTAAACCAATACTGACCTTCAGAAAACATTAAGTCCAACTAAAAAAAATATATTCTTTTTACACTTACAACTCCTAACCGTTTGCCTTTTCGCCAAGCTCCCAAAACCAAACTTCACTAGCACCTTTCTAATGGTCTTTCCCCATGTAGCTATTTACAGTGCTGGTGAAAAAATAACCCCTGGCTTCATTTAGCAGCAGCTTCAACTAACTGTCTGTAGCCTCTTCCTACTTCTACGATACTAATCATTTCGACCACCAAATTTTTAAAATTCTTGTCCTATTACCATCAGATTTCTTGTTTACCACTGTGGGTGCTAAATCTCTGTACATTAACATCCACTAGACCCAAAAACTCATGGAACTCTTTCACAGTACCATTTTCACACTAACAACTCACCATCATTCATCCTTTGAAAGTCTAATCTGGAATCAAATCTAAATAATTGGCATAAGTATTTGCACAGCGCCATTCTGTGCCAATCTATTTATGGGAACTTCCTTTTCATTCAACATCTTAAACCAGTTGTTTGCTTCAGACTCATTAATGACATCTTCATGATCAAAACTGCTTGTGCTCTTTCCTACAGAATCTCATCCCCTACTCTGAAATCCTTTTCACTCAGTCCTTCTCATCTTAACCAGCTTTCATGCTTGATATTGCTCCCAAATCGCACCATAATAACTTCTATCCATACAAAATATAGCAACTACCAACAACTGTCATCCACTCCACATGAAAACCATCCTCCACCTTTATAATATTAGCATCCATGAATAATACAAAAGCTTGCCAGGCACATAGCAAACAGCCCATGTAGCTGAAATTTGAATTTCCCGCACCATTTCTCTATATAACACCTACAAGCATGTTGTGCTCTGAAGCAATACACCCAATATCTAGGTTTTTTTAAAAAAAATTGGCCGCAGCTTCAATTATGTTTTTTCTTGCTGTGTGATGAGGGATATTCTACCCATAATCCTTCCCTCATCACACAAAGTAATATTCTGTTACCCAACATCCTAGCCCATATCTATGTTACTTCTGCTCCCAGTTCTGTATCATGCAGAAAATTCCTTGTACAGAAAATTTAAGAGCAAAAACTTTTCCAAACATTTCCATCACGGCAGTGAAGTCACAGTCATTTACTATGGTGTTAATGGTAGGGTCATATCATCCACCAGCTACAATGTAATTACCCCTTCCCTCCCCCCCCCCCCCTCTCTCTCTCTCTCTCTCTCTCTCTCTCTCTCTCCTGTCCTATTCTAGCTATTATTTTATTCAACCCTCATTTTGCTACTTCTGCTGCTAGCCATTCTGCCTCTACCCATAGGCAACCAGTCACTATCGTCACGCCTACAACATGTGAGAAAGAAGAAAGAGAACCTAACTGAAAGAAATCCATTAGCTCTAAAACAAATAAAATTGCCTGTATTATTTTGTGTGTGTGTGTGTGTGTGTGTGTGTGTGTGTGTGTGTGTGTGCGCGCGCGCCCGCGCGCGCGCGCGCGCGCACCACACATCAATCAGTTGCACTGAGTAGCTGCCTATCATTTTGTTTTTGGTTTTCCATCCTGACATTACCATTACCACAATATTCAATCAATGCATTCCGTTTAAGATCGCTACAAATGTATGTTCTGCTTTAAATAAGTGAAGTATTGTCGAAATTTCCTGTTATTTCAATTTTGTTGAATTGGAGATAATATGATGTCAGTCATCTATGTGACTGGATCTGTTTGTATAATATCATCTAAGTACTCCTATTATCAGTTCATCGACTGAAATATGAGTGATGTCCAGGAGAAGCACAGATACATTAACCAATGTTCACAGCCTCCTTAATTGAATATATGGCAAAAACTCATAATAAAACTACTTTCTCACGCAAGAATGTTGGAGAGTCAGCGTAACTCTTTCTTAATGAAGCAACGAAACCTCTAAACCAGAGGTTCCCAAACTGGTGGGCGCGCCCCCCTGGGGGGGGAGGCGGCCTGATGATGTTGCAAGGGGGGCGCGGGTGTAGTTAGCAGTATAAACCTAATATTTCTTTTTAATATCAACATTTTAATAAAAATGAATGTGCAGGTATTAATGATGGATTATGGTGCTAAATGCAATCATTCGATGTCCCACTTCCCGCAATCCTATCTCAATAACCTATCCTAGAATATACAGCTTTTGGAGATCACGTTTAGAATGTCACACACAGAAACTCTCAAAATTACGAAGGCGATGTGTGTTAATTCTAATATATCAGATTTGTAAATAACTTACTTCTGACAATTGGAAAACAGAAAAGTCAGGTATTAACTATTTCGTACATTTGTACACATGAACTGAACGTAATCATATTATAACTTTTAGCCGTAGTAGGCTATGTTCATCAGAGTAATAATCACTTATACTGCGTAACTGCAAAAATGCCGTTTTATTACCCTGTCAACCCGCGGATCCCCATGTGATCCGATTACATTCACTTTAACAGACTGTATACACTTCAAATGAACTGGCGGGCTCGTGATTTGGATGCCAGGGTTATGCCCTTTGTCACCAGAAAAATGTCCACGACGTGAATGCGAAACTAGTACACGTGTTCGTTCTGAGCAGAGTACTTCACGCCGTTCTGGAAACATTGTAGTGAGTGCTAACAATGAAACATAACCCATCTAGGTAGACAATGAAGTCAATTCATTCGGATTTCTTATCTGACAAAACAGTTATTTTTCTTCTGCCTTTTTGAAATACGGCATAATTTCGTTTGAAATTAGTGTACGTTCTTTGCTGCGACAATGGCTTCTTTTGGTACGAGTACAGAGATAACTGCTTGGCACTGTGCACAGTTTCCAGTGATGTGTGAGGTATATCCATGACCTTACTTAATTACTGTGAAACTTATAACGTTTCGTTTATAAGTAACGAAAGATACGGGCACAAAAACGATTTTCGCATAAAACCCCAGGCTGCACTGCTCAGAACAGCACCACAGAACAGGTAGCAAATTCTTAGGGTGCCTGTGGGCTGTTTCCGCCCTAATCCGGGAAAAGCCCGGTTCTCCCAGCAAGAGCCCTGCTCGGCCACCGGGTCGCAGACAGACAGTGCACTGACTACCTGCGCTGCGGCTGGACTTCCCCGTTCTTCACCCCACTCCTCACAAGCAGTCATCTGAGGTGCCGACAGATGACAGTAGCTTTCCTTTATTTCAGTTGGTTGCTTGCAGTTGTTGACACATCTGATGTATTGGATTTTGCTGAAATCACATTGAATCTTTCACAGTTGTGCCTCAGTAAAATCAATGTTAGTGCGAAATTATACTGTTAACTTCTTGTTTTCTTTTTACTTCACCATGAGTGTCGTGAAAAAACGTAAAAAAAACGTAAATATAATGATGATTATGTCAAATACGGTTTTGCTTCTATACAAAAAAAATGGTGTTGACCAGCCGCAATGTGTTATTTGCTATGAGGTATTGAGCAATGATTCCATGAGACCTTCTCGTTTGGAACGCCATTTGTGGACAAAGCATGGTGCATTGAAAGAGAAGCCGAAGGAATTTTTTGCTGCAGAATGTGATAATTTGAAGCGGATGAAGTTGGACACTGCTGGATCCTTCGCTCAGACATCAGAAAAGGTACCGGAAGCCTCGTATGAGTTATCGCTACTTATTTCAAGGACCAAGAAAAGTCATATTATCGTAGAGACACTAGTCAAACCCTGTTTGTTGAAAGCTGCTGATATTGTTCTTGGGTCAGAAAGTAAACAAAAACTTTCACAAATACCACTTTCTGACAATACTGTGAAACGTCGGATTGATGATATGGCCGAAGACGTACAAAATCAATTAGTTACGCCGTCAAACAATCGCAGTTTTTCGCAATACAGTTAGACGAGGGTACCGACGTTGCGAATTGTTGCCAACTGCTAGCTTTCGTTCGCTATATAGAAAATGAAGCAATTAAAGAAGAGTTGCTGTTTTCTACAGAGTTAAAGACAACTTCAAAAGCAATTCATATAATGGCAGCCGTCTCTGAATTCTTTTGTAAAAATGAGTTATCATGGCAGAAACCGATAGGCGTATGCACAGACAGCGCTCCATCAAAGCTTGGATGTCGCTCAGGATTCGTGCAGATGGTCAGAGAAAAAACCCTAGTGTTACTGCTATCCACTGTGTAATACACCGTCAAGCATTGGCAGCTAAGACACTTCCAAAGGAACTCAATGATGTCTTGAAATTGTGCACAAAATCGTGAATCATATTAAAAAAGAGTGCGTTAAATTCCAGATTATTTACGGCTCTTTCTGAAGACTTGGGAGCAGAGTATAAAACACTTTTATTTCATACAGAAGTATGCTGGCTCTCAAAAGGAAATATGCTAGGAAGATTCTTTGAACTTAGAGACGAAGTGATGCAGTTTTTGTAAAATAACAAACAAACTGAATTGTATGTGGAATTTAGAAAGCCCGGTGTTCATGTTGCATTGGCTTATGTGTCAGATATTTTCGAATCTTTAAACACATTGAATTTGAAATTACAAGGTGGAGAGTCAAACATAATTTTTCATCGGGATGCCATCAATGCGTTTACTGATAAGTTGCAACTATGGAAACATAAAATTTTAGCCTGCAATTATTCCTGCTTTCCCAGATTGCTTGGAACCCTGGAAGAAGCCCGATTTCACAATGATTTTAAGGATATTGATACTAACAAGGGAAGCTCCCCAACGCACTCCCCTCAGATTTAGTTATAAGTTGGCACAGTGGATAGGCCTTGAAAAACTGAACACAGATCAATCAAGAAAACAGGAAGAAGTGGTGTAGAACTATGAAAAAAATAAGCAAAATATACTAAACGAGTAGTCCATGCGCAAGATATGCAACATCCAGGATTCTCAGAGCTCAAGAGCGTCGTGGTCCCGTGGTTAGCGTGAGCAGCTGCAGAACGAGAGGTCCTTGGTTCAAGTCTTACATCGAGTGAAAAGTTTAATTTTTTATTTTCAGACAATTATCAAAGTTCAGGCACTCACACATAATTAACTTTGCTCTCCAAAATTCCAGGACATTTTCAGATTTGCTTGGACATATGCAGGATTTGACGGTCTACACACGGAAAATTTGAAAACGTTAAAAACATATGTTTTGACAGAGCACAGGGAGAACTGAGTGACTGTGAAACTGTTTCATTCATTTTTTGCAGTTTATGTGACAAACTCTTATGTTTTCATCACTTTTTTGGGAGTGATTATCACATCCACAAGAAAACCTAAATCGGGCAAGGTAGATTCTTTTTACCCATTCCCCAAGTGTACAAGTTAGGTGGGTCGACAACGTATTCCTGTACTGTGACGTATAGAATATATCAGACGTGTTTTCCTGTGGAGGAATCGGTCGACCCATGACCTTGCGATCAAATGTTTTCGGTTCCCATTGGAGAGGCACGTCCTTTCGTCTACTAATCGCACGGTTTTGCGGTGCGGTCGCAAAACACAGACACTAAACTTATTACAGTGAACAGAGACGTCAATGAACGAACGAACAGATCATAACTTTGCGAAAATAAAGAAGGTAAACTTTTCACTCGAGGGAAGACTTGAACCAAGGACCTCTCACTCCGTAGCTGCTCATGCTAACCACGGGACCATGGCGCTCCTGGGCTCAGAGATGTCCTTGATGTTGCATATCTTGCGCATGGACTACTCAGTTTGTATATAATTTGCTTATTTTTTTCATAGTTCCACAACACTTCTTCCTGTTTTCTCGATTGATCTGTGTTCAGTTTTTCAAGGCCTATCCACTGTGCCAACTTATAAGTAAATCTGAGGGGGGTGCGATGGGGAGGTTCCCTTGTCAGAGTAAAATATCAAACCATTTGCAGCACCTCATTGATGAATTCGAACGATACTTCCCTAACAGTTGTGATGATAAAATTTATTATAGGTTAGCGACGGATCCATTTCACGTTGACGTGGATTGTGTTGCCAGACAGACTACTCAGTATTGCCAGTGATTTACGTTGTGCAGTTTCTACTAGTCAGCCAAGAATTCAAAATCGTGTAAAAAATATGCGCTCATCCTTCACATTGATTTATTAGTTTGTTTCTTGCCATATGTGTTTGGAAATAATATTTTTATAATTAATACGTCACATTATAAGAGAACATGTTATTTTTCTCCAAACTATCCTTACATGTAGGTAATACTGTAAAATTATGAAAAAAACTATTTCGAAGAAACAATATAAAATAAACATAGTGAATCTGATTTAAATATAAGTACTGTGTGTGATCCTTATGGATTCTGATGTTACGCGTGGTATGTTATTTCAACTAATAATAGTATTTCTTCTGGATGAAGACACAGCGAAAGTTTATCCTAGATATGGCAAGCGAAGAGTAGTCCTAAAATCGTAAACTGGTGAAGAAATGGTGTGCAGCAAGGGAATGTAATCATGGTAAGGAAGTTGTTTTATTCATATTTTTTAAAGTTCTGTGTAGTCTGCAAAATTATTTCGTAAAACTTATTTTTTATTTTTTGTTTGGTTCTGAGGACTGGGCGTTTGTCGCCGTTCGGTAACTGTCGTCGTTGACATAAATGCCAACCTATGGGCAGTGACAATGGGGAGCGCTATAGGCGTACAAATCACTGGTGTTCGTTAACAACGTGATTGAGTGACTATTTTTTATAATGAGCGAAAGTAATAAGCTACACTCAACTTAAAATAATGGCCCGCATCTGGTAATCTGCAAAGATCGCAAATATTTTTCATTGTTTACCAAGGACTTTCTTTACTTTAGGAGTTGCTTATAATCACTAGAGTAGACTGCTGACGTAATAACTGCGACTCGATACATTAACAGCCCACCATGTTACATGACATCACCATCACAAATTTTTCAATAGTTTCTTGATAATTAATAAAAATCTCTATCTTTTTTTAGGGGGGGCACGGAAGTTTTCTTTTTTGGCAGAAGGGAGGCGTGACAAACAAAAGTTTGGGAACCTCTGCTCTAAACCCACATACAATAGCAGTATCAATTGTCTCAACCTCTTCAAGTAGGCTATTCAGCACATTTAATCAATTGAAATACCTACTTCTTTGGAGTCCATTCATTCAATTTCACAATGAACAACTACTAAAGAAAAAAAATGCTAGTACCTTCTTTCTTCTTTTGGGTAGATGAAACATTTCATGTGGTTTGGCTGGCTCCTGTAGTGATATTCCAGAATGATACTTGTTCTTGTTTCTAAGCTAGTCATATCACATTCATTGGAAACTTTGAAATTGCTTTCATTCATTAGCAATCTGTGAAATGCTACACAGTTTTCTCATGCCAAGATCTTCCTTTAATAGCTTCCTAAATGTTTTTCTGCTAGTGTTTATTTAATTCTCTGCATCAAACAGTGATTCATAGCAACATAAAACAAAATGCCTAATAAACATTCTGACAAATTCATGAGTAAGATGGAAAGAGAAGTGTTCTGTTCTAAATACAGAGCGTTGTTGTGGGAAAGCTTATATGGTAAGAAAAGTAAACTAGATATTAACAATCTTCCCTCTATTTTGTACAATAGTGCTTTTTTATCTAACAGTTATTACATGCAATTTGTTCCCATCATGCTGTGCTTCACAATGTACAAGGTAACCAAAAAGACTAGCCCAAAATGTTTTCTGCATTTCATGGCAACATGACCTAAATAACAAACTATTTAGAAAACTATTCAAAATTAGTCCAAATACCACAAAACATTGCACAAATTAAGTTACCTATGTATGTGGAAATGAAATGACTGATGTGCCAGAAAATTATCAAATAAATATGCATCTTTAACCTTAAAAAAAATCTTGTATTATAAATGAGTAAAAGCTTCCATACTAACTCTCAGAACACCTGCCATTAAACCGGTACACAGTTAAAATGTGTTTCTTCAATTACTGAACAACTGTTGCATATCGCCTAACCAAAACTTTTTTTATATTACAAAAGTGTCACATATGAACCATTTCCCTGCAAGGGGTCCATAAAGGTTCTGATACAAGTGATGTTCAGAGACAGTGTTAAAACTGCTGTGTAATGAATATTGTTTTAGAGATGTTACTAACCACTACAGATTTCTTTTTTGTCAAGGTAAACAAAGTGTTTGATGTGCCAGACACCGAAAGGCACTCCAGAAGAGCTAGTTGCCTATTTGGTTGAAGCTGCAACCATTACTCGTGAAACACCTAGTTGTTTTCAGCACTGTAGACAATCATTAACGCGCAGATGCTAGTTGTACACGAATGTAAGCAGACAGCATTTTCAGCTACATCTGTACCTTGGTCGTCCCCTAGCAATGGAAAAAATGTGTCCCTTTTTATCTCTTCTAAATACTCTAAAATTGTATATACATATGTTTTTTATGGTTGGTTGGTTGTTTCGGGGAAGGAGACCAGACAGCGAGGTCATCGGTCTCATCGGATTAGGGAAGGACGGGGAAGGAAGTCGGCCGTGCCCTTTGAAAGGAATCATCCCGGCATTTGCCTGGAGCGATTTAGGGAAATCACGGAAAACCTAAATCAGGATGGCCGGACGCGGGATTGAACCGTCGTCCTCCCGAATGCGAGTCCAGTGTCTAACCACTGCGCCACCTCGCTCGGTGTTTTTTATGCCTGCATACAAGGCATATAAATCATTTTTTGGGCACATGTGTGGCATCATGCAGGGGAGTGCCAAAATCTGGAGTGCGTACGACAGAGGCACACAGGACTAACACCCGGAATCATTGTGTGGGGAACCATATCCTACACTGGCCATTCTCCACTGGTGATAGTAGAGGGAACACTAAACAGTGAATGGTACATTGAAACCATTATTCAACCGGTCTTGCTACCATTCATGCACCAACGAGACATCATGCTTTTCCAACAGGACAATGCATGTCCAATTATCTCCCACACCACCCTTCTTCAAGGTGTAAGACAACAGCCTGGCCAGCACAATCGCCAGATCTGTCCCCCACTGAGCATGTTTGAGACCAGATGAAATGTCATATTTTTGGTCTGCAAGACCAGCAGGGAATCTGTCCCAGCTGAGGCACCAGGTGGATACTGCATGGCAGGCCATTCCTCATGACTACATTTGGCACCTCTACGATCGTCTTATGGGAGAATTGCAGCCTACATTGCTGCAAAAGGAAGGTGTACACAGTACTAGCACCGACATTGTGCACGCTCTGTTGACTTTACTCACGTGGGTATGGCACTGCCTTTGTGATCGTGTGTTGTATACGTCCCCAAGAGTGTGTCAATAAAATTTCCCTCTGCTGGGTCGACGAATTGATGGTGTTGGTCTTTCATTTTCCAGGAGTGTATGTCAACAATTTTCTTGCTATTGTTTTATCATAGCCTAAAATTGAAGGCGAGTATCTCAGTAGACCAAAGGCTTTCCTTCTATCAGTATACAAAACAGGACATTAAAACATGGTGTACTGTGACACTGAAAACACTGAAATTATATGCAGATAATACAATGAGGGGGAGCCAGGTGTACATGTTAGAATGAACTACACATTACTGTGTGAGAATTTAAATACTAACAATAACATTTTTTATGATTGCACTACGATACTGCGTGAAGAGTTTGACGGAGCACTGAAAGATCTGAGTTGTAACAAGGCCCCGGGAGTAGACAACATTCCATTAGAACTACGAGACATGCGAAATACCCTCAGACTTAAAGAATAATATAATAATTCCAATCCCAAGGAAGGCAGGTGTTGACAGATGTGAAAATTACTGAACAATCAAGTTTAATCAGCCACAGCTGCAAAATACTAACACGAATTCTTTGCAGACAAATGGAAAAACTAGTAGAAGCTGACCTCAGGGAAGATCAGTTTGGATTCCGTAGAAATATTGGAACACGTGAGGCAATACTGACCCTACGACTTATCTTAGAAGCTGGATTAAGGAAAAGCAAACCTACGTTTCTAGCATTTGTAGACTTAGAGAAAGCTTTTGACAATGTTGACTGGAATACTCTCTTTCAAATTCTGAAGGTGGCAGGGGTAAAATACAGGGAGCGAAAGGCTATTTACAATTTGTACAGAAAGCAGATGGCAGTTATAAGAGTCGAGGGACATGAAAGGGAAGCAGTGGTTGGGAAGGGAGTGAGACAGGGTTGTAGCCTCTCCCTGATGTTATTCAATCTGTATATTGAGCAAGCAGTAAAGAAAACAAAAGAAAAATTCGGAGTAGGTATTAAAATCCATGGAGGAGAAATAAAAACTTTGAGGTTCGCCGATGACATTGTAATTCTGTCAGAGACAGCAAAGGACTTGGAAGAGCAGTTGAATGGAATGGACAGTGTCTTGAAAGGAGGATATAAGATGAACATCAACAAAAGCAAAACGAGGATAATGGAATGTAGTCGAATTAAGTCCGGTGATGCTGAGGGAATTAGATTAGGAAATGAGACACTTAAAGTTTTGCTATTTGGGGAGCAAAATAACTGATGATGGTCGAAGTAGAGGGGATATAAAATGTAAACTGGCAATGGCAAGGAAAGCGTTTCTGAAGAAGAGAAATTTGTTAACAATGAATATAGATTTAAGTGTCGGGAAGTCATTTCTGAAAGTATTTGTATGGAGTGTAGCCATGTATGGAAGTGAAACATGGACGATAAATAGTTTGGACAAGAAGAGAATAGAAGCTTTCGAAATGTGGTGCTACAGAAGAATGCTGAAGATTAGATGGGTAGATCACGTACTAATGAGGAGGTATTGAATAGAATTGGGGATAAGAGGAGCTTGTGGCGCAACTTGACTAGAAGAAGGGTTCGGTTGGTAGGACATGTTCTGAGGCATCAAGGGATCACCAATTTAGTATTTGAGGGCAGCGTGGAGGGTAAAAATTGTAGAGGGAGATCAAGAGATGAATACACTAAGCAGATTCAAAATGATGTAGGTTGCAGTAGGTACTGGGAGATGAAGAAGCTTGCACAGGATAGAGTAGCATGGAGAGCTGCATCAAACCAGTCTCAGGACTGAAGACCACGATGACATGATTGCACTAAATCTCAATATATATGGACGTGTAAAGAAATCATGTTACTGAATCACTTCAGTTCCACAGTAATCTGAGTCACATGATTTCTTTGCTCATAGATGGTTTACAAAATACATTCAAAAGCTGAGACAGCACATTGTATCTAGTGACATAATTGATGTTTTCATATGCTCAAGAGTATTGATCTCATGGTGACCATTATCAGTGCTTTTGGTACACTGATTCATTAAATTATATTCTATGTACTCATAATCAAATTCACATTTCACTATCTGCTCACGTAACTAGGAACTACTGGAAGGCCTGGTGCAAACCGTTTTCCACAAGAAGGAAGAATGTTTAGGGAAGGAAGCTTAGAATTTAATGTCTTGTCAACAACAAGGTCATTAAAGATGACTCACTAGCTCAGGTGGGGGATATAAATTGGCTTTGCCCTCTTCAAAGAAGTCATCACAGCATTGGCCTTTAGTAATTTAGGAAATCAGAAAACTTTAATCTGGATGGCCTGGTGGTTATTCGAATCTTGGTCTTCCCAAATTTAAGTCCAGTGTGCTAACCACTGTACTACATTCCTCAATAATGAACAGTGGATATGAAATCAAATCTAATCTGCCCTCTCCATAGCAGCTCAACAGTTGACGAAACCTAGAGCACATGCAAGTACAGAACTTCAAAGATAGTCTCCCCCAAAGGTAAATATCCGATGGCTTGGTTGCCAGCTCAGTTAAATAAAAAAAAGTAATGACTCACAGATGGTTGCAAGCTGAAGACAATTCAACTTGTTGCAAGACTTAAGTTGTGACCTACACCTGATTGAATATCCCCCTCCTCTGCTAGTTTCTGTAGACCTAGCAATTTGTGTCATAAAAATATCATTCTTTAAAAAAAATCCACTGAATTGAACCTGTGACTTATGCAGCAACAGTCATCCACAGTGCTAAACATTAAAGCTTAGAAGCTGTCCCTCAATTCTTCATTCTCCTACTTGCGCAGGAACTGTTCTCCACAGTTACCAGCATTTAGTGAAGGAAACACACACTTAAGATATGGAGATTTGAAAGTATAACCATACCTGTAAATACTGTACCATTTATTTCTCTGCAAATAAATGATGCTGTCAAACCACTGACAAGAGGCTTATGCCTTGTTGAAGATAAAAAAAAATTACTAAAAATTACTTATGTATATTTCGCATACAGCTGCTTGAAATAGAGACATACTATAACAGTAGCTTCCAAATCATTGGAAGCGACTTCCAAGGTGTATGAATTTTAGAAACCAGAGTGTAGGGATATTTATCTTCCACTCTAGGATATTTCCTGTACAGCTGGTAAGGACTACGCTTATGAGGGGACTGTGCCTCCATATCATCATCATCGATTTATGGTGTCTCCAGAACTTTGCCAGAAATGACAGTGGTAGAAATGGGAGCTGCAGAGGACCAAACATTTGGAAAAAATAGCATTTCTGGCACAGGTTGGGTGAGACATGAGCCATTTATGCTAGCATATATTCAAGGAAGTGGTTGGTGCAATAGAAAGACTACAGAACGGTAAACAAAGCATCATGGGATCAAGTCCCCATATAGAATTTTTTTTATTTTCAAATTTTACATTACGGCAAATAAAATGAAGTAATGCTCATATATTGTATTTATTAATATTTTCAAAAAGCAGGAGAAGGAAAGACAAAGAAAAATTTTGGACCAGGGGTTCAAAAAATGTAGCATAAGTGCATGGCAAAATATAGGAAGTCTTCATTAATTCATCAAAATCTGGGAAAAATACAAGTCTTGTAGAAAACATTTTTGACTTGTCTGTTAATGTCCTACATGCAAGAAAACAAATTTATTCTCTTAACTGAGTCACAGAGAGTGCAAACAAATCCACAGTTATATGATGAGATTTTTCAAGGTGAAGGACAGTCATCATGCAGTATTAAAGTGATTCCTCCAACTGCACTCTGCTAGTGCAACACCTCAATGTCCATTTCTATTGTCATGTGAAGACTTATCAAAAAGTTTCAAAACGGCTTTTATCTCAGAGAAAAAAAAATCTTTTCCCAAGAAGATGACATCAAAAAACATTCCACTCTACATCACTAGCTATCCTTGCCAATATTTGGTAAAATGATGTGTTATGCATTGTTTGCTGCCAAACCATTAGATGAGAGAGAATCTTTTATGAATGTAAACCTAGTCTGTTTTCCTACAGAAACTGAAGACCACAATGTAATTGTAAAAATAAGGCATTTATAAAGTGTGCAAAATGTCGAGAAATTATTGCTTCTCCTGTTTTCATGATGAATATCACCCCACCAAGTGTAAATCACTCATTTTAAAATAATACAAATATCTAATTTTGCCTATGATGTTCTCGTCTATGCCTTACAATCCATTCCTGGAAACTTATGCACAACCCCAAAGTTTCCTTTACCTTTCCATGTCATATCTTTTATGAACATATTAATAAATACAATACACTGAGCATTATATCAGTTTGCATTCAATGTAAGAGTTGAAAACAACCCTTGCATTACAGTTTTATACTCTTTCCACTAAGCCAACTGCTGCCTGGAAACTTTTGCAACATAAATGGCTCATGTCTCTCAAAAAATGCTGCCAAAAATGCTATTTTGTCAAAATGCCTAATGATCTGGTGCTCCAGTTTCCGACACTCATCCATATGCCGTAAATCTTGACAAAATCTGTGATGGGCACGTGCAGATCCCTGTGAAAGAGATTCCTCTACAATTTGAGGGCTAATTGCCACCCATAAAAAATCTGGAGAATGGACTACAATTCTAAATTTTGGTGAAATTCAGGATTACTTCTTGAGGCTTTCAGCTGAGTTGTTGCAGCCTGCTAGAGTGAGCCACTTCTAGCACACAACCTGCAGGTAAAGTAGTGGGAATGTACCAAATGTGTGGTGATAACATTCTAGCCCTCTTCATAGGGTGAATCTGGATTTAATTATTTTTCCCTCCATGGACACTCAGTATGATTTAAATCTTAAAGCCAACTTTAGTAATGATGCTGTGATAATAGTATACATTTTTGGCTACTTTAGAATGTAATAAAGCCTTTTGCTTTTTATTTTGCCTAAATGTCCTCCTCACTTGAGTTTCATATTTAAGTGGCTGAAGTGGAAGGGTTAATAGAGTTAAGGCAGTCCTGCAGAAATTTTTATTTATTTACTTGCATTAGCCTTCCCTTCATAAAATGCTGCAGCGATCTCTGCAGATGGATGACCCTCCAATCTTTACTATGTCAACTGTCAGTCCACTATTACTCAGTGGCATTGCTTGTTCAGCTACATCTGGACACCACTGAAATGCAAGACAGAAGTTACTATGCATTGTACCACACATTAGGGTTTCTTTTCATTCTATTCACATATGGAGCGTGGAAATAATAACTGCTTAAATGCCTCTATGTATGCTGTAATTAGCCTAACTTTGTCCCTACAGAAGCAATACACAGAGGACTGTATATATCCCTCGATTCTTCACGTAATACTGTTTCTTGAAACTCAGTACACAAGCTTTCGCAGAATAGCTGGTATCACCTTCAAATATCCATCAAGACAGGTGTTTCGGCATTTCTGCAACACTCTTTTTGTAAATCAAACAAACCTGTTACCACTGCTGCCCTTCTTTGTATACATTCAATATCTTGGTATTTGGCTTATTTGGTAATGACCACTTTGCTTGAGCAATACTGTAAAATGTCCCAATGTTTTGTAAGCAGTCTTCTCTGTAGACTGACTACATTTCTCCAGTATGCTACTAATGAAACACGTTTTGTGAGCTGCTTTACCTACTACTAATCCTGTTTGATTATTCCATTTCATAACCCCCACAAATCTTTACACCCAAGTATTTAAGTTACCCGATTCCAATTGTGACTCTTAGACATTGCACACCATTCCTTTATAACCATTTAAAGCATGTTGCCAATCTTTGTACCACTTTGAAATTATATCAAGATATGACTAGAGACTTCCGTGTCCTTATCTTGGACAGTGCTTCATTACAGATAACTTTATCATTTAAGAAAAGTCTAAGGTTCCTGTTAATACTGTCTGCCAGGTTGTAGCAGAGCAAGGTGTAACCATCCTACTTGTTCTTGGACCATTCCTGGCATCAATATATTTTTTCCCTTTATTTTGTCTCATTTTACGAATGACACATACGCGACGGTTACATAAACTACCTGCTTTCTTATTAGAGTAGGAAACTGCAAAATTTTATTATTTGGAATGTAATTTCCTGACTCCTGATGCCAATACTGCACTTAGTTTAATTTTCATGAGGAAATATCCGCAATTTAAGACTGACAAAGAAGATTGTTTTAAAGCCCTCATCCTTCTCTTCTCCATAAACATCTTACTTTATCCAAAAACATTCTATTTGAAAAACTATCGTGTTCCAGAATATTCACACCTTAAGTAATATTTATTTCCAAAATTCAGCTCCATTGTTTATTTGCCTTCATTTTCCACTTTCAAAAATTCCCACTTTCGCTAGGCGGACTTGTTAAGAAGTTTTCCTTTTTCTTAAACATATAGGCCATGCCATGGTGGATACACCATTTCTCATAATACCACTGAAGTTAAGCCCTGTCGGGTGTGATCAGAGGCCGGTCCAAGTACGCCACACATTGACAATTTTCCCTTTGCCTTTATGGCAGATGGGCAGGAAAGGCGGTGGTATAAAGTACCTGATCACCATTGTTTGCACCAGTTTCGTGGATTCAATTCCAAATCTCTCTGCACTGTCCCATAAAGTGAGGGCATGTAACATTTGATTATGATCCACCCACTGGATGGGGATGTTAAGTTCAGTGGCCCCCATGGTGCTCTTCAAAAGGACTGAGCTATGAGCTGACACCATTTTTCACCCTTGCCCTTCTCTCATTATCTCCACCATGAGATCTCACCTACACTTAACAGATACACTTCCCTACATAGCTCTCGTACTTCATGAAGGAAAGGTTCCTGCAAGTACGAATGATATGAAAAACCTTTGCAATTAGGCAGTTAAACCTGTCCTTCAGTGTCTTCCAGCCATTCATGGGCATGACACTACTTAACACGTCACAGTTAAAGAGACTTCTTGTGTTGCTTTAAGACAACAGGTTATGAGAGCCCCAAAGGCAAATAACCACATAATGTAAAAGATCATTAATGTACAACATGAATAGCAAGGAATTCAACATACTAACCTGGACATGCCTGAAATTATTGTTGATTGGCATTAGCTGTTTCACCAAAGAGCACGATATCTGCTATTTTGACCTGTCTACCACCATATCTATGCATGAATGTTAAAGTGAGCAGCACTTGTTTATGTAGTCTACCAATTCTAAACATAGTACACAGCAAACTGTCCAGTGTTCTGTTAGCCACACTGAGCAACCACATTGAAAGTTTTGATTACAGCTCAGTGCTGCACTAAAACTTGAAGGCAAATGGAAAAACAATCATTGCAGTGCAAATTAACACCTCTCACTCTACATCTGAGGGATGGAGAAAAAAAATAGCCAGATCTGTGGTGCAAAAAATTTTTACTGTACAGAAATAAGTTTGTTGTTTGTCGTATATTGAGGAAGAATATATTATTTGAGCATAAAAGATAATCACTCAACCACTGGGTCAGGTACAGTCCTATAGCACTATATAAGTTGAAATCTATATGAAGTGGTGGTTGGGAGGCTTGGTCAAGTTGTTCTGTGACTGCCCCTTTTTCTATAACGTCCTCTTTTTCATAGAGGTAAGAGGGTTGTAGCACTGAAGCATCAGATGGCACAAATCTCTCTCTTGAACACACACACACACACACACACACACACACACACAGGGCACATTTAAGAAAATTTTTCCACACAAATAACATCATTTGGCCCCCTCTTCTGCATCCTTTCCCCTAATACACTTGTCACCCGCATCAGTTTTCACTACTATTTGTGAGGTACACTGAATATAAATCTTGTACTTGGGTGCCCCTCTCAGCCTCGTACCTCAAGCAGCTGCTACTAATTGTGATACACGTTGCATGGAAGACCGGTCCTGCATACACATAATTACTTGAGGCTAGGATTTTTTTTTTCTCTATAAAAGGTTTCAGTCATTTATATTTCAATTTAGTACTAAGATCATTAAACAGTAAGATATCTTTTGTATCAAATTTCACAGGGATCCCAAGGCGGTCACGGAAAGAATGGAATGAATTCATGATTTGGTTAAATTTTGAATTTCCATGATAGAGTTATCAACATATGAATAGGCTAGTGGTGTTCTTTTTAGACTGTTTATTCTTTCTTTACTTTTGCCTTTTTCTGCAACCCTTGTTTTTTTATTGGGGGAGGGACGTTGGGAAAGGTGTAGACTGTAGGGGATGGTGATCTAGATGATGCTCTCTGTGGGACAGCAGAAGAGTTCAGGTCTCCCTTATTGCTTGAATGAGCAAGTTTAACAACAGATGTAGATAAATAAAAAGTGCAGCGTGATATGGGTGCAATCCTGTCAATTAATATAGACCACCATTTTCTGAAAGATACAATGGCTTGCCTTCATCTCCAATGATGATAACTGAAGCATGACCACATATTCTGATAAAGGACTGGTAAGCTTACCAATCCCTGTCGGGGAATGCAGTTTTCACCTTACCCGTTGTTCCTGTAACTCTGTTACATATCTGCCTTTCAGCACTCCACCAACTTCACTGGAAATCTCCCCTGCTGACACACACACACACACACACACACACACACACACACACACACACACACACACACACACACACCTCATTGGGAAGACAATTGCCACTTGCCAGCAATCAAGGTAAACTTCCTGAGAATCCTGTTCAGAAATGGGGAGTAGGAGCTATTTACACTTTTGTGCTGGAACAATACTGTCCATAACAAAAATATAAAGTGCCAGTTTTGTGTGTGTGTGTGTGTGTGTGTGTGTGTGTGTGTGTGTGTGTATTACTTGCACGACATGCAATGAAATGTACCTGTAATTTGCAATTCTCTCACAGTTTGTTTTCTGTTCTTCCAACTTTACAGTTGCACCTCCCTATTACATTTCCCAATTAATAAATGGGATGAATTGAGAAAAAATTGAATGTAAACATTTTACTCATCTGGTATGCTTTTAGATAACCACAAATTTCCATGTTTGATGAGATTACCGAACTTCGTTGGCAAAGTGGGGCAGCCACCTTCTCCTCCTCGTCCTCGTCCTGCAAAAACCTCTGTCTCATTTGGATAAAAACTGCACTCTACATGCCCTCATCTTGATCTCTGTATTCAACACTTGAAAATACTATTTATCATGACAGTAGCACTTTAACCAAAGGACCTTACTAGACAGAACCCCGACTGATTAACTGCCTTAAGCTTTGGCCAGACCCAGAGTCTTTTTAACACATTTCTTTCATCGGCTGTCTCACGTGATTCTTCCAAGTACAGTGTTTCCTCATTCATTCATGTCACAGTGTATTTATGAAGGCCTCTTCAACCCTAACAGCTGACCATGTAGTAGCCCTAAAGGCACTATCACATTTCAAATGTTTTCTATTACTGAAAAACAGTATGATGCTGTGTGAATGTTCTGTCATTAATAAGGAAATTTTCACGGGATATTTTGTTCTGTCATCAGTTTCTCTCTCACTTGTCCCAATTTCTTCTGGATATTCATTTTTCTAAGCAAACTAGGATTGCATTTTAATTCTTAAAATAATATGCAGATATTTGTATCAGCCCCATCGGACTGATTCTTGGGATGTTACCATAGAACACTGATCATGTTTTTCAACATGTTTGTACACCCCTGTTCACATCTTAACTTAGATGTTTCTAATGTTTTTTCTCTTTTCCCTAATGTCTTCTTCACACTTTCTCTTCCATTCTCCCAAAATTTCTTCATTTTCTTATCATGATAGTAATCATGATCATCCCATCCCATGTTATTCCATCTTACTCGATGGGTCAGCAAATACAGCTTCTCCCCCAATTGCAGTTTGTAAACTTCTCTTCCTCTCCGATACTGTGCCAGTTATGTCCCCTCTGCTCCGTGTAAGATGTATCCTTGTACCTGCATCTTTGTCTCTTTGGTCTTTTATCTCTGAATTTCAAATCATACATTACTCTTGGTAGTGTGTTAGCATCCATGTGTCGCATATGTCCATACAATTTCAGCTGCAATTTTGTTTTGTCTTTTACAACTGGAGCCTCTTTTCAGATTTCCACAATTCAGATTGTATCCCTCCAGGTCTTTCTAAACATATGTCACATTGGGAATGTAATAGGTTTCATATATGACTTTTCTCATAGGTTTCCATACTTTATGTTTAATTTTGATGATGTAGTCTTGTTTGCCACTACCTCTGCTTTTCAAAGGAGGTGTGTACCTACCAAAACTGCTAAATCATCTGCAAGTGCTAGACAGTCAATTTTAATATTATCCTTTTTCATTCAATTTGAAGTTTTGTATTCAACTTTTGATCTTAGCTTCTGCCAGTTTCTTCTTCCACTTTTTCAGGCAGAAGTTTTGAGATAGTACATCAACAGTGCTTGATATTTCTGTAATAAGTTTTACTATAGCTTTCATATTTGTGTTTCTTGTAGAAGCTCACATTTTATCTACTCCAAATTCTTTACAAGTTTTGAATAAATTAAGTCTGTGTGTAGAGTTATATGTCTTAAAATCTACAAACATACACCAGTATTCTGTAGCTCTTAGTTCAATCTTACAGTAAGAGCTACAAGTATTGATTTGTTCTGCACCTGCCCTTCCTCTTTTATACCCTGCATGATTAAATTATTCTCTGAAGTGCCACAGAAAACAAATGAGCATGCTGTTCTACAAAGTGGAAAGTTAATTTTTGCAGTTCTCATCAACTAGCAGGTAGGTGCTTGCCGTGTTCACGGGAGGAGCACTGCAATGTTATTCAGTACAGTCTAGTTGCTAGGATGCTTGGCTCTCACCCAGAAAGCCAGGGTTCAATTCCCAGTACCAGAAATGCACAATTTTTTGGTCCACTGAGAGTAAGAATATACATCTGTAGTTGACATGTGTTACTGTTTTGTGTGGTGGATGGATTAGTGCTATTTTCCAGTCATTTTCTAATATCCCTTTGTGCCAGATTTTTTCAACCACTTAATTTTGTGTCAGTTGTGTTTCTCTTTCACTCTATTTTAAAATTTTCTGTTCTTATATTAGCTTGTGGTGCTTTAAAATTCGTTGAGGAGTTAGAGTTTGTATTTATTTTTTGTTTGGCGTTCTTTATGATATTTGCTAAATTCTAACCTTTCCTTTGAATCTCCACCACTTAGTAATTTATTAAAATATTTGACTTGCATATTTAGATTGTCCATAACAAAGTTACCATTACACTCTTCATTCCTAAAACATAAATCTTGCCACTGAACTTTACTTAATTTCATCTTAAAACAATAGATAAAGTTTCCATTGTGAAAAGTTCTGATAAATCAAATCTAATTTTTCTTACTGATATTTTCTCTTACTACTTCCTTTGTGATGTTCCTGTAGTTATCAAATTATCTTTGTTTTTATGAGAGTACCATTTCTCTAAGTTTCCAGTCTTTCTTGTACTGCTCTGTCACACTCCATTTGTCCACTAAGCGTGTTTTCTTATTGTTTTTACTGGGATCAATTTTTCTGCTGCACATATATTTTCGATCTTAGTTTTATGATTGGGCTTTGATCCCCCTCAGTGACTCCATGTCTCTGCTGCTGTTCAGTGTGTGTGTGTGTGTGTGTGTGTGTGTGTGTGTGTGTGTAAAGGCACTACAGCAAATTTATCATTTGGATTAGTAAATTGCTCATTTTCCATGTTCTTATAAACTGCTACAGACTTTTTGAACAATGGGAGCCAAAATGTTACTTCTGGACATGTACAAACCTCAGAGATATGGTGCCACCCCTTGACGTCAGGTGGGGAACCAGAAAAACAAGCTAGCTGATTTGGTAGGAGAAATGACACTTGTTCAGGGTGTATTACGGCACAGTTAACTACCTTACCTACTTAAAACTTGTTCACTGTCAAAAGCAGGTCCTGTGTTCTTGGGAAAATAAGTTGCCACATGTAAAAGTCCCAGATTTAATTCTCCATTAAGCATTTATGGTTCAGAATTTTTCAGTGGAAATATTTGGAATATTTCCTAGGTGTATTGACACCAGTAGAGGAGATGTACACACAGATGAGATGATTCAACAGAATATTCATTATAAGGTTCACAAATAATATTTTTTTTGCAATTACCATTTCTAGTTTATTTAATGAACCCTTTTCACATGAACATTACTGTGGCAGTAATAGGCTAAGCTATCAGCAGGCTGCATCAAACTCAAGTTAACTAATACAAAAAATCTGCAAATTTGCACTTTTGACTCTCACAGATAACAAATATTCTGCTCAAACAAGAAGTGATTGTAAAGTCTTTTTGCTTTAAATAAATCCTGTCTTCTTGACATACAAGTCACAAGAGTGGCACTGAATTATCATCTTGAAACATGTCACATGAACTGCTTTTAAATGGTAATTACCAATAACATAAAATAATCTTCTACTGCAATTAAGCCAGCAATCCAGCCATTGCCCACTTCACTCAAAGGTGCAATGCTCAAAACTTCTATGGCATTTCTCCCTGGATAGCACCAAGGTACAAGGAAGCTTAAATGGTCATTTAAACCCTCACATCACTTCTCACTCCAACAAAGAAGCAAAAAGAAAAGAAGTGCTATAACTTCCTGTCAACAACAAGGCCACTACACATGAAGTATAAGTTGAGGACAAACAAGAACAAGGAACAAATTTCCATCACATTCTTTCTGAAGAAACTTTCCCAACATTTGCCTTAAACAATTCAGGGAAACCATGGCTGGCCAGATGACGATTTGAACCCTGTTCCTCCTAACTAGGAATAACATCTGCTCTCCACTACACCTCCTTTCCAAATAAAAATTACTTGAGGAAAAGTAGAAAACTGTACATGGATGGCCATGTACGGGTTTTTGTCTCAAGTGAGGATTCACTGCCTTAATGTACCACTCCACCCAATCATGTGATGATAAAGTACCACTGAAAGGGGAAAAATAAAAATCTGTCTTTTACCACAAGCATTAACTGTTTAATATGCAAGATGACACCACATAAGTGACACAGTATGATGGGAAATATCCATAGACTCATTTTCAGTTGCTATTGTAGATGTGCTTGGTAGAAGAGGAGCAAGAGAACTGCAGCTTCCCATGCACAATTGACATTAATAATGTCTGTAACCAAATTACCAACATTCTTTGATAAAAAATGATCTCTGATGAGGTTTGTGTCAAAAGAATATATTGTTTATTTTCTGTATTCATGTTATTCCTTGGTAAATTCTCCTCCAAATGTACAACAATTACCCCAAAATTATTTGTAATCACTGCTTGTTAATTTACTGATACCAGTATTTCATGACCTGACAAGACGGAAGGTGGAGAAAATGTGTAGTGAACGTGAAGTGCAGAAGAATGCAAGCAAAATGAAAGGCAACTTTCAAGCAGAAAGATGAACTTCTGGATTTTGTGCAGGGAAATACTGAAATATACGAACATGAGACTAATAATTAAGTGCAGCATGTACTGAAAGAGCACTATTGCTAAAGAATCTGCATAGAGCACTGTTGCAAAAGAATCTGCATAATTGGATCAGAGGGTTTGCCAGCAGTGGAGAAACCATCCACCAGAATGAGTGTAATGACTGAGCAAAGTCTATGCTACGTCTGAAATATTTATGGATGAGAAATCAATAATCTGTGCAGAATTTTGTTCCAAACTCATCTTTGATACACATAATTTTCTTTTTTCTTTTGTTTTGGTTTTAGGGCGCAAAACTGCTATAGTCATTAGCGCTCAGTCCGTGACTTAGGAAACAGTAAAAAACCTAAATTGAAAACCAGCAGCAATGGGAACGAAAGTCATAAAATTGGAGAAACTAAAAGCAGAAGGAAGGCTTAAAAATTCACTACAGAAAGGGGTTGGTTGTCCCCAAAAAAAGCTTCAAATGACTGACGTCATTTCACTGGCACTAATAAACTTGAGAACGCGGTCGGCTGAGCGCGTGTCATCTGCTAAAATCGACGATATATCAGGCGATAGCTGTAGACGGGAGCGTAACGGATTAAAATAGGGGCACTCAATTAAAAGGTGTCTTACCGTCCACAGCTGAGAGCAGTGGGGACAGAGTGGGGGAGGATCGCCGCTTAAAAGATGTCGATGGCTAAAAAGACAGTGCCCTATCCGGAGTCTAGTTAAAATTACCTCCTCCCGACGACGCGTTCGGGAGGAAGAGGTCCAAGCACAAGGAAGAGCTTTCACGTCCCGCAATTTATTATGGGGAAGTGTCGACCAATGCACGTGCCATAAATGAACAACACGACGACATAAAACGCTCCGTAGATCGGCGAAGGGAATCGATTGAATAGCTGGCCGAAGAAGAGAGACTGCAGCCTTGGCTGCAATATCGGCCGCCTCATTTCCACAGATACCAACGTGTCCCGGGAGCCAGAGGAACGCCACCGAGACGCCCCCCAGGTGGAGCAAGCGCAGACAGTCCTGAATCCGGTGGACCAGAGGGTGCACAGGATAAAGAGCTTGGAGACTGAGGAGAGAGCTGAGAGAATCTGAGCAGATAACGTACTGTATCCGCTGATGGCGGCGGATGTAGTGAACAGCCTGGAGAACAGCGTAAAGCTCCACAGTATAAACCGAACACTGGTCGGGAAGCCGAAAGTGATTTGGGGTGTCGCCAACAATATAGGCACTCCCTACACCTAACGATGTTTTCGAGCCGTCGGTGTAAATAAATGTGGCGTCCATCATTTGTGCACATAGAGCAGCAAATGCCCGACGATAAACAAGTGAAGGGGTACCATCCTTGGGAAATCGACAAAGGTCACGGAGCAGGCAGATCCGGGGACGGGTCCAAGGCGGTGCTGTACCCCAAGTTGTCAAGAAGGTTTTAGGAAAGCGGAAGGAAAGAGAATGGAGCAGTTGGCGGAAGCGGACTCCCGGTGGTAGTAGGGAGGAGGGGCGGCCTGCATACCCTACATCAAAGGAGGCGTCAAAAAAAAATGTCATGGGCTGGATTAGCAGGCATGGAAGACAGATGGCTAGCATAACGACTCAGAAGGACTGCTCGCCGATTGGACAGCGGAGGTTCAGCAGTCTCAGCATAAAGGCTTTCCACAGGGCTGGTGTAAAAAGCTCCAGACACTAAACGTAATCCACGGTGGTGGATAATCAAGACGCTGAAGAATAGACGGCCGAGCAGAGGAGTAGACTATGCTTCCATAGTCCAATTTCAAGCGCACTAAGGCGCGATAGAGGCGGAGAAGGACCACTCGGTCCACTCCCCAGGAGGGTACCATTCAGGACACGGAGGGTGTTGAGGGATCGCAGACATCAAGCCGAAAGGTAGGAAACGTGGGAGGACCAGCACAGTTTTCTGTCAAACATAAGACCCAAGAATTTAGCAACGTCTGAAAACGGAAGGTTGACAGGACCTAGATGTAAGGATGGCGGAAGAAACTCCTTACGTCGCCAAAAATTAACACAAACGGTCTTACTGGGAGAAAAACGGAAGCCGGTTTCGATGCTCCAAGAGTGGATGCGATCGAGACATCCTTGAAGACGTCGTACGAGAAGGCTGGTCCGTTGAGAGCTGTAGTAGATCGCAAAATCATCCACAAAGAGGGAGCCCGAGACATCAGGAAGGAGACAATCCATAATTGGATTTATGGCAATGGCAAACAGTACAACACTCAGCACGGAGCCCTGGGGTACCCCATTTTCTTGGGAGAAAGTACGGGAGAGAGTAGTGTTCACCCGCACCCTAAATGTGCGCTCTGCCATAAATTCACGAAGAAGAAGGGGCAGCCGACCTCGAAAGCCCCAAGAGAACAGTGTGCGGAGGATGCCTGTCCTCCAACAGGTATCGTATGCTCTCTCCAGATCAAAAAATATTGCTACTGTTTGGCGTTTCTGGAGAAAATTGTTCATGATATAAGTGGAGAGAGCAACAAGATGGTCAACTGCAGAACAATGCTTTCGGAATCCGCATTCGGCAGGTGTTAAAAGACTGCGGTATTCCAGCCACCACGCTAAACAGTAATTCACCATATGCTCCAAAACCTTACAGACATTACTCGTGAGAGAAATGGGGCGATAGCTAGAGGGGAGATGTTTGTCCTTTCCAGGTTTCAGAACAGGAACGACGATAGCTTCCCGCCATCGTCTGGGAAAAGTACTGTCGGTCCAAATTCGATTATAAAGGCGAAGGAGGTAACGCAGACTATGGGTTGATAAATGCAGCAAGAATTTGGACGTGGATACCATCCAGTCCTTGGGCGGAGGAGCAAGAAGAAGAGAGTGCATGTTGGAGTTCCCGCATGGAGAAAACAGTATTGTAGCTTTCGCGATTTTGAGAGGAGAAAGCAAGATGTCGCACTTCCGCTGCACGTTTCTTCGGGAGAAACGCTGGCGGGTAATTTGAAGAGCTCGAAATCTCAGCAAAGTGTTGACCCAACGAGTTAGAAATTGCGGCGGGGTCCACTAATGTATCATGCGCAGAGACCGGGGAGAAACTAGGCGCGCCTGAGAACCGTCGAAGCCGACTCCAAACTTCCGAGGAGGGAGTGAAGGTGTTAAATGAGCTAATAAAGAATTTCCAGCTTGCCTTCTTGCTATCGCGGATGACACAACGGCATCGCACACGGAACTGCTTATAGCGGATACAGTTGGCCAAAGTAGGATGGTGGCGGAAAAGGCGGAGAGCACGTCGCCGCTCACGTATTGCATCATGGCATGCCTCGTTCCACCAAGGAACTGGGGGGCGCCGGGGCAATTCGGAGGTGCGTGGTATTGAATGTTCCGCAGCTTTAAGAATAACGTCGGTAATATGTGTGACCTCATCGTCGACGCTGGGAAAGTGACGGTCATCGAATGTCGCTAGAGACGAAAAAAGTGTCCAGTCAGCTTGGGCAAACTTCCAGCGTCGCGGGCGCATATATGGCAGTTGAGGCTGCAGTCGAAGGACACATGGAAATTGGTCACTCGAGTGTGTATCATCAAGGGTGAACCATTCGAAGCACCGAGCTAGCGGAACAGTACCGACCACAAGGTCCAAATGAGATAAATTTGTCGTGGAGGCAGACAAAAATGTAGGGACCCCAGTGTTGAGGCAAACTAGATCCGCTTGGTGGAAGACGTCGAGCAATAGTGAGCCACGGGGACAAGGATGTGGAGATCCCCAAAGCGGGTGGTGGGCATTGAAGTCCCCAACCAGCAAATAGGGGGGTGGAAGCTGACCAAGAAGATGAAGGAGATCAGCTCGTGCCATTGGTGTGGACGATGGAATGTATACAGTACAAAGAGAGAACGTGTATCCGGAAAGGGAAAGACGGACGGCGACAGCTTGGAAGGAAGTGTTTAAGTGAATTGGGTGATAATGGAGAGTATCATGGAGAAGAATCATGAGTCCTCCATGTGCTGGAGTGCCTTCAACAGAGGTGAGATCATATCGGATGGACTGAAAATGAGGGAGAACAAAGCGGTCATGGGGACGCAGCTTTGTTTCCTGAAGACAGAAGATGACCGGCGAGTAGGATCGTAAGAGGATCGACAATTCATCCCGATTGGCTCGAATACCGCGGATATTCCAGTGGATAATGGACATAGGGTGAACAGAAAATGGAGGAATGTGACCAAGGTTGCTGTCAACTCAACGACTGCTCAGAGCTTGCGACTGACAGCATGGAATGGCATTCAGCCGAAGGCAGAAGATTCTGATCCATAGGTTGTTCAGGAGCAGCTCCTGCCACCAGCGATTGGCCGGTTGATCGGCCGCCAGCAGTGCGCCTCAGCGACACAGAAGACGGCCGAGGGCGATTTCCGCCAGGTGGTGCTGTAGATGGGACACGCCTTGGCGGAGAAGGAGAGGAACTGGGTTTCTTTGTAGCCTTCTTGGAAGTATGATGTTTAGATGAAGGAGGAACCGATGGTTGTGAAGTTGCGGTACGTAAAAACTCTTCACGAGTATGCTCTTTTTTCGAAGTCTTGGTGTCTGACTTTTGGGCTCGAGATTGAGCAGAACCCGACGAAGGGTGAGCCAGAGAGTGGGCAGGCGAAAGTGGTGAGGTTGAACGGGTGATCTTTGCGCTGGCTGATCTGACGACCGTGGCACTAAAGGTGAGGTCACAAGTCTGCGTGGCCACCTCCTTTGTTGGCCGAGGAGAAGCAAGGACAGTGCTGTATTTTCCTGTCTGAGGCACGGTGGGCTGTCGACTGGCGAATAATTTTCGAGCACCAAAGGTCGACACCTTTTCCTTCACTCTGATTTCCTGGATGAGCTTTTCGTCCTTAAAAACGGGGCAATCTCGAGAGGAAGCAGCGTGGTCACCCATACAGTTGATGCAGCGAGGGGATGGAGGTGGACAAGCACCCTCATGGGCATCCTTGCCACACATAACACATTTGGCCGGATTGGAACAGGACTGGCTGGTGTGATTGAACCGCTGACACCGATAGCAACGCGTAGGGTTTGGGACGTAAGGGCGAACGGAAATTATCTCATAGCCTGCTTTGATTTTCGGTGGGAGTTGAACTTTGTCAAATGTCAAGAAGACAGTGCGGGTTGGAATGATGTTCGTGTCAACCCTTTTCATAACTCTATGAACAGCCGTTACGCCCTGGTCAGACAGGTAGTGCTGAATTTCTTCATCAGACAATCCATCGAGGGAGTGTGTATAAACGACTCCACGTGAGGAATTTAAAGTGGGGTGCGCTTCAACCCGGACAGGGAAAGTGTGGAGCAGAGAAGTACGCAGCAATTTTTGTGCCTGGAGGGCACTGACTGTTTCTAACAACAGGGCGCCATTCCGTAATCTGGAACAAGACTTTACAGGACCTGCAATTGCGTCGACACCTTTCTGAATAATGAAAGGGTTGACCGTGGAGAAGTCTTGACCTTCTTCTGACCGAGAAACAACAAGGAACTGTGGCAACAATGGAAGAACTGTCTGTGGCTGAGACTCAGTGAACTTATGCTTGTGAGCAGACATAGTGGAAGGTGAGGAAACCATTGCGGAAGAATCCCCCATGATTACCGGCGTCTCCGATGGCATGCTCCTCCCTTGTGGGGGCCCTCTCTGAGGGCACTCCCGCCTTAGGTGATTGTTCACACCTCAGGTCACACCTCCCGACAAACGGACGGAGGGACCAATCGGTACTTTCGGAAGGTATCAGCTCGGGTAATCACCCCTCCCTGGGCCTGGCCATTACCAGGGGGTACGTACGTGTCCTACCTGTCTACCCGGGGCGGGGAATTACACGTTACCCCGTCACCAGCTACGCACAAAAATGCGTGGGTCGGCCTTCAGACACACACAGGGAGGAAGAAAGAGAAAGGGAAAGGAAAGAAGAGAGGTCTCAAACGCCGCAGCGGAGAAAAGGGTAAAGAGAAGAGGTAAGGAAAAGAGAAGGACAAAGGAAGGATGAAGACAGACAAGCAGAGAAGGCGAAGAAAGCATTAAATTTACGAGCGTCCGTCTCCGGACGTAGGCACAAACCATACTCCCAGAGGGGGAGAAAGGGAAGGAAAGAGCCAGAGGGGAGGGGAGGGGGGCGAAGATGGGGGATACGGAAGGATACGGAAAAGGAAGGTATGCAGCCCGGAAAGGAAGGAGGGCCACATTAGCTCGGGGTCCCGTGCTCCCTACGCACGTATCCACAAGAGAGTTGTGGACCCCCTGGGGGGTACACATAATTTGTTCAAGATGCTCAGTCTGAACAAGTTATTGTCACATGGATGCCAGGTCACTATATTCTGACAAAGAAGAAACAATGTATTTTAGATTGTTGACAGTAACTGCAGATAAATGCTCATGGATCATTATGTCCCAACCACACACGGGAGTAAATTTTCAAAACTTACACTGGATACTTCCAGAATGTCCACAGATGAATTCTTTGCTGCTCTTGTAAGTAATCAAGTGATCATCACCATTTTTGGCATATTAGTTCTCTGACAAATAACTTCTGTACAGAAAACTATCAAGTGGGTTCACTGTGTACTCGTCAGTCCAACGTGAACACGCTGCACCCAATGTCTGATTGTTTTATCTGGTGACATGAAGGATGGGCAAAGACATACTGATGTTCATCCTTCAATGGTTCACACTTGGCTGATGAACAAACTAATGAATTTAACCACATATAAAGCATGCAACCAGTTTGGCTGCAACTGATTGGCCTGCATCCATGAACAAGATTTTCAAGTGCCTATATGAACATGTTTGTATATGTATTGATGTGAAGAGAACTTTTAACACATTAAGAGTCCATCAGATGGTAGTGGGAGAGAGAAGTAAAGAGGTACAAGAGTAGAATGAAATTTTCATTCTCCAGCAGATTCTGCACTGATGTGAAACTTCCTGGCAGCTTAAAACCGTGTGCCAGACAGACTCGAACAAAGGACCCTTGCCTTTCGCAGACAAGTGCTCTACCAACTGAGCTACCAAGTGGACTCACGACCTGTCCATCCATGCCTGGGTAGCTCCGTTGGTAGAGCAACTGCTTGCGAAAGGCAGAAGTCCGAAGTTTGAATCTCGGTCCGGCACACAGTTTTAATATGCATATCAGTGCACACTCTGCTGCAGAGTGAAAATTTCATTTTGGAAACATCCGCCAGGCTGTGGCAAAGCCATGTCTCCACAATATCCTTTCTTCCAGGATTGCTAGTTCTGCAAGTTTCACACGAGAGCTTCTGTGAATTTGGAAGGTAGGAAACAAGGTACTGGCAGAAGTAAAACTTTGAGGATGGGTCGTGAGTCTTACTTGGGTAGCTCAGCTGGAAGAGCACTTGCCCAAGGCAAAGGTTCCAAGTTCCAATCTCGGTCTGGCACACAGTTTTGATCTGCCAGGAAGTTTCATTTACAAGAGTGCTTAAAACAGGTGACAGTGCCCATATCCCCTTCCATTAGTATACAGTGTATAAGAAAAATGACTGATAAGAAGCCTCTGTATGAGCTCAAATTTCTCTAATTGGAACACATGGTAGTTTGTTAGGTGTGTGGAAGGAAGAATCAGTAATACGTTACTTGGCACTTCTTCGAATGTAAAGTCAAGGAATTTTAACAGTAAACTTTTTCATGATGCACAATGTGTCTGCTACAGAGATTGAATGAGCACCTCCATGACACTACTGAGCTTACTAAATGAATATGATATGCCTACTGAATAAATCTGAGATTTAATACTACATGATATTGTGTTCTGCTCTGTATCTTCTCTTTCCTCTATTAACCCTATCTGAAACGGTCCTAAGCCGTAGAACAATACTCCAGGATAACTTTAACAAGGATTTTCTGAGCTACCTACTTTGTGGCTGAATTTTCTTCCCTCTGACTCTTCAAATGAATCTCTCAACTTCCCTATAGCTTTCCCCCAAGTTTTATGTGGCCATTATTCTATAAACTGTGGTAAGCACATCTTCCTGAACATTTAACAGTTGTTATTTTCAATGTGATTCTCATTCATGTAATCAAACAGTAATAGTCATTCTGCCTATTTATGTGCAATTCAATACTTGGCTAAAAGTGCACTCAGTTTGAGCAGCTGTTGTGTTGTGTGTATGTTGGTAACTACCACCATGATCAATAATGGGAACTGAATCTGACAACTCTTGAGTCCATCGACAGCAGTGAATCAGAATGCCTGTTCATAATTTTATATGACTCGAAAATAAAGTTAGCTGGTGTTTTGCAGTAAAATTTAATCACATTGTCACCATTTTCAGCAAAATCTGAAGTAAGACATGGAAGCAGATTATTGCAATGACAAAGGTATATCTCAGGCTACACTACACACAAATCTATTACAGCAAACATTTTTTCGTATTCAGATTCACTGGCTTCGCCAACTCACAAGCAGATTGTCACCGTTCCACCTAGTCTTGGCCTTGGGCTACCCTACAGATCAGTCCGTCAACACATCTAGTGCCCCTTACCCCCTCCATTCATCTATATGTAAATCAGTAATCAACCTGAAAATTCATAATAACCAGATCAGTAAAAGTTATTCTGGTGCTCGCCAGATAAAAATAATAATAATAATAATAATAATAATCAGTTCATATCAACTGCCAAAAGAAATCAGATTCAGCGATTCTCATGGGCTACTGTATATTATAACCTGACTGGCTACAGCCAATGTCATCAATTGTCAACATCAGTACGTGAGACGAGCCACTGACACTGCAAGTGCACTTTAGCCCACTACATGTGTTTGTGCTGGGGGTCAACCATCAGTCCCCGCACCAAGTGCATCCTCGAAGTATTTCTAAATGCACTATAATTTTCTCACTTTGTGAAATATATCAAAGACTACTGACCACGAACAGCCTTATGGAGTCCACATTATTCTCCGGGACATTTACATTGATCATGAACAATTCACAGTTTTACATGACTGTTGGGGTATTACCTCTATGTTAACAATATCTTCCCGCTAAGTGCAATATACTGTGTTCCATTTGTGGGACGTCTTCAGTACATCACGTAAGTGCATATTTTGTAAACTAAATGACTGTTTTAAGTGTATCTAATGCCTTCCATAAGCCAAAGAACACAGCAGCAGCTTAATTCATTAGACAGTAAATTACAGGCTACTGGTATATTTTGTGATCTGTCAGAGGCCCTTGACTATGTAAATCACAATATTCTTTTAAGTAAATTAGGATATTATGGTAGAAATTCTGCAAAATGGTTCAAATCCTGTATATCTGACAGAAACAAAGTGTGTCATTAGGAAAGAGGCATGTATTAAGCTATTGGGCATCATCCAGTTACATGCGGTGTCCCACAAGGTTCCACCTTAGAGTCCTTACTTTTTCTTCTGTATATCAATGACCTTTCATCAGTAACATTACCAAATGTCAAGTTTGTTTCGTTATGATAAAAACATTGCAATAAACAGCAAATCAAGTCCAGTCTTAGAGAGATCAGTTAATGAAATTTTCATGAACCTTATTAAATGTTTCCTAGCTAAGTCTGTCACTAAACTTTGGAAAAACACACTACATGCAGTTCAGAACTTTTAAGATGTTTCTGACCGGTACATGACTAAAATACAATGAGAAACAGACAAAAGAAGTAGGCTGTGTTGAATTCTTTGGATTACAGCTAGATAGCAAATTCAGCCAGGAGCAGCATGTTGCAGCGTTGCTGAATGTTATCAATACTAAAAATAAGAATTGCCTTACAAAGATTTAAAGTCACTTACTTTAATCCAAAATGGTGTCCATTGTTCAGAAATGCACATTTTCAATAATATGCCACAGTATAAAGCATTTAACTACCTATGGAGTTTTTAAGAGTAGCCTAAAGGATTTACTGCTTAATTCATGGCTGAATTTCTTAGTAGAATATATATGTAAATGAAGTCCCATACTTCTTGACAGAGTGTAGGGGAACAATGCGGGAGACCCGCACCGCCGTACTAGGCAAGGTCCTGATGGGGATGGTTTGCTGTTGCCTTCCGGGACCCTGTGCTCGGGAAGCGAGACCACAAGCTGTGTGTGTGTGTGTGTGTGTGTGTGTGTGTGTGTGTGTGTGAGAGAGAGAGAGAGAGAGAGAGAGAGAGAGAGAGAGAGAGAGAGAGAGAGAAAAAGAGAGAGAGAGAGAAAAACTAATAATATCAAATAATCTGGTTATTAGAACAATCTGAATACTGTACAAATTTTGTACTTCAATGTGATCATTGTAAATAAGTGTTGTAAAATGATTTTCTATTTAGTATTTATTATTACCTTTCAAATGAAAAAAAATTAAAATTTTTTTGTCTCATTCCACATCCATGACAATCCATTCACTAGGGATCGGATCTATGGAAAGTACATTAGCACATTTGTTTTTCACTGTGAATATTTATTGTGTATTTTTGTTTTTATGACATGTTCTACATCCTGTATGATTTCCTCACTATGGACCAACTGCAACAAAAAGTACATCCCATCACACCACATCAGACACTTATCCACTGCCCTTTGGCTCAAATGGAAAAAAAAGAGACTAAGCCGAGTTTTGCAAGAGCATCATTTGCCGAATTTATATTCATCCATACAGGAGATTTTTGGTTCCCATGAAAGTCATACATAATACAGCAGCTTAAAGCATGTGTCATTATTCCACAAAAGATTGATGTCAGCAGCGTAAACTCATAACCTAATAAGTCTAAACATTTTGACTACCCACTTAATAGTGCATTGGTCCACCTTTGGAAATTCCAAGTCCTTGTACGGTTTCCAAAAGAATGTGGTAGCCTACCAGATGTGTCAGCACAGATCACGCAGTTCCAATACATTACAGGCTGGTTATTTGTGGACAAGGAACTGGCACCCAATTAAAGAGTCCCAGGACTCTAACACAGCTTTCAGATCACGTGAATTTGGTGGCCATGACATGATTGTGAGTTCGCTATCATGCTACTCAAACCACTTTAGCACAGTTCTAGCCTTCTGACAAGGAAAGGTATCCTGCTGGAAGATGCGATCGCTGTCAGGGAAGACATCAAATATGAAGGGACGCAAGTGGTCCACAATAACGTTTACATATGCAACAGCTGTCTTAATGCCTTTGATTATTACAAGAAGCCCTAGCAGCCAGCATGCACGGCATGGTACTTGTTTCAAGCAAGTGTTTGCCTGGATGATGGCGTGTGCGGATGGAGCCATCAACTGCAATTTAAAAAAAAATTATGAGATTCACCCAACCAGGTCCACTGTTCTATTTTGATGATCCCATGCCCACTACGGTCTTAACTAGCAAAGTGTGTCAACATGGTCTTAACTGGCAAAGTGTGTCAACATGGTCTTAACTGGCAAAGTGTGTCAACATGGGAACACTCAGGGGCCATCTGCTGCAGAGCCCCATGCTCAACAACGCTGAACAGTGTGCTCCAGAACACTTGTGCCTGCACCAGCATGTACTCTGTTGTCATATCTGCCACAGATCATTGCCTAACATGTTTTCCAGCTAGGGTGTGCAACAAGATGAGTATTTCTGGACCACACATAATATACTTAACATGAACAACAACCACTGAAAAAAGGGGGGGAAAAAGGATGGTCAGAAGCACACATTTAAGTAATTTAGAATTTATTAATGTATGATTATTTACTCTAAAAAAGCACGATGGAATTAATTTGATATTTTATATATGAGATTTCATTAATAATTTTATGTGTACTTAATTACAGAATATAGAATTAATGTAATCTTTAAGTAGTGTTAGGTGGTAAACTCAGCAGTAAATGCAATCCACATGAAGATATCTAATTTCTACCAACTTTATCACAATTGCCAAGACTAACACAAAATTTCTTTTTATTTCCACAAATTCATTTCATTACACATCTCTAAAGCTCGTAGTTTCATCAGCATGACTGAAGAAGCTGTAAAATAACAGACGAATGTAGCACAAGTGAGAATGCCATGAATGGAATGGACCAACGAAAGAAGAGCATTGTGAGTTTCAAATTGAAAATATTCAATTTATTATAGTTTTACATGAACAGTATTTTCATTTTTTACTGATTGTGAGATAGGTGCTCACTTCTTGGGCTGCACTGATACTTGCTTTAGGCTGCATGCAGACCGTGGGTTGGACACCCCTGCTTCACAGCATGAGCAAGCCTCCGATATCTTTATTCTGTGATGACAATGAATGTCCCAACACAATCACCTATTCATGGTTTTACCAGCCTTCAGCCATGATTCATAGATGCTCACAGCAGTAGCATGTAAAAAGCCAACCAGCTTCTCTATTTCTGGGATGCTCATTTCCATGGGGGGCCAAAGCAACATTCCCTTTTCAAAGCCACATGTCAGTGGATTTCAATATTTAGGGATTGTATCAGCACTAGAATAATTCCCCATTGTTCTCTGGTTTGCTTATAAACTTCCCTTACCACATCACGTGCCACGCCACTACCAATGGGGCATTTAAACTTGGGGTGGAAAATTATTTTAGTGTTTTAGCTCATCAGTGCAGTTACTTGTATGTCTTCGATAACCCTTCTTGAAAACTGGAATGATTTTTGCCTTTTTGCAATCACATAGAATGCTTTATTGCTCCAATGACCTAAAGTGAAGTTTGTTGGATCCCTTGCTATTCACGTTGTATATTAATGACCTTGTGGGCAACATTAATAGTAACCTTAGACTTTTCACAGATGATGCAGTTATTTATAATGAAGTATTGTCTGAACAAGATGCACAGATATACAGACAGATCTTGATAAGATTTCAAAGTAGGGCAAAGATTGGCAACTTGCTTTAAATATTGAGAAATGTTCAAAAATGGTTCAAATGGCTCTGAGCACTATGGGACTCAACATCTTAGGTCATAAGTCCCCTAGAACTTAGAACTACTTAAACCTAACTAACCTAAGGACGTCACACACACCCATGCCCGAGGCAGGATTCGAACCTGCGACCGTAGCAGTCCCGCGGTTCCGGACTGCAGCGCCAGAACCGCTAGACCACCGCGGCCGGCATTGAGAAATGTAAAATCTTGCACTTTACAAAATGAAAAGTAGTACCCTATGGCTGTAACGCCAATGAGTCAGATGGAATCACTTACAAACAAAACACCGTGCAAACAGGCCTTGAAGGCCTAACAGTATCGGCTGGCCGCCATGTCATCCTCAGTCCTTAGGTGTCACCAGATGCAGATACGGAGTGCATGTGGTCTGCACAGCGCTATACCAGCCGTTGTCAGTTTTCATGATTGGTATCACTACTCAAGTAGCTCCTCAATTGGCCTCAAGGGCTGAGTGCACCCAGCTTGCCAACAGCACTTGGCAGACTCAGACAGTAACCCAACAACCTGCTAACCAAGCCCAACAATGCTTAATTTCAGTGATGTGATGGGAACCAGTGTTGCCACTGCAGGAAGGCCTTTGGCTCATGGAATCAAGTTAACTCATACGAATACTCAGTGGAACACTTCGCAGAGACGTGAAATAGAATGATCACATAGGTTCAGCTATGGGTAAAGCAGGTGGCAGACATCAGTTTATTGGTGGAATACTGAAGAAATGCAATCAGGCTACAAAGTAGATTGCTTGAAAATCACTCGTCACCAACCTATCCTAGAATACAGCTCAAGTGTGCGAGACCCATGCCAAACAGGACTAACAGGGAATATTAAACACATACAGAGAAGGGCAGCACAAAAGGTCATAGTTCTGTTGGACCCATGGGAGAGTCTTATAGAGACTCTGAAGAAACTGAACTGGCAGTCTAAAAAGATGCACTTTCTATGTAAAACATTCCAGGTTTTCTTGTCGCATCAGTTTGGGATAAAATCTTGAGCTTTCGATGAGAGCCTCCATTGTCATCGTCAGGAGCAACTGACTGTCTTCACTGCTGTTGTGGTGGCCTTATATAGCCCATGGATGGCTTCTGATTGGTCAGCAATGAGTACTGCTGTCACAGATGGTGTCAATTTTATGAAATGATGGACAGTATGGCGGTGGGCTCTCCGTAGTCTCCATCATTGGCTAACTTTTTTATGGAGAATTTTGAAGAATGTGCATTAAATTTGGCTCCCCTCTGTACATCCTTATTTTATCGTTACGTTGACGGTACATTTATGGTCTGGCAACACAGCGCAGAAGCTGTCATGGAACACGTGAACAGCATACATCCAAACATCTGGTTCAATGTCAAGATGGCAAGGGATGTTGCCATTCTTAGAAGTTTCAGTATGATGACAGGCAAACGGGTGTATTAGCCACTCTGTGTACCGCAAGCAGGCACATACCAATTTATATCTTAATGCACAGAGTTTCCGTCATCCTGTTCAGAAGAGAGCCATTTTGGACACGTAGAGCAACAACTGTTTCTGATGAGCAGCACTTGAAGTCCTAAATTAACCAACTGAAGTACATATTCCGAAAAAATGGCTACAGTGCATGCGATATAAAGGCAGCATTATCCAAGAAAAGGAAATGTGAAAATGCTGCACACTCACAGGATGAACCACTGATTGCAGTTCTTCCTTTTTGTGGCACTATATCCAGTACAATAGGAAGAGTCCTGGGTAGACAGGGTATAAGAATGATTTTTCGTCGTCCTAAGAAAATTAAGGAAATGATGCACCCTGTTAAGGACAGTCTCGGCTTCAGGGTTCCTGAAATTTATAATATCCCCTGTGAGCATAGAAGCAATTACATAGGTCAGACTATTCATACTGTTTCTGACCACTGTGCAAAATACCAACGGCATATTAAAAATAGAGAACTAGAGAAATCGGCAACTGCAGAGCACAGCCTCACTAACAAACATAAAATACTGTTTGATGAAATAAAAATTTTGTCCCATGCCTCCACATACTGGGATTCTGTCATTAAGGAGGCTGTTGAAATAAGAACGAGCGAGAAGAACTTTAACCATGTTAGTAGATATTATCTGAGCACTACATGGGTACAAGCACTCAATGCAGAGAAGCAGCAGAGACATTCTTTGCAGTGTTTACTTTGCCACAGAAGTGGTGGCACCACCAGCATGGACACTGACACTGTCTGCGACAGCAGTATGTAAATAGTCAACGAATCAGAAGCTGTCCTTGGGCTATAAAAGGCCACCACAGCAGCAGCAAAGACAGCCAGTTGCTCCTGATGTTGATGAAAGAGGCTATCTTCGAAAGCTCAAGATTTTATCCCGAATTGATGACCAAGAAAGCCTACTTACAAAATCTTAAGTACCAGCTTTAAATTACAAGAGTCGTTCCATAAGTTGTGGCAACTATGGTGTATCATACAAGGATGTGGCACCACCATAATCACAGTAAACATGTTTGAAAGTCATAGCAACTATGGTATATCTTGCAACAATTTGACAATGTGGGAATTCTATGGTGTTCACTGAACTGGTACGGGAATCTGTATCTGAATGCCAACATAAAATGGGGTTCCACTACAGGAGCTCACAGGAAAGGTTGAAATGAAATGCACACTTCAATAGACAGATTCCGACCACATGGGAGGGTGGCAACGACAGACTCACCGCAAAGTGGGCGGTCCGCCTCACCCCATACTGACCCGTACATGGCTGTTATGCAACAGTTGTTAACAGAGGACTGACACTGAACAATGCAGAAATTAATGGCAGGGGCGGGTATGTCAAGGGCAACTATGTTCCCCACTCTATGGCAGGACTTCAAGGTGTGCAAGAAGTGTTCAAAATGGATTCAGTTTCAGTTAACAGAGCTGCAGAAGTGGACGTAATATGAGACCAGCCAAATCAACATGGAGCAATTTGAGTGGGAAGGGATTGAGCAGCTAAATCACACTGTTGTGATTGATAAAACCTGGGCATGAGCATATAAACCAGAATTGAAGACTCCATCTGTAGAATGACAATGCCACAGGTTCACCATGGTGATACAAAGTGTTTCAGAATCCATCCCAATGAAGGCGTTCTCATTCTGGTGTATGATGACCATGGTGTTCTGGAGCGTCACCCTGTTAGGGAAGGTCACACCCAATGCCCAGTACTACATCTGCAATGTACACATCCAATACTGCTGGATAATGCAGTCATACTCCACAATAACGCTACAGCCCACATTGCAGACCTCATAAAAATTGTGTACAGTGGTGGGAATGGGAAATCCTCCTCCACCCATCCTACTTACCAGATCTCCGTGCGTGCGACTTTGACCTCATTCCAAAACTGAAGAAACCATTGCATGGGAGACACTTTGGAAACACGGTGGATATCCTCATGGTTTTTTGGCGGTGGATCACACTGATGGCAATGCCGATGACATTCAGCACCATCTCAGTCATTGTCAACACTGTGTGGATGCACTAGGGGATTAGTTTGATGAACAGCAGTTGATTTTGATTCATCTTTGTTCAATTTGTACTCTTACACAATTAAGTTATAAAGAGTTCCAGTGTTTGTGTTTCATTTCAACCTTTCCCCAGACCTCCAGCACTGGAACCCCATTTTATGTTGGCATTAAGATACAGACTCCATTACCAATTCAATGCATACCATAGAATTCCCACACCACGAGATATACAAGGGCTGTTCAATAAAGAATGATCATAAATTTTTTTATGGTCATACTTTCTTGTGCTAAATTTTAATCTTATGATATTCTGTTAGCTTAATGTGCAACAAACACACATAGTAGTTTCATTGTTGGGACTCCTGGTTCCTGCCTGTGAGAGGCAGGCGAGGTCAGACATGTTTAGTATCGCCAAACAATGCAATGGAGGTAACACGCGAGGAACAATATGCGGCCTTGAAATTCTGTTTTCGTCTCAACAAATCTTCAGCTGAGGCCTATACAATGTTGCAGGAGGCCTATGAAGATTCTGTTCTTCCCTACAATGGAGCTCGAAGGTGGTTTAAAGGGGAGACAATCAATTTCTCCAGTTACTGCTCTTACAGAAGAAAACATCAACAATGCTGCTGTCATTGTGAGAGAGAATCAATGAATCACCTTAAGATCACTTTCTGAAATACCGAACATTTCATTGGGTGCAACCCACACCTTGGTGACAGAAAAATTAGACAAGGAAGATGTTTGTGCGCGAACGGTTCCAAGACTGTTGATTCCCGAACAAAAGAACATGCGCGTGCAGGTCTGCATGTAGCTAAAGTTGATGTTAGAGGAAGATCAGGAGTTTCTTTCAAATGTAATCACTGCTGATTGGCTACATCATTTTGATCCTGAGAGCAAACAGCAAAGCTCAGTGTGGAAATCTCCTTCATCACCAACCACCAAAAAAGCAAACATGGTTGCTCCTGCTGAGAAAGTTATGGCCATCTTATTCTTTGATATTCATGGGATGGTTTATCAGCATGTTGTACCCGCACTCACATCAGTAACTGGACAATACTACAGGGATGTCCTGAAAACACTGCAAGTCCATATCAGGCGTAAAAGACCACATTTCTGTGAAGCAGGCTGGATGCTGTACCACGACAATGCGCGGCCGCATATTACCAATGTTGTTGCTGAGTATCTTGCAAAAATCGACATGAAATGCATCCCTCACCCACCCTATAGTCCAGATTTAACCCCATATGACTTTTTTCTATTCCCTCACATGAAGAAATGCCTTCATGGGAGACATTATCAATCGTCAGAAGCAGTGGTGAAGGCTGCGGAGGCGATTTTGAAGGACCTCTCAAAAAATGGTTTCCAACATGTATTTGAAGACTGGCAGTGTAGCCGGGACAAGTGCATCTCAATCATGGGAGATTACTTTGAGAGGGGTCATCAAAATATGATAATTCTTCATTGAACAGCCCTCGTACAACAGTTGCTATGACTTAAGAAATGACCCTCATATGACTCCAGGAAGGTACTACAACCCCCTACATATCGCTCTGTGGGGATTGCGAGGACAAGATTAAATTCATTACAGCATGCATTGAGGCATTTAAACTAGCATTGTTTCTGTGCTCTCCACATGAATGGAACGGGAAGAAACCCTAATGCAATCATACTCCATGGTAACACTACAGTCCACATTGCAGACCTCATCAGGAATTGTTCAGCAGTGGGGGTGCAAAGCACATATCATCTGCTATGCACTTCACAGTACAGAGTATAGTTTTAGATATAGAATGAACTGCTGTAGGAAGGGCAGCAAGCTATTTCACATGATCTATGTAGAATTGTACAAACATTCTATCAGTTTTCAGCAATTTTGGTTCATTTTCTATTCTTCAGTCACATTGGTATGTATCATTACAATTTTCATGTGAAGTTTGAAAGGAGGAAGCTGAGTACCATTTCCCCTGATTTTGGTGAACATTTGAAACTGAAACAATAAATGGATTACTTTTAGTCATTTAGTAACGCTAGGAAAGAGCAAGACTTAGGTTTTTTGTCAGATTGGTCAGAAATATTTTATTTTCAAGTTTACTGGACACTTCTCACACTGCTCTCAGTACTTTAATTTTGAATTTATTCAGCTTATTGTTTGTCAACAAACTTATCTCTGATGTCACAGTAACTTACTAATACAGCTACTGAACCACAATATTTCCAACTCCTTGCAACCTTGCTCAGCACAAATTTCTCTAAATAATGCTGTACAATTAATTTCAATTTTATTGTTACACACCTCTATTTTAATCTCAGACTTTTATGATGACTGCTCAAAAAAATCTGCATTCTGTTTATGGTTCACTTGCTAGAAAGTGAATTTTCTACAAGTGCCTTGACATTCCTTTTTGAATCTGTAGTCATGCTGTAGTAGCCTCATTCTCAATGACTCCCTTCTAGGACTAATTTAATGTAAACATTCAGATCTGTTTGTAAATAGGAGATCTAAGATGTTCTAACCACATTAGGTTCCCATTCTAAAGCCCATAAGTTAAAATCTCAGCCGCAGTATGATCAGTGCACATTTATGTATAACATCCTCCATAATCCACTAATTAATACCACAATATTTTCTTTTTCTGGTGTGCAAAGTCAAGTTTTCCCCTTTATAATCAATGCTGTTAAACTCCTCTCTGTATACTACATGTAATTTTATTACTCTAAAAAACTGACGTATGCATAACACACACACACACACACACACACACACACACACACACACTGCTTCTCAAGTAGCTACCTGTCTGTATTGGTTTTCTGCATGCCTTACTATTAAGAGGACCTCATGAGTCTCCACTCAGTATTAGTGATCAAAAAGTCTGCTTCTGGTATATCTGAGCCTTCCACCTGGGTACCATATACCACTATCAAACCTTAAAATGACTGAGCCAACTGCAAGCATTGCTTCCACCCCTAGTGACAGGCAAGCTGTATTTTGCATTAGACCAACACTGTCCTGGGATACAGGAATGACATGGATTTCCCAGTTAAATGTTTGCACAAGAATAACTAAAAAAAAAAAAATGTCTGCCACTAAAGGGCAAATAGTTAACAAACAAAATACATTACTTAAAGGAGGAGAGCATTTGCAGAAAAAAAATTACCTGCTTGGTTCCCAGAGCACAGGATTAGATTAGATTAATTATTCATTCCATAGACCCACAAAAGAGGGATCCTCCTGGGTATGGAACATGTCAGGTGATTCTATTAATTAATCCTTTGCTCACACGTCTGAGTTTGTAATGAAATGATATGAGTTGCCATGTGATTTCTCAAAATAATAGTTAGATTCTTATACATACATCAACATCCTATTGTCAAATATCCCTTAAAGCCAAAATAAAATGTATAACACCTGTTTCACATCAAAGGACTACAGCACAGCTAATGTAGGCCTACATGTTAAAGAATACAATATCAGTGACACTATCAACTATGAAGACTGTCATCATATAATCAAATATACTTTATCAAAATATTACGATGCCAATGGGAATAACGGGCCTTGAGTACGTATGTTCTTATTATGCGTGCACGTGCAGGTATGTGTCTACTACAAGGTGGCGTTGATTCTAAGATAATATTATGTTGTATGTTATCTATACTAGATTGGTTTAGAAATATGCAGAGCCTAATAAACTGTTGATTCTTTAATACTGGTTAACCCCTCTGAGTCCTTAAAAAACTGAACTCTGATGTATAAAATACCTGAAACTTCTGATTACTTTTCAAATTAGTCAGTATGTTAAATACTTGACACTCTGGTAAGTGGGAAGAAATTTTTCTAATATTATGTTTAAATTTTGTTGGCTATCCTGAAGTACTCTCATTACCAAACACATCAGTATTGTGTGGGTATTATTCACTCAGTTTACAGTAAAATCTTGTTATCACACATCTCTATGTTGTTGTCATGTCACATTTCTTAAGGTATATGCCATACAATGATATAATTCTCCATGTTCATTCAGTGGCATGCATGGATAATGTCTGTTCCTAACTAGGCCTATTTCTCTTGCTGCGTTAAAATGTAAACGTAAGATTTTCTCTATTAATGAGTAGATCATAGCATTTTAAATTTATAAAATCAGTCAATAATTGTGTGAAATATTGAAAATCAAGTATTTGTTGACCCTGGAAGCCGTCAGGTAGGCATCCCACAACTAGGCTCGTGAATGATGAACTGGGATAGCCGTTTAGTAATATAGACTAAAGACTACAATGACAGGCTTGACTGTCGATAATAAAAACAGTCAGCAGAACTTAGAATCAACATAATATTTCTCTCTCCCTATCTAAAACACTATGGCTACCTTAAGGCAACTGCCAAAAAATTAAAACTAATTGCGAATGAGTGAGCAACCTGCAGATCCCTCCAGTATATATAAAACACACACACACACACACACACACACACACACACACACACACACACACACACACAGAGAGAGAGAGAGAGAGAGAGAGAGAGAGAGAGAGAGAGAGAGAGAGTCTTACAACTGTCCGTAAGTTTACGAACACTATTAATGCAAATACCTTTTATAAACAAATGAGTACATTGAGTGCTGCATTAATACTCTGTGTTTCCGATAACACACCAAACAACAAATTAGATTGCCACAGTGTGATTTTGTATATTATTTTGACACATTTTCAACATGAGTTAACCAACGCATATCCTCATTTTAAAACCCAATTAGCCCCTACTGCATGTATAGCCCTTATCCTAAAGCTTGAAACTAAGGCAGTATGCATATATTCAATACATCCTGGGGGCAGTTTATGCAAAGTTCAGGGTGTGAAAACTGTTCAATGATTTTACTGTCCATTCTCTAGTCGTTCATGAGCCTATGATCACACGAAAATTGGTGACCAAGTTTACAGTTCAGCATCCGATACAAATCTCTCTGTGATTTCGCAACTCCACACATGAAAGCTGTAAAAATGTTTTGCATATTTACATATCAAATGCCTACCTGCTTTGACCCCAGTACGAAGTCCTGAATATTGAATTCCTGATCAAAGTAAGGCCTGATTATCAAATTTGCAAGTATCCAATTTTTCAAACTCTTCGTGAGACTTGGCCACACCAATTCCGGAAAATTCATAATATGAGGAAATTTCTCGGGGCCTGAACTTGTACCGCTACAGAAGTTCCTGCTACAACATGTAAATAAGTTTACGCACTTAGTTTTATTTATGGCCTGACAACTCTGCAAAGAATGACATTCACCTTTTGCTGATAAAAATGCAGCGTGATGTACAGTGTACACTGGGGTTAGGTGTCGGTGAACACAGTAATGTGACAATCTGTCATTCCTTTTGCAGGTTATGATATTCAGTGATTTCGAGGAACCGCCATTTAGCACAAATGCACGAGTTGAAGACATCTGCAAACGTTCTTGACCTCCACGTTTCGAAGAAAAACAAATTCGTTTCAAAAAATCAAGCACCCTGCCACTCCTCCAAACACTACCGGCCATATCCGCGCACTGTCAACATCTGAAAGTCGCTGTAGACACGGCAACCAACTTGGGATACAGTGAAGTTGACATAACCCCACAGTCCGTGATAACCCTATGGATATGGAGCCCATTTTTGTCCTTTCTAAAATACATGAAATGTTCATAAAAATGGCTACCTGACCTTTATATTAGATGGTATATCGATGAAAACGCCATTTAATTCTTGAAAACCCGTTTGCTAAAACCATGTCATCCTACAAGTTTCTAATTCTAGACTCATTAGATTACACAGGTGAAATGATCGTCATTGATGTGGAATCAATAAAAAAATTTAGTCATAAACACTAAATATAAAAATCATTTATAACACCTATTTACAATGATCGCATTACTGCATTGAATTTGTACAGAAATCAGGTTGTACTAATACTCGCATTATTTGACATTATTATGGCTCTGAGCACTATGGGACTTAACATCTATGGTCATCAGTCCCCTGAACTCAGAATTACTTAAACCTAACTAACCTAAGGGCAGCACACACCCAGTCATCACGAGGCTGAGAAAATCTCTGACCCCGCCGGGAATCTTTTTTTTTTTTTTGTAACCATATATATTTATTTAAATTATATTAACAACGATACATTTAAAAAAAAAGATATTTTATTCTATTAATCTATTATATTCCTAGTGATGCTTAATATTACTGTCATTTTATATGTTTTCGTTTTTATATTTTCCTTCTTCGTTTTTCTCTTATTGTTTGTTCCTTAAACCCTTTTACATGGCCATTTGCCGTCTTTTTTTTTTTTTTTTTTTTTTGGGGGGGGGGGGGGTAGACGTTGCAGGACAGGCATAACAGTTTATATTTGGCATTGATGCATTGATTTTGAGTTTATGTTTCTGTATGTGATGCACTTGTTATGCCACAGGCACATTGTGTATTCTGGTTTGATCTCTTCCTCTAGTTACACTGTTAAGTGGGACAGTATGAAGGAAACGTCACCATGATAGGTGGAGCAGAAGTGGAAGAAACTTTTTTTTTTTTACATATACTACAGAATATACCTAAATTTAAGAAGAGAGAAAATTTTTGTCATATTACATAAGAGAAGCAGAAAGGATAGTGTGAGTAATCAATAGAATTTTATAGGCACAAAGTAAAGGAAATCATTTAAAAAAATTATCTAATAATAATAATGAGTAGTTGGCACTTTCCACTAAGGAGCACTTTGTGTCACTGATTTCACTAAAAAGAAACACTTTATACTACTATACTTCACTATTTGATGCGAGAAGAGGAAGCACTTTATCTTTTTTGTTGCACTTGTTCACTATCACTGCATACGTTCTTCTTGTGGTGAGTGTGGTGAGGTGTTGGTGGCGGTGCTGAGGGTCACAGGCTGGGGAGGACTCTGGCGATTGCTGTCTGCAGTGGAATCTGCAGGAAGTTTTTGAAGTTCTCGTGGTATCGCCTGTGCTGCTGGGCTGTCTTGTTCTCCTCCCAGAGGTCCATCAGGAAGGCCAGCTGGTCGGTCTGCCTCCGCACTACGATGGCGTGTGCCATCATGGCGAGGATCCAGAGAGTCGCCAGTCGCTTGGGCCGTGGAAATGGGTTGCAGTCTGGGGCGGTGATTGCTTCCACTGTGATGCTTCCCGGCGCCGTTCTGTTGATGTGGGCCACCATCTGCTGGCACGCTTCCCAGATGTTGATGGCATTCCCGCACGTGAATCGGTGCTCGAGGGTGTCGGTCATGCCACATACGTCACACTTGTCACTTGCGACGAGTTTTATCTCCGCCAGTCTTTGGTTGGTTGGTACCGTTCTGTTAATTATTTTGTACCATGTCTCCTTCGCATGTTTAGGCAACACGTTTTCCGAGACGTTCCCCCATATTTGTTTCCAATTGTATTGCGAGAGTTTTTGTTCAAATTTGTTTTTTGCCGGCTTCCCCCTGAGGGCCCAGTATACTCTCTTGGCTGTTCTGTGGCTGGGGTTCGCCACGGTGTCCAGAACGTAACTTTTGTTGGCGTAGTGCAGCCTGACGTGTCGCATTCTGAAGGGAATGTGTCACGTGTCGACCGGCGCTTCTTGTGATGTGGGCTTGTATCTTCCAATTATCTTGGCTGTGACGCTGTCAGGGTTTTTGTCCTGGATGGCGAGCGTTCGTTTCAGTAGAAGGGCTGCACATTTGGTCTTTGTATCAACTAGACCTAGTCCCCCTTCTTTCGTTGGCAGCGAGCACGTTGCTTGCGCCACTTTGAATATATTTCGACGCCACAACAGGTAGTACACTGCGCTCGTTAGTGCTCGCGCAATTTCTGTCGGGATGCTTAAGATTTGCGCCAGGTACCAAGCTTTCGACAGGATCGTCGTGTTTATCAGTTCTGTTTTTGGTGGATTGTTAGCTTTCGGTTCGCGTGCTGTCTAGAGAGACCTCTTATGGTGTGTAGCACGTCCCTCCAGTTGTATGCGGCCATTCTAAGTGGACAAGACTGTATATATATATATCAAGAACTTTATGGCTTTCTGCTATTTTATACCACTGGCTGTCTGGTTTGAGTCGCACTGTTTTTCTGGGGTTGGTTTGGGCGCCTGACGCTTTTTGGAATGTATTCATGATGGTTTCTACTCTCTCAATATCTTCCTGGTTTTCAATAAAGATGCCTAGGTCGTCAGCGTAGGCTATACATGCTACTGCTTTGCCTACTATGGAGAAGCCTCTGATGTCGTTTGTGAGTTTCCGCAGCAGCGGGTCCAGTGCTATAGCGAATAGAGCCATTGACAGTGGACAGCCTTGCCTCACGGATCTGTCCAGTTTTATCAGTTTTGTTTCCCAACTATTGATTATTACTGTCGATCTCGCAGTACTTAGTATCTTCTGGATGATTGCGATGAATTTTTGCCCAAACCCGAGTCTGTTTGGTGTCTCTACGAGATATTTGTGGTCAATCCTGTCGAAGGCTTTGTTGAAGTCCACCGAAATTATGGCACCTGCGCTTCTGGTGGTGGCTGCCTGTGCTATTATGTCCCTGTAGGTGCATGTGGCGTCAAATATATTTTTCCCTGGTACCGCACATGTTTGCCACGGACTGATGACTTTCCTCATCGCCGATTTCAGGTTGTTTGCGATGCATTTCGCTATTGTTTTAAAGTCGGCGTTGAGGAGCGTAATTGGACGAAACTCTTCAATGCGGCGGGCGGGTCTCTTCTCAGGGATGAGTGTTATGGTCCCTTCAGTCAGCCCAGGTGGAATTTCCGCCCCATCGAGTATCTCGTTCACCATTTCCGTGAATTGCCCTCCTAGCATGTCCCAATATGCGAGGTATAACTCGAGCGGGATGCCGTCGGCGCCGGGTGCTCTTCCTCTCGCGCTGGTCCTCATCGTTTCTTTGATGTCATCCACGTCGACATTTTCTGTCAGCAACGCCCTGTCTGCGTCTGTGAGCATGCTCCTCGCCTGCTGGAGGATTTCAGCAGTTGCCGCGTCGTCTGTCGCTTCTCGACGGAACATGTCTCGGAAATAGTCCTCGATGTGTTTTGTTAACTCCGTTTTCGTCGTGAGCGTCTTTCCCTGCTTGTCCTGAAGCTCACTTACGCACTTTCCTGCGCCTCTCTCCCTTTCCTTATTTAGGTGGTGCATGGTGAGTGGCTCTTCATCCACCTCGCCATATGTTTTACTTCTGGTGAGGACGCCTCTTATTTGCTGTTTCTTTATTTGAAGGAGTTTTGCCTTGATTCTCCTCACTCGCGGCAGGTATTGCTGGTCGTCTGCTGGTGCGTCGAGTGCGTCTTTCAGGCACTGCTGGTAGAACTCGGCCGTGGTTCGCCTCCAGAATGACTTTTCCGCGCTGTATCTTATCAACAGGCTGCGCATTGTCGGCTTCGCTCGTGCCAGCCACCATTCGGTCGTGCTGCTGTAGCGTGCGCGCTGTGCCAGGCATTCTTGCCACGTTTCCACTGTTTGCTTGCGCAGTTCCGCGTCCTGCAGGTGTTCCGTATTTAGCTTCCACGTGCTTCTTGTGTTGACGTTCTTTCCTTTTTGGAGATGCAAGCTGCATTCGCAGCTGCAGTGGTCCGAAAAGATGACAGGATAGACTTCAACGTGCGCAACATTTTTAGTTGCTGCTCTGCTGATATATACACGGTCCAGTCTGCTTTTACCATTTTTGTGGTGGTATGTAAATTCAGTGTGTGTTGGATGGAGAAGGCGCCACGAATCTTCTATTTTCAGTCGTCGGATCAGTTCTTGCAGTTCTGGGCATATGTTTGCTACAGGTATTTGGTCTTCAGCTGCGGCGACACAGTTAAAATCTCCTCCAATGATGATGTTGTTATTGTTCTGCATCAGCAGTTCGGCTACTTCTTCATTATAGAAGGTGCTTCTTGCTCGCTTGTTGTCTGTGCCAGAAGGTGCGTATATGTTGATAAAGAGCGTCTTTTCTATGTTTAGCGCTATCCCTCGGCCGCTTGACAACATTTTAGTCCCACCAAAGTCGATCCCGTTCCGTACCATTATTGCCATACCGCATTGGGATTCTGGGTCTATATTTGTGATTGCCGCATATCCTGCTATCGAACCTGGGAACCCGGGCGTGGGAAGCGAGAACGAGCTGCGGACTTGACATTATTAGTAAAACACACACATCAGTTGTTCCCACTACGAAATTCATCAGCAGAGCAGGTGGAATTAGGTTCCTCTTAAACTGAACTGTATTGGTAGTTAAGATTTTTAGGGTTGCTGGGAACTTATTGAAAATATATGTTCCTGAATAATGGACATATTTTTGAACCAAAGTAAATGACTTTAAATCTTTGTGAAGAGCATTCTTATTTCTCGTACTAATTCCATGAACTGGGCTGTTACTTTGAAAAAGAGATGTATTTTTAATGACAAATTTCATTAAGGAATAAATATATTGAGAAGCAAAAGTTAATATCTCTAGGTCTCGTAAAATCCCTCTGCAGGATGGAGTTCACACTACAAATAATTCTTATTACACATTTTTGGACGCAGAAAAGTTTAGCTTGGCTTGATGACTTATCCCAAAACAATAATACCACATGACATTACTAAATGGTAACAAGCATAATACACCAGTTTTTTTAAATTTTTATATTCTCTATGCCTGACAGCATTTTCATTGCAAATAGTGATTTGCTTAGGCGTTTCAGCAGTTCTACAGTGTGCTCCTCCCACTTGAATTTATTATCAAGCCACAATCCCCAAAAACTTAACACTGTCCACTTTGTCTATCTGTTTGTCACCATATTTTAGGCATGTAATTGTGGGAAACATCTTACAAGTTCTGAACTGCATGTTATGTGTTTTCACAAACTATAGTGGGAAAGATTTGGCTAGAAACCATTTATCAATGTCCTCGAAAGTTTCATTGATTGATCTTTCTAAGACTAAACTTGATTTACTATTTGTTACAATGTTTCTATCGTCTACAAACAAAAGGAACTTAACATTTAGTAACGTTACTGATGAAAGGTCATTGATATACACAATAAAAAGTAAGAATCCTAAGATGGAACCTTTTTGGATATCACATGTAATTAATATCCAGCTGAATGATGCCTGCTAGCTTATACATATCTCCTTCCTAAACACACACTTTGTTTCCTGTTAGAAACATAGGATTTGAACCATTTTGCAGCATCTTCTTTTACACCATAATACTCTAATGTAATTAACAGAATATTGTGATTTAGACAGTCAAATGCCTTTGATAGATCAGAAAATATACCAGTAGCCTGTAATTTATTATCTAATGAATTCAGTACACTGTCACTGTATGTGTAGATAGTCTCCTTAATAACAGAACCCTGTATAGATGCGAATTGTAACTTTGACAACATGTTATTTTCTGTCAAAGGGTTAAGGAGGTAATTGTGTATCACATTTTCTAAATATTTTTAGGATGCTGGAAAAAGTGAAATTTGATGGTAGTAATTTTACCTCCATTCTCAAACAAACATAATGCAACCATTCAGGAATGTTCCACTGATAAATGACTGATTTAATACGTTATTAAACTCAGAAGCACACACTTTAATTAACTTTGTTGATATTTTATCATAACCACTAGAATATTTTATTTTAAATATTTTGTGATGGACTCTACTTCTGCTGGGGCATTGGGTGTCATATTTGTATTAGTAAAGTTATATGTAAAGACTGGTTTGAAGTACTCTGTGGTGGCTTCTACTGAATCTGAGAAACCCATCTTTTCAGTAACAGCTATGAAATGCTTGTCAAAAAGCTATGTTACACTGCACACATCAGTCACCAATATATTGTTTACACTTTACCCTATCTGCCCTTCTTCATGTCTGGTTCTAACATTCTCCTCTTTCCCTGTCTCCCATACTGTCTTTATTTTGTTATCTGCAATGATTATCTTTTTTTCATGATGCATTTGCTTTGATTCCCCTATTACTATTTTTAATATTTTGCAGTACGTCTTGTTGTGTGGTGTAACATGAACATAAAAGCTGTTTCTGACTGACAGATACAGTTTCCATTTTCTTTTACAATATACCCTTATTTCTTGAGTAATCCATAGCTTCTTTGCAGTTCTTGGTCCCAATCTGGGATACTGAGCAAGGTGGCGCAGTGGTTAGCACGCTGGACTCGCATTCAGGAGGATGACGGTTCAATCACGCATCTGGCCATCCTGATTTATATTTTCCATGATGGTTCCTGTGAATGAGCATGGCCAACTTCCTTCCCCATCCTATCCTAAACTGATGACCTTGCAGTTTGATCTCCTCCCCCCCAAACCAAACTAATCCAATCCAATCCAATCTGGGATAGCTTTGGGGGAAACAATATTCAAATAAGGAAAATGCTGTATTGTTAAAATGTCGTATTTCTCATTCTTGCCATGAGCACTGTAAACTCAGTCCAGTTTATGTCTTTGTGGAGTGTCCCAAAATAATTCATTTTTGGCTGACTGCACTCATGCATTATATATCCTATCAGTATTAACACTTAACAAAAGGACATGCATTTCATGGTCGAATAGGCCATTGACTATTGGTTTTGTACCGTAATCTCGTTCATTAGACCTTTCTATAAAGATGTTATGAGTGGCGGTTTGCGAGAAATTGGACACTCTAATTGGGAAGCCTACAGTAGGAATTAAGTTGAATGATACTGTTACTGACTCAGATATATTCTTACTGGGAGAGTTTTTAAGAAACCCATGCCACAGAATAATATAAGAGATACATTATAAGCAATCTTTTTCTCAAAATCAGTGTATCACATTCAATAAAACTCGTTTGCTAGCGCTTATCAATAAATTCATAAGTTCCTTGTGCCTGTAAGTAGCTTCCATATAACTACAACACTGGATCTATGTGTGTTAATCCAAATAACTCTGTACATTTTGTATTTTTTAAGTTATTATAATATAGCTGTATTGTTTCAGTTATTATAATTTGTAATTTTGTTCATTTTTTCATTTTGTAAATAATTATCTTAACTGTTACATTCATATAAATGTTTCTGTAGTACGATAGACCAGTCCCTTACAAATTTGCAATTAACTATCGATCAATCAATTAAGGCCCAAAACATGAATCAATTATAAAAAGAGCAAAAGTGAGAAAAAACAAGTCAGTGAAGTTAATGATGTGATGGATATCAGTGTTGTACACGTAACAAACAGTTTCCTAATTGCATCAAAATGAAAATGTGAGACATTTTTGAGAAAGAAATATCCACAGTCTGTCAAAGTCAAAGCTACAAGACGGTAAGAGAATTGCAGTGTTTAACTGTAGAGAGAAGCCTGTGCTTTTTAATAATGGAGAGTCATCTTAGATCGTCACACCATAAAGATAAAAAACTAGGGTAAACATCATAATCTTAGCACAATGCATGTTTAAACTGTATATAAAGGAAGATGGGGATACATGCATTGTGGCCATCAGCATTTGCATTACATCTTTAATAAATTGTTTATTTCTCCAAACATATACTCTTCTCGCCATTCTGTCTAAAACGTCATGCTCATAGACAAAAAATTAGCAATTGGAAATTGTTTTCATAAGAAACATTACCCTGTAAATATATGTAATTTTAGTCAGCCTCCTGAGTATTACTCAAGGGAATATGGTGTAATTCTTTATATTTAGAATGGTTATAAGCCAGTATCTTACTAAACAACAGGAAACTCTCAAACTTGAATGGAGTAACTTTTTTTGGTGTTACAGTTCACTTGTTTATTATCTCATACACTGCATTTCATATTTATATATAGATGGATGTCTTATATCATATCATTGTAAAGATTTCAAAGGCTTTGTACACTATGTAAACTCACTCTATATGCATACTACTCTCCTTTACAAACTAAATATTGAATTCATTTTCTTTATACATGATGGCTAATTCACACTCTCTGTCACGTCACATCAAATCCCATGAAGACACCATCATATCAGAATTTCACACTGTCCATGATGTAACATCACATGTTTCCCAGTGCTGAACGGTGAAAATGTGTTTATGAGTTATCATTCATGATACAAAAGTCGTACAGTAATATCGGAATTGTGGAACCAACAATAATAAAGTTTATTAATGGCCAAAGCTAGCTTGATATTGTATGTTCTTGATCAATTTTTACGTCATTAAGTGTTGGGAAGTGAAACAACATTTCAAAGTCTCGACATTTATTTGCTAGCGAAGATTTCAACATACAAACTAAAAAAGAATATTGATAAGGGAATATACAGAGCATATTTATCTCATTCATTACGTTTTTCTTGATGTAACTAGCAACGTTAAAAACAAAAGTATTTTTGTTCTTCGTGTAAAATGTTATCCGATGAAGCTTGCTTCATCAACTTACGGTCTGGGTGTCAGCTCTGTTTTGTTATTGTGAAAACTAAATATCATCTGGCTTTTTGATATCTGATCTCGCTTGTGAAAGAATAATCAACGAAAGAAATAAGTTGTCATGGAACATGTGCAATTTTCGACAAAAACAAAGCATAATAATGAAAAGTAAAGATTAAGAAGAAACTAAAGTACAACATCCACTACTGTAAAATGATTAAGCTTGGTAAAAACAGTTAAACTTTCGGTGTTAGTTGCTGATGACACCGTCAAAACCTACTTCCTGAGAAACGTTGTTGTGACTTGACGGCCTGTGTGAATGCCGCCATTTGAAATTCGTTGTGGAATGTTTTGACATGATGTAACATGGTGGCCAGTGTGAATTAACCTCTACCCCAGAAAACTATCTTGTGCCATTACAAGAGAAAGAAACACAATAATGTCAGTGATTTGTGGTAGACTAACAACACAGTGAATGACCTTATTGCATGAAAAGCAGTCCTGTAGGTCGAGTCGATTCACACTGAACTACCACTCCACATAACATCAACTTCAGAGTGCATTCACATTGGACGTCACAGCACAGCAATTCACTTAGTCCTCTAACGAACGTTGAAAGTGAGGCTGTAGCGGCCAAGATCGTTATTTTCATCTGTTACCGTGTTTATGTAAGCTGTCATATAGTTTGCACTCCAGCAGTCAAAGATACTGAGTTTCAGTTTGTTCTCTGTGTGTAGTGTGACATTCTATAAATGTTACAGAGGACTACAGTTCCTTGACAGTTATGGACTCTCTTTTCAGTCTCTTCTCTAGCGCTAACTGGTCTCAAGTTTTATTAAGTATCTTTTCTGTGTTTATTAGTTAATAAATGGCATTCGTTGCTGATAGACTATGTTTTATATTTTGCACAACTGGCTGAGTACCTCGACCAGACTGTTATAGTTCTGCAGAATGCTAACACCCAGTTCCTCCAACCTTAATGACCCCAATATGATCTCAGCCTAGGTTTCTTATGTACATGACCAGAAAAAGCACGATTAACTTTCAAGAGCTAATGAGAAATTTTCACGAAATCCAAGAACACACCAGCCACTGAGGTACTCACAGTATCGTGACTCGCTGTGATATCGCCTCCATTCTGGCGTCATAACCTGCTGTATGGTTTGTAAAGGTAGAAGAAAGCTTTCATTACACAATAGATCAAACTATTCACATAGTTTTAAAGTGTTGTACCAAGCATAAGTGACATATTAAACAAAGGGAGCTTGACAAGTTGGCTATAAGTGAGCATTGCCTGGAAAATGGACACAAAATACAGTTTGAAAAGACGAGAGTCTTGGCTAATGCATCATCATATTGGGATTCCGTTAGAAAACAGGCAGCTGAGATTAGAATAAACCGCAATTGTTTCAACAGAGACCAGGGGTATGCATTTATTAGAGCGTGGGGACAGGCACTGGATCTCGAAAGAGAGCAAAGACAGGTGCTCAAAGTTTGCAGATAGGCAGAAGCAGGAGTTTCAAATGTGACGTCGGCCCCTTTTGCCACCTGACACAACATGATCCTGTGGTGGACTGGAGCTGCTACGAGTTGCTCAAATTGTCTTCTGGGCTTCCCGGCAGATGTCATTTCGGTTCTCTCTGACTGGTGCCAGGTACTACTATCGCGCCTATATATGCGGTAATCAGTACCAACTCCTGATGATGATGGTGGAGACAGCCATTGACAGCTCGTGTATTTTATTGGAATTGATACAGCTTGAAAACTGGAAAGATTTTATTCAGATATGCCACCATGAAAGTATCCAAGGACAGAGTACTGGCACTGATCTCAATGAAGAAGGACTTTATATGTAGCATCATAGACTTCAATGAATACTTCACTGACAGATTCTCTGCTCATGAGGAGAGGAGAATAGATGTTCCTTACAAACATTCATCATAAAGTAAGCGTATTTCTGTACAGTGATTATTTTGTTATCCACTTTTAGCCATGCAGTTCTCTTTTTCTAAAAAGAGTTGAAGGCACTCTCACAATAGTTAAAATGTGGCGACAATTACTGAATTTTCGCTATATCTGATTATTTATTTAACTACAAAATTACATTTTAATTAACATTACCTAGTATTATAACAGTTTCCAAACTGACATCAGTCCGTGGCTGCTAAAGTCTTCACGACTTCTTACTTTATTCTTGGTATCAGTATCGAGGTGTCTGCCTTTCATAGATGAAGTGTGTACACTACTCATAGGTCGAAGCAACTGCAGGGGAGGATCAACCACTTTAACAAACATTAGACTGCTGATGGCAGGAAGACGGAATGAAGGCATTGTAGGTGTCATTATGAGATTCATTTACGAAAACCCAAGTTCACATTCAACAGTAGATATGGGAACACATTTCACTGCATTAGAAGGGGAAGGAGAGATGCTGGCATTACCTTCTCCATCAAATAATCCCGAAATTCTCCAAGTATCCATCTTTCTGAAACATCAAACCGACGAACTAAGGACTTTATACTTTATGGTATGCCAATATTTTCAGGCCAAGTCGATGAGCCCAGTACTTCTGCACTTGGAGAGATAGAAGAAGACGATTCTCCATCAGCTGGTTTAGAAAATCATATAACCTGCTGGACTCTAGATGTCTGTTTTTTGTTCCCCTTTCCAGTGTAATTCCTCTGCAGTCCAATTTTTCTATTGCTTTGTAGACTTTACAGTAACGAGGACCACTGCTCACCTTCATTTCTTCAAAGAGCAGCAGCTGGTTTCTGATTTTCCGATGGGTAGAATCTAGTGTGATGTCTTCCGACTACCTATACAGTTCAAGACTTAGTTCTGACGATTCTTGAATGGAATCACATAGTAGAGTTAAGTCAAGAATGAAATTAACATTAGCGATGCACTTCAGTAAATTTTGGTACATATCGCCATCAGTTGACTCTCTACTTTGATCATCTTTCGCAGCTGTGAAGTGACTAACCAAACCTTTAAATTTTTGTTCACATAGCAGACACACTTCTGGAGTTTACTATTCATCTGGCGCACAGGATTCTGTCTATATTCGGAATTTCAATTTCAACTTCCTGTGCAATGCTGCTTTAAGTCTCAAGCATTCTTCAGTGACTGGTGGTGCAATGAATATAGCTTGTCTAAGAAAAACCTGAAGGGATTCAGATTTGATGGGAAGTCTCTTTTTATTGCATCACCAACTGTTAATTCAAGCCTATTGTTATTACAATGCCAATCCAAAATCTGTGGGAAATGCTGTTTCATTAATGTAACAACTCCTTCTTTTTCTTCTCATCATGACTGCTGCTCCAATTTTTACGACTGAAATAAGATTTTCTTTCAGGAACACCTTAGTAAATCGAATGGATTCCAAATAATTTAGCAATGTGTTGCAAAGACGTTCAGCAGTAACATCACTTAATTCAACTATATCAATGAAAATATTTGTGGTCTCTGTATGATATTGCAGTGCCTGTGCTGTTAAGTAGAAAGATGCGATGTTTTATCAGACACGCATCCATGTCTGTAGGAACAGTCACTGCGGTTCCTAACTCTGTAATGAAGTATAGGAAATGTTTTCGTAGTTGCGAATACGAACAACCATCAGCTGTAAAATCTTTGCTGGACTCGTGCTTATACCCTAATTTTCCCCTTCATGTGAGTGGTCATGTTAATCACTTGAGTTATCCATGCATGAGTAACAGTTAGACCCAAACTTCCATATGTCATTGTCCTTATGTCAAAGTCTGTACTCATACACACATTATGTAATTCTCATAGAGGGGAAGACATTTCGTTGACAGCCACTGCATTACAGTGCAATGCATGTTTGCATGATTGCCTGAAGTAATGCTGCAATGTTCATCTTAACAGCACAAGCACTGCAATATCCTATTTATTCGCTGATACAAGGCAGTGACTTTCAATTGAAATGTTCTCCCATGTATGGGAATTACATGATGTATGTACAATTACAAGTCGTGACACATGAATGACAACATATGGAAGTTTGGGTTTGGGCATGAGTCATGCACAGACCATCAAAGCAGTTATGGCTACTGCTCGTGTAAAGTGGGAAATCTAGGTTTGAGTCCAAGTCCAGGAAAGATTTTCATTGTTGTCATTCTCTTATAGAGCTGATGGTTGTTTGTATTTGCAACTGTGAATACATTTCGCATTTGTGGAGTCTCTCAAGTCAGGGAGTTTGGTTTGAAGATAAATTATTAAGCTTGTCAATTGTCTAATTGTAGTAATCTCATCAATAATTAATGATAATCTTGCTCTTGTCTCAATAATTCTTTTAATCAATATATTTTTCATATATTGTGCAATGTGATTAATAGTTAGTACATGCATTTCCGAAAAGCAAAGTGAGTCTTATGTCAACAGCACTTTCTTTATGTTCAAATATTTTTTCAGCAAAGAAACATTTCTTCTTTTCTTGAATGGCCTGACAATTAACACAGATATGGTAACCCAGGTTGTGCAAAGTTTATGCCTTTCATATTTCTTTCTACTCCCAAATTTCCTACTTCTTTGAGAATTTTGCAACCAAGTTTTTTGTCTGAAACGACTGACCAGTCACTTTTCTCACAGAATGCAATTTATTGATCCAAAGTCCAACGTTCTGGACGATTAGTTGACTTTCTATCGTCCACACGTTCTTTCACTGCATTTTCACATGTAGGTTCAATGTTCAGGTTTACATTTCCATTTTTATCATCCAGCGACAACATGAAATCTCTAACTTCTCACTCTCACAGGGATTATTAGCAAGTTTTAGCTTTCTAGATGCAGGAAAATAAACAAAATTGTTTGTAAATTTACGCTCATGTTACCTCAACCTCTAAGCTAACATGCAACAAAAGGCAGAACACACAGTACAGTCATCTATACAACCAACAAGCAGGGAACAGTAAGTGGATAACCAACTATGCCATGGGCCATGTGTCGTCTCACTCACATAATAAGAAAGTAGATTCAGCTGTCGAGGACGGTTGCCTGCTGCTTCGAAACGTCTGAAGCAGTTAAATGGGTCGCTTTTCCCACCACAGACTGCACTGGCATTGTTTGTATTACGATTAGCACCATGAAAAATTCAATAAATCCGATTTACGTTCGAGAAATAACTTTTAATTTCCCCAGTATCGAAAATAAGTTACTTTGCCGACAGAAAAGTTCAGGCGTATGCTGCAGCCACCGCGACCAACAGTTCTGTACAGTGTAGCGCTTGAGTATTTCAAGCGTGCATGCCACGAATTGTCGAGTTTGCACTGTGAAATTAGCTCTGTGACGGCCGCCACGACCGCTGTGTTTTGTCTGTTAACTCCGTGCCGTTTACTCTTAGTTTAAAGCAATTGGTATGCTCATGGTTCCTCTATCTTGAGTTCTGTGATTAAGCATAGCCCTAATAACCAATAAACAAGAGCCTTATTCGTTTTTTTCACGAGTCTTGCCTTGGTGTATACTGGGTCTAAAAGACATTCTATGTTAGTGGAATTACGAAGGAATAAAGTCGTTGTCATCTCAGCAAGGAGATATATTTTCTGTGTCATTTATCGTAAACTAAGCAGGCTAACCGGTTGGATATTACAGTACTCAGCCCTATAGCAAATTTGGTGTCCCAGATATGGTTTACACCTGCCTGGTGCTCAAATTAGAGGAAGTACTATCGCAGGATGACGAAAAATCCGGCAACGACATATCCTGCTGTGTCCAGGCTAGCTATACGGTTACTACCTTTCTGGCCTCACAACACTGCGCTTAGGTTTGCTGTAGCTGAAGCCAGTTTCTTTTATTCGGAAGTAACTACCGACACCACCGAGTTCGCGCTGGTTGTGAGCCAACTTGACAATTAGTACGTGGCTGAAGTGCAAGATTTGATAACTTCGCTGCCAGAGATCATCTCAAAGCAGAGCTAACCCGTCATGCATGCATGCACTTCGCAGGAAGAACGTCTCCACCAAGTCCTGAGTCAGCAAGACATCGATGATACCATACCATCCCAGTACTTTCGGCGCTTGAGAAGCAAAATCGACGCTGGCACTGTACCAGACAACTTGCTCTGAGGACTATCTGAGGTAGTCGGTTCGTCGCGATCTAACATGCCTTTAGACGCAGTGGCAGAGCTAGCAGACTAATTGTAAGACGTCGTATCATCCACGCCTGCCAGTGTAACAACTGGGCAGTTCGCAACCACGTCTGCTACGGTACTGCGCGCCAACTACGACGTTCTGACGGTAAAGGTGGACGTACGGACAGCAGATCGTGCAGCTGTTATTACGCCATGACACCTGAAGTGACTGTCGCTGATCCTGATTCCTGAAGCATTCATACAGCAAATCGTCGACCACCTCGACTATAAGTGGGACTGAAACGCAGCAGTGGGTATGTTGGTACCAAAGCAGATATGGTGATAAAGCACATCACCGTACCAAACCCTGCACATACCCAAGTGCCAGAGGCAGTCGGATGTAGACGCTTCGTACGATTGAGAGTTTGAGTCACAGCGTCTGTTTGTAGATGACCGATGTACTGGACAGAAATACCTGGTTGACACTGGCTGTCATCTGAGAACGACGCTACACAGGTGTAGGACACATATGTCGTTCTGTCTAGCTGCCACAGACAATTCTATCGTGACGTATAACACTGATTTGACCTGGACCTAGGCATATACCGTGTGGGAGTTTACAATCGCGAACGTCGCAGAGCCCATAGTATGAATGTACTTCTTGGCTTACTACAGCCTTCTGTCTGACATTGCAAACAAACGTCTAGTCGACCAAACCACCGGAATGATGAGTGCAGTATTCAGGTGCCATGCAACCATCCAAACCGCCTAACTGACTGAAACTACAGGGGGCTTCTATACCGCCCTACATCGAGACTTCCCAGCACTTACAAGACCACCAGATATGCCTAAAGGAGTAAAGCATAACACCATGCACAAAATAAAGACTACTGAGGGATCCCCAATATCTTGTAGGTCATGACATTTATCCCCGAATCGCTTAGCACCTGCAAAGGCCGAATTTGAAATCATGATTCGAGAGGACATCATACAACAATACAGTAGTCCTTGGTCTTCATCACTGCATTTAGTGCCAATAAAGTGTGGTGCATGGCACCCTTATTGTGACTATAGAGCACTTAACGCCCACGCAATGCTAGATCATTATCCAGTGCTGTAATTCCATGATTACAACTACGCATTGAGTGGTGCCCGCCAGTACAGTGTGTTGGACTCCACCAAGGCATAATTGCAGATAGATGTCGGCAAAGAATACATCCCAATGACGGCCATAATTACACTGTTGGCTTTATTTGAATGCAAATTCGTGATATTTGGTCTCAGGAACGCTACACAGACATGGCAGAGATTTATCAGTTCAGTGTTGCAAGGCCTGCCATGCTGTTTCCTGTACCTTGACGACATAATGGTATTCTCAGGCTCTCCAGAAGAACATTGCCAGCACCTCATAAAAGTTTGCTGGGTCACCACATTACCATCTCAGACTCCATATTGTTTTCTGAGAAAGTGGAAGCCATTCTGAAGATGCCCTGGCCTTCCACAGTTACGGAGCTGTGACGATTTCTAGGGATGCGAAAGTTTTTTCATCGCCATTTATCACAGAAAGGAGAAAGTCAAGAACCATTAACGACTGTGTTCGTAGGTCCGAAATGCAAAGGGAATGAAGCAATAACTTGGACAGATCGCATGACTACTGTGTTCAAACAAGCAAAACAAGTGATAATGAACGCCGCATTGTTGGTGCACCATGAGCCAAGTACTCTGTTAGCAGCGGTGGTAGATGCAAGCTAGATGACAGTGGGCGCTGTGTGGCACCAACACAATAATGACACGTGGCAGTCTCTAGCCTTTTTCTCGTAGAAACTGTCAACACCTAACAAAGTGGAGCGCCATCTCAACAAAGTGGGGCGCTTATAAGTGCAAACTATTAGCGACATATGAAACAGTCAAGTACTTCCAACCTCAGCTCGAAGCTCAGGAGTTTACAATCTTCACTGATCACTATCCTCTCTCATATTCATTTCGGCAGAACAACATCTACTATTCGCCACAGCAGCTTAACCAGCTTTTGTTTATTGCACAGTTCAGTGCAGACATCCAACACATATCCAGGATCGAGAATGTGGTAGCAGGTTGTCTTTTGCTAGTTAGTAACGTCTCCACTATTGACTACACAGAACTGGCAGAAGCACAGTTTATCTTCCAGAAACTGAAAGAGACATTGTAGGAAACAGTTTCGTAGTTAGGCTTGCAATTAGTCAACGTTCCTGGCACAGGCATCAAGTTACACTGTGATGTAACAAGACCAAAAAAATGGCCGTTTTTTTTTTTCAGTAAGATTTCAGAAGAACGCCTTCGAATCTTTGCAGATGGCGCGCGATGTATGTTACGCCCCATCACAGATCGCTTCGTGTGGCCAGGAATGAAGAACGACTGCTGTGAGTAGACGCGATGTTGCATACAGTGTAGCCGGCCATAGTGGCCGAGCGGTTCTAGGCGCTACAGTCTGGAACGGAGCGACCGCTACGGTCGCAGGTTAGAATCCTGCCTCGGGCATGGATGTGTCTGATGTCCTTAGGTTAGTGAGGTTTAATTAGTTCTAAGTTCTAGGCGACTGATGACCTCAGAAGTTAAGTCCCATAGTGCTAAGAGCCATTTGAACCATTTTGCATACAGTGTCAGTGTTGCAAGGTCAGTTGGCGCCACATGCGCCGATCGGCAACTTCCCCGACAGTACCATGCGTTTCACTCACGTGCATGTGGACGTCATTAGACCACTATCACCTTCAAACAGTCAGTGACACCTACTGACAATGTCTGACCGATTCACTCGTCGGCCAGAACCGGTACGTATGGACATCTCCACAATAACTTTGGCGCATGCCTTCGTGCTAAATTGGGTGTCGTGTTTTGGCTATTCCTCTGCACATTGCAACAGCTCGTGGCAAACAGTTGGAAGCGGAATTGTTCGCCAAGCTGGCAGCATTCTGTGGCATGACTCATCACTGAGCAACCAGCTACCATCCTGCCAGCGCATCAAACACTAAAAGCGGCTCTGATGTGCCACACTGATGGGTGGACAGAATCTCTGGCAATGGTCCTATTAGGCGTACAGAATGCGTACAAACCCGATCTGGATGGCGTGGGTCTGCAGCCTGATAAAGACCCATCCAACTTCTTCGGTCGCCTTAGAGATCACATCAAGAATATCTGACCTCCACAGCCATCCAGACTCAGATCTGTTGCCACTTTTATCCACAAAGACCTTGTCACATGCACACATGTGATATTGCATACTGATGGTGTCAAACCGGCTGTGCAACCACCATACACTGGGTCACACCATATGGTCAAGGCGGGAGATCGCAGACTGGACATTCTGGTCAATGGAAAATACACCACCATTGCGATAGAAAGGTTAAAGCTGGTGTATGTCTTCAACGAGCTGCACCGCCACAGACACTCGATGGACAAAGTTCACATAGCACCTGGCCCAGCTACAACTCCTCCTGTGCCAGCACCTGATCCAGCAACAACACCTCCTGCACCAACACTGGCCATGGTGCCAGCAACAACGACCACAGAATTTTGTCGATAAGTCCACTTCCTCGCATACTTCCTGGATGGCGCTCCACTTCCGCTGAGAGGGCTGCTGTAGCGACCGTGGCTTGCAGTTCTGTGCGATTAAATGTGCAAGTGTTTCTTCACATGCGTGTCGTACCACGAGTGTTCAATTTCACACTGTCAAATTAGTTATGTGCCAGCCGCCAGGAGTGCTGTGTTTTGTCTATTAACCCCATGCCGTTTACTCTAAGTTTATAGCAATTTATATGATCATGTTTACTCTATGTTGTGTTCTGTGATTGTGCATAGCCCTTAGTTACCAGTCAACAAGAGTTTCATTCGTTTTCTCACAAGTCTTCTCATGGTGTGCACTGCATCTAAAAGATATTCTGTATCATTCGACCTATTAATGAACAAAGTCGTCGTCATCCCAGCAAGGAGATATCGTCTGTACGTCATTTGTCATAAATTAAGCAGGCTAGCCAGTCAGATGAGTCAGTACTCAGCTCTGCAATCAAAGTGTGATCCTCCAGAAAAAGAGCACTGGTTATATGGAAATTTGTTGTCCATCTTCCTGTGAACCCCCTAGAAAAAATTCCACAACACGCCACTGGTTCATAAATTATTAACAGCTACTAGTAAAAATACATTTTAGCATAAATCAGTGTACCATAATCATCCTCGCATGCCAATGAAAATTTCAAAGTAAACAGAACACATTCTCATGCTTTGTTTAGTGGATTCTGTGTAATTAGAGTTTACTAAATGCAGTAGCATTCAGTACAGTGTAATTACGTTTACACTATACCACACAATTCCATATTCAAATATGCACTTTGAAGCAAATTTTTTTGTGTAATAGTAACTGGCGCAATAACTACCAAACCATACTCAGTGGCAAGAGGCAACACAATTCAAGACAGAATTTCATATTCATTCTTTGAATAGATCTAATATAGTCAAACACCAATTTTATTAAAACTTGCTAAAATGGATTTCTCAATTATATGTTAGAAAGTATGTAAAATGGATGTGAATAAAAATAAAGTTTAATATAAACAATATACCTACAGTTCAGGTAAATCTAGCAGCTCAGTCATGGATTCTTAAGCAGAAACCAATATACATGAGTCCACAGAACACCATGTCATTAAACCAGCTTCTGTTTTATATGAAACAAAAACAAATGTGGAATAATTTACACCACCAAATATTACAGATGCGAACAAAAATCAAACAGAGTACTAACAACATACTTACAATGCAATTCAGAGAGTGCAATACACATAAGAAACCATAAACAAGATAACAATGTGATGATACCAGCTTCTTTGTCATATTGTATCACATTATTTTTAGGTTTTGAGATATTTAAAGCACAATCTTTTCCATTTGATAATGGCCACATGATCATAAAAGCATATTGGGTGCTACAAATAAGTAATTTTACAATCAAAAGGTGACCGTAAGTACATTTACAAAATTTTATATGCATATGAATCCCAGCTTCAAGACGTTAATCCTAGTTTTTTTTGTTGCAATTTCTCGAATACATTATTTAGCAAGGTCACAAAAAAGTTTTCAGTCACACATTTTAGCACAAACCTACAAGTCTCACTCATAATATATAAATGAATTTGTTATGTTGTTGTTCTTGTTTTTATGGTCTTCAGTTTGAAGACTTATTTGATGCTTATTTGATGCTTCTCTATCCTGTGCAAGCCTCTTCATCTCCAAATAACTACTCCAACATACAACCTTCTGAATCTGCTTACTGCATTCATCTCTTGTCTCCCTTATATTTTGATGTTCTGTGAGTGGCATACTGCAGTGGCACTGAGGCTGCATATTTGAACAACCAGTTTTCAATGGCGTCATCCAAATGCCACCATTTATGCCATGTTGGAAAAAGTTCAACTCGGTTGTACCTTGTGATGATATAAGCCCACCCTTACCACTGAATAGCGTCATTTTGCTGCTCCCTGCTGGCTACATTTTCAAACACCAGCTTACTGTCGTAGTGAGCAAAATGACTGATGCTGTATTCCAATCGATTTCAGTGTGTTTTTATTTTCTAACTGAAAAAAGTCAAAACAGCAGTCAGTAGGTACAATTTCACAGCTTCTGGAATTACAAGTGAAGAAACCTAATATTGGTCTTAAAATTCTTGTAGCGCTAAGTGTGTGTAAGTGTGTGCTTGCATACACATTCATGCACAGTATCTGCAAACGAATGTTACGTGCTATAATGTTGAAAGATCTGGGATGAGTAAATAGATAAACTTACTATAGTCCAAAACAGGGACTTGTATAAACGTCTCAGTTTGAGAGTCCAGTCACTATATGAATTATGGACTGTATGCAGGAAATAGCCCCAGACTCTGATATGACAGCTGAGAAACCAAAAATTAGATGTATTCCAAAGGGACGAAGGCAAAAAAATTCTAAAATCTTGGAAGATTGCTGCATCTGCAGATGATACTTACTTGCAAACTGTTGCTTGGTTTGCCATAGGAGACAGCATTTTCCACTTTGAGTGTTATTTCTTTCATAAATGTTTTTGTTGAACTTATTTTATTTATGCACAAAATCTGTTTTCATATACAATATTTAGGTTTCATTTTCTTTGTGTGCACCTCTTGTGACAGCGCTGATGCCATAATCAGCACTATAACATTAATATCAGACCACATGAGTTCAGCTGACACCATACTGGAACCAGAGTCACAGAAATGAATTTGTGACATCTTCACAGTTCCACTGTAGTTCGTCACTAGGAATGTGGCGTCACTTTTCTAGCATGAGTAAAACTGGATCAGATTGCAGTAGGTATAGCTCTGTTGTTGCTTTAAAAAAAATAGGAAGCTGGAGGATATAGTCACTGTTTATAAACTAAATTTCTTAAGTTATGTAAGTAAACTGAGATTGAAGTCTGAATAACTCCAATTTCATTCCAGAAACTCTTCCTGGAATTTGTGTTGTATTTAAAACATCTGATTGCAATATATTTTTCTTTCAGTTCTTTAACTTAATTTTTTGTACCCTTTTAGACATTTTGTCATACATGGTATATTTCTTATGTGTGTAGTTATGTAAAATGAGGTAACACAGTTCATTACCTACTATTTAGAGGCTGACATTCCTGACAACAGGAGCACCAATACTACTGAATAAGTGGAATGTAATGCCTTCCAAAAGTAAAAACCAAAACCAAAAATATAATTGTCTGTCTTGACTCTATTTATGTTTTTATTTTTTTTAATACACCCCTTAATGCATTTTGACCATTGTCGTCATCAGAATATGCCAGGTAACCAGAACAAATGAGAAATACTATTTCTACCACAATACAAGAATACATAGTTCAGGACAAAATGATTGCCTACCACATTTAAAACCTAAATACACTGTATCTTATAATTCACCTGTACACTTGTACCATAACTAGTGCTGTTTAGTGAGACAGCTTACGTTATGTAACAATCTGTGACCATTAAATGGCAATAAGTGCACTTGAATTTGTCAACTAAAACTCAAATCAATGTTTACAAGTCAAGCGTACAGTCATTTCAAAAATAAGCTATAAAAATAATGAATTGGAAGTGTCATGCTGAAGTGTAAGGTAACATCTACAAATTGAATATACATTAATTTCATAAAAGAAGTCAGTCATTCTATAAAAAATAATGTACAGTCATTTCATAAAAATACTCTGTATGGAAATAAAATGAACAATTGCCCTGTTAAACAGTTTAATGTGTGGTTTTAATTCTCTTTTTTACAAGCAGAGCTTAATGTAACTTTATCTGTACTGTATATTATGTAAAGTTGTATTGCAACTTCTTCTTTTTGTAAGCTGAAGTTATAAAACACAATGACTTTATTATTAAACTACATGAAACTGGCTTTAACATGTTAGCATAGAAAGAACTGTTGACTCAGGTATCGCCACCATCTCATGGCTGTTGTGTTTATTTGTTGTGTTGACAGTGTAAACGATGGCCACATTTGTACTAGTACTATTACTTCTTATTTGTTCTGTTTATCCCACAGATACCAATGATGGCTATGGCCAAACCATCTGTTAAGGGATGGATTTTTAAAAAAGAAAAATGTAAACAACAATCAAGAAGGATAATTATATTTGACTAATAATAATCATTGCGGTTTCATACAAAGATCTTGTGTTATTTATAGCCAAAAAATATGTGGTTCAGTTGTTAAGTGCAACTCCTACAAATTTAGAGATCCCGTGTTTGAGCCCACCATTTATCTTCATGTGGAAAATGCCACAAAGTTACACCATTCTATGGAGTCCACATTAAAATTGATAAGTTAGTTCTAAGACCAGCTGAAGAAGGTTAGGTTATACCACAGTGGCAGGCAGTATTAATTTATTAGGTAACCTTTACATGTACAGCCTTACTTTTCAAACCACTATGAAATGCATAGTGGACACTTCCCATTGCTACAGTAACATAATCGTGTTTCTTCCCATTTCATTCATGTATGGAGTGCAGGAAGAATGATTGCTTAAAAACTTCTGTTCACACAGTAAGTAGTATAATCTGCTTGTGTGTTCTATACAGGGCAATACATAGTGGGATGAAGAATATCTGTAGATTCTTTATTTAGTATTGATGTTTGGAATTAGTAAGCAAGTTTTGACCGGATAATTGACCTCTCATAAAGTATTGGCAAGTTCATGTTTTCCACCATTTCAGTGAAGCTCTACCAGAACTCAAACAAACCTATGACCATTCATACTTCCAATTCTTGCATACTTTTAGTGCCTCTCATTAATATTATTTGTTATTAGATCCACACATTTGAGGAGTATTATAAAATGGGATGTACAAATATTTTGTAATCAGCCTCTTTTGTATTTTAATAGTTTTTGGAGTACAGTGCTTTATAAATCTGGAATTAGTATTCTTTTCGATTTGAGTGTTCTGTTTGTCAAAGGTTTTACTCCCTAACCGCAAACTCTCTGTTGCATAATAATTGTTAGAGGAAATGCTCAAGAGTGTTTTTTGTTATCAACTTTGTATCCCTGTATTAGGCATAATTTAATTCGTTCACAGACATCAGGCTTCTACTCAATTTAAAAAAATTGATTCTTGAATATGTATGTGTTTGAAAACGTATGAAGTTCTTCCAACAGTTCTCACCTTTACTTACGGAATCCATTCTTGAATATTAACACTAAGAAGGATTACATACAGTGTCTTTGCTTCTTCTTCTGATCTCAGAAAGAATTTATTGACTTTAACACGAATTTTGTACCACAGTGAAACTTAGAATTTTTCACATAAACAAAAAATTGTAGAATGACAGGGTGTCTGAGCCACTAGCATCATACTGAGCAGGACTGAGCAACCTCACTTTTTTTTGTACCCACAGACCACTATTTGTTCTTCTTCTACATATGTGTGTGTGAGATGGACACACACACACACACACACACACACACACACAGAGAGAGAGAGAGAGAGAGAGAGAGAGAGAGAGAGAGAAGGTCTTCCTGCCTTCACTTCGGCCTCTTGTCTACATTTACATCTGTACTCTGCAACTCTGCAACTGTGAAGTACGTGGCAGAGGTTATGTCCCATTGTTATTCACAAAACAAAAAAGAATGTAAGAATCTACGACTTCTGTGTCAACATAACACAATGGGAATCGTTCATCTTAAATAAATACTTGTGTCCAATATTCTGCAGGGACATGGAGTGGAATGATCACATAAGCTCAGTAACAGGTAAAGTAGGTGCAAGAATTCAGTTCACTGGTAGAATACTAAGTAAATGCACTCAGTCTACAGTGGACATTGCTTACAAATCGCTTGTGTGATCCATCCTTGAGTATTGTTCAAGTGTGTGGGACATTCGACATAAAAGTTGTCTGGGTGAGGTACTGCGTCATAATGTATAAAACTACTGCTGCTGGAGAAAAAAACCAACGTTTCGGCCACGGTTGCAGCGGCCTCTTTCAGTGTCTACTGGTGCGTTCTAGCTACGCAGAGTCCTTTATACTTCGTTGTTACTGTTCACTGTGCATGCCATTACGTGATAACTTTAAAAATATACTTCGTTTCATTGGTCACTTAAGAAAAAAGGAGAGGGAACTTTATTTTAATTGGTTGTTGCGGTGGAGGGCGAACGTAACCTCTGTTGTCTATTGGCTCTTGTGTTATGTTCCATGACTGGTGCTCACCGTCGAATGAGAAGTTGGCTGCTGTTTACCAAATGCTGGACGTTGGTCGAGCGGCAGCAGTTACTCGCCGGTAGTGCTTGTGGCTAGAGTTGACAGTGCGGTCTATTGGGCTCTGATTGCTGGCAGGCAAGACGGGGCAAGTCTGGTCTATCCTCCCTATTCATGTTATTCGGGTGTTTAATTATTTCGATGGCCTCTCTGATTTTGCGTTTTGTCATAACCGGCTGCTTGGCCAACACACAGGCTTCGCTGAACTTTAGATACTTTTCCAATACTAACCTGCAGACAGAGTTCTAGTTATGTGTAGAACTCGATGCACATTATAGAACGCCTAAAGGGAGAAATAATTTTACTTACGGACACCATGGTCAGCTTTGGCATGAAGTCACTATTTACGAACGTGCCAGTAGATGAAACTATCCCCGACGGCGGTCGCTTGTGGCGGGAATGATTCACGTTTCTCATTAACGGCAGGAGCCGTCCGTATGGAAAGGTCTGTTGGGATGCAGGAATGTAGCTGACTTAACTGTGTCGTCCTCTAGACGGCCGAATGGCGAACTAATATCTAGTACGTCGTGGACAGCTGTGTGATCGTGTGGAACTTTGAGAACATTCAATATGGACATGTGTTTGTGCTGACCATTATCCCCTCCCATGTAAATCGTCCCATTGACTGCTTCTTCACATTTCCTGTCTTCGTTTGGTTGAGAGAACGTCGATTGTGGTGTGTGTTGAATGCATCTAGCAGGTGAAAGACGGATGGAAGACACATTTGCTGGTTCTCTAGACATGAAGAACACCTTAGCTGACTTTGTAAATTATGGGGTTGATTTGGAATCTTTTATATCACCGACATTGGTATTCGCGAGTGGAAATATCAGTTTCCCCTATTTTTTTCGAGTTTTCACGTAAAGTTCTTCGCAGTAAGGGTAAGTTTCTAGTTACTCAATGATTTAAAGCACGCTCTACCTCGCAAAAGTTTCGGATTTGTAGAGAAATAATTTCAAGTTAATATCTTCGGAATTATGTTGCGCGAATGACAGGATACTGCTATGTGCTTGATATCGAGCAGTATCGCGTAAATGGTATAATATTGTGGTAAACCATGTAAAAACACATGTGTTCTTCTAATCCTAGAGTCTGGAGATGTGTTTAGAAAACAAGCAAGCAAGCAAATTGGTCGGGGTCACAAACAGTGACGCCTTTTTGGGGGAACCGTCCCAGCCTTCGTACAACAGTCTTCGCGGTATATGTAGGAGTGTGCGGTAGTCGCTACTGCGTGTCCTATCGTGTGGGAGGTATAGATTCAGCACATCAATAGCCACAAGGGGAATGAAAGACTTTTTTACGCGGAAAATTATGTGCACTGTAGATACTTAGATGCGTTCCAGAACCACAGTCATAAAGAGGAGATATATCCATTACATTGCTCGGTTCAGACTGCGGCAGAAATCCTAATATTTAATTGTAGTTACACTGATAAATATGTGTCTGGTTCCCAGTATTCTTGTGAGTCTGGAGATGGCTGTAGAAAGCACAGCAGCGAGCAAGCACGCCATCCTTTGTATACTTGTTCAGAGAGTCCGAGAAAGCTTATCGCTTATGACGATTTGGCTCGCGGCTCCCCCTGGGCGGGTGAATGGTGAACTAATACCTAGTTTGCGATGAGTTGCCTTGGGGACCGCGAGTGTCACGTGTATACTCTGCGGAAATTTGAGAAGATTCAATATGACGAGTGTTTGCACTGGGAGTATTGATAGCATTCTCCTGGGATGTGGGGTCTTCCATGACCGGCTGACCACTCTCTCTGGCTGACATGCTCTTCCATGACTGTGGTCATGGGCCACACTTTACGGTGGTAGTTTCCTCCGTCGGCGCGATCCCCCGGGCTTCCTCTCCCCCTTCCTCCCTCCCCCCTATCTCCCCTGCCCGTGGCATCTCTGCTCTCCCCTCTCGCCCTCCCACTCCCCTTCCTCCTCCTCCTTTCTTGGCAGGTCCCCGGACTCGCACACGTATAGTGAACATTCGCGCGCCCGAGATCGTCGCCTTCTGTGTCTCGTGTGTGTGACGTCGTATAGTGTTTTTGGTGTCCGCCGTCCCACTCCTACGTTCACTTGTGCCGTCGGACTCATCAGTGTTTTGTGCGCCGTGCCGACGTGTTTTCAGTGTTGTTATCGTCACATGTGAACGACTGCGTGTTTTTTCTGTCTCTGTGACCTCTCTCTTTTGCCCGTCACTTTGTTCATTGTCATTCACCATGTTTTATACTCTTGTAAACCGCTATGGCTGAAGAGCGGCGTAGTGTGCCGCTGCCAGCCTACCTGAGTTGTACAGGTTTTAAAATAACAATCAAGTAAAAAAAAAAAAAAAAAAACTCCGTCGGCGCTGCACAAAGGCACGGTCTATACGTGGGATGTATTTGACGATCTGTAGATCACTTTTGCAGGGTTTAACTGTCAGTGCAATATGGCGATCTGTACAAAATATTTTTTTGCCGCTGAAAATCTCGTCTGCAGAAAAAAAAGGCTGACAGTGCTTTCACACCGGTGGCATCGGCAGTTTGGTGGGTAAAGTCAGTAACAGCCTATCATAATGCTCCATTCATTCACAAGACATCCTTTGTACCATGACATAGGAGCCTCTACACAGCGGTGTTTCGGAGCTGTTTGTTGAAACCAGGATTTAACGATTTCCAGGAATGGTAACATGTGGTGCCTCATTAGGACCATAAGGAAGAATGTATTCGGTGTTATTCTGAGCTATTTTCATAAACCGGTCATGTTTGGGCAAGAATTTTCATGTAGATAAACTGAGGCATCACGAAAGCTCCTACAAAAGGACTGTTTACTATTTTTGTGGGACTTTACTGTTTCCGAGAGGTCGACTTGGCTCTCAGCTACATAGCCATGTGACATCAGTATAACATTGAAAACCTTTTAGATGCACTTGCTATGGTGTGTAACTACGCGAGCATTTCACAGCGATGCATCAGCCACACTTGGCTGGTAAATACATGCACAGCTAGACGCAGTTCGCATGTCCTGTTATGATTGCTAGAAACAATGTAGCCTATGCTATTCTGGGAAGCAATGGAACACATATCTATAGTGTGACCTGTGACGTCAGTATCCATATGTAGAGATGTTTCGCAGCAGCAACGGTAAACACGCGCACATGCCCCAGAGGGTTACTAGGCTCTCATTTACACAGAAATGTAGCATCGTCGATCCACACTCGATCACTAGCTCGGGTCTACTGTGGGTCCTGGGAGCCGCTCGCGACACATGCACATACGCAGACGTACAGGAAACAGAGCATAAGCTATGCAAATGCGGAATATGTTGGTTGTGGGCGGCTGGATACAATCGAGTACAGTGCTATACTGTGCCTTCCAGTTGGTGCATTTGCGCTAGGTGTTGGCAGCTGTACTACATTTACAAGCAATTTTATAACACGGAACGAGAGGTTATGTCACGATCACATGGGCAGAACTGACATAAATAAATCGATAGAATTGTGAAAAATCGTATAAATTGAGGGAATATACACCGAAATGCAGGGAAATTAAGTACTTGCACGTCTTCTGGTTGGCGCAGAACAGTTTGTACATGGGAACAAGTATGCAACAGCAAGAGGAATCTGAGAGAACGTCGACATGGAAGTGACCGTTAACTATTTTTTGTGGGACTTTACTGTTTCCGAGAGGTCGACTTGGTTCTCTTTTACATAGCCATGTTACATAAGTATAAAATTGAGACCCTTTTACATTCGCTTGCAATGATGTGTAGCTATAAGAACATTTCGCGTCGGTGCGTCAGCCACACTCGGCTGGTAAACGCCTGCTTATCTAGATGCAGCTTGCATGTCCCATTATGGTTCTAGGAACAATGCAACCCGTGCTATTCTGCTAAGCATTGGATCATATTTCTATAGCGCAGCCCGGAGGGTGACTAGGCTCTCATTTACATAGACATGTGACGTCAGTATAACACTCGAAGGACTCTAACTGTATACTGGAAAACAGAAGCGACTTTCACCTGCTTGCTGTAGGCGACAGTGGCATGATAGTGATGAGGCTGACTTGCGTCAGGCAATGGCTCATGGCAGGCTGTGTGCATGCGCACGTTGGAGCCTCTGATAGTTGCGAATGATAATAGTTCAAAAGCGTTTGTTTAGATGCAATGAGTGTTTGTACAGTGCATTATTTTCTGCTGTTTAAGCATTCTGAGTGTGTTTGCAGAGCCTTTTACATGCATTATTTTTTGAGAATTTACGAGTTGTTTGCGTTTCTGCACAAAAGTGTATTGCATTTTTTCGGTGATTTACGAGTAGTTTACAGGTCTGTATGCAGTGTACTGCATGATTTCGATAATTTACGAGTTGTTTGTGTGTCTGTACATCAGTGTACTGCATTATTTCGGTGATTTACGAGTAGGTTGCAGGTCTGTATGCAGTGTACTGCGTTATTCCGACAATTTACGAGTTGTTTGTGTGTCTTTACATCAGTGTACTGCATTATTTCGGTGAGTTACGAGTAGTTTGCAGGTCTGTATGCTGTGTACTGCATTATTTCGATAATTTACGAGTTGTTTGTGTGTCTGTTCCACAGTGTACTGCTTTATTTCGGCGATTTACGAGTAGTTTGCAGGTCTGTATGCTGTGTACTCAATTATTTCGGTAATTTACGAGTTGTCTGCGTGTCTGTATGCTGTGTATTGTGCCCCAAGCATGGCAGGGTGAGTGTTTTGTATCAGTGTAATAAATATATTATGTCAAATCCGTCCCTAAATAAATTGCTCGAAGCCGGCTGGAGTGGCCGAGCGGTTAAAGGCGCTACAGTCTGGAACCGCACGACCGCTACGGTCGCAGGTTCGAATCCTGCCTCGGGCATGGATGTGTGTGATGTCCTTAGGTTAGTTATGTTTAAGTAGTTCTACGTTCTAGGGGACTTATGACCACAGCAGTTGAGTCCCATAGTGCTCAGAACCATTAAATTGCTCGAAAATAAATAAAGTACGTTCCTTCTCTCTCCAGTAGCCATTTTTTCCATAGACTGCCATGGGATGAAACTGCACTTTGTTGGCAGTGCTGTGTACTAGGTCAGTTGGACTCTGGACCTCATGGTGGACACAACGGATGGAGCTACTACCTCGAATTGTTTAAATAAAGACTGCCTGCAAAATAAGACTTACGTCCACCCTATCCAGCAGCCCAGCACAGGCTGAGTCCTTTTCCCACTATCTTTCCTCCCAAGATCGCCTTCTTGGATTACGTCACGGAAGGGACGACATTGCCCTCTGGTGGCAGTACTGTGTACTACATCAGTTGGACTTCGGACCTCATGACTGGCACACTGCATGGAGCTACTGCCTGAAATTGTTTAAATAAACACTGCATGCAAAATAAAGACTTACGCCCAGCCTATCCTGCACAGGCAGAGTCCTTTCCCAGCCAGTTCCTAGGAAGGGGTGGCGGTCGGATGAATTAAGTTAATGGAGGTAGCCCAAGTGACCTATTTTCCCGCCACTTTCATAGGTTAGTGGAGGCAGCCATGGTGTGGTGCATTGTCCTGCTGGAATTTGAACTTGCCGCCATTTTCTTGGGTGGAGTGGGGAGGGGGAGGGGAGGGGGTTATGTTTAGTGGAGGTAGTCCAATTGGCCTATTTTCCCGCCAAAATTTGAACTTCCCACAATGACATCATTGAGACATTGCTATATCTATCGCCGCCATCTTGGATCCACCATCATGAATAAATTTGGCAACAATGGAGAGTGGAGTAGAACATACTTTGTTCTACTATTGATGCCCCATGATGTCATGCTTTGGACAATAATTGTACATGTGGTACTGAGCCAAATGCTTTTCGGGAATTGATGAACAGTGTATCTACCAGAATGCTTTGGTTAATGGTTCTCAGCACGTCATGTAAGAAAAGTGCGTGTTGAGCTAAACAAGATCTGTGTTTTCTCAATCCATGCTGGTTGGCATGGAGGACGCCATTCTGTTTGAGATACCTCATTGCGTTTGAGTTCAGAATATGTTCTACGATTCTGCAGCAAATGGATTCAAAGATGTTGCACAGTAGTTTTGTCCTTGCACTTTCCAGTATTCAGCCTCCTTGGTCTGGCCTCAGTTCCTTTCATGTTCATCTTCCAAACCATGAAACTGTAAACTAAAAAGTTAAATTCTTCAACATGGAATATTAAAAAAAATATATTCTTAACAAAAATCTAAAACTTTTGAGTTACAGAAACAGGAAAATCCTTAGTAGTTGAATATTTTACCTTCTTTCGAAACTACACTTCTCCTTGGACACATAAATCTTTCGAATAATGTAAATTTTCGTCCCCAAATTAATTGTGTTCTTCTTGGCAACTCTCTTAACTGGAAAGCACAAACTAAACATTATCACTTCTTTACTGCAAAGCATGAAGTAAAATATTTTCGAGCAAATGCTTTGTATTTAAGACTCATTCTAAGATTTTGATGTACTTCCATTAAATATTGTACAGTTTTTAAAGGCACATCTGCATGTTGAGCTTTTATTAGCAAAAAACGTAGTTATAAGCACTGAAATAAAGAAATCATTTGAGCCATAGATATATTCCATGGCCGTATAAATATTGTATACAGCCGCTGGAAACATTTGAAGATTTTTGATCGCCAAATCAGTAGACTAAGAGGCACCTTTTGTATTCTAGGTCTTGTCCAGATAGGACATATTGTGGCACACCGCCATTAATACTACATTATTTCATTAATATATTCAGGAGCTGCAACCAAATGGCACCCATAATTGCATAATGTAAGTGTCCTACTTTAAATAATGTTTTTATTTCAGAATATGCTGTTATTACGAACCTATGTATGATTTATTTTGTATCTTTAGTCATTGTAAGATCGTTGCGTGACTTGGCATGGCAAAAGATTACGTATTTTTAACCAAAAAGTCGTCCAGTTCGATCCACCGTCGTCTTCGGGTGCTGTTTTTTTTCATGAAGTTCGTTTTACCACAGAGAGAAGAAACACAGTTAAAAATACGTGAACAGACCTTTAACAAAAATGCCATTCTCAAGCGCCGAGAGTTTGTATGAATTTTTTTATATTCATTACTATAATTCATTGTATTGTTTCGATCCAGGAAAGAAATTAATTAAATTGGCGATTTTGTGTCTGGACGCATTGTTTTATGTACTATATTGTCTTCCTTTCGTTACATAATTATTGGATACCACAAACGATACGACACCGGAATACATTGAAGTAAGACGCATTGTATGTCGACACCTGAAATTAAGCTGCAATCGCGTTTACAAGGTAAGGCACCACATCCTTACTTCAGCAATCTTGCCCAAGCGCTATGTATTATCGTAGCTTACATGGTAGATCTATCACAAATTTTCGTTACCGTAGCAGTGATTTTAAGCTACATCGCGGTTTCCAAAACTATTTTCATTATTCATAGAGTGCAACGATACAGTTTCGTCAGCTCACAATATGGCCGTAATATGGCGTGCAGCCATTAGTGTTCAAAATTCCAACATTACTTTCGACAATTAATTTTCTTGTTCAGACATTGTCGCACAGCGAGATTAATTTTTATATTTATCCTGATTAGACATACTAGTTTAAATTTTTATCGTGTCATACATTACGTGTGACATGGTATTGACTAGAAAACAATTAGCAAAGATGGAGAACCAGAGACAGAAAACACAGACGCAATCCTACTCTGACGTGCCATTAAATAATGAAAGTGACGTTGACTCGAATACTAATGAGCGACATATTATTTACTATTCTGGTGACGCAAATTTAGAAAATAGACCATCTATCAGTAATATGCCTAAATCTAGTTCCGAATCCATTTTGGTGTCTGACGTCATATCTAACGACGAGTTGGGGATGGAACAGTTGTACATCACTACCATTACCAGTATGTTCGATGCGATTATGAAGCAGATGAACGAACAAAATCACATGATGTCTGACAACAAAAATCAGATGGAATCCATTCAGTATCATATGACACAACATAAACAGGACATTGACGCACGTATCGTCCAACAGATGACGTCTATGCGCGCCACTTTGAAAACGGCTCATGACGAGATAAAAACGTGACATGATGACATTGAATCAGATCTAGCTGCACTTAAAACGTCAAACGACACTTCGTGTAGCCGTGTTGAGGAGATAAATAACAGACTGACTGGGCAAGTGACCGACCTCAACGCTAAACTTTCAGAGCTTTGATTACAACAAGAAAATACAAATAAAGATGTGACAGATATCCAAGCACAGCCGGCCGGGGTAGCCGAGCGGTTCTAGGCGCTACAGACGGGAACCGCGCGACCGCTACGGTTGCAGGTTCGAATCCTGCCTCGGACATGGATTTGTGTGATATCCTTAGGTTAGTTGGGTTTAAGCAGCTCTAAATTCTAGGGGGCTGATGATCTCAGAAGTTAAGTCCCATAGTGCTCAGAGCCATTTGAACATTTTTTTTTTTTTTTTTTATCCAAGCACAAGTAAAGAATCTCAGCAAAATATGCGAGTCAGTCATTACTCAGATTAAATCTTATCCGACAGTGCATGTTGATATAAAAACGCGTATTGCCGATGTCGAAAACAAAGTTGACACAATCGACAAACTGCTTTCTGAAAAAGCAAGACTACGTACTGACAGCCATTTCTCATGCATCAATAGAGAATTTCACAGTTGAATAGAGCAAAAAGACAAATATGTTGACGAGTGCTCACAAGAAAAATTGCCTGCAGTTGTCCGCGACAAAGTCGCGGAATTTCTAAATAACAGCATACAAGTAATCAATCAAGCAGCAGAATCTGCCGCTGTGCAATCGAAACATTTGACAATGACGTACAACCAGTGTGCAATGACAGTAATAGCAACCAAAACACACAGTTTAGCAATGAATAAATTTATGACGTATACACACAGCACATTACGTACTCACAACAAACAACAACAACAGTACGTACCTCGGCGTGACACACTGCATTGCAGTCGGGATAATTATCAACAACATTTCCCTTGCCTTTCGCCAGGTGAGCCTTACAGTAATCATTCTGAAACTAAACATTACTATAATGCCAAGGAAGAGGAGAGCCTCATAAAACACAGACAATTTCAGCCATTTATACCTAAAAAAAGAGCCGTACATCCTGTCATCTTTCTTAAAGCCTTCAGGAATTCATTTCCTCATACGAGGGGTGACCGTAAGAGGATATCTCAATGCTGTCGGTTATATCCAAGGCGACGCAGCTGTATGGGCGTATAATTAAGCCGACATATGCGTCACGTACGAACAATTTGAGAAAGCCTTTTTATCTAAATTTTGGTCACGATCTGTACAGGAACGACATCGTAAACAGATTGTGGATCCTGAACCATTCAATCCTAAGCACGGCAATTTGCACCGGTATTTTGAGAAATATTTAAATATTGGACATTTACTTAACGAGCCGGTTGCAATGCGCGACATTCGTCGCGCACTGAAGGCAAGACTGCCGTTTAATATCAAAGAAAAACTTCTGCACATCCCAGGCAACGACGCAGAGTATTTTCTCATCGTGCCCGATTCTGTTGATACGCTTTACGAGGACCAGCGCTCGTACGGCAAAATAATTGCTACATTGTTTACACCAGCGCCATGCAAAATACGCAGGGTAGCCAACCTAATTCCGGCGCGCCGGCTGCTATCGGACACGCAAGGCAACAACAGAATCAACCGCTTCAAACGGCAAATGTATATACACAACAGAACCAACATGCTTAACACAGCACAAACAGCAATTATAACACTTCTTATTCTAGTGACGGCAATCCAAATAAGAGACAGCGCAACAGCAACAACAACAACTACTACTACAGCGGTAATAATAATTATCAGAACAGTAACAAAAATTTTAAGAGAAAAAACTACCAATACCCACTAAACCAGCAACAGACCTGGAGTAACGACAACTGCAACACCATCACAGAAAAACAATAATTCAAACCAGTGGCAATTGCCGCCGCCGCAAATGCAAACTCAAACTGGAATTTACCTACGAACCCGCAGGTGAGTCAAAACGTGAAAACGCAACGACCACCACAGTTCGGAGACTGGAATAAACAATACTCAAATGTAAATATTATCGAAGTAACTAGTGATACTCCACCTCCGACTGTGCCTGCACCCACTACAAATGTGACGACGTCAAACTAAAAACAGTCACTATCGTGTCCCGTGTCGTGGCTGTGGAAGATTTAGGGGACGACTTCAATTTAAATTTATTATTTGACACACCCACTTTGCAACAGCACAATGATGATGTACCTGACAGTTGTACACAGCAACCATTATAATTTATAAAGTATAATCATAACGAAAAGTTGTCTGATGAACTGTTACAAGAGAACACACAATGTCGTTCATCTACCAATGAAATTGTTTTGGCCTCAGCTACTGGTGTTGCCGGTGGTATTCCCACTACTATTATTCTGGACACAGGAGCGGCTGTTAGTGTGTTGTCGTATGATTTTTACAAGAAAATGTGTGAGTTTGAGCCTGTACCAGAGTATCCTGTCCATAACTGTAAAATTTTAACTGCCGTACGCAATAAGTCTTCTAGGGTTAAGAAACAGGTTTTTGTGACAGTCAAGGTAGGTCATGGAATCGTACAATGGCCATTCCTCGTTGTCCAAAACCTGGTCACTAATTGTATTTTAGGTCTAGATATATCGTGCAAGAAGGACAGCACTATTGACTTCTCCCAACGTAAATGTATACTTAGAGATAAGGGCAGTGAAATGCAATTGACCTGGGTACAAGACTCTGAAGCACGATAAATATTGTGCAGGGTACAAGTTTCAGTTAATACAGGACACTGGTGATGTTGACACACAGACAAACATACCTGATGCCGAGTTTGAGACTTGAAAACTTTAATTAGTAATAAGTTATCAGAAAACACAACTGTCACACATGATGAACTTTATGATGTTTTGTCCAAGTATATACAAGTATTTAGCAAACGACCAGGTGTGATCAACACATACGTGTATAAAGTAGAAGTTAAGCTTCACCAGATTTTCTTTCACAAAACCGATAATGTGCCATTACCTCAACGACCTGCTGTGTGACACGAGTTGAAACAAATGTTCGAGTGGAAAATCATCGAATCTTCCACATCACCTTACTGTAGCCCTTTACTTGGTGTAAAGAACGGGAATATCAGAGTTGTTTTTGATGCTCGTGCAATTAATGAGATTATTTCACCTATTCACCGAGAATTTAGAGGAGCAACTCCAGAAATTTTTAGATTGTAAGCAGTTTTCTACGATAAATCTGACCAATTCGTTCTGGCAAGTCACAGTCACTGCAGATTCTAGGAAGTAATACTGCATTTATATTTGGGGGCGAACCTATCACTTCTGTGTCCTCCCTTCAGTCTGAACGTTAGTTTAGACATGTTTATCACCGTATTGGATACAGCACTTGGTGATGAAATGGTTGAATCAGTTACTCACCACTGATGACCTGCTCATAGCAAGTAATACTTGGTCTGAAGACATTGATGCTTTGCAAAAGATTCTGCGTAAATTCGCACAAGCTGGAGTGACAGCTAATCTCAAAAAGTCGAAATTTGCTTGCAGTGAAATTTAGTATCTTGTACATATTATTAATGCTCAAGTTATAGGACCTGACCCAAGAAAGACGCAATCAGGAATTTTCCTAGTCCACGGACTAGAAAGCAGTTGAAATCATTCCTTGAACTTTGTTATTTCTTTCGACGATTTTTACCACACCAACTTTTAAACAGCAAACAGCTATGGAACCTACTCAAAAAGAATCAGATATTGATATGGTCTGACCAGTGTCACAAATACTTTCACAGTATTGAGCATGCTTTGGTTAAAGCAAACATTTTGGATCACGCAGATTTTAATTTAGATTTTTGTATAACATGTGACGCCTCATCCTATGGCTTAGGCTGGTGTTTGTTTCAAGCTGTAAAGAATGGAGAACAAGAACATGTGAAAATTGTTAGTTGTGCAAGCCGCACACTTAGTGAATGTGAACGCACATACTCTACCACAGAACTTGAAACTCTCTCTATAGAGTGGGGCTTAAAAAATTCAATTATTATTTGCATGGTAAGCACACTAAAATTTATACCGACCACCGAGCTCTCACATTTCTGTTAACTTGCAAGCTTGTACATCCCAGATTATCACTCCAGGCTTTATCTTTGCAAAACTATTCCTTTGAAATTGTGTATATTAAGGGTAAAGCCAACATCATTGCCGACGCTTTGTCTCGTCTGCCTCAAAGCTTGAGTGAGTGCAACTCTGACCTGGAGAATGTGAATGATTACCGAATACTTCTTATGCAGGATAAGCTATATCACCAGTATTATTTCGACTTATGTAGTAATATGTCAGTGTTGCAGAAATCTGATCCTCACTGGAATAAGGCGAGAGTTTTACTCACAAATCAACCTGACCATCCTCCGTCCAACCGACATTTGATACATAATGTGTTATTTTATCGCCGTCACGCTGAAGTCACTACTTGGTGTATTTGTATTCCTAAGGATTCTGAACGCAACTTAATTTGGCACACACATTTGATTTGGGGTCATGTTCTACCTAGTAAACCTCTAGAAATTGTAAGTTCTGACGGGAGTGGTCCACATCCCACAAGCAGTGCTGGTGTGAAATATATTCTTGCATAAATGATAATTAATTGAAACCCTGAGCTGCCGACAGGTGTTGTTGGTATACCTTGATGGGGACAGCTAAAAAAGTGTACCCCGACTGGGACTCGAACCCGGGATCTCCTGCTTACATGGCAGACGCTCTATCCAATTTTTTTTAAATCTCTTTTTTGTTCGTTTTTTCGTTCGTTGCATCTGATCGTGGCGGACGTCACAAGACATCCGTTTCAGTTCGTCGTTGATCCATTAACTCAGTTTTTTTATTACAGAGGGCAGCTATCCTTCTGAACGAACAAGCTGAGTTACTGTGCCGGCATCCATCTGAGCCACCGAAGTCACAGATGAATAGCGCGACTGCAGGGACTTAGCCCTTGCACGCTTCTTGCATGTTACGATTTATTCTCCAAGCGTGTTAAACTTTGTGCTGTGAGATCTGCTATTGCCACTGCCATCATTCGTCGTTTCTCATATGATTACATACGTCACGTGGGAAAACCAAAATCTATTTGATCCGACAATGCTGCAACTATACTGGGTACAAGTGGCGTGAATTTCTCAAAGACAGTAGTAGTAAGAGTATTTTTATCTCAAGGCACAGTCCCCAGTGTAATCCCACTGACGTGTGTTCCGTGAGGTTAACAGATCTATGAGAACCTACATTTCTACCAAACATACTAATTGGATAACATATTTGTCTTTATTTGAAGAGATACACATCAACCTCAATGTTTATGAAACTCCGTGCGTTCCTAGTGAGTTCATGTTCGATCGGAAAGAAGGCAACAATTGGACAACGCCGTTACCATATCTTTCTTTTTAGCAAACAACTCGGGGCAAAAAAGTAAGGAAAGTCTGTGCGACGCTGTTTTCGGAAGCCAAAATTAGGAACAAAACTTATGTGCGCGCTGTCAGGAGGAAGCAGGAATTTAAAGTTCGAATGTTAGTGCTTTTGCGTACTCACTGTAAGTCGTCTGCTCTTCAGAGGCGCAGCGCGAAGTGGCGTCTGCTCTACGACGGTTCTTATGTTATTATCAGCATTCCGCATCCTGGTGTGTATCTGCTGTAGCATCCTGAAACAAACAGAATTATTGGACTATATGCTCAGCGTGATCTTAGAGTATACCATGCTCAACAGTAAACACATCTATGGAACATGCTTAAGTTATAAACAACTATCGCCGGCCGGAGTGGCCGCGCGGTTCTAGGCGCTACAGTCTGGAGCCGGGCGACCGCTACGGTCGCAGGTTCGAATCCTGCCTCGGGCATGGATGTGTGTGATGTCCTTAGGTTAGTTAGGTTTAACTAGTTCTAAGTTCTAGGCGACTGATGACCTCAGAAGTTAAGTCGCATAGCGCTCAGAGCCATTTTAAACAACTATCAAATACACGTACTTCACAGTACTTCTACAGGGAAGCTACGTAGTACAAGAATTTTGTTTCAGTTGTTCTTGTCAGCAGCAGAAGGAGAAATAAGAGATTCGTCATTGCCGAATAATTACAGCAGCCACTTATAGTTTTAAAGCAAATTTTATATTAACTTTTGTACAGGTGCGAAGAAGATATATTTTCAGGCTACGAGACTGACTGACTGCACCGCCAGTCTTCGACTACTAACGACTGATTGACGTGAACACAATCATGCTACATCCTTACACTTTCACCTTGAAACTGATTGGATACACATTTCACCACTGAACACACACACTTACGAGTAGCTAAGGCCATGCTTACACTGCACACTTACACTCGAGTCGCGAGTATCTTTTGTATTTGATGTTAGTTCATTGCTTTAGTTACTTGCTTATTTGTAACTGTGCGCTTGGTCTTATTGCTGGTGTGGAATGTCGTGTCTAATCCTCTTCTATTTCAGGTGACATTTGCAAAACCAAATCATAGATCTATGTAAAGCTATATGAAAATATTTTTATATGACCAATCATACTTGTGTGAAGACAATGGAAATGTGTTTCTTTGTTTATGTAAAGCCAATATGTGATATGAAACTTCGTGGCAGATTAAATCTGTGTGCCGGACCGAGACTCGAACTCTGGACCTTTGCCTTTCGCGGGCAAGTGCTCTACTAACTGACCTATCCAAGCACGACTCACGGCCCGTCTTCACAGCTTTACTTCCCCCGGGACCTCGTCTCCTCCCTTCCGAACTTTACAGAAGCTCTCCTGCGAACCGTGCAGGACTAGCACTCCTGAAAGAAAGGATATTGCGGAGACATGGCTTAGCCGCAGCCTGGGGGAAATATGTGATATGTTTGCATGTATTTGTACCTATGTAAAAAACATATATGTAACATGTTTCTAAGTATTTATCTGTATTTAGGTAAAGCTAAATGATATATGTTCACTTGTTACATGTGCCCATATGGGAAATGTTATGGGACTTGCATATCCTGAAACTATTTGTGGACTTTTAGTATGCGTCGCTGAACTTGTAACTACGAGGAAACTGGTGTGCAAAACCGCATAATTGAAAAAGACTCTTCATGATATATTGCTATGTATATAGACGTGATGAACTATTCATGTGTGAAATGTGTTTACAAACTGTTAATGTTAAGTCGTGTTACGAATAGTTTGCGTAAAGACTGTCAACGGACATTTGTTCTACGTCACAACTACTTGTGTTCAAATATTTGTATATTGCCTGACAAACTGAATACGTGAAAAAACTGTCATAGTGAAGTGCTCCCACACTTTCGAGTTCATCACAAATTGACGTTTACTGCGCTGCATCTCTGTATATCTGCATCTCTGCAAGTCTGAATAGGAACTGGTTCTCTACTGGACGTACGGTGGCTTTGTTCCAAAACCAGGAAGACCACTCGACGGGTGGAGGAATTTTGGACGGGTCTTTAGGGAGCAAAATGTTCTCGGAAACGACAGACACTCTTACCTGGTCTAAACGAGTATCGACGCCAGTATCGTGCCGTCCGCCGTCCTGGCACCATGCCTTCACGAACTTATGCTGTGGATTCAGAATCCACCAGTCACGCGATGTACGACCTACGGCAACAAACAGTGACATCAGTCTAAATAAACAGTGCAAAAATATAAACTGTACTTCCAGTGATAGCGTACAAGCATCTGTATCAAATCTGCGAAGTGTGACATTTAACTGCCATAAACAATGCTCACCTTTATAATGTTATCGTATGTTTTCGGTTCATGGAACTGTGAACGACGACACGTCGTGAAAAGACGTTATATCTGAAACAAAAAGATATTTCAAGCGCAATACTGTGCAAAAGAGACTATCAGCGATAAAAATTTGTAATTTCATGTTAACGAATGTTGTAACTTTAGGATTTTGAACCTGTTTTAAATGTTAATCCACATTTGTGAAATCCATGATGATAAATCTTGTCTCTACGATGTCTTGTGCACATGAACACACGGACTGAGTATAAACTATGTTTCGTGTGATGAACTCGCTTCACAACGGCCGCGCTAGTACTGTACTTTACGCGACTGCACATGCGTGGTAGGCGCAGTACCAACATAAAAAAGTTATAGGCTCACGCACCACATTCGAACATTGAAAATCTGTTTTGTGTAAATATTATGTTATGCTATGTGTGTTATATATGAAATGTATGTGTATTTGTAGACTTATATATGCAATGTGCTTTAGAGTGAGTTGCTCGCCTGTCCTTTTGCTTCGCAACTGAGGGAGCAGTTTAAAGGCACACTTGTAGACTGAACTTTTATTAGCAGAAAACGTAATTATAAGTAATGAAATAGAGAAATAAGTTGAGCCATAGATATAGTCCACAGCTATATAAATATTGTATGCAGCCGCTGGCAACATTTGAAGATTTTTGATAGTCATATCATTAGACTAAGAGGCACCTTTTGTATTCTAGGTCTTGTCCAGATAGGACATATTGTGGCACACCGCCATTAATACTACATTATTTCATTAATATATTCAGGAGCTGCAACCAAATGGCACCCATAATTGCATAATGTAAGTGTCCTACTTTAAATAATGTTTTTATTTCAGAATATGCTGTTATTACGAACTTATGTATGATTTATTTTGTATCTTTAGTCATTGTAAGATCGTTGGGTGACTTGGCATGGCAAAAGATTACATATTTTTAACCAAAAAGTCGTCCAGTTCGATCCACCGTCGTCTTCGGGTGCTGTTTTTTTTTTCATGAAGTTCGTTTTACCACAGAGAGGAGAAACGCGGTTAAAAATACGTGAACGGGTATTTCACAAAAATGCCATGCTCAAGTGCCGAGAGTATGTATGAAATTTTTTGATATTCATTGTTATAATTCATTGTATTGTCTCGATCCAGGAACGAAAGAGCGAAAAAAATTAATTAAAAGTCTTAGACAAAAGAGTTGATTGCCGGCCGGCCGCCGCCGAGGCTAAGTCCGAGTCGTTCTCATTAGGTGGCTAATAATGGCGATCGCTCCTCAGAATTCAAAGTCTGGCGATTCACACTTTCTGACAACACTGTAGAATGTGAAAGTGGCAGGAGACAAGGTGTTGTCCTTCCCTCGAGAGGCTCAAAGCTGATACTGCTTGTGATCCGGGGGCAAACGTCGCTCAATGTAGCCACGAATCGCGAGACTGAATTCATTCCATTCCATTTTTTTTTCATTTTTTTTTTAAATCGCATTTCGGTTGTCTACGAAAGTAGTCTGGCGGAGTTCAAAAATAGTTCACTTAATAACCCACCTGTAATACCAGAAATCTGCACAAGAGTTCTGCACAAGAGTTCTGCTGTGTCAAGTCCCAGTTTCCGCTCGGTCGTTTCCTCGCCCTACAGCGGCCCCTGGCAGCTGACTTCCAGCCTCACGCCACTCGACATCGCCAAGCGTCGTACGACCAGGTGGATGCGGCGTTACGATTGTGTTTATTAACTGTCATTTTCTAATTTGAAGTTATTTTACCTTGCAGTTACATATTGCATTTTGAATGCTCGAAACTTAAGAACATTGTTCAAGATTTGTGAAAGAGAGTTGCAAGTAAAAAAAGTCTATCATTTGCAACATAGTTTTTGCTCTGGCTTTAACAGAGGGCCGGCCGCGGTGGTCTCGCGGTTCTAGGCGCGCAGTCCGGAACCGTGCGACTGCTACGGTCTCAGGTTCGAATCCTGTCTCGGGCATGGATGTGTGTGATGTCCTTAGGTTAGTTAGGTTTAAGTAGTTCTAAGTTCTAGGGGACTGATGACCACAGCAGTTGAGTCCCATAGTGCTCAGAGCCATTTGAACCATTTAACAGAGGTGTGAAGGCAGCCCAGAACACTTGCACTGTGTGTGGATCAAGAGCTTTTGGTCAAAACACGTCAGCAAAGGGATTTACTGTTTAAAGAATCGTCATTCGTTCTGTCATGAGTTATTATCTACATTCAGGGAGTCTCGATAACTGACATATGTGATGAAGTGCCGCCAATTAACCATAGTACGCTATTCACATTCAATAGATAAGCTTCAGAAGTCGGCTGAAGGAGAACAACAACAAAAATTAAAGGGCTGACTGTTACTGCAATACGCGCACTGTTAGTTCGATTCGAGCTGCTGCTAACGTGAAAGGAGAAGCAGATGTCATCAGGACACGAAATCAGGAACGAAAAACGCAGACAGTAATGTTTGGAATAAGTCATCCTTAAGCAGAACTGTCATCAAGCTTGTAAATACTGAAACAATGGCAAGTATCTACTCACAGTGATTAAAGTGTAACTACTGTGGATGTTTGGTCGGTAAAAGCGAAGACCAACCATACTGACGATCTTTCAGCTTGCATTATGCGTAAGACAGATTTCGAAATAGCAATGCGTTCACCATGCTGAGCGCTGTGCTAATTTTATATCCAGTGCTTCAAAGTCGGTGCACGGTGTTACCTACCGTTAATTAGCGACGCCTCTATCTTGTCACAGTACTCAGATGAGAATTAGCAGGGTGTGATGCGACGGCACAGGCGGGCAGAAAGTTTTAATACTTGCAGAGGCTCTCCATATGCTGCCGATTCATGACGCTTATCTACCACTATATCGGATTGTAGCTCAGTCTTATTTTCTGCTTGTGAAAGAGTTTCTCAGCAGTGGGCAAACAGGATCCACACCCTTGTACCCCACACATGACACAGACCCATAATATGCCAGTTAATTGCAGTGAAATGCCATATGCTCTCGTCTTTCTCAAACATCTTTTTCTTTTTTTCTTCTTTTGCGGTAGACTGTCGCCTCGTTTTGGAATCGATAAAGGATATTTACAGTCTACCACACCATATTTCATACCCACTACCTCCCCGCTCAACCACAACAACAACCATGGATGAAACTTACTGGCAGATTAAAACTGTGTGCCGGACCGAGTTTCGAACTCGAGACCTTTGCCTTTCGCGAACAAGTGCTCTACCACTGAGCTACCCAAGCACGACTCCCGACCCCTCCTCACACCTTTAAATCCGCCAGTACCTCGTCTCCTACCTTCCAAACTTCACAGAAGCTCTTCTGTATTCTTGAAACATCCCCCAGGCTGTGGCTAAGCTATGTCTCCACAATATCCTTTCTTCCAGGAATGCTAGTTCTGCAGGTTCGCAGAAGAGGTTCTGTGAAGTTTGGGATGTAGGAGACGAGGTACTGGCGGAATTAAAGCTGTGAGGAGGGGTCGTGAGTCGTGCTTGGGTAGCTCAGTTGGTAGAGCACTTGCCCGCAAAAGACAAAGTCCCAGTTTCGAGTCTCGGTCCGGCACACAGTTTTGATCTGCCAGGAAGTTTCATACCAGCGCACATTCCGCTGCAGAGTGAAAATTTCATTCTGGTAACAACCATGGATGTTAAAATATGACACTGGATGCAGTTTCATACAACCATATCGACTTCTTGCTGTCAGCTTTTTTGATTGGCTACTCTGCTGTCAGGTAAATACTAATATTTTACTGTGGTGAACACCTAGTGTCTCCATTCTTGGAGCTCCATCATTCAAGTGCAATGAAAATGAGCAACATAAAGGCCCTTATGGGTGATAAACAACATTATAGTAGTAACTGGCGAAGTATGGCGATCTCTTATCAGTCATCTGACGCTCATGAAGTCAAGTGTTTCACAGCATTCCTTTTGTTAGTTCGTTGCGGTCGTTTTCAATTACAATAGAAAAAGGGAAGTAACTTCTGTCTTTAAACATACGTTCGTGGTGGGATCTGAAGGTATGGCTGCAGCTACAACAGTAGTTAGTGAGATATCGTCGAGAATGTGAACATTCTCTCATTTCTTTAGTTTAGGCTAAGGCAGAATGTAGCTGTTATGATTATTTATCGTATGTTAATTACCATATTGCAAATCATTTCAATTGTTTTGCTCATCGTGAGGCGTTTATGCGGACTTCCAGCGGTGTCTTATAGTTTCTTCATTTGTCGTAATTGAAATCACGGTCTGTACAGGTTGCGGATAATGTTTCTTCAATTTGTTGTGGTGCGATATTGCGTGATACACTTTTTATAAGTCAGTTGTTCATTTACATTTTTGGCACCCCGCGATTCATCTGCATCCATAACACTGTGGATGAGTGGCTTTTGACATTTCACTACTGCGCTGTTTAATTGGACACTGATTTTGAAGTAATTACTCCACACTGCAGAGTCTTGTACCGTAGGAAGGAAGGGAGAGTATGTTATTATGGGTAGCCGGTATCCTCTTTCTACAACACAAATGCACACCTGGATTAACACAGTTCTTTACTTACATGAACAGATAGCCGCCACTTAACTTTAATAGAGTCGCCGTGTTGTGGATCAAGCTCCTCAGTAATAGTCCTCTCGCAGACAATATCGGTAACATTGCTATTACACAATTCTGGTCGGTGACTCCATGGAGTGTTGTGTGCACCACGACCAAATAGTGGATAAAATTGGAAGGAAAGTCAGTATTGGCCATATTTTGTTTGTTTTATTGTCAGCAAAATCGATTTTCAGTCACTTAGTGACCATCCTCAGTGCTAGACGTAAAAAATTTTCACATAACGATCAACGAGTATAAAACAGAAAATCACAACTACATCTGCGTATGAACATAACAGTTGTTAGGAACATACCTGTAATGTACAATTAAAATTGGTAGGCACTGGTATCATCCTATAACCACAAGCTTAGAGCGATCACATAAACTGAGGCCGCTGTTTACATGCACCTGTACAGCAGACCTCGGTGTGACAGGGCTTGGAACGCCCTCTATGTCTCATGTGTCACGTGAATACTTAATATTACTGGTTTTGCAAGATATTAACACAAAATCCCTCTTCTGCATTTGTGAATCATGAAGCAATTCAAATTTAAAATGTACGTAAAACACATAGCAGACGAAGAGGGAAGGAAATATCTAAAATACACTGGCGTATTGTTTTTAAAAAACCAACTTACAAAACATAAAACAGATCGATAGCAAGTTGCCAGAGTGCAGGACAAGTAAAAGAGAAAAAGAAAAGGAAAAAGAATAATATATGAATAACATGAAATAAGGTATAACACAGTCTTTTAAAAAACATAATACCCACCATCTGGCGTGGGAAGTTCGAAGTACAACGTTCGTGATTTACGTAAAATGTTACGTTAAGACTAAGAAGTCAAATACATAAAAATAGTAATAGTACGAAAATGCCATTACGTAATAATTAAAATGCCGTGAAACACAATATTCATTACAAAAAAGCTTTGAAGGTGTAGACAAACAACTTTGCTATCATATTTAACCGAGATGATGAAGTATTTCTCGTTTGTCCCTTTGGACAAGCTAACATTATTATAACAATGGTTATACGCTTCCGCATAAGCACTGGGTCAGAACACACACATACATGACATCAAACATACAAAGCCGCTTAACGTAAAACACAGCACCCACAACATGGCGCGGGAAGCCAGAAATATATCGTTCTTGATCTACGAAAAATACTACGCTAAAACTGAGGAGTCAAATATATAAAAAATAGCAACAGTACGAAAAATGCCACTAAGTAACAATTCAAATGCCATGAAACAATATTCATTACAACAACAAAAAAGGTTTGAGGGTGTAAACTACCACTAGTCGCTATGTAATATCGTAGCCTGTGACCGACTCTGCGATGGGACTGACAAACGCCGAACTGGAGTGCGAGTGAAACCCTCCGGTCAGCGGTAGCGGTCTAAATACTTGCTTTCGAGAGGGAATTGGTGGCGTGCTGCTTGTTGGTATGTCTTTGGTCTCTCTCGTGATAGTCGCGCTTGATGCAGCACCTACTATCGCTTTTCGTGCTACATCTTTGCTGACTGGTGTGCTGGCGGCAGCTTACGCCAGCACATCCTCCGCCCCCCCCCCCCCCTCCCACCCGCCCCGAACTGCCACACCGTTATCGTGTAGGGAAGATGCGAACTACAATGGGAAGGGAGGCAGAACGTTTGATGTAGAGGTGAGCAGGGAGCTGTGGAGGACAGCGTACTCTCGAGTCTACCCCGGCACCTGGCTCGTAAGACAACAGGAACGTCCTCCGGAAAACTGCTGCCAGGGCACACATCAAGGCCCGAGGGGTGTCCTGGGGCGATGACAGCGACGGCGTCGAGGGGTCCATGTCCAACAGGTCGGCGAGTGAGGACGGCGGGGGTGATAGCGTACGGTCCATCCTCTCCTCCTAGGTTGCCCTGGTGGCACCAGTGGGCGGCTGCGAAGGCCGCGGGATCCCGTGAGGTCGTGAACCTGTGAGCAGAGAAGCAGCAGAATCACGGGGCAAATGACACGCACGAATTTGGTTCTTGTGGCGGTGCTGCAAGGCATCGAGTCTTCCAATCAAGTACATAAAAGAGCCAATGCATTCCTGGATCACGCCTCTTTCCCAGCGCTCACGGTTGTTACAAACCCTGAGAAGAACAAGCGCGCGGCGCAAAGCGATACTTGCGGACCATTGGCGGCCCCGGAAGCTGCGGTGGATCTAGCAAGTATAGCAGCGTCCGAGGGCGGCGTCCATGCAGAAGTTCCGCCGGTGATAGTCCGTCTCGTGGGTGGAAGCGATAGCAGGCGAAAAAGAGTTGCAGCGACTGTTCTCGTGTACGGCTGGTGCGAAGTTTGGCCGTCTGTTGTTTAAAAGTGCGTACAAAAGTGTAGTGGCGTAGCAAGACAGCCACGCCACTCGGAAGTAGCCGAAAGGCACGCGTTAAGCTCACGCAGATTGGCGTGAGGTCTGGAACAGGACAATGTCTTGAGAATTGCAATAAAGTACGAAAATCTTGTAATACTTAACATTAATCCACATTTGTAGAACATCGCTCTTGATGATACATGCTTCACAATATTAATTATCGATTGAATACGGCGCCTTGCTAGGTCGTAGCAAATGTAGCTGAAGGCTATGCTAACTATCGTCTCGGCAAATGAGAGCGTATCGGTCAGTGATCCCCTTCTGGCAAAGTCGGCTGTACAACTGGGTCGAGTGCCAGGACGTCTCTCTAGACCTGCCGTGAGGTGGCGCTCGGTCTGCGATCACTGACAGTGGCGACACGCGGGTCCGACGTGTACTACCGGACCGCGGCCGATTTAAAGGCTACCACCTAGCAAGTGTGGTGTCTGGCGGTGACACCACACAAAGCGTTCTGCTTCTCTGTTGGACTGGAGGTGAAACGGAGCACTTGCTAAATGACGAATGCCATTTTGTTCATAAGACTGTTCAAAATCACGGGAACTGTGGTCTGATATCCGACACAAGTACTTCTGGCAAACTTTCTGTGCAAAATATGGAGGACGAAGTTTGAATGGTGCTACGTGATGTGGTAGAAACCATAGGAGCAGCAAATGGGAACTTGCTAAAAGAGTCTACCACTATGAGCCAAAGAGTGTTCCAAAATGGCCCTGCAAAGCCAATGCGCACTCGTTTGCAATGGCAACTGAGTATCTGTAAGCTGAGAATGTCTGTAGCGGAGCGGATTGGTTTCCCGTGCATTCGCGACAGTGTGACGTCATCTGACACTATGGGCATCCATGCCCTGCAATTACTGTGTAGTCGCGCTAACTGTTTAGTGCGAAGTAGTCCCCAATGTCCTTGATGGAGCAATCGCAACACATCCTATTGCAACACTTTGGTAGTAAGCGCACGCGATTGTCCACTGTCATTTTGAACTAGAATCACACGCTGTTGAACTGAAAGGTTATGCCGACCTGCAAAATAGCTCCGCACAACTGAGTTCTGGATACCGTTCAATGGGCGAGGCCAAGACATGCGAATGTGATGCAACAAAATCTTGAGATATGACTCTGTTTCCGAGGCTTGTGCAATTTTTCAGTGGTGCAAGGGAAAGGATTCCAGTAATTCGGAATCCTGCGCATCGATGTGTCAACAAGATGTGACAGATGCATCAGAATCAGAGTCTGAGCCAATCAGAAGGCGAGACAGTGCGTCTGCATTGCCGTGCTTTGCCGTAGGACAGTACACAATTTCACACTGATACTGCGAAAGCAACAAAGCTCAGCGTTGCAATTTTTGAGCAGTGCGTGTAGGAACCGGCTTTGACGGATGAAACGAGGACTGCAAAGGCTTGTGATTTGTCGCTAAAAAGAACTTGCGACCATAGAAATGACGATGGAATTTTGTCACACCACAAACAATAGCGAGAGCTTCTTTTTCAATTTGTGAATAATTACGCTGAGTTTGAGTTAACAACTTTGAGGCAAAACCAAAAGTCTTTTTTAGGCACCAATTCTGTGCGAAAGCACAGCGTCGATTCCGTAGGAAGAAAAGCGTCGACTTGCAAAACTACTTGCACTAAACATCTGGCTCTGAGCAAAGCATTTTTGAGTTTCTGAAATGCGTTGTGACACTCTTTGGTCCACACTAAAGGTACATATCTGCGACACATGCGATGCAATGGAGCCGCGATCTGAGCGACATTAGGTATGAACCGAACGTAGTATGTTATCTTAGCTAGTACTGACTGCACTTCAGACACATTGTGAGGAACAGGCGGGTCACAAATTGCAAATAAATGAGACTGGAGGTGGTGCACACCCTGACTGTTTATCATATGGCCTAAGTACTGTAGTTTAGTTTTCAAAAAATCATTTTTGGAGACGACACTTGAGTCCTGCTTCTGACAACATTCGAAAAAGTGTACGTAAATTGGGAATGTATTCCTCTGATGTACGACCTGAGACAATATCGTCCAGGTAGTTTCAACAAAATGGCACTTTTGCAGTCAGCTGTTCCAAATTGTTCCAATTCAAAAATGACGGGTGCGGAAGCACTACCGATGGGCAAACGTAAATACCTGAACAGTCCTAAGTGTTTATTTACAACTAACACAATGGAATTTGCAAGTAGGCATCACGCAAATCCATCTTAGAAAAGTAACGTCCTGCACCAAGCCTGTCCATGAGTTCCTCAGGACGAGGTAACGGATAAGTGTCCAATATTGTCTGTGGGTTGACTGTCGACTTGAAGTGCATACAAATGCGAATGCGACCGGAAGGCTTAGGCAACAAAACGAAAGGATTTGTCCATTGACTACTTGAATGGGAGCAATTACGTCGTTATCTTGCAATTCTTTCAATTCACTGGCTACTTTGTCTCTTAAAGCAATTGGAATGGGGCAGGCCCGGAAGAAGTTAGGCTGTGCCGTGTCTTTCAATGTAACATGCGCTACAAAGTTATTAGCTTTTACCATTCCTTCTGAAAATAGATCAGGAAAGTCTTTAAGCAAGCTAGGAACACTGTCTTTTGGTGTAAAAGCAGTCACTGAAAGTACATTGTCTTGGATGGTAAGTCCAAACAAATCAAAGGCATCTAAACCGAATATGTTATCACTGTCTCTTGATTACAATACATAAAATACACTGTCCTAGTGTGCGTTTTGTAAGTGGCAGGCAAACTACACCGTCCAAACACTGGAATCTCCTGTCTCTTGTAATCAGTGAGGTGCTTGCTAGATTTTGAAAGGCATGGTGAGCCCAACTATTCATACGTGGCACGATGAAGCAAAGTTACTGAGGTATCTGTGTCTAACTGAGAGTTCACACGACGGCCAGCAATTCGTAATGAAAAAAAAAAGCTTGTTAGAACGTCGTTGCACAGCACTAGGACGAGAAGGAGGCACAACCTTAATCTTACCCTCGTCAGAACTTGTAGGTTTTGAAAACACTGGGTTCACTGCATGTGCACGAGCGGGCAAAATTGGCGTTTCTGTGCCGTTGCAAAAAAACTGCTTGGAAAAGGCCTTTTCTTTCCAAACGTGTAACACGTTGCGTTACGCGATAGGCAAAACTGTGTTTTACGGCGAGCCAAATATCTAGGCCAAGACTTCACTAAATTCACAGGCCTGTTTACTTGTCTACGTGGCTGTCCGCGCGGCTGTGTAGGCGCTCGTTGTTGTGGCTGCTTGGGGATCGCAAATAAGGGGCGACTCGACCCAACATAACGGGACCTGGTCAAACTTATCGGCCGCTATGGCACCCGAATCATATTGCTCTAAGATTTTCAAGACGTGGGGAAGTGATGGATCAGAGTACTTTAAGATCTGTTGCCGCAGTCTACTATCTGGGACATTGAATGTTAATACATCCCGAATCATTAAATCACCACAAAAGTTGCCACAACTACACTTAAATTTTCACTTCCTAGTCAAGCCCGTTAATTCTGTGAACCACTGACGGTAGTCTGTTCCGGCTTTTTCTGCGAGCGAAAGAAATGATACCTAGCTGCAGCTACTTGTACTTGCTGGTCATAGTATTGATTAATGCAGCGATTACTTGTTCATAGCTAAGTTCGTTGGATGACGCAGCTGGGAATAGCTGAACACTTGGAATCCAGCAATCGAAAGTAAGTATTTTAACTTTGTAGTACCTTGAACACTATGAACGTGACAATGTGCTTGGAACTGAATCAGGTATTCGAGCCACTCTTCTTTTGCTTTGTCAAATTGCTGCAACGGTGGGACGTCTTGGGCTTGTTGGTTGGTCGGTCGTGCGGCTGACGCAGCTAGTGCAGCTAGTAGTTTGTTGTACCGTCGTCAGAAAAGTAGCAATTCGTTGGTTCTGAAACTGAAAAACTTGTGTTAGATCCATCACATTGGCCGTCTGCGGCTGCGACGTGGGGGCAGGGGATGGAGGGGGAGGGGTATTCATGGTTTACATAAATACCTTGTAGCAAAAAGCAAGCAAAGCCTCTGAAAAGAGAAATTTGATTAGTTGTGCAGCTCCCCTTCTGGAATACATGCAAGAACACAACAACAAATCAGTAAAGAGAAACAGTTGAACACGGGCACTCCTGCAAGCTAAAACACAAGAGAAGCAAGCAAAATCTTCGATCGCCACTGTAGTATCCTCGCGCCACTGTAGAGTCTTGTGCCATACGAAGCACCGGAGTGGATGTTATTATGGGTGGCTAGTATCCTTTTTCTACAACACAAATGCACACAGGGATTAACATGGTTCTTTATTTACACGAACAGATAGCTGCTTCTTAGCTTATCAGAGTCGCTGTGTTGTGGAACAAGCTCCTCAGTGATAGTCCTCTTGCAGACAATGTCGGTAATCTTGCTATTACACAGTTCTGGTCGCTATGTAGTACCGTAGCCTGTGACTCACTCTGGGATGGGACTGACAAACGCCAAACTGGAGTCCGAGTGAGTGAGACCCTCCGGTCAGCGGCGGCTGCCTAAATAGTCGCTGTCGAGAGGGCATTGGCGGCGTGTTGCTTGTCGGTATGTCTCTGGCCTCTCTCGTGGTAGGTGCGCTTGATTCAGCACCTACTATCGATCTTCGCACTACATCTTTGTTGACTGGTGTGCTGGTGACAGCTTATGCCAGCACACACACAGTCATGGTCTTTGAACTTAGCCAACATGGCAACAATGAATTAAGAAAGAATGGGCTTTTCCATGCAGTAAATTACCTTTTAGGGTAAGCGAAACGTTAATTTTCTAACGCTCTATTGCTTATTATGCGCTAATTGTTCAGACATCAAAATTCTAGACAAATACCTAGTGAACTTCGGTAATTCAGCTACAGTCCTGAAAGTCTGTTGACTATCACTGGCTTGCCAAACACTTTTCAAATGACATTTTTATACATAACTTTCAGACAGTACATGTAATGGGGCTTTAATGGCATCTTTTCATTAGTCATTGTCTTGTGATGTGGCTAAAACATATCAGATACTTGTTACTTGAAGTAAAAAATCTATTGATTCAAATAACTTATAGACAGTATATTTCATAAGAGTGGAAGAGTGGAAGCAATACTGCAGAAACTGATCATTAACTAACTGTAACAATAGAGCCAGAGTAATTATTGTCAGTTCAGTTGTGTGGTCTAGGGGTAGCATCTTCGATTAGAAATCAATACCTCGTTGATCCCAGTTTTGAAACCTGCCACCGCTTAAATTCTGATTAATAATCAGCATTGGTGGTCGAAGACTTCCAGCATAAGAAGTCACATTCATTCTGCCAACGGCCTAGTCAAAGAGGGCGGAGGAGAGAACAGAGGTTAAGGAAACTCTCTTGTCCTTAAGCTGGGACACTGCCCCTAAACGCGCAAGAATCAGCAATGATCAACGGCATGAGAAGGCAGAAGGCAATGGAAAGCGCTCAATTGAAGACACATAACGCGTATCCACAGGACATGTGGCCTATAATTGAAAAAGTGTCATGCTTATCACTCCACTGACAAAAAATTCCAGAAAGTCCCCAATTCGGATCTCCGCGAGGGGACTGCCAAATGGAGGTGACCATGAGAAAAAGACTGAAAACCAAAGAAAGGATAACGTTCTACGAGTCGGGGCATGGAATGTCAGAAGACTACTGGCTAGAAAATTAATCGTAGTGTTTGTTTTTGCGTAAGTCTTGCGAATACCCTTGTGTAGATCAGCTTCCTAGTGTAAATGACCATTGGCCCACCCAGCTAGCCGCGCGGTCTAACGCGCAGCTTCCCGAGCAGGAAGGCGTGCCAGTACCCAGCACGAATCCGCCTGGCGGATTAGTGTCGAGGTCTGGTGTGCCGGCCAGCTTGTGGATGGTTTTTTAATGCGGTTTTCCATCTGTCTCAGTGAATACGGACTGGTTCCCCTTATTCTGCCTCAGTTACACTATGTCAGCAATTGCTGTGCAAACACTTGTCTCCACGTAAACGTACACCATGATTACTCTACCACGCAGACATTTGGGGCTACACTCGTCTGGTATGAGACGTTCCTGAGGGGGTCCACTGGGGGGGCCGAACCGCACAATAACCTTGGGTTCGGTGTGGGCGGCGTTGGGGCGGGTGGACTGCTGTGGCCTGTTGTGGGGCTGTGAACCACTGAGGGGTATAGCGGGACGAAGCCTCTCCATCGTTTCTAGGTCCCCAGTTCAATACACAATACACAATACAAGTGACCGATGACTACTCAGTGTAGCGGCAGCCGCCGAGCCGAGAGGACGCGCAGCAGAGCAGCAGCAACACTTGTCTAACAAACTGTAAATTAATTTAGTCTTTGTTTTTTGTTCACGTGCTTCTGCAAAGAAGTGAACTGTACGTGTGTATTTTACTATGTAGACTAGTGCTTAGAAAATTAATCCTAGTTTTTGTTTTTGCGTAAGTCTTGTGAATATCTTTGTGTAGGGCGGCTTCCTAGTGTAAATTTTCCCGTCGCCGGAAACTCCGTCACGCCCTAAGTTTTAATTTTGTGCAAGTAAACAGCACACAATTTAGATCATTGCATTCTAGTTGAATATTTATCTCGTGCAGTAACTTTTCGGCAAACAGGATTTATAATAACAGGTATCTGTAAATACGTCAACTTCAGAGCCACTCTGCCACTGGAATCCCCCGATGACACGGACGTCGCTGCTGCTTCTGATAAACAAAATCTGACTGGTCCGTTCTCACTCCAGGGTGGGTGGCAGACAGTGGTGGGTTCGCGGTCACCGAGCGGAAGGCGAAAGAGAGAGCAGGCCATGCGGCTGGTTCCCTACGTCTTAGCAACATGTACGAGGTGCTACCCAGTGTTGATGATAACTCCGAGCCAGAACGAAATGCCTCTCCTATTGGGCCAGCGGTCGATTTTCCTGCCCAGTCCGGAGAAATACAGAGCATAGGTATGCTATCATTGGGAGCTCCAATGTTAGGCGGGTGATCGAGCCCCTCAGGGAGATAGCAGTGGCGGGAAAGAATTCCAGTGTGCATTCAGTATGTTTGCCAGGAGGTCTCATTCGTGATGTGGAGGAGGCCCTGCCGGTGGCTATCGAGCGCACTGGTGCACCCGGCTGCATGTAGTGGGACATGTCAGCACGAATGACGCCAGCTGCTTGGGTTCTGAGCTCATCCTCGGCTCATTTCGGCGGCTGGCTAATTTGGTGAAGGCAACTAGCAACGCATGCGGGGTGCAGGCTAAGCTGTCTATTTTGTAGCATCGTACCCAGGGCTTATCGCTGTCCTCTGGTATGGAGAAAAGTGGAAGGTCTAAACCAGAGGCTCAGACGGCTCTGCGACGGTATCGGTTGCGAATTTCTCGACCTCCCCTATCAGGTGCAGAATTGTACGGCTTCCCTTAATAGCACAGGAGTGCACTACACGCAGTGTAGCGGAGTATGTGCGGCGTGCACATGGGGCTTTTTTAGGTTAGAGAACACGTCCTTTGGGATCAAAGACGATTTGCCTGTTAAATCAGCTACAGAGACCTCAGGGAATCTTGGACCTCGCAGATCAGAGATAGAAAAGATTAATATGACAGTAGTAAACTGCAGGAGTATCCAACGAAAGGTTATAATGCACAGATAGAATTTTGAACAGAAAGCTGGTTGAAACCAGATATCAATGACAAACGAAATCCTAAGTTCAGATTGAAATGTTTATCGTAGGGATAGTTGACTATGTGGTGGCGGCGCGTTTATTGCAGAAAAAAAATTCGATAAAATCTAGCGAGGTTATCGCGGATTCCGAAAGTGAATTAACCTGGGTGAAATTAAGTATCAAAGAAAGGTCAAAAATGATGATTGGATTCTTTTATAGACCACCTGGATCAGGATCTGTAGTTGTAGAGTGCTTCAGACAGAACTTGCAAAATATCGTCAGTAATTTTCCTGATCATGTCATTGTAATAGGAGGTAACTTCAACTTGCCAGGTATAGAGTGGGAGTGTTATGGCATCAAAACTGGTGCCAGAGACAGGGAATCGTTTGGCATTGTTCTGGATATCTTGTCCGAAAATTACCTTGAGCAGATAGTTAGAGTACCAATTCGTTACGGTAACGTCTTAGATCTCCAGGCAACAAACAGACCTGAACTTATGGAATCAGTTAACGTAGAAGAAGGTATCAGTCATCATAAGGCTCTACAGCATCTACACTACGTGATCAAAAGTATCTGGACACCTGGTTGAAAATGACTTACAAGTTCGTGGCGCTCTCCATCGATAATGCTGGAATTCAGTATGGCATTGGCCCGCCCTTAGCTTTGATGACAGCTTCCACTCTCGCAGGCATACGTTCAGTCAGGTGCTGGAATGTTTCTTGAGGAATGGCAGCCCATTCTTCACGGAGTGCTGCACTGAGGAGAGGTATCGATGTCGGTCGGTCAGGCCCGGCACGAAGCCGACGTTCCAAAACATCCCAAAGGAGTTCTACAGGATTCAGATCAGGACTCTGTGCAGGTCAGTGCATTACAGGGATGTTATTGTCCTGTAACCACTCCGCCACAGGTCGTGCATTATTAACAGGTGCTCGATAGTGTTGAAAGATGAAATCACCATCCCCGAATTGCTCTTCGACAGTGGGAAGCAAGAAGGTGCTTAAAACATCAATGTAGGCTTGTGCTCTGATAGTGCCACGCAAAACAACAAGGGGTACAAGCCCCCTTAATGAAAAACACGACCGCACCATAACACCACGGCCTCCGAATTTTACCGTTGGCACTACATACGACACTGGACTCGCATTCGGGAGGACGACGGTTCAATCCCGCGTCCGGCCATCCTGATTTAGGTTTTCCGCGATTTCCCTAAATCGCTCCAGGCAAATTCCGGGATCTTTCCTTTGAAAGGGCACGGCCGACTTCCTTCCCCGTCCTTCCCCAATGCGATGAGACCGATAACCTCGCAGTTTGGTCTCTTCCCCAAAACAACCCAACCCCCTACATACGCTGGCAGATGACGTTCAGCGGGCATTCGCCATGCCCACACCCTGCCACCGGATCGCTCTATTGTATACCGTGATTCGTCACTCCACACAACGTTTTTCCACTGTTCAATCGTCCAATGTTTATGCTCCTTACACCAAGCGAGGCGTCGTTTGGCATTTACCGGCATGATGTGTGGCTTATGAGCAGCCGCTCGATCATGAAATCCAAGTTTTCTCACCTCCCGCCTAACTGCCATAATACTTGCAGTGAATCCTGATGGAGTTTGGAATCCTGATAGTCTGTATAGATGTCTGCCTATTACACATTACGACCCTCTTCAAGTGTCGGCTGTCTCTTTCAGTCAACAGACGAGGTCGGCCTATACGCTTTCGTGCTGTACACGTCCCTTCACGTTTCCACTTCACTATCACATCGGAAACAGAGGATCTAGGGATGTTTAGGAGTATGGAAATCTCGTGTACAGACGTATTTCACAAGTGACACCCAATCACCTGACCACGTTCGAAGTCCGTGAATTCCGTGGAGCGCCCCATTCTGTTCTCTCACGATGTCTAATGATTACTGAGGTTGCTGATATTGACTACCTGGTAGTAGGTGGCAGCACAATACACCTAATATGAAAAACGTACGTTTTTGGGGGTGTCCGGATACTTTTGATCACGTAGTGTATGACGACGGGACCTACAAGGAATGTTAAGAAAGGTAGGAAGACATATTTGCTTAGCAAGGAAGAGAAGATACAAGTTTCAGAAAATCTCAGCAGTCAGCGTCAAATATTCGGTGATGAGGACGAAGATGTGGAGAACAAATGGAAAATATTCAAATCCATCGTTCAATATGCCCTAGACAAGTATGTTCGGAGTAAGGTTTTAAGGGATGGGAAAGATCCTCCATGGTTTAATAGCCGTGTTAGAAAAGCGCTACGTAAACAAAGAGCACTTCGTCTCAGACTCAAGAGATGTAAAACCTAGCTGACAAACAAAAGCTGAACGAAGTGAAAACGAGCGTAAGGAGGGCAATGAGAGACGCGCTCAATGATTTTGAAAGTAAGACGTTGTCAACCGACCTGAGTAAAAATCCTAAGAGCGACTACACCGGCTCCGAAACGGAAGATAACAGAGATAAGGCCGAAATACTGAATTCGGGCTTCCGAAGTTGTTTCACCACGGAAGATCGTAACACTGTCCCTCCTTTCAATCGTCGTACGGACATCGAAATAGCAGATATTGAGATAACCTATCGCGGAATTGAAAAGCAGCTACTATCGCTTAGTAGCGGAAAAGTTTCAGAATCAGATGAGATACTTATAAGATTGTATAAAGATTATGCGAAAGAACTTGCTCTCCTTCTAGCAGTAATTTATCGTAGATCGCTTCAGCAACGAAAGGTACCTAACGACTGGAAAAAAAGCGCAGGTAATTCCTGTTTTTAAGAAAGGCCGTAAGACGGATCCACACAATTATAGACTTATATTGTTGACGTCAATCTGTTTTAGGATTATGGAACATGTTTTATGCTCAAGAATTATGACGTTTTAGGAAACGAACATCTTCTCTATAAAAATCACCATGGATTCCGCAAACAAAGATCCTTCGAAACTCAGCTCGCTCAGTTCCACCATGAGACCCACAGCGCAGTGGACAACGGCGCTCAGGTTGATGCCGTGTTTCTTGACTTCAGTAAGGGATTTGAGACCGCCCCTCATTGCCGTTTAATAAAAAAAATACGAGCTTACGGAGTATCGGAGCAGACCTGCGACTGGATTCAAGACTTTCTTGCAGGTAGAACTCAACACGTCGGCAGTAACGGAACTAAATCGGCAGATGTAAAGGTAATATCCGGAGTACTTCAAGGAAGTGTCATGGGACCGGTGCTGTTTACAATATATATAAATGATCTAGTAGATAGCGTCGGATGCTCTTTAAGGCTATTCACAGCTGATGCAGTTGTCCATATCAAAGTAGCAACGCCAGAAGATAGTAGAAATTTGCGGAACGACCTGCAGAGAATTGACGAATGGTGCAGGCTCTGTCAGTTGACCCTGAACGTAAATAAATGTGACATAATGCGCGTATATAGAAAAAGAAATCCACTACTGTGCAGCTACACTATTGATGGCAAACAGCTGGAGTAGCGTCTGCCATAAAATATCTAGGCGTAACTATCAAGAGCGACCTTAAGTGGAATGACCATATAAAACAGATAGTGGGAAAAGAAGACACCAGCCTCAGATTCATCGGAAGAACTTAGGGATATGTAACTCATCCACGAAAGAAGTGGCTTATAAGGCGCTTGTTCGCCCGATTCTTGAGTATTGTTCATCTATCTGGGATCCCTATCAGGTAGGACTGATAGGGGAGATAGGAAAGATCCAACGAAGAGCGGCGCGTTTCGTCACGGGATCGTTTAGCTGGCGAGAGAGCGTTACGGAGATGCTAAACAAACTCCACTGGCAGACGATACAAGAGATGCGTTGTGCATCACGGAGAGATTTACTATCGAAATTTCGGCATAGCATTTCTCAGGAGGAGTCGGTCAACATATTACTTCCCCCCCCCCCCCCCCCCCCAAATAGATCTCGCGTATTGACCACGGGGAGAAAGTTCGAGAAATTAGAGCCAATACAGAGGCTTACCGACAATCATTTTTCCCGCGCACTATTCGCGAGTGGAACAGGTTTAGAGGGATCAGATAGTGGTACCGAAAGTACCCTCCGCCACACGCCATTAGGTGGCTTGCGGAGTATGATGTACGTGTAGATGTAGATGAAGCTTGAACGTGGTAGGGAAGCTAGAAAATCTGAAAATGCAAAGGCTCAATCTAGATATAGTAGGGTCGGTGAAGTGAAATGGAAAGAGGACAAGGATTTCTGGTCAGATGAGTATAGGGCAATAACAACAGCAGCATAAAATGGTATAATGGGAGTAGGTTTCGTTATGAATAGGAAGGTAGGGCAGAGAATGTGATACTGTAAACAGTTCAGTGATAGGGTTGTTATTATCAGAATCGACAGCAAACCAGAACCGACAACGATAGTTCAGGCATACATGCTGACGTCGAAAGCTGAAGAATAAGAGCTAGAGAAAGTATATGAGGATATAGATATGGTAATACTGTGCGTAAAGGGAGATGGAAATCTAGTAGTCATGGGGAACTGGAATGCAGTTGTAGGGAAAGAAGTAGAAGAAACGATTAGCGGACAATGTGGGCTTGGAACAAGGAATGAGAGAGGAGGAAGAATAATTGAATTTTCTAATACATTTCAGCTAGTAGTAGTGAATGCAGCTACTATCGCTTGGTAGCGGAAAGGTTTCAGGATCAGATGAGATACTTATAAGGTGAGACAACCTCATTCACTAGCACCTGTACCGTTATGATTGTACAGTCGTCACTATCTTCTATTAGTGGTAGTTACAATATAACTGCTACTGATACTTTGACCAGAAACGTGATAAACGCCTTATAGATGAGAATTTGCATTTTCAGTATACCTCGATTCTTGAGTTTGATCTTAATAAATTCCCGATAGTTTCACACAAACAGGTCCCTTTTGGCTATCAAACTATTCGTACGGGAATTATGTAAATGAAATGGCTGGGACACTCGACCACTATCAGTATTGCTCCATTTTGGGATGAACATGACTCGGAAAGCGAAGTTATCTGATTTTCAGTCCCTGTACTGTCGACTTACTGAATGTTGTCTGGATGATCTGACAACTGTGTTGCCTCATGCGTGAATTCTGTGAACTGTTGCGGCAACTGTGAGTCAGTGCTGAATGCACACATGCGCAGAGATGTTCACTGCAGTAGGGTGATGGGGGATACTTTACACCCATGTATGTTCCCATACCATAAAGAGTAAGGTAACTCAAGGTTCATTCACCAGAAAAAATCAATGTCCGCAGATCCACAAATCGGACTTTGTGAACGGTAGTTATGCATGAAAGAAAAGAGACTCCTTGATTTTACGATGTTTCCGATCGGTACTACAATTAGAATCTGGTATTGTATTCTGCTGCACCACCCCAAAAAGTTTCTCACATCATACTGAGAAAAGTTCTTTGATACGAGAGAAGGAAATGAATTATATGCTTCTCAGACAATCTATTAACTTAATTACTATATCGAGTGCACAAAAGCTCTTTAGTTCCTTTTGTGTGAGTTGCTTAAATTTTGAAGTCACATCAACTTACTTTGAGAGTAAGTCCCCTTCCTATTGGAGTAAGAAGAGAGTCGTCAGTCACTGATTAATATTCTCCTGACTAATGAAGTGATACTGGTACCACATGCTTCATCGGGTCTGGGAACAGTGTTTCACTTTGGCTACTCGAAGACTGTGCAGATAATGATCTCGGCACACTGCGTTCAGAGCCAAGACGATGTCTTGCAGTTTGTATCTTAGCGAGTGCTGGAGTGTCAGTCGGTCAATCAACATGAACGCATTGGGCACTGTTTGTCACTGCCCTTGTCCCGAGTCTCCATAGTCTGCCGTCGTTGCTGAATATACTCACATCAAAAAAAGTTTTGCATCACCCCAGTTCCCAGAACTCCTGAAGATAGACGTTGACTGTGGATATTGTATTACAGACACAGTCCCTTTGACTGTTCTGAGATGTCACTAAACCCGCTCAAAGATGTAAACAACCATGCATGAGCAACGCCTATTAGAGGGAGGGGTCCGACAGCCGATCAGTTCTAGTCATTCTATCAGGAAGGAGGTACGATCGCGTCCGCATTGTTACTTTGTGCCAGGTAGGGCTCTTAACAAGGGAAGTGTCCTGGCGTCTCGCAGTGAACCAAAGCGATGATGTTCGGACATGGAGGATATACAGAGAGACAGGAACTGTGGATAACATGCCTCGCTCAGGCCACCCAAGGGATACTACTCAGTGGATGACCGCTACATAAGGATTAAGGCGCGAAGAAACCCTGACGGCAACGCCACCATCTTGAATAAAGCTTTTCGTGCAGCCACAGGACGTTGTGTTAAGACTCAAACTATGTGCAATAGGCTGCATGGTGCGCAACTTCACTCCCGACGTTCATGGCGAGGTCCATCTTTGCAACCACGACACCATGCAGCGCGGTACAGATGGGCCCAACAACATGGCGAATGGGTCTCTCAGGACTTGTATCACGTTCTCTTCACCGATGAGAGTCGCATATGCCTTCAACCAGACAATTGTATAGCCGGCCGCTGTGACCGAGCAGTTCTAGGTGCTTCAGTCCGGAACCGCGCGCCTGCTACCATCGCAGGTTCGAATCCTGCCTCGGGTATGGATGTGTGTTAGGTTAGGATTAAGTAGTTCTAAGTCTAGGGGACTGATGACCTCAGATGTTCCATAGTGCTTAGAGCCATCAATCAGACAATCGTCGGAGACGTGTTTGGAGACAACCCGGCCAGGCTGAACGCCTTGGACACACTGTCCAGCGAGTGCAGCGAGGTGGAGGTTTCATGATGTTTTGGAGTGGCATTATGTGGGGCCGACGTACGCCACTGGTGGTCATGGAAGGCGCCCTAACGGCTGTACGATTCGTGAATGCCATCCTCCGACCGATAGTGCAACCATATCGGCAGCATATGTGCGAGGCATTCGTCTTCATGGACAACAATTCACACCCCATCGTGCACATCTTGTGAATGTCTACCATCAGGATAACGACATCGCTCGACTAGAGTGGCCAGCATGTTCTCCAGACATGAACCCTATCGAACATGCCTGGGATAGATTGAAAACGGATGTTTATGAACGACGTGACCCACCAACCGCTCTGAGGGATCTACGCCGAATCGCCGTTGAGGAGTGGGACAATCTGGACCAACAGTGCCTTGATGAACTTGTGGATAATATGCCACGACGAATACAGACATGCATCAATGCAAGAGGACTTGCTGCTGGGTATTAGAGGTACCGGTGTGTACAGTGATCTGGACTACCACCTCTGAAGGTCTCGCTGTATGGTGGTACAACATGCAATGTGTGGTTTTCGTGAGCATTATAAAGAGCAGAAACGATGTTTAAGTTGATCTCTATTCGAATTTTCTGTACAGGTTCCGGAACTCTCGGAACCGAGGTGATGCAATACATTTTTTGATGTGTATATTTTGGTGAGTGCATAACTGTTAATCAATAGAGATCTCTGCAACCGGTTTAACGTTCTAATTTTTTGCTCGTGGAGTGTACTTCTGAATATATTATGTTGTGATACCTCAGATTGTCTTGGCGGTGGTTTAACATTGTATTTTTCTGCTCACAGAGTTTAGCTCTGAATATATTAAGTTGTGATAGATTCTCTTGGCGTGACTGATTAATAGCATGCTTTCAGGTGTACTGCCAAGTTGTTGTTTCCATTTTATCCACAATATTTCGACAACCGATCGAAATATCTTCTTCAGGTGCAGCATGTTCTACTGTTACGGTATGTATACACACTGCATAGACTCCAACCATTCTGATAGTGATTAAAATTCTTCTGGGTATTATGCCACGTCATTGCTAAAAAGCTACAACACACGTTTCGTGCCAACGACTATGATGACAACATCATAAGAAAGATAGCTAAAATCACAGGAAGCAGAACACGAGAAGAAGGCAAAGAAGAGAAGCTCCCACTGGTACACTTACCTTATAAAAGGCTTCAGTGAACGGCTAGGCAACGTCCTCCACCGACGAGGTTTCAAACCGATTTTCCGAAGTAGTCACAGCATCCACGAAATGATAGGTTCCACCAAGGATGTAGTCAACATTCTTAACACTGCAGGTGTTTACGAACTACGGTGTGAGTACGGAGCTGCCTACATAGGAGAAACAGGGAGACGTATCAGCTTACGAGTAGCAGAACACGAACTCTATGTACGATTACAACAACATAATAAATCGGCGATAGCGAAACACTGTTGACAACCTATCAGGTTCCAAGAAACCCCGAGTACTGGCGAAAGAATCGTGGATGCGAGAACGCAAAATACGGGAGGCGATCGAAATTATTTAGCAACCTGACAACATCAACAGAGAAGATGGCTACAAACTCCCAGCGTCCTGGCTGCCGGCCATCCCAATACAAACGGCCGCGAGCGGTCGCGGTGCAGAATCTACACGGGACACGGGCGTATCTGCACAAACAGCTGTAGAGCAACTGTCAGTCCACTTCCGCGTCCACCAGGAGGAAAACTTGCCGACCAGAAGCCGAACGGAGATTAGCGGACAGCTACCAATCGTTGACGACGTGGACATCCACAAATAGCCACTTTCCTTCCATCTTCCCTTACGTCATGACTAGCCAATCGTATTAGAGGGCCAATTAAAAGTTTTACAACAGTGACTTCAGACAACGATAGTCTGTAATAAATAGAAGCACCCATCCCCATGCAAAACCATTCGTGCCCTGAGGAAGGCCGTTGCAAATCGGCCGAAAGGTCGGTTTTAGTTTATTATTGTTGTCAGTTTTTAGCAATGACGCGGCATAATACCCAGAAGAATTTTAATCACTATGACACCGGCCGCAGAAGCCTACGATCTTATATCCAACCATTCTGTCAACTACTATTGCCAGTAGGGGGACAACCTATGTGTCACCCCACTCTCCACTGTTGCCAAATTTATTCAAAATGGCGGCGATGACATCATCCTAGATGGCGGCATGTAGACTTGGCAACAGCGCATGACGTCATCCAAGATGGCAGATTTTGGTGAGAGAATAGTCCAATAGTGATACCTCCACTAACCTAAGTGTCCAGAAGAAAAAATGGCGGGAAGTTTGAATTCCAACAGGATAATGCATGCAAGGACCGTACTTGTCTTTATTATTATTATTGATTATCATTCACTAACATTCATTATCATTTATTATCATTTATTATTATTTATTATCATTTATTATTATTTATTATCATTTATTATTAATGACCTGCCTCCACTAGAAATTCCCTCCAAATTCAAATTCCTACACGATAATGGCTGCAAAACCTAACTTTTGTTTATTATTATTCATTATCATTTATTATTGTTCATTGTTATTTATTATCATTTATTAACATTCATTATCATTTATTATTATAGGCCTACCTCCACTAGAAAATTGCGCCAAATTCAAATTCCAACACAATATTCTCTCGAAAACTGTACTTCTATGTATTATTATCATTTATTATTTATGCAAGATGTCCGATTTTCTCGGTGAGGAAGCCATTCTCCTTACATCCATAACAAAAATCTATCACAAGTTCAAATCCCCAGCACCATAATTGATCACATGTATGAGCTTTCTCCGCCACTTATCTTTTTTTTTTCACTGGTAGCCTATCATAATCGTGTCAAATAATAAACTGCACTTATAGTAACTTAATTCACGTCCTTTGATTTTTCAGGGTGGAAGGGACTGAAGACTTTATTTCAAGCAGTACGGTCATACTTGTTCTCCAACGCAGTCAGCACACACATCTTTGATATCGCAGTGCAGTCACCACGACGTCCGCGCTCCAACTGAATTAGTTCAAATTCTCGCCACCCCGTGGCCAGCGTGCAGAGACACTGCCTACGCCTGTCACGTGAGGCGGCCGGCCACTAGCGCGGGAGGCGAGCCCAGCGATCGCTCCCATGTCGTAAATGTACCGGCTGCTAATAACTATCATTTTTTATATAGACCTGATGGAGTAATAGTATTATTTTTAATAATAATAAATGATAATGAATGATAATAAATGAAAATGAATGATAATGAATGATAATAAATGACAATGAATGATAATGAATGTTAATAAATGATAATGAATGATAATGAATAATAAACAAAAGTAGGGTTTTGCAGCCATTATCATGTTGGAATTTGAATTTCGAGGGAATTTTCTAGTGGAGGCAGGTCAATAATAATAAATAATAATAAATGATAATAAATAATGAATGTTAATGGATGATAATCAATCATAATAAAAAGACAAGTACTGTCTTTGCATGCATTATCCTGTTGGAAATGAAACTTCCCGCCATTTTTTCTTCTGGAGGCTTAGGTTAGTGGACGTAGCACAATTGGACTATTTTCTCGCCGAAATTCAAAATTCACGACATTTTTTCTAAATGCACTTTGATTTACGTGACCCCCACCCTGTCGCATGCTTGGTGTAAAATCGAGACTTCAGCGTTATAACTGAGTTACCTGTGGGCATTTGTGAGGGTCTGTAATCATTGTGTACACACTTACCCGACAGACGGGTGTTTACAGAGTCGGTGACGGGATGACTTTTAATTTTCACATTTGGACGCTGCTGTTATACGTATCTGTTTGCTTGTAGGATGTACTGGCTGCTAATAACTATCATTTTTTATATAGACTTGATGGAGTAATAGTTTTATTTCTGACTCGTGGTCTGGTGTGATCATTGGGCACTAGACGTGTCCGCAGGGCTATATTGGGCTCGTATCATAGAGAGGAAAAGTTTTACGATTGGGGTAGAGATAGCTCAGTGTAAGGTGACCGGGGAGAAGGATGTATGTCTGACAGGACGGAAAAGTAAGCGATCTAAGGTTATTGCCCGTTTTTAAGTGCTGAACGTTCTAGTCTTAGGAGTGTGTGTGTGTGTGTGTGTGTGTGTGTGTGTGTGTGTGTTTATGTTCTCTCTCTCTCTCTCTCTCTCTCTGTCTCTCTCCTACCGGAACCTTCGATGCACCGATCATGGACTCTAGACCAATACTTTACACATGATGGATTGGCTGATTTGCTTAAAAATCTATCGAACTATTTTGTGTATAAATATCGCTCCGTTCTTGTTCTTCTTAACTGTATGCTATTAAATTAAGGCACTTTGAGATCAGTTACTATAGATCGATATGGTGTGCTAAGCTCCAAGACTTGGTTACATTTCGAGAAATATGGTGCACTTGGATGGATTAGGACTAGGAAAGCTCTATTCAGTCAAGAGAGGTGGAGTGTAGCTGTATTCGTCTGCTCGGTTGAGGAATAATTGGGTAACGATGTTGCGGGTAGGTAGGTCAATGCCGAGGTCAGGATGGTCTTTTAACGTAAGAGGACTAGTTAGCTCTGTGACTACCAAACGCAGGGAGATTGATTGAGTACTATGCGCGAGGTCTTAGAAATATGTATAGTATTGTCTGGTATAATTTGATCGTCTTTGTTTGTTCGAGAATTAAGTGTGAATGGACGTGTTGAGCAGTCATCTATGAATGATTGCAATGATACTTGCAAAGTAGAGGTTGTGTGGTTTAGCTATGATACTGAAATTAAGAAAACAAGCTGTCACATGATTGGCCAGTGTTGCACTTACAGTAAAATTTTTCGCAATATCAGCTGTGATGGATAATATTACAGTAGATAGGTGGTGTCTTATGCATCGCATCTGTGCATTGGGTACGACATAATGATTGACTGACAGTGCTTGCTTGAGTTGGGGGTGAAATTTTGGTTGATGGACCACAACTTCCAGGATTGCTATCACCGAAAACGGTGATCCTGTACTTGTGTGAGTTACAAACTATTCGGTCACTGCGACATATGAGTTTAAATTTAGAGGTGGTCGATCACTTTCGAGGGAAGTGGCTACAACGCCAGAAGACTCTTCTATTTTCCTTGTGTTGTGGGTGTCCTTTATTTAAAATCATTCAATGTTATGCTATCGACTGCAAGAATATGATTTATAAGGTGTAAGGTATAGTTTCGTGTGAGAGCCCGTGCATCAGTCCGTGTTAATGTCTGTTTAGAATCAGACAATGCCTTTGAAGTCGCGGCGGAAAGACGAAATGCTCGGCAGCGTGCAAAAGCGTGTTATAAAACACTGTTTGAACAAGGGCCAGAGGCAGCTTCTCATTCGCTTAGAGTATGGGTGATCAAACTTTAAAAGGCTCTCTGCAGTGTGTGTGTATATTTAATATGATCTTGTTCATATAGGCATTTGTAGTTTGAGGTGTTGGATTTGGTGAGCTGTTAGGAATTCTTGGATGGTTGCAGTCTGAGTTATTCGGGGGGAGTATTGTGAATTCCGTTTGTCTGCGCTGGAAGTGGATCACATTGGTGCCTTCGTGACTTTTTCACTGTTTGATGGTAGAGGAAAAAGATGATAGGGTGTTGAGGATCTGTTGTACTTGTACCTAGTTTGAGGCATACAACATTGCGCGCATTTCCGGCGAATGGTCAAAACAAGGTCCTGTTGTAGTAACTGAGATCGTTCTGTTTATAGACAGGTTACAGAAGGTAATAGATATGTCTTTCTCTGACTTAAATTGCAGAGATCAGGGACCAGGCTTTGAATATTGTCGTATGTGCTTGATGCTTTGTATAAAAGTTTGAGTCTTTAATTGGGTTTGGTATTTCTGGGTGTGTGTAAAATTAATTTTACTGTTGAAAGTGCGAGAAAGATGAGTTGATTGGTGTTTAGATATAGGCTACGTATGTAATTCGAAAAGAGGGGATGAGAATGGTAAATTGATTGATGGGCATGGTTTGTGGGGTGATATATGAATGTCAAGATAGGGTTGAGGATGTTGATGGTGGGACGGGTGTGAGGTTAGGTGCGGTGGGAGGTGTAAATTAGATCTTATTTTTTTAAAAAAAGTTGTAAAGTAGGAATAATATTGAGAAGGTTTTTAGATGGCTGGTCACGCAACGAGGTGAGAGCAGGGATGTGTAGTTATGTTTAGTTAAAGGACCGTGTAATGTCTTGTAAGGAGCAATGTGCAGTGTGCTACAGTGTCATAGGGGGTAAAGACATGTGCTGCTATGATGTGTCTAGCGTATGGAGGCTGCGCTTTGGAATTATGCTACATTGATATAAAGTTGACTTTCACCTGCGTTAGGTGGTCGCGGCTCGGGATTGCGGTCCTGGACGGACGTATGTGTGTGCTTTGACCGCTGACGAGCGCGTTGACCGCGCCAAATCACGCTTGCGGAAGCCGAGCAGGGGCTGTGCGGGGTCTTAAATCAGACGAATGGGTGACTTCACAATCCAGTGGGCGGGGTGCAGAGTGGGGGTACCTGTGCACGTCTGCTGACTTATTTTGCGAGCGGATCTGCAGGCTCTGCTATGCGTTATTAGGATAGTTTACGAGTACTGAGCGTATCTACACATCTGTGTGATGTATTATTTAGTAGCAGTTTGCTATAGTGCGTACTGAAATTATGATTGGGTGCGTGTCTGTGGGCTGTACAACATGGTCCAGGGCACATCTGGGATTTGTGTTTTGTGATAGCATGATAGATACACTGTATGGTTAAATAAGTTGTTCGAAAAAATAAATAGTGTTCTCAATGATTACACGCGCCTGCAGCGTAGATCAGAGTGATTTGGTTTTTCCATCACCATCTCGGTTGCATGCGAGTAGTAAATGTTTTCGCGGCTGTGTTAATCGAGTGTGTCAACGAGCTATGGAGCTATTCTGAGAATAGGCGTGAAGGCAGGTCCAGACCTGAGACGCCAGCAGTATACATGAGATGAACAATGCAGCTTTCACATGTGTCGGCTGTCACGAGCACTCGGAAGATGAACTTGGCTGGAGACTCTTGAAACCTCTTCCACGCTGGCCCGCCTTGGAGTGTACTCTAAGGCGCATAGGCGATATCAATTTCTCCGGTGATAGGTGCGAATGCGACTGTGTTGAGGTCATGTTTGGGGTGGGCCGAGCAGAGACTTTTGGCCGGTTTGGCAGCTGGTGGTGTTTGGGCGCATCTGTTTCACTATTTTGTGAGCATGTCTGTGCACTGTGCGGTGCTTTATTTGGAGAGATTAAGAGTACAGAGGTCGTCGGCTGATATTGTGTACTGCATTATTTAAGAGCTGTTTGCTATTGTGTGGTGAAATTAGGAGTTGTTTACGTGTTTGTGGCCTGTGTCAGATGACCACAGTCGGATCAGTGCGGTTGTTTTGTGACAAATATACTCCACGACTAAATAAAAGGGCTGCAAATAAATAGGGTGCAGCAATTCCTTACTTCACCGAGCAGCACAGCGCAGTCTGAGGTGTTTTTGTGCAATAACGGCAAGCTGGTCAGAATGTGAGTGAGTAGACAAATAACTGGACAAATTTATCTATAGAGGAGTTACAGGTCTGGAATGGAATGAATATCTTGATGGGTGTGGTTGTGTTGCCAAGTGTAGTGCACTACTGGAGTTCAGAAACTGCCTTATGTCAGCCTTACATATCGAAACCTATGAGAAGTAAAAGTTTGAAAAAGATATGCAGCAAATAAATAAAGTACACTCATTCTTCCTTCCATTGGTCTATGCACTGAAATTATTTGCGAAAATTAGCAGTTGTTTGGCTATTTGGAGGTAAATGTTTTGCATTATTTACGAGCGGTTCGCAGGTCTGTAGGCTGTGCTATGAGTTATTTTTAACTGTTTACAATTAGCAAGCGTGTGTGTAGAACATTATAAATGAGATATGTAGGAGTGTTTTGCAGGTCTGTATGATGTGGGACATGTCGGCGTGATACATACACTCCATTCCTAAATAAAGTAAATTCGTGGACGTAGTGCAGGGTGAGTCCGTTGACCAGAAACGTGTAGGAAGAGATTGAGTGCTGGTGGCTTAGTTTGAAGCAATTTTCTTAGGTTGATGGCGGAAGCGCATGTGAGCTTTGTTTACTGGCAGATTTCAAACTTGGCGCTGGTTCCTAGGAGGAGGAGGTCGCGTTCTGGTACTCGAAAAGTAGTTGATATTTGGGAGTTGAACACGTTTGAATATGTATATGAAATTGTAACTGGAATTATTTAATATAGCGGGGTGGTGATAGTGAATTAGCGAGCGTTTTCGCGACGAGCAAACGCGCTGTTATATGGTCATGGTGGATTCCACTGTCGGTCAAAATCTGGCGTCAAACGTATCCTTTGCACAGCACGCGCTCGACAGGAAACATCGGGTCCATGTTAAGTGTTCGTGGGCGCGGCCGACCGTTTGTGGCGGGACCCTCAGGCGCAGCTGCCTACCTGTCGCGCTGGCCGTGGGGGTGCGCTTGACGTCAGCGGGCCAGGGACCGGGCTCAGCCGGCCGCGCGTACGTCAGCTGCGCTCTGGAGTTTCGCTGTGTGAGCATGGAGAAGTCAGTTGGGACACACCTGCATGACCGTAATGTCTGAAATAAAGAGTCATTTTCCAGGTATTTACAGAAGGCTATGTCCGTCGCTTGTATGGAGGGTGTGTGACGTAACCGGGGCGTCGGCGCAGCGATTGTACAGTTATAACGCGCGCGCGAGAGCGAATCAATTAGCGGGCGTTCTAGTGCGATCCAAAGGTGCTGTTATATAGTCATGGCGGATTCCACTGTCGAGCAAACTTTGCCGCCAAAAGTGTAGCACTGCGTTCTCGCTCCCACAGGGAAACGTGGCGAACAGCTGTGTGAGGTCGGCATCGACAGGTTTGAACGTGGTGCCGGAAGTGTTGCAGGGAAATGGCCGACCGTTGTGTGATTTAGCTCCGAGGGAGACAATTTTGGCGGGAAACGTGTGGAGGCGAGAATGCACGTGGTGAGCGGACAAGGGGCCACTGTGACGTCAAACTCGACAAGTTCCAGCCTGTCCAGCGAAAACATGTTTACAACATGGGAGCGATCGCTGGGCTCGCCCCCCGCGCTAGTGGCCGGCCGCCTCACGTGACAGGCGTAGGCAGTGTCTCCATGCGCTGGCCAGGGGGTGGCGAGGATTTGAACTATTTCAGTTGGAGCGCGGACAATGTGGTGACTGCACTGCGATATCAAAGATGTGTGTGCTGACTGTGTTGGAGAACAAGTATGACCGTACTGCTTGAAATAAAGTCTTCAGTTCCTTCCACCCTGCAAAATCGAAGGACGTGAATTAAGTTACTATAAGTGCAGTTTATTATTTGACACGATTATGATAGGCTACCAGTGAAAAAAAGAGATAAGTGACGGAGAAAGCTCATACATGTGATCAATTATGGTGCTGGGGATTTGAACTTGTGATAGATTTTTGTTATGGATGTAAGGAGAATGGCTTCCTCACCGAGAAAATCTGACATCTTGAATAAATAATAAATGATAATAATACATAGAAGTACAGTTTTCGAGAGAATATCGTGTTGGAATTTGAATTTGGCGCAATTTTCTAGTGGAGGTAGGCCTATATAATAAATGATAATGAATTATAATAAATGATAATGAATAATAATAAACAAAAGTTAGGTTTTGCAGCCATTATCGTGTAGGAATTTGAATTTGGAGGGAATTTCTAGTGGAGGCAGGTCAATAATAATAAATAATAATAAATGATAATAAATAATAATAAATGATAATAAATGATAATGAATGTTAGTGAATGATAATCAATAATAATAATAAAGACAAGTATGGTCTTTGCATGCATTATCCTGTTGGAATTCAAACTTCCCGCCATTTTTTCTTCTGGACACTTAGGTTAGTGGACGTAGCACAATTGGACTATTTTCCTGCCAAAATTCAAACTTCCCGCCATTTTTTCTGAAGGTTAGGTTAGTGGACGTAGCACAATTGGACTATTCTCCCGCCAAAATCCGCCATCTTGGATGACGTCATGCACTGTTGCCAAGTCTACATGCCGCCATCTTGGATGACGTCATCGGCGCCATCTTGAATAAATTTGGCAACAATGGAGAGTGAGGTGACCCATAGGTTGTCCCCCTACTATTGCCTTGTGCCGCTATTTATAACTGTTTGTGATCCATGAGCCCACTATTCTGTTTGATGTTCTTTTGTTTTTCAGAGCCCATATTGATGTTCTGTGAAACACAAAATCTCTCAGCATTTTCCAACTGTGGTAGATGTGGTGACTGGCAAGATCTTATTAAATTGAGTGCCAGTCCCCAAATGTGTTTTAGTTGAAATTTCCATCTATGTTAATTAGGTTCTCTCCGGCACCCCTTCATGAGGCATGTCATATGATGCATTTTTTTATCTGCATTTCTGTAAACTGTAGTCATCGTGTTACATGTGTTATGTATCTGGTGGTGACTGAAGGCATAGTTGCCACGTATGTTTGATGTTCTACTGCAATTCTTCATCCTCCAAAAGTGATATGTTTAATAGCTATACTCACCTTCCATGGATGTTCTTTGCTTAGCATGCTGCATGATTAAATAGTGATGTAATGCGTAGTGATCCAAGAAGTTAATGGGCCACATTTCACTGTGAATTACATTACATGTAAAGCCATTTGTTCCACATTTCCTGTTTAATCTGCTTGCTAAACTACTATATGTATATGTGTACCTTCGAGTGTCTGGGCAGCTGTGGCACGAAGTATCTATTAAATGTATCCCATTAATTAACAACAACAGCTTTTTGGAAAAGTTGAAATCGGAAACTCATCTTCTGAAGGTAATATGCAGTTAAAATCATCACCTAAAATTGTATTCAAACGAGCATCCAGCATTAACTTGACAATTTCATCACAGTATTGGTTGCTTTTCTGACATTTCCCACTACATCAGATAGGAATATAGACATTTACAAGAAGCGGGTCATATATTTCTGCTATTGTTCCTCACTTGGATTCAAGCAAAGCATGTGCTTTGTATGGTATTCTTTCTCTCAAAAATATTGTCGTCCTGCATTCATTTTCTAAATTCAAGATTGCCTCATATCTGAACACATTTATTATTTTAGTCGTAACTGTCTGTTACATCATTGCTACACCAGCAGCATGCAAATAGTCCCTTAAACATTGTAACTTCTCGTCATAAACAGTGCTGTTTACATTCAGCATGGCAATTCTATATGCCTGCATGATTCCGTGGTACAGCTAAACACACACAGCGTATGCAGATCATGCAGTTCCTTTGTCAGGTGCTTGTGGGTCCACAATTGCCACTGGTTTGTCGACTGCAGAAGGTAGTTGTGTATCTACGTTCATGTGTACATATTCATTTTGGTTTTGAATATCACTATGTACGATCTCTATCAAATCAGGGTTTTAATTTTGATCTTTTTTGGTGATCTTCTTGGTATGTGAGAGTTTCCACTCTGTAGTCTGATTAAAATTACTTGACAGTTCACACTACATAGGCTGGGGCTGGTTTTCTCCCATCAGGGCGCTCAACGTCACGCCAGAACTAATCACCGTGACAAACTACGGCAACAGCTGGTCAGATCACCTTGTCCAGCTTTATTTGTGTGCTTGGAACCTGAATCCTGGGCCTGGCCATTTAATTTCGTATTTCACGACACATGATAACCATAAAGCAACTCACACACACACACACACACACACACACACACACACACACACACACACACACACAAAACGATGTCAATGATATACTTGGATTTCATACACAGGACTAACCAAACACTACTAGATCCTTCTGCGCAAGATGCTATTCAGTGTCATAATTCAATGGTAGGCAATGAAAACTTCATAGCTGCATTTTCCATGTGAAGCAAAAATACTTTCATAAAAAAGAATATAAAGTGATACAGAAAGTTGCTACATGTGTAACTGTTTAATAAAAGTCTTGTTATTGGCAAGTTAGAGAAATCCATGCACTCTTAAATATGACTTTGATTATGGAGTTACTGGTTACTGGTATTACGAATTTTCACTTACAGATGGATTTACACGACTTTTACTGAATACCATCGATATACTGTTATTATTATCACAGAGATCGGCTTACATTAAAAGAGTTTCATGCGTTATTATGTGAGGCCAAATTTTTGACGGCTGCTATTCATCATTATGAGTAAAATATTCAACAAATTTAAGCATGGTAATTCGTAGCGTAGTACTTAGCGCAGTAACTTGTGTAGAAAGTAGTAGATTCGAAACTCGCGAAGGGCAGCGAAATTTTTTATTGCTAGATCTAATAAAAAGACTTTCATTAGTATTTTTATTCCGTTAATTGCTTAAATGTAGTTTTTTTAATTTCTTATACTTTATTGTGTCATTTTCATGATCGTACTCGCTATTTTTATTTGCCCTTACTTTTCCTTTTTATCATTATTTTTTCATTAAGAATCTGCCTGTATCGTCTATAATCTTCGACCAAATGACAAACAGCATTGCTCATTGGTTGGTGAAGCGGCATTTCGTGTAGCCAGGGTAAGGCTAGGTTCAGCTAACCAGTAAATGAGAACGAGAAATTACAGTTAATTTTTCAGCGCTGAAACTGATATTTTTGTCTTGAATTTACTTGTTGAGCTTATTTTTAATCGCTGTGAACAAATCAGTTGTGATGTTAGTTCTGCTGCAGATTGTTGACCGCTGTTTTGTTAGATACATTACACATCAAGAGGTTATGTTAGGTTATGACTAGAGTTTAAATTCAGGGCTACAATACGCATCGCCTGCCGCAGTTCAGTCATTGGTCGCTTAAAATCACCTGTCGATAGAGCATCTCAAATTTCCATCATACCTCTCGGCGACTGCTTTCAACATTGCTCCATGTTACACATTAACAGCATTCGTGAAGTGACCAGCCATGTTTCTGTGTCACCCAACACCTAGCGGTATCTGGCAGCCACCGTGCCAACGCCATAGCGGCAAGTTACAGACAGCAGTTATCAAGTAATTTTAATCAGAGAATAGTTCTCGAATTTCTTCTGGAGTCTGTTTATGTGTTTGCCATTCAGGCTAATGCCTGAAGCTATCTTACTCAGTATTCTGCAGATCTCCTAATAGGGTGATACTCTCACCTGAATTTTCATTTTTGCTTTCACTGGAGTTATCTTTCAGCAAAGGTTCCTTTGTAGGTTAATCGTTTACTGTTGGTTCTTACACACTGTCAGTCTCATCACCGGAGAATGGATTTTTCCTTGTAATCTTTCAAGATGTGTTGTGCTGAAACAGTGATAGCTGTCACTATTTCATTAGATTCAGATGGCCTCAGTTCTGTTGAATTGGATTTTTTTTGTCATCAGTCTTCTGATTGGTATGATGTGGCCCACCATGAACTCCTCTCCTGTGTCAACCTCTTCACCTCAGTGCAGCTCTTGCAATCTACGTCCTCAATTATTTGCTGGGTGTATTCCAATCTCTGTCTTCCTCTACAATTTTTACCCTCTACAGCTGTCTCTAGTACCACTGAAGTGAATCATATCATTGACATGCTTTCACCTTTAATTTTAATTCCACTCCTGAACCTTTCTTTTATTTTCACCATTGCTTCTTCCACATATAGATTGAACAACAGGGGTGAAAGACTACATTCCTATCTTATACCCTTTTTAATCTCAGCTCTTCGTTCTTGGTCTTCCACTCTTATTCCCTCTTGGCTCTTGTACTGTTGTATATTACTCATCTCTCCCTATAACTTACCCCTATTTTTCTCAGAATTTCGAATGTCTTGCACCATTTTACATTGTCAAACACTTTTTAAAGGTAAAAACATCCTATGAACATGTCTTGATTTTTCGTTAGTGTTGCTTCCATTATCAACTGTAACATCAGAATTGCCTCTCTGGTACCTTTACCTTTCCTAAAGCCAAACTGATCGTCATCTGAAACATCCTCAATTTTTTTCCATTCTCCTTTATGTTTTTTTTGTCAGCAACTTGTATGCATGAACTGCTTTGCTAATTGTGAGAGAGGTCTTACACTTGTCAGTTCTTGCAGTCTTCGGAATTGTGTGGATAATATTTTTTCGAAAATCAGATGATATATGTTCAAATGTGTGTGAATTCCTAAGGGACCAAACTGCTGAGGTCATCAGTCCCTAGACTAACACACCACTTAAGCTAACTTACACTAAGAGCAACACACACACACATGCCCAAGGGAGGACTCGAACCTCTGGCAGGAGGGGCTATGCAATCTGCGACACGGTACCAAACTGCACAGCCACTCTGCGCAGCTCAGATGGTATATCCCCAGGCTCATATATTAACTGCAATGTTAACATGATAGTCGTTTTGTTCCCATTTCCCCCCAATGATTTTAGAAATTCTGATGGAATTTTGTCCTTCTGTTCTTCCTTGTTTGATCCTAAGTCTTCCAAGGCTCTTTTAAATTATGATTCTAATACTAGATACCCTTTCTCCTATAAATCGAGTCCTATTTCTTCTACCACATCAGACAAATCTCCCCCTCATAGAGCCCTTCAATGTACTCTTTTCACATATCTGCTCTCTCCTCTGCATTTAACAGTGGAATTCCCATTGCACTCTTAATGGTACCATCCTTGCTTTTAATTTCAACAAAGGTTGTGTTGATTTCCCTGTATTCTCAATCAGTTCTTCCGACAATCATTTCTTTTTCGATTTCAACACATTTTTCATGCACCCATTTTGTCTTAGCTTTCCTGAACTTCCTACTTATCTGCTGAAATCTTTCTTCTCTTACCCATAGTTTCTTCACAGTTGCCTTCTTTGTACTTATGTTTTTCTTCCCAACTTCTGTGGTTGCCCTTTTTAGAGCTGTCCCTTCCTCCTCAACTGTACTGCCTACTGAGCTATTCCTTATTGCAGTATATGTAGCTTTAGAGAACTTCGAGTGCATCTCTTCATTCTTTAGTTCTTCCATATCTCATTTCTTTGCATATTGAATGTTCCTCACCAGTCTTTTAAGCTTCAGCCTATTATTCATCACAATTAGATTGTGATCTGGGTCTGTATCTGCTCCTGGGTACACCGTGCGATCCAGTATCTGATTTCAGATTCCATCTGACCATGAAGTAATCCAATTGAAATCTTCCAACATCTCCTGGCCTTTTCAAGTATACCTCCTCTTCTTGTGATTCTTGAACAGAGCATGAGCTATTACTAGCTGAAATTTATCACAGAATTCAATTAGACCTTCTACTCTCTCAGTCCTAATACCAAACCCATATACTCCTGTAACCCTATCTTCTACTCCTTTCCCTACAACCACATTCCAGTCTCCAGTGTGCAAATGCAACATAAAGATCGATTCAAACTTGGAAATAGAAATGCCGTGTGGCTACGGCCTCCCGTTGGGTAGATTGTTCACCTGGTGCAAATGTTCAGCGACTTGCGTGTCGATGGGGATGAAATGATGATGATGAGGACAACGCAACACCCAGTCCCTGAGTGTAGAAAATATACGACCCAGCTGGGAATCGATCCAGGCGGCTACATAGATTCACACTTGACAGCGTGGAATGGGGTGGAACGGAACATCAAAACAATCCATGACCAAAGCATTCCACTACTGCTGGATCATGTATTGGAGATAGCCGCATGGATTTGTTCATGGTTCATGCGGTTGTCCATATTCTTGTTTGGGTTGTGGATTGAGACTTGTATCTGGTGTGCAAATGCAACATAAAGATCGATTTACATTTGATAGAGTGGAATGGGGTGGAATAGAACATCAAAACATTCCATGATCAAAGTATTCCATGATGCAGTTCAAAGTGCAGCATTTACACAGTTTGTCATTTAAATGGAATGGGATGAGGTGGGATGCCAAGGTCAGAGTTTTCTGATGAGAAAATTTTGACATTAGTGGCGTAAAAGATGTCATATGCCAAGATTGGAAGTTAATCTACTTTCACCACACTAACTCATGTTATATTTGCTAATTTTGTGTTTTGGCGTCTTATTACTCTTTATTTTATTATTTTTCCTTGGTTTTAGAACTCATTACAAATCTTCCAAGAGTAGTTGGAAGTTTTTACATTGAGTGTTGTTCATAACAGGTTCCAGATACCTGCAAGCAGAAAATGATTTAGTTTTTACAGTAACTGAGCTGATTTGTAACCAGCATTGTGTAAAAATAGGAGTACTGATAACCTTCCATACGGTGCTATCATTGCATTTATCTGTTCTGCTGTTACTTTGATTGGCATTTAGAATATCCTGACCTTTCATATTCCAAATCTTGCATTAGTACAAATGGTAACTTCACCTACTTTTCTTTCACAATGTTTAAAGTTCTTAACTCCCTTGCAAAACTTTTGCATAAGCCAGGAATCTTCAATATGACAAAAAACAACACTGTTGGCTATCGAAAGGTGAATTCCAATAATGTCCTCGAATTCACATTTTACTTCTTCCTCTAACCAATCTTAGATTTCATGTAACTTGTGTCAGGAATAATTTCGATTAAATGAGAACTTCAAGTTTCTTTGCTGTTCAGATGGGCCATCACTGTATCATATTTCAATTTTCAATAAACTGAGAAGTTTCTGTGAACACTACAATAAGCTCTGCTACTTGCAGTCCACAGCACAGCAGACTGTGGTGCATGACACACCACCGCACTACCACAATCACATAGGTGGATGCTATGACAATGCTTATCACTAATATACCATTGATAGATCTTATTCTTTAGCAGTTTCTCACTTACAAAGAAACAAAGAAAAACTAGCAATAGCTTCCAAAATTGTATTTAATGTACAAATTTAGGATATAAAGCCACGTTTCCATGGCTATGTATTACTAACACTTACAAGCCCTGACCATCACTAATGTAATAAGTCAGTTTACTTGTGGAAACACTTGACTTGTACACTGCCATTACAACACCCAGGTAAGTTGTAAACGTTAAAAGACATTTAACTTTCTTGCATGAAGTAAATTACACAACCATCGCCTAAGAGCATCAACAACTGCAACTAAGTTGATCTCTCTTTCAGCTCTCATTTGTTGGGTAGCTTGAATCTTGAATCGTTTGTTTACTTTTATGAGTATTAACATCACCATGAAATAATCAGCTAGGTCTTCAACTAAATAAATAAATAAATAGTAAGGTGGCAAAAAGTTCTTAAACATTGCGATACCAGTCTCATTCCAACATTCAGAAATTCCTTATACTCACTTATTTATAGTGAGGTAACACAGTATTGTTTGGAGTTACATATCAATTTGAAAAATATTGTTTTTGCCAATGTGGACTTACCTGTGCTGCCAGTCGTAAAAGGCGACCAAAATAACAACTCACTAATAGGACTGACCCCCCCCCCTTTTAGTGTGATTAGTTGGTTCAGGACAGAACTAATGAAGCCTCGGACAAACGCTGTCATGGTTGGGGACGGCGCTTGAACCCTATGCCCATCCACAATGGTAACGACACTGTTAGCCACATGGAAAATGATTTGAATCCAAATAGAAGTGTTTTGCAGGATATGCTTCCTGCACTCTAGAAGGAAAACAAAGACAGAGGATGATATCGTCAGATGAAGTTAACCTACACCTCATGTTCTGTTATAACCAAGCAACAAACTTAGGAGCCAACAGAACTGGATACACATCACAAGTATACACAACATTTATTACCAGAGACCCAGAATTAAAATTTTTAACAGAACAATGACTAGCTGATCAGATCCATGTAATAATAAAAAATAACAGGATACCCCAGTCAGAATTAGAAAACATCAAACAACAAGTACAACAAATACTGGACCAAAATAATGTGCAATCAGAAGAAGAAGAAAATACAGTAATGGACTCAAACATTCCAGAGCAAACAAACAAAGAACAACATGCATCAATTAAACAATCAGAGGAAAACGAAATCTTAACACAGTCACCAGAACAAGCACAAATAGAACATGAAGTGACACACATGTTAGATATGGAAGAAAAATTTCAGCTGATATATATATATAGAAATCAAAGACACAAATACAGACATTAGACCATTCTTGCATAGACCCCCAAATAACTCACAAGTCGAAACAACAATAACAACTATCAACACAATCATACACAACAAAATAAAAGAAAATACAACTATAGAAGAGTTACAGCTACTGGTTTATATAGGAGCACTAACTACACTAGATATACACACTAGGCAGAGATCAGAACCAACCAACACACAGTATAAACCCACAAAACCAGCATGGCAACACAGGCTACAGATCAGAATAGAAAAACTGAGAAAAGACATCGGAGAGCTAACACAATTTATAAGAAATGAAATATCAGATAAAAAACGAAAAAGTTTAGGTAAAATCTCACAACAAGAAGCGATAGAGCAATTAGATGAAAAGGAGCAGAAATTACAAGCATTGGCCAAACGACTTAGAAGATACAAAAAAAGTGAAAATAGAAGGAAACAAAACCAAACATTCAACATAAACCAAAAGAAATTTTATTAGACAATATATAACACACACATTAAAATAGACAATCCACCAAACGTCTGCAGCAAGATATGGTCAAACCCGGTACAACATAACAGACATGCACAGTGGATACAAGCAGAAACAGACACATACAAGATGATACCACAAATGCCTGAAGCAATAATTTTGCAACATGAAGTCACCCGAGCAATTAATTCTACGCACAATTGGAAAGCCCCTGGAAAAGATAAAATAGCAAATTTCTGGCTAAAGAAGTTCACTTCAACACATTCACATCTAACTAAATTATTTAACAGTTACATTGCCGACCCATACACAGTCCATGATACACTTACACAAGGAATAACTTATCTGAAACCTAAAGATCAAGCAGACACAGCAAACCCAGCTAAATATCGCCCCATAACATGCCTACCAACAATATACAAAATATTAACTTCAGTCATTACACAGAAATTAATGACACATACAACACAGAACAAAATTATAAATGAAGAACAAAAATGCTGCTGCAGAGGAGCACAAGGATGTAAAGAGCAACTGATAATAGATGCAGAGGTGACATATCAAGCTAAAACTAAACAAAGGTCGCTGCACTACGCGTACATTGATTACCAGAAAGCTTTTGATAGTGTACCCCTCTCATGGTTGCTATAAATATTGGAAATATACAAAGTAGATCCTAAATTGATACAGTTCCTAAACATAGTAATGAAAAATTGGAAAACCACACTTAATACCAAACAAATTCAAATAGTATCACATCACAGCCAATACAGATTAAGCATGGAATATACCACGGAGATTCATTAAGTCCTTTCTGGTTCTGCCTTGTTCTGAACCCACTATCCAACATGCTAAATAATACAAATTATTGATATAATATTACTGGAACATACCAACACAAAATCACACATTTGCTATACATGGATGATGTAAAATTGCTGGCAGCAACAAATCAACAACTCATCCAATTACTAAAGATAACAGAAGTATTTGGCAATGATATAAATATGGCTTTTGAAACAGACAAATGTAGGGGAAATGGCATAGTCAAGGGAAAACACACTAAACAGGAAGATTACATATTGGATAACCACAGCGACTGCATAGAAGCGATGGAAAAAACAGATGCCTATAAATATCTAGGATACAGACAAAAAATAGGAATAGATAATACAAATATTAAATAAGAACTAAAAGAGAAATATAGACAAAGACTAACAAAAATACTGAAAACAGAATTGACAGCAAGAAACAAGTCAAAAGCTATAAATACTTATGCTATACCAATATTGACCTACTCATTTGGAGTAGTGAAATGGAGTAACACAGACCTAGAAGCACTCAGTCAACTTACACGATCACAATGCCACAGATATAGAATACATCACATACATTCAGCAACAGAAAGATTCACATTAAGCAGAAAGGAAGGAGGAATGGCCTTTATCGACATAAAAAACCTACATTATGGACAGGTAGACAATTTAAGAAAATTCTTTATAGAACAAGCAGAAACTAGCAAAATACACAAAGCAATCACTCTTAAAAATACATCGGCTACACCATTACAATTTCATAAACACTTCAACAACCCTTTAGATCACATAACATCAACAGATACGAAGAAAGTAAATTGGAAAAAGAAAACACTACATGGCAAGCACCCGTAGCATCTAACACAGCCACACATCGATCAAGACACATCCGACACATGGCTAAGAAAAGGCAATATATACAGTGAGACAGAAGGATTTATGATTGCAATACAGGATCAAACAATAAACACCAGATATTACAGCAAGCATATTATTAAAGATCCCCATATCACAACAGATAAATGCAGACTTTGGAAACAACAAATAGAAACGGTAGACCACATCACAAGCGGATGTACAATACTATAGTTCAATTCTTTTATCTTGGCGTTTCGCGCATGCCCGCCCAGACGCGGAGATTGCTGCGTTGCCAGTTGTATGCGCCAAGAGAAGCAGCGCCATAGTATAGTTCGCAAACTTACGTTTAGGCGGGAGCGCGCAGTTTATGAAGTAAAGCCACCACGGCCGCATTAACCCTTTCGCTGCTACAGAGACGTGCTCCCCGCATTCCGCGATGTGTGCGATTTTGTCATCATTGCACTGATAGCCTGTGCAGACACATGGTGTTTCGACTGCTTTGACACACTTTATCATCTATTTCACAAAAACTATTTGGCCCAAAAATTTGATTTTTACACATCTTCTTGACTGATACCTTCCCCCCATAAATGACTTAATTTTGTTTCAATGTTCAACGCAGTTATTGTGCAGCATTAGATGTAGTAAACCATTGCACGAAATTTTGAAGAGTTTGCAGAGGTAAAAGTCCATAGCATATACTTTCCGTATGGTCGATTTCAGTTGCCACTAGAAATTTCAAAAAATTACATTCAAACGATAAAAATTCATGAAGTAAGACACTTCGATATTGCTTTTTAATAAAGAAAATATTAAGCACTGATCAAGGTTTGAACTCAGTTTCTTTTGCTCAGCAGCCATACACTTTAACCATTACGTTAACGCAGCTCGTCGTTCATTATATCTCCTGGAGGACTTTAAAAGGTCACGCAGAATACCAACAAACACTGTTGGTATGATTATGAATTACTCACGTTTCGTCGAAGTACAATAGGAAATAAACAATTACCGCTGTTCTTTATTGCGAAAAAGCGGTTAGTCAGAATGATACATACACCTTTCCTTGCTATCGCCTTAATTAGGAGGCTTATTGCTTGTTTGGTTTAATTAATTGATAGAATATGAAGCAATTGGTATAAAGAACGTTTTTTCCAAACTTTTTATAAAAGAAAGCCTGCTATCAAGACATTGATTTTGTTCAGATACTTTATTTACGACCAAAAGTTTCTAAAATTGAAGATACTCGTCCGTGCTCTGCACTGCAGTCGAGCTCTGGCAACGTCGTTCTCTGTTCATTGGCTGACTGTGTTTTGTGACGTCAGATGCGTAGAACGAACATAAACTCGGCCGCCGTCATAAATGATGCACACTTTAGCAAATACAGAATACCCCTGAAGACATGACAATGTAGCAAAAATAATACATCAACAACTTGCCATACAACATAAACTAACAAAACAGCACGTTCCCACATACAAGTATGCACCACATAATGTACTGGAGAATGATGAATGCAAATTATACTGGAACAGAACCATTATAACAGATAAAACAACACCACTTAACAAACCTGACATCAAACTCACCAATAAAAGGAAGAAATCAGCACAACTAATCGAAATATCCATACCCAATACAACAAATATACAGAAGAAAACAGGAGAAAAAATTGAAAAATACATCCAACTGGCTGAGGAAGTCAAGAACATTTGGCATCAGGATGAAGTTGACATTATACCAATTATACTATCAACTACAGGAGTCATACCACACAATATCCACCAGTACATCAACGCAATACAGCTATATCCAAACGTATATATACAACTGCAGAAATCTGTAATTATTGATACATGTTCAATTACCCGAAAGTTCCTAAATGCAATGTAACATATACCGTACAGTTAAAAGGAAGTCACGCTTGATCAAGGTCCGCGTCACTTTCCATTTTTAACAAGACATAATGTCTGAGAAAGGAGAGAAATAAAAATAATAATATTTTGCTGTAGGTATTATGTGTAAATATTGTGTTGAAGGTGAAATAAAATATTTATTGTGACTTTAGTGATCTAAAGCTACTATTAACCCTAATTAACATCATATATAAATACAGCACTGTTCATATTGGCCCAACCAAAGACTAATGACTTTTCCACACATTAGTACAATGTTTGCTTACAAACATAATTACAGTACCAGTGAAGGAAAGATTATGCTCAAAGCACCTCTGGCATATCAAAATAGTGACTAATTCTAAAAATAAAAGAAAAACAGAGCTGTTGTGGGACAATGAAACCTCACATTTGTATATTAGATTTTCGAAGAGAGCCACAAACATACTTCAAGAGGAATTCAGAATTGATTTTACTCATTCACAAATGATTTTCGTCCTCAAACGATAGCTCTCGTATTAGCAGCCTGGATGTCTCCAAACAATTTCTACAAAACAGAGTTTTCTGTACCCAACATTTGTGGGTTTGCTTTTTCTTCATCAACATCTGTATAAGTCCTTTGGCCAAAATCTGTACAACCATATTAACTATCATATGAATAAGGCCACTTGTCACCATCTTAAAAGTCGCTTAAGTGTCGTTTCCAGCCTTGGAGTGTGGAAATGCCAACTTGGCTGTAAGTTAGTGGTCGGCGGATGCATGTGTTAGTAAGTCTTGCATGTGGAAACCTGGCTTAATGAACTGCGCCATCATTTCATCTGCTAGAATGCTACCGCACGTTAGGGTATCGAACAATCACAGAAGTCGATACAAGGCTGTTGCTTTCGACACAGTATGAACATGTAGTAAGTTAACATTATGTTTGCCCCACTATGAAATGAGGACTGCACGTATAGAATCACAATACCCTGATATTCCTGAACACTTATCTGTCCATACTTAACGACCAGGATGCCATTCTTGAGACAAAATGGACGTTTGTAGATTAGCAGATCTGATATTGGTCTATTTGAAGAGCAGGCAAAGATGGATGCACCTTTGGAATGTGATCTATGATGCTTGCAACACAGAATGCAGAAAGTAATGTCCAGCATCCATAAAAGGGACTTTATCCATAAACTCTATAATGTGTACTGCAATGTAGATACCAGTGCATGCTGTATGTTGTGGTTGGAGTCTAAGGTCTGATTTGAAGACCAGAGACATTCCCATGATGTCAACTTTTTATCATCATCTTTTTAGTTGGATGTAAAGCTGCACACTTTATGTGGGAAGCAGAACTGTATAGAGAAGTGTTGTTTGTAGAAGAAGGTGGTGACTAATGAGAAAGCCTGCATTAGGGTTAAACATTGGGGATCGATATTGGCCATGCCCTTGAAAAGGAACTGTACTAAATTTGTCTTAATCAATTTAAAGAAATTATAGAAAACCTAAACCTGGATGTCTGGAAGGCACTTGAACTGAATACAAGTTCTCTGCCTATCCTCTGAACCAACTCATTCCATTAAGTTTTTAAATCAGAAGCTAGTGATCATCAGTGGTAGACAAAGTTTTTCTGCTAGTATAGAAAACTTAGAAGAATTCTAAAATGCTTTACTGTGTGCAACTGTGGAATTGTGATAAATCGTTTTCGATGTTTTGGCTAGAGTTGTGGCTTACTGATTGTGCATGTGATCAATAACCACCAGCCTCACACCAGATCTTGGGGCCATTAGCTTGTTGGATGTGATGATTAATGAAACATACTGACTTTACAAGATCTTACTGAATTCAAAAAGTGGATTTGTTTCTATCCAAACTCGAGGTGGTTAGATTGGTTTGTGGCTTTTGACCTATGTAGCTACGAACTGCTGTTCTGTGTTTGCATTGTGAGCATTTGTGTAGAAGCTGCAAGGAATTAGCTGAAGTAGGTCTACTGTTTGTTGGCACAGTATATTTTCCAATACAGTGGTTGGGTCTCAGAACATTTCTAGAGGCCATTAGATGCTTACATGGCATTTACCTTTGCTTTTGGAACAGTGACAGTCTTAGCACTGTCTCAAAGGCCAAAGTGAAACTGAGAACCTTCATTATGGCTATATTGTACAGGTATGATCCTTGTCTGCTGATAAACGTTTCCTTGTTAATCAACTGAGTAATAGGTCTCATAATTTTCCTTGTGTGCTGTGTATCGCTAAGAGTGTGTGAATTCCAGCCATGGGTGAGATTTCATGGGACTCCATGGCTTTGCCAAGGATGAGAAAAAGTGATATTACAGATTCAGAATCCAGATAAGTAATGAAAGAAATATAATGCTAAAAGCAAAATCTTTTGAAGTCATATTCGAGGAAGTTTTGGACGAGTAAACATTGGCAATACAAAAGGTCTGTTTACAGTAATGTCTATTTAAAATTCTAAATGAGCCTGGTAGTCTGTGAAAGAAACATACTGCTATGGAAATGTCTCTAATTAACTTATCATCGATGGAACGATATATCCTCTCCTTCCTTTTTCCTGTCATTGTTTTTATTTTTGCTTAATGAAACATGTAACAAATAATGGATAGTTCATTACCACATAGAAAATGAGCTACCTCTATTAAAACATATTTATCCAGTGAAGGGTAACAAATCTATCATTTAGTCTCATCTTGTGAAAAATGTCACACTTACATTAGAACTGTTTATGGAACAAGCATGTACTTCATTATAGTATAGAATTAGCAAACAGTAGTACTATTGTGGCAAATTTGTGATTCCAATTTTGTTATTTGCATGAGGGTGTCAGGCATGAAGCAATATGCATTAAAGGAATTCTTAAAACATAATCTGACTCGATTTATAATTTGAGTCATAAGATGTGGATCACGTACATTTTAATGTAAATTAGAAAATGCATAAGTACCAGCATTTAGTAAAGTCGAAACAAGGAATAAACAAATAGCCTCTTTAGGGTCTGGGACATATTTTGTTAGATTCAACAGATCAATAACAACAAAATAAACGGAAATCATGCTTTACTTTAACCTCGTAGAGTTTTGCAATGGCTTTATATTAGCAAAGTTGCTAAATTTCAGGTAAAACCTTTTGTTAGCCGTAACTCCATAACTAAACATTTGGAGACCTATGTTTATATGAACTTTTTTCTTTCGCTTTGCTTGTAGAATAACAGATTAAAATATCTGCATATCTTTGTGAATCACCATGTATAAAAAAATCATCTATTGAGTAGAAGGAGGTGTCATTCAGACATTATTTCAATTTGTTATTTGTTTTTAAGTGCTGGTTTGCTCTCTGTCAGACGTTTGTGGCAGCATAATTCACCAATTTCTGAGCCAAATTTCGATTCAAACGACAATAATGAAGGTCAGCCACTCTCCTAGTGTTGTACTGATGCACGTAGCTACTGCTTTTGAACTGAGATGGGTTATTAATAACAAATTTCATAACTGAATATACATATTGTGAGGCTACTGCAAATATCCCTAAGTCCTTAACTAAATGTCAGCAAGGCGATCTTTGGTGGTCTCAGCTATTATTCTAATTACATGCTTTTGTACAATGAATACTTTTTCCTTAACAACGAATTACCCCAAAATACGAGTATGATGCCATACGAAAGCAGTGAATGAAGACAGCTTAATAAGCTACTTTACTGATGTATTTACCACCAAAATTTGCAATAACTCTAATACCATAAGTAGCTGAACTCAAACATTTCAATAGTTCATCACTGTTTTTCTTCCAAATGTAATTAGAGTCGATTTGCAGAGAAAAAAATAAATAATTTTCTGGAAGACATTGTTTACAATTTCCTCACCTAATTCTTGTTTGTTGGGTGTGATTACTACATTCATATCACCAATAAAAGGAACTAGCTTTGTATCTTCATAAGTAAAGAGTGTCAAGTCATTAATATGTATTAAGAACAATAAGGGACACAAGACTGAACTATATGTGATCTCATTCATGATACCGCCTCAGTTTGACGAATCTGCTGATTTTGCTACATTGTGTGAACTGTTTATTTCAATCTTCTACATATGAATTAAACCATTTGTGCACCATTCCACTCATAGCATAGTACTTAAGTTTATCTTCAAGACTTTCATGATTTACCAATGAGCTTGTCATCAACTGGCTACTAGATCTTATGTAGATGGATGTTAAGGAAAATAATGTTAGTTAGTTTCGTGTTTCATGAATAATTTGCACACCAAATTGTAATGATCTGTTATTTTACACTCAGACCATAAGTTGTTTTGTTAAAATGCCTACATACTAATCATTTACAAGTGGTATTTCTTTAAGATATACAGATGTGGATCTACATCTACATCTACATTTATACTCCGCAAGCCACCCAACGGTGTGTGGCGGAGGGCACTTTACATGCCACTGTCATTACCTCCCTTTCCTGTTCCAGTCGCGTATGGTTCGCGGGAAGAACGACTGTCTGAAAGCCTCCGTGCGCGCTCTAATCTCTCTAATTTTACATTCGTGATCTCCTTGGGAGGTACAAGTAGGGGGAAGCAATATATTCGATACCTCATCCAGAAACGCACCCTCTCGAAACCTGGCGAGCAAGCTACACCGCGATGCAAAGTGCCTCTCTTGCAGAGTTTGCCACTTGAGTTTGTTAAACATCTTCGTAACGCTATCACGGTTACCAAATAACCCTGTGACGAAACGCGCCGCTCTTCTTTGGATCTTCTCTATCTCCTCCGTCAACCCGATCTGGTATGGATCCCACACTGATGAGCAATACTCAAGTATAGGTCGAACGAGTGTTTTGTAAGCCACCTCCTTTGTTGATGGACTACATTTTCTAAGCACTCTCCCAATGAATCTCAACCTGGTACCCGCCTTACCAACAATTAATTTTATATGATCATTCCACTTCAAATCGTTCCGCACGCATACTCCCAGATATCTTACAGAAGTAACTGCTACCAGTGTTTGTTCCGCTATCATATAATCATACAATAAAGGATCCTTCTTTCTATGTATCCGCAATACATTACATTTGTCTATGTTAAGGGTCAGTGGCCACTCCCTGCACCAAGTGCCTATCCGCTGCAGATCTTCCTGCATTTCGCTACAATTTTCTAATGCTGCAACTTCTCTGTATACTACAGATCATCCGCGAAAAGCCGCGTGGAACTTCCGACACTATCTACTAGGTCATTTATATATATTGTGAAAAGCAACGGTCCCATTACACTCCCCTGTGGCACGCCAGAGGTTACTTTAATGTCTGTAGACGTCTCTCCATTGATAACAACATGCTGTGTTCTGTTTGCTAAAAACTCTTCAATCCAGCCACACAGCTGGTCTGATATTCCGTAGGCTCTTACTTTGTTTATCAGGCGACAGTGCGGAACCGTATCGAACGCCTTCCGGAAGTCAAGAAAAATAGCATCTACCTGGGGGCCTGTATCTAATATTTTCTGGGTCTCATGAACAAATAAAGCGAGTTGGGTCTCACACGATCGCTGTTTCCGGAATCCATGTTGATTCTTACATAGTAGATTCTGGGTTTCCAAAAACGTCATGATACTCGAGCAAAAAACATGTTCTAAAATTCTACAACAGATCGACGTCAGAGATATAGGTCTATAGTTTCGCGCATCTGCCCGACGATCCTTCTTGAAGACTGGGACTACCTGTGCTCTTTTCCAATCATTTGGAACCTTCCATTCCTCTAGAGACTTGCGGTACATGGCTGTTACAAGGGGGGAAAGTACTCTGTGTAGAATCGAATTGGTATCCCGTCAGGTCCAGTGGACTTTCTTCTGTTGAGTGATTCCAGTTGCTTTTCTATTCCTTGGACACTTATTTTGATGACAGCCATTTTTTCGTTTGTATGGGGATTTAGAGAAGGAACTGTGAAACAGCTTTGGAAAAAGGTGTTTAATATTTCAGTCTTATGTGTGTCATCTTCTGTTTCAATGCCATCATCATCCCAGAGTGTCTGGATATGCTGTTTCGAGCCACTTACTGGTTTAACGTAAGACCAGAACTTCCTAGGATTTTCTGTCAAGTCGGTACATAGAATTTTACTTTCGAATTCACTGAACGCTTCACGCATAGCCCTCCTTACACTAACTTTGACATCGTTTAGCTTCTGTTTGTCTGAGAGGTTTTGGCTGCGTTTAAACTTGGAGTGAAGCTCTCTTTGCTTTCTCAGTAGTTTCCTAACTTTGTTGTTGTACCACAGTGGGTTTTTCCCGTCCCTCACAGTTTTACTCGGCACGTACCTGTCTAAAACGCATTTCACGATTGCCTTGAACTTTTTCCATGAACACTCAACATTGTCAGTGTCGGAACAGAAATTTTCGTTTTGATCTGTTAGGTAGTCTGAAATCTGCCTTCTATTACTCTTGCCAAACAGATAAACCTTCCTCCCTTTTTTTATATTCCTATTAACTTCCATATTCAGGGATGCTGCAACGGCCTTATGAACACTGATTCCTTGTTCTGCACTTACAGAGTCGAAAAGTTCGGGTCTGTTTGTTATCAGTAGGTCCAAGATGTTATCTCCACGAGTCAGTTCTCTGTTTAATTGCTCGAGGTAATTTTCGGATAGTGCACTCAGTATAATGTCACTCGATGCTGTGTCCCTACCACCCGTCCTAAACATCTGAGTGTCCCAGTCTATATCTGGTAAATTGAAATCTCCACCTAAGACTATAACATGCTGAGAAAATTTATGTGAAATGTATTCCAAATTTTCTCTCAGTTGTGCTGCCACTAATGCCTCTGAGTCGGGAGGTCGGTAAAAGGAGCCAATTATTAATCTAGCTCGGTTGTTGAGTGTAACCTCCACCCATAATAATTCACAGGAAATATCCACTTCTACTTCACTACAGGATAAACTACTACTAACAGCGACGAACACTCCACCACCGGTTGCATGCAATCTATCCTTTGTAAACACCGTCTGTACGTTTGTAAAAATTTTGGCAGAATTTATCTCTGGCTTAAGCCATCTTTCTGTACCTATAACGATTTCAGCTTCGGTGCTTTCTATCAGCGCTTGAAGTTCTGGTACTTTACCAACGCAGCTTCGACAGTTGACAATTACAATACCGATTGCTGCTTGGTCTCCGCATGTCCTGACTTTGCCCCGCACCCGTTGAGGCTGTTGCCCTTTCTGTACTTGCCCAAGGCCATCTAACCTAAAAAAACCGCCCAGCCCACGCCACACAACCCCTGCTACCCGTGTAGCCGCTTGTTGCGTGTGGTGGACTCCTGACCTATCCAGCGGAACCCGAAACCCCACCACCCTATCGCGCAAGTCGAGGAATCTGCAGCCCACATGGTCGCAAAACCGTCTCAGCCTCTGATTTGTCAAGGAGAAACTTTTTTGAGTGTAATTTCAGATTTTGCCTTCCTATCAATAACTCATTTTATAACACTAGGTAAGTGATGAAATATTTTGGTTGCAGCATTGTCCTAAAGACAACATTAAGTGGTGTAATTAACATCATTTTTTCTTCTGGTATCGCATTTCTCTACAGCATTGTTCCTGTTGACCTGCAATGAATTACGTACGAGAAACTTCACAGGGGTATAAATATACTGTGAAGCAGGAAACGAAATACCTAACTCTTAATCAGCTTCCTAAAAGATCACCATGGGTGTGCACCACAAATTGTTATTACAGCACGTTTTTGACCAATGAAGACTTTCCATCTTAAAGATGAGTCATCCAAGAACATTGTTTCATATGACATTATTGAATAAAAATATGCAAAATATGTCAACTTTTTTATTTGTCACACCCCAAGATTTGTAATGATTCTAAGTGCAAATATGGCTGAACTACGTTGTTTTAGGTATTCTAAAATGTACTTTTTCCAGCTTAAATTCTCATAAATATGGACAATTGAGGATTTTGAAATTTTCATACCATTTATAATTTTCTCTTCATGTTTTATGCTTATCATCGATTCAGTACGACTAGTTGTACAGAACTGAATATGTGGTCTTTTCAAAGTTGAGGGTGTGATCATACACAGAAAACCAATGAATGATGCTTTTAAGAACTTTGTTTACCATTCCTCATGTTCATGAATTGATTACAGACTCGTGTCTTCACAAAAGAACTAAGCCTGCTTTTTGTGTATTACTTGGAAGATCGTTTACAGATGTGAGGAACGAAAGTGGACCTACGATTGAGCCTTGGGAAACCCCATACATGACTTATCCCTGTTCAGCATAATTTCTCTAGGGTACATTGATTAAATTAGGAAGTACAACTTTGTTCATTCTTTTGGCTACATATGACATGATCCATTAGTTGGCTATACCATAAGTGCCAGAGAACCTCATTTTATCAAGGAGAATGTTGTCATTCACTCTATCAAATATCTTAGATAGTCCATAGAAAATACCAGCCAGTGCTGTTTTGTTATTTAACGCTTGTAAAATTTGGTGTGTTGGTATGTAAATGTCATTTTCGGTAGGCCAACTCTCCTGAAATACAAACTGATTTGCTGAGGATATTGTTGTTGCTCAGATAAGATACTGTTCTATAGTACATAAACTTCTCAAAAATTGTGGAAAATGATGTCAGTAGTTATTAAGATGTCTCCTATCCCCTTTCTTATAGGGTGGTTTGACAATGGCATACTTCAGTCTTTCTGGAAAGCTGTCCTTAGTTAGTCATGCTTTACATATTTGACATAAGATAGGGCTTATTAGATGGGAACAAGTATTAATATTCTGTTGAAAACGCCATCAAATCCAGATGAATTTTTGTTTTTGAGAGACTGTATAATTTTATTAATTTCAGAAAGAGATTTTGGTGATACATTCAAATGATTCAGTTTTATGTAGTTATTTTTTCAACATACTGGTGCAGTTTTTGCCTAGAAGATTCAAAAGAAAAAAATTAAAATAAATTTAAAAAAACATCACACTGCCAGTAATGTTGTCATTAATTGTAAGAAACATTTTTCTTATTAACTCAAAAATTTGCTGATTTCCTTCTGCCTCTTTTTCTTTTATATCCAGAGTTCCTGTTTTTCAAAATATTCTTCACAGTTCGGTCTTCGCGTAAGTTAGTGTTTCGTGTTCCAACTTGTCTAGGGACAGCAAATCTTGGTGCCGATCAGCTGAGCTGATCGGTTGCGCGCGGCTGGCCTATGGTCTGCAGCACGTAATGCATCCAGGAGACAGGCAGAGAGAGCTTATACGTTCGCAAAGGACAAAGAGCTGCTCAATTCATTCTGCACAAATACAAAACTGCGTAGATCGCTAATGAAGGTTTTAGGATCTACTTTACGATAACAAAGGACTTTACAAAAAAGAGACTTCAGAACTAAATCTCATGACTAAAAACTACTCTCCAACCTACGAGTAACTTTTCACAAGAAAATGCTCCAGTTCTTATTATCTTAAAGGACTAATGCTATATGTTTCCGCTCACAGAGGACTGTGTGGATAGATTGGTCCGAATCCCTTGTTTATCGCCGATGGCTGCCTATATGTCATTGACACTGGTTCCCTTCATTAACCTGAAGCGGAATTTTATCCTTAAATAGCGGAACTTTATATAGTTCTCTCGAGAAGTTCATATTTGACGAAAGCGGTTTCTGAGTAGCTTTGTATTTTCATGTAACGTTCCTTTCAGTGTATTGAATCTGCCAATAACATAAAGACTGCTGTGATTATGTTTCACAATCATGGAGGTGCAGAAGTATTTATTCATGTATTACTCTTAAGTGGAGAATCAGAAACAGTTGACTGGCACTGTGATATAAGCTAGCTAGCTTCATGATTCTATTATTAGATCAAGATGTATAATATACCAGTCTTTATGTATTTTTGTCTGTGTGTGAAATATTTTTAAAATTGCGCAAATTGTTTTATGGTGTGTAGTCTCAGTAGTAGTGACATAGAAAATTTTCTTGGTAAAGACGTTTTGAATGAAAAATTGCCAATAAAGTGTGAACTGTGTTGCAGGAATTCAGGGTTATTTTTTATTAACACTACTTTAGCACCATACAACAGTGAGATTTTAGAATAAAAACTGTGTTTGCTATCTGATTGCCATTAGAGTTTTTACTGATAAGCAAATGAAAATTGTGACTGCTAATGACAGTTAATTAAAAAAGTAAAGGAAATTGTCAAAGCACAATTTTTATGGTGATAAGCATAGCAAAGTAAGAAGTAGTTTCTTTCTTTGATACGACATATAAATTTATATAGGCTATGTCTCATCAAATAAGACATCAGATTGTTCAAAGAAATAAATTTATTATTTCATCAGTTTCGATTATGACGAAATTTGATATAAATTCCATATATGAGAAGCCTAATATTTGGTATGAGAGTAGAAGAACGTTTTTCCCATAAATTTATGGGATAGAAAGGTCTGAGGTGTTCGAGATTGAAAGTCATTCAGAATGATGTTGAAATTAATCTGCAGTAAGGATTTACATGTTAAATAGAAAGCTGTATTCCTTAGCTCCTCAGCTTATTTTCACTCTCCTGAAATAAAGTTTGTCATATACAACATTTAGTTAAAAGAAACTGTTTTTCCCCTTATAAATCAAATTCATTTGGTTTACATGCTTTACGTAACACATATTAGCACTGTTTCCTCTCCAAACAAAAACAACAAGATATGTGTGCCTTGGTAGGAAGGTTAATTTTTACGGAAATTTTAATTATCATTGCTGTAGCGTGGACAATATGGCGATGTAACGTTTTGTTACTGCACATATTGCACAGCACAAATTGCATCTCCATTTTTACATTTTTCAAATGAGAGCTCTATTAACATAAACAATCACATTATAACCAAAACACGCGAACAGCACATAGCAGACTGCCATAAGCTCGTGACTACCACCAGAAAGCGCTGCGATCTGCAGACCCGAGGCCAGCCCAGAGCACCCGATTGGCACCAAGGTCTGCTGTCCCTAGAGACAAGTCATGTTCCATGGATCATTTTACACGATAAATCGTAATGTTAGGGAACAAGTCATTGGTAACTGACGGATCACACGAGACACAAAATAGGATTTATTGTATGGCTTTGGTGATTGTGATTTTATTGTCTTCTGATTTAATGTATTTTGTAATAATTAAACGATACACTTTTTATCCTTGTTTCACAAAGTTTATTATTCTGTACGACCTAGGTTTCCGGTTATAAGTCCATTTTCTAGTACGTAACGTATAATATTCCACTATACTTCTATTCGTAAATACGTTGTTACTGTAATACGGTATTACGGTCTGCTATAATTCTTTCACGTCCTATGTGTAAGAACTTAATGTTTCACTGTACTATGTTATGGGATTAGTGAACTGTGTTGTTTTGTTGCTCTAGAGGCTGCTGTTCATCGTGCTGAATACTTCTTGATGTCACTGATGTAACTGAATTACAATTATGATTTGATTATTGTGGTCCTGTTGACACTTGCCTACTTTTTTTCGAGATTCGTGTGTTTTGCGAGAGCAAACCATATACATGTAATGATATAGAAGGCGCTGTGATATCACAGATGCAATGCTTTTACCTACCAACAGATGCCACAATATTCACTGTCAATAGTTTTTCATTGGTTATTTTCCTTGTCTTGAAAGTCAAAACTAAAGTGGCCATCATGGCGAATCCAAGAAAGTTTAGTGAGAAGATCGCTTTACACAATCAAAAACAAGCAGAAGAAACGGCCGCTTTCGAGCAGATAATGAAAGAAGTTTCAGATGCGACCAGTAAGGTAGGTAGTACCAGTGGTTGTTGTTGCCTTTATGCATAGCGTCGTTCATAACACCGTCATAATATAAACAACCTGCTGTGCAGACGTACATTACAATTGAATTCTCGGCACTTGTCGTATGGACTCAGTAATAAAAGTCGATCGTTCTTATATTATTAATAAATACAGCACGAAAACCTTTCCGTGTAGCGAATATCGTATGTGACGTGCCTCAGCCAGAATTGAGACAGTCTTGGTATCACAGCAAGTGACACCTGTGTGATGTGCCTGCGTTAAGAAGCAGTTGATTGTTACATAAATAAATCTTATTTATTTTTTAACAGAACATTGAAAATTGCTGTTTGTTTATTGTTACACACGGGAACATAAATATTTTGCAAGACAGTCGTTAAGGTTCGTGTAAGTTCGTGACATTGAAGGCCCTGATTATGGATTTGAAAAAAGGAAACAGTTTGCGTACAGTTTCGAAATACTCCTATCCGTGACCGTCTGTACGATTTATAGCATGCAGCATGCTATGTCTAAAGTGAACAAAATGCCCGGGAAAATGATGTGGTGTACAAACAAATGATTCGCAGGGCAGGTTTATATTTGTAATTGTCATCCATGTTATTAGAAACAACCGTAGTTTGTCAGTTTTGAGTCGTGGGTTGTGTAACCTCGCTGCAGAACGTTCTATTTTCCGCCAGTCGTAAGAAATGTTTTCGAGCATTTAAATGTTTGTTTTGGAATGTGGCAGGTTCTTATATAGCCAGACTTAGTTTGTAGGCGTGAGATTTTCTAAGTTATACTGTTTCAGTTGCACTTGCATTTATGAAAGTGATACGAGATCAAGGTCTGATCTAGAAACGAATTCTGTTAACGTGAAACTATATTTGACTAATGGTGTTGTAAACAGTTGTAGATTGCAACACAGCTGGGCCATATTTCACAGGTTTAACGCAATATATTAAACAATAGAATGACTTCAAGTTTGTGTAAGTAGATTGTTCAGTGTACACCAGTAAATGCATTTTCTTGTTGGAAAATATTGGCATTGGAAATTTGGAATACACAGAATATTACGTTCATTGTCAGAAAAAGGCAGCATAGGCCTACATCAATAATCATCAAATATATATTTTGTGTACACTATTTTGTAGCCAATTTGTGTTATTGGTGTATTCCACTGGTGATTGGGAAAGCATGGAATCGACAATACCTTGGTGCAATCCATATCGTCCTATTGTGTTCTTGGTACTTTGTAGTCTGAAACCAGCTGATGTCATAGTTGTTTGGGTTAAAAGTAGTGGAGCACCCTCATCCCCCTCCCCCTTGCATTTTTCTATATGGTGCAGATGTAAACATTTGGCTGCGCTGTAAGGCAGTGTTACCACAACCTTTATTTAGCTTTCACATTCATAGTCTTCACCAACCCACAAACAAACAGTCATGTTTCAGCCTAATCTAGACCTCGTGTTGTGCTACAGATCAGTCTGTCACCACAGACATCTCACATAATTATTATTCCTACTTACAAAAAATGGAGCATTGTTCCATTGGCTTGATTAATTAATTCTTTTTCCAAGTTTACCTAGATTGGTAACTGGGTGTGATGGGCAGGCACAAATAAAAAAATTGTGTGGCATAAATTTTTTGACCTCTAAGTATTTCTTAAGAAGCTTAATCATGTATGCCACTGTTTATGCTACTGAATATTACATTTCCTTATGCATTACTATGTTATAGCAAGAGTTAGAGTCCTCATTCTTCATAAAACTCGGTAAGACATTGGTGCTAGAAAAATGAGCAGTGTGGTCCAACAGTGAGAACCATTCTGAGAGTACTAAGCTGCCAGTCCATTTTCTGTTGCAATTTTGAATGGCTGCATGCAAATTATGCCTTTAATGAGATGTAGGCTCAGTTGTGTATTGGAATGTGTGTGGTCTTGGAAAGTCAAAGGCAGCGCAGCACACACAATTCATATGATATACAAGTTACCTACACATTTGGAGCCATGTACATACCACTTGTTTAAGTACTATTTAGTGTGTAATAGAGTTTAACATAATGTAATGATGAAACTAATGAAATAGTTTAAGATGTGCATTTGAGCATTGGGTAATACTTGCTTAATGTTTGATGACACACCAGGTGTCAGGGTAAGAGCAACATAGTGGCTGCTTCAAATTTTTTCAGGCCTGTGAATTTATTAATTTATAATTGTGTAGATATTTTTGAGGAAGTGTGCACTAAATATGGAATGAATGTCTGCTATGACTTGATTTGTGCTGATATGGAGGAACCAATCAGGAGTCATATATGAAAAGGATGAATATTAAATATGAAGCGAATGTTGCCAAAGATTAATATAGACCTCTGGCTATTCAGCCCATTATTATACAACCTTTCCTTTATATTCACATTATTAGCCACCGCACAATCGGAATGTCATCTTCCAACCCATTAGAGACCTCAGGCGATGCTACAGATCGGTTCTGTTACCGCAACCAAGATTCGTGGGGAAAGTGATGGTGAAGAGTGGCACTACCTTACTTTAATAAGATGTCAGTATTGAGGTCTTGTTGGGATTTTAAATTTTAAGTAAAATTGTGTTAAGTTCATTTTGGCTCTCAAAAATAAGTTCCGTGAGATGCGAGAAGTGTATGACTGAAACAATTAAGTTTAATATAGTGTGATACTTCGCAGATTTGTCTTCATGGTACGTTGTATTACTTGTTGATGCAAAGAGGCTTCACTCCATAGATTTTCAGTTTCCTCATTAGTGATATAGTCTACTGATAAAGTGAAGAACAACAGTAGAGTCCCCACTCTGTCTCCTCAACTATGTCACAAGGAGCTCCTACAGGTGGTTTTCCAATGTTACGCTGTTCCTTCTGCACCATATCTTTCAAATGAGAGGCAGTGCATTTCTCAGGGCACACCTGGGATTGTTTATTTTCCAGTAAATGAGTCAATATGGAATACAAAAGTAACTAATTAGTGCAAGGAACACATGTCAACAGAATCTGCGTAAAACGCCACATGCTGCATTACACTGGTAGACGGGAAAATAATTCATGATTATTTGTATGACAGGAAATCCCATTTCCCCAGCACACACACGCTGCTCACTATTCACTTTACGTGCAGACCTAACTGTAGAGTTGGATTTTAGGCCCTTTTCTGCCTGTTTTATTATTTTGTTGAGAGCTACTTAATGATTCAGTGTGGAATATATCTTATATGTAGCAGTCATGTATGATGCCTGTGTTTGGTTAGTGTGTGGTACTGGAACGCCTTCCCTCCCGTCCCCCGCTTTCCTGAAATTTGGGCTGTGGTGACAGACTGATCTGTTGTGTAGCTCAAGGCCTAGGTTAGGTTAAAAGTCAGTTATGTGATTGAGAGTTGGCAAATACAATGAATGAGAAAGCCAAATAAAGGTTGTGGTTAGAGGGAGACCAGTAATGTGCCCTAATGTTTATATTCATGTCATATTTAAAAGCGTTTTGACATATTTAAACACTTTTCATTATAAAAACTAAAACGGAGAGATAAATTCAGAAAATGTGTATTAGATAATAGACATGTCTCCGGTGAGTATGTTGATGCATATTATGTATACGTATCATTCATAAAGTATGAAAAATGCAAGGGGTTCCAGTGACCGTTATGAGAGTTGTTTAGGAACACTAGATTTCAGATGTTTTGAAGTAGGCTGCCAAAGATGTACAATATATTTTTGGTAACATTATCTGCTACTGAAGTTAGCTGATCATTTCTATGTTCTCATGCTGACTAGACAAACTAGTGACAAATTGTCCAACTGTTCCCTGAATTTTCTTTCTAGACAGTTATACTAGTTTGGTGAAGTTCTCAGATTGATGCAGAGGTCAAACAGAGGTCTTGTAAATTATCTCCTTTATAGGTAAATTCGGATTCATTCAGATTTTCCTATAAATCTGTTTGTTTTGTAACTTCCTTACATATAAATTTATGTAATATTTCCATCCAAAATTGTTGTGGACAAATGCTTCATTTTAGTAGCTGGATTTACTTAGATCACCAGTAGTTAGTAAATTGATTTTGTAACTTTTCGTCTGACGAGTCCTCTGTGCATTAAATTTATTTATATTGAATGTCATATTCTAGTACTTGACCAAATAATAATTTTCTGACAGTTTGACTTTGTTTAATACAAATGTGTCATTTACACATAACAACACAGATTACAGACATTAATCTAAAATGTCATCCACATAAATCGTGAACAGTAATGGTCCTATTCCACTTTTGCTTCTGATGATATCTTCCAGTTAAGAATGACGAACTGGATATTGTTTGCTAGGAGGTCTTCAATCCAGTAACACACATTTTCAGATATTCCCCAAGCATATACTTTGTTTACTATATGATGACGCTATAGTATTCTTAATTGTTTTACAATAAAAATTAGTGATTCTGACATTCTAAATGGCTTTGGTACATGTCTTTGCCCTCCTCAGTAATTTTAGTAGGCCCTATATTTTCCCATGAAGTTTGGAGCGATCACCAAGCTCCAAATCTACAGATTTAAATACAATATCCACAAAAGAGATTTCTATTATTGAGATGCTTAACTTACTTTGGAGCTTGATCTGTTTATTCATAGGCAACATTTTGTTGTTGTCTCTTTCAGAAAACGCCTCTCATTTTAATACATGGCTCCACTTCCTACGTAGTAATTGTAAAGGTCGGTGTACAAAATGCCATTGCCAGTGACATACTTTGTATTAAGTTCCTGCCTTCCATGGGACTTAAATACACAACACACATTTTTTCATTTCCAGTAATTTAACAATAATAAGCTATTTACATAAATTCTGTATCTGCAATATGTGTGTGGAGAGCATACTGTGCCAGATGGTTACCAGAGTTACAGTAATCATGACTGGTAGCTGTGTCATATTCTTATGTTCTAGGTGAATGCTCTTCCTAAGCAGCATCTTCTCATTAATCAATCTCGAGAATGCTTCCTTGGGGGCTCTTTGCCCAATGTCAACCACATAGGAAGTGATTCAGTAGATTTGAAGGTAGGGGTTAGAAGTATGCTGTTGCTTCATTGTAGTTTTTGTGTTCTCCCATTTGGGAATAGTTCCTTTGCAACGTTTTGTGGCTTCCACATTAACAGTTATTCTCCTGGCGCTAATGTAAAATATAGCTGAATTCCTTATGCTTGCTTCATATTAGTGTAGATGAGAATAAAAATAGTCTAAATCAATTTGAGTAGGAGTCCCTTCTTCCTGCAAGTTTTCTTTGCATTTCATCCTGACTTTAACAGCTGCTTTCTTTGGTCGTTGAAAATAATGTTTGGAGTGCCTTAGTTAATTTCTTCAAATCAGTACTTAATTGGTGCTGTGTGTGTGTAATGCTTATAGCAGCAGTAATGTTTCATTTTATACCACAGAAACATTTTGACGTAAATAAAAATTGACAAAAGAATATAATTCTGTGCATGACTTAAGTGATTGGATTGTTTGACAGACCAGTTAATAACTCTGATCAGCATATTTGAAGCCTTTGGAATGTAGCTAATTTTTGTTTCCTCTGATAGTCAAGAAAAAAAGGAGATTTAAATACAAATTTGACATCAACCGTGGAACTTCATGTACATTGATGAATGTGAGTAATAATATCACTAGGTTTGTCATTTATCATTAAGTTGGAAAATGTGGTGAGGAGGCAGAGAACAGAGGCAACTACATCAGAGGGTAATGGTTTTTACCGGGGGAGGGGGGGGGGGGGGGTGACAGAGAGAGACCAATCAGTATTGTAATGATGCAAGCAATCAAAGGAAACAGGAAGAGCAAGCTAAGCACAAAGAGACATTTGCAAAACTTTACACAAAATTTTCTGGCAAAATTATATACAAAGACAGAGGATTAAAAGTCAGTAGAAAGATGGAGGAGATGGTTGACTAAAGATGGATAGAACAGGTGATAAAACATTTTTGGACATTCCAACGTAGAAAGCCAGTGCTGCATTTGAGAGAGGAAGAAAAGTGGTGCCAGAATGTAAAGAGGATAAATTAATACTCTGACTGTGTGAATCTTAAAGTACATTTGTTTTTCTAACTTCATAATTTTCTAGATTCAGTGTGCTGATCTCTGTCTTCGTCTTTAGCAGTTATCTCTCTGCCGTGCCAGAAAAACAAACTGTAGAAAGTAAAATTCATTTGAAAACAAATTAAATTGAGACTTGTAATCATTTTTGACTGGCAGTAACAGACAATTTACTCCATGTTAACGCTAGTCTACTATATATCTCTAGTAATCGGATGGGTGTTCTTGTGCCAGATGCCGTAAATTTGTTATTGGGAGCTAGTTTGAGTGTTACTGTGAAAGTTTTTTTGAAAGTACTGCAGCTGCTCTTATCCAGTCTCTCAAATTACTTAGTGAGTGTTCCACAGTATGTTTTATTGAGAAGATTTCTCTACAATAACATTGTAGGAATAGAGCTTAAGGCTTGGAGCGAGTGCCACAAGTGGGTTATTTGGCAAAAGAAGGAAATCTGCACTTCAGTGATTGTAACTAAAATATTTTAAGCGTCTGGAAATATTAGACCACTTTAAGAGCTGCTTGTATTTGGGTAGCCATGTAGCAGGCATGATGTAATTATGGATCTAGATCCCAAGCACACTCACCATTTACCCCCGTCTGTTGAATTTTTTTGGTTTTAATGATATGTCGACTAACAGCAAATGAGTGCCTACTATTCTTTTGTGAAAGTTCCTGCTACCTTCCCTGCATAAGCATCTCTTGGAAAGATGCAGGTACAGTTCTTTGATTTTGTTGCTTAATGAAAGATGTACAGTCATGTTTAATCATAAACTGATTTTGAATTGCTGGAATTAAACATATTAGACAGCCTTTCACAGAAATAGAAATGCTGTAGTGCATAAGTGTTAGTGAAGTGGTGCAGTAGTTAAGATGCTGGTTTATTTTTAGAAGGAATGGAATTCAAATCTCTTCCAAAATTGTTCTTGCAACTGGCTATGGATGCTTCCTGCTGTTCTTCCTATCTCCATTCTCTTTCATCGGAAGAAGCACTCCATCTCCAACATTGGCACTGATGAGACACCACAATTAGACACTGGGATCATATGGAAGAGGCTTCAGTACAGGCTCCCATGAGATGTCTTGATTGTTTCTTGGTTTTCTTGGGTAATATTGAATGCTGGCATGATTCATAAATAAAGTGATATCTAAGAGAGATGCTTTCTTTGGCTAATTCGTGTTATGATCAACTCAACTTCTTTTCAGATATTTTTTGATTTCTTACTTCATCACTCCAGCATAAAAGTAGAACTGTGGAAGTGGAAGATTTCCCATATGCAATCGCATGAGATAACGAATCAAATGCATACACTTTGAAATCCTAAAAAAGCACTTGAGGCCTTGTACTACCTGTAACTGCCACAATTACTGAAATGTGGTAGCTGTTGATTAAACTGTGTTGTGCTGTTAAGTTTCTGCCGTGGAGGTGTTTTTATTGACTAGGCTCAATAATTATTAAAACTTAGTGTGATCCTCACACATAGAGCAGCAGCACACAAAATATAAGAAATACCCTGAAGTGCCAAAGAAACTGGTATAGGCATACATATTCAAATACAGAGATAGGTAAACATGCAGAATACTGCATTGGAGTCGGCAACACCTATATAAGACAAGTGTCTGGCACAGTTGTTACGACTGGTTACTGCTGCTGCAATGCCAGGTTATCAAGATCTGAGTGAGTTTGATTGTGGTGTTATAGTCGGTAATCCTGTGATGGGACACAGCATCTTTGAGGTACATCTACATTCTACATTTATACTCCGCAAGCCACCCAACGGTGTGTGGCGGAGGGCACTTTACGTGCCACTGTCATTACCTCCCTTTCCTGTTCCAGTCGCGTATGGTTCGCGGGAAGAACGACTGTCTGAAAGCCTCCGTGCGCGCTCTAATCTCTCTAATTTTACATTTGTGATCTCCTCGGGAGGTATAAGTAGGGGGAAGCAATATATTCGATACCTCATCCAGAAATGCACCCTCTCGAAACCTGGCGAGCAATCTACACCGCGATGCAGAGCGCCTCTCTTGCAGAGTCTGCCACTTGAGTTTATTAAACATCTCCGTAACGCTATCACGGTTACCAAATAACCCTGAGACGAAACACGCCGCTCTTCTTTGGATCTTCTCTATCTCCTCCGTCAAACCGATCTGGTACGGATCCCACTTTGATGAGCAATACTCAAGTATAGGTCGAACGAGTGTTTTGTAAGCCACCTCCTTTGTTGATGGACTACATTTTCTAAGCACTCTCCCAATGAATCTCAACCTGGTACCCGCCTTACCAACAATTAATTTTATATGATCATTCCACTTCAAATCGTTCCGCACGCATACTCCCAGATATTTTACAGAAGTAACTGCTACCAGTGTTGTTCCGCTATCATATAATCATACAATAAAGGATCCTTCTTTCTATGTATTCGCAATACATTACATTTGTCTACGTTAAGGGACATTTGCCACTCCCTGCACCAAGTGCCTATCCACTGCAGATCTTCCTGCATTTCTCTACAATTTTCTAATGCTGCAACTTCTCTGTATACTACAGATCATCCGCGAAAAGCCGCATGGAACTTCCGACACTATCTACTAGGTCATTTATATATATTGTGAAAAGCAATGGTCCCATAACACTCCCCTGTGGCACGCCAGAGGTTACTTTAACGTCTGTAGACGTCTCTCCATTGATAACAACATGCTGTGTTCTGTTTGCTAAAAACTCTTCAATCCAGCTACACAGCTGGTCTGATATTCCGTAGGCTCTTACTTTATCAGGTGACAGTGCGGAACTGTATCGAACGCCTTCCGGAAGTCAAGAAAAATAGCGTCTACCTGGGAGCCTGTATCTAATATTTTCTGGGTCTCATGAACAAATAAAGCGAGTTGGGTCTCACACGATTGCTGTTTCCGGAATCCATGTTGATTCCTACATAGTAGATTCTGGGTTTCCAAAAACGACATGATACTCGAGCAAAAAAACATGTTCTAAAATTCTACAACAGATCGACGTCAGAGATATAGGTCTATAGTTTTGCGCATCTGCTCGATGACCCTTCTTGAAGACTGGGACTACCTGTGCTCTTTTCCAATCATTTGGAACCCTCCGTTCCTCAAGAGACTTGCGGTACATGGCTGTTAGCAGGGGGGCAAGTTCATTCGCGTACTCTGTATAGAATCGAATTGGTATCCCGTCAGGTCCAGTGGACTTTCCTCTATTGAGTGATTCCAGTTGCTTTTCTATTCCTTGGACACTTATTTCGATGTCAGCCATTTTTTCGTTTGTGCGAGGATTTAGAGAAGGAACTGCAGTGCGGTCTTCCTCTGTGAAACAGCTTTGGAAAAAGGTGTTTAGTATTTCAGCTTTACGCGTGTCATCCTCTGTTTCAATGCCATCATCATCCCGGAGTGTCTGGATATGCTGTTTCGAGCCACTTACTGATTTAACGTAAGACCAGAACTTCCTAGGATTTTCTGTCAAGTCGGTACATAGAATTTTACTTTTGAATTCACTGAACGCTTCACGCATAGCCCTCCTTACGCTAACTTTGACATCGTTAGCTTCTGTTTGTCTGAGAGGTTTTGGCTGCGTTTAAACTTGGAGTGAAGCTCTCTTTGCTTTCGCAGTAGTTTCCTAACTTTGTTGTTGTACCACGGTGGGTTTTTTCCGTCCCTCACAGTTTTACTCGGCACGTACCTGTCTAAAACGCATTTCACGATTGCCTTGAACTTTTTCCATAAACACTCAACATTGTCAGTGTCGGAACAGAAATTTTCGTTTTGATCTGTTAGGTAGTCTGAAATCTGCCTTCTATTACTCTTGCTAAACAGATAAACCTCCCTTTTTTTATATTCCTATTAACTTCCATATTCAGGGATGCTGCAACGGCCTTATGATCACTGATTCCCTGTTCTGCACTTACAGAGTCGAAAAGTTCGGGTCTGTTTGTTATCAGTAGGTCCAAGACGTTATCTCCACGAGTCGGTTCTCTGTTTAATTTCTCGAGGTAATTTTCGGATAGTGCACTCAGTATAATGTCACTCGATGCTCTGTCCCTACCACCCGTCCTAAACATCTGAGTGTCCCAGTCTATATCTGGTAAATGAAATCTCCACCTAAGACTATAACATGCTGAGAAAATTTATGTGAAATGTATTCCAGATTTTCTCTCAGTTGTTCTGCCACTAATGCTGCTGAGTCGGGAGGTCGGTAAAAGGAGCCAATTATTAACCTAGCTCGGTTGTTGAGTGTAACCTCCACCCATAATAATTCACAGGAACTATCCACTTCTACTTCACTACAGGATAAACTACTACTAACAGCGACGAACACTCCACCACCGGTTGCATGCAATCTATCCTTTGTAAACACCGTCTGTACGTTTGTAAAAATTTTGGCAGAATTTATCTCTAGCTTAAGCCAGCTTTCTGTACCTATAACGATTTCAGCTTCGGTGCTTTCTATCAGCGCTTGAAGTTCTGGTACTTTACCAACGCAGCTTCGACAGTTGACAATTACAATACCGATTGCTGCTTGGTCCCCGCATGTCCTGACTTTGCCCCGCACCCGTTGAGGCTGTTGCCCTTTCTGTACTTGCCCAAAGCCATCTAACCTAAAAAGCCGCCCAGCCCACGCCACACAACCCCTGCTACCGCTTGTTGCGTGTAGTGGACTCCTGACCTATCCAGCGGAACCCGAAACCCCACCACCCTATGGCGCAAGTCGAGGAATCTGCAGCCCACACGGTCGCAGAACCGTCTCGGCCTCTGATTCAGACCCTCCACTCGGCTCTGTACCAAAGGTCCGCAGTCAGTCCTGTCGACGATGCTGCAGATGGTGAGCTCTGCTTTCATCCCGCTAGCGAGACTGGCAGTCTTCACCAAATCAGATAGCCGCCGGAAGCCAGAGAGGATTTCCTCCGATCCATAGCGACACACATCATTGGTGCCGACATGAGCGACCACCTGCAGATGGGTGCACCCTGTACCCTTCATGGCATCCGGAAGGACCCTTTCCACATCTGGAATGACTCCCCCCGGTATGCACACGGAGTGCACATTGGTTTTCTTCCCCTCTCTTGCTGCCATTTCCCTAAGGGGCCCCATTACGCGCCTGACGTTGGAGCTCCCAACTACCAGTAAGCCCACCCTCTGTGACCGCCCGGATCTTGCAGACTGAGGGGCAACCTCTGGAACAGGACAAGCAGCCATGTCAGGCCGAAGATCAGTATCAGCCTGAGACAGAGCCTGAAACCGGTTCGTCAGACAAACTGGAGAGGCCTTCCGTTCAGCCCTCCGGAATGTCTTTCGCCCCCTGCCACACCTTGAGACGACCTCCCACTCTACCACAGGTGAGGGATCAGCCTCAATGCGGGCAGTATCCCGGGCAACCACAGTCGTAGTCTGATCGGGGGATGCGTGGGACGAGCTGGCCGTCCCTGACAAACCCCCATCCGGACCCCCACAGTGATGCCCATTGGCAACAGCCTCAAGCTGTGTGACCGAAGCCAACACTGCCTGAAGCTGGGAGCGAAGGGATGCCAACTCAGCTTGCATCCGAGCACAGCAGTTGCAGTCCCTATCCATGCTAAAAACTGTTTTGCAAAGAACGTCTGAACTAATCTACAGAAAGCGCAAACAGATCGACAAAATTTAAACGGTTATTAAAATACAAGATTGCCTAGTAAATGCAGTAATGCTGCTACTTGCGCACTGCTGACACTGCTCGGTAGTGAGTAAGTGCAGATTTTCCCTTACGACCATTTCGCAAGTGTCCCATGAATATCAGGAATCCGGTAAATTATCAAATCTCAGACATCGCTGCAGCCGAAAAAAGATCCTGCAAGAACGGGACCAACGATGACTGAAGAGAATCTTTCAGCGTGACAGAAGTGTGCAACCCTCCTGCAAACTGCTGCAGATTTTAATGCTGGGCCATCAACAAATGTCAGTGTGTGAACCATTCAATGGAACATTGTTGATATGGGCTTTCGTGTACCCTTGAAGACTACATTACACAAAGCTTTACATCTCGCCTGGGCCCATCAATATCTACATTGGTCTGTTGATGATTGGAACCATGTTGCCTGGTTGGATGGATCTCATTTCAAATTGTATTGAGTGGATGGACATATACAGTTATGGAGACAACCTCATGAATCCATGGACCCTGCAAGTCAGCAGGCGACTGTTCAAGCTGGTGGATGCTCTGTAATGGTATGCAGTGTGTAGAGTTTGTGAGATACGGGACCCCTGATATGATAAGACTCTGACAGGTGACATAGACATAAGCATCCTGTCTGATCACCTGCATCCATTCATGTACATTGTGCATTCTGATGGACTTCAGCAATTCCAGCAGGACAATGTGACACCCCACACGTCCAGAATTGCTACAGAGTGGCTCCAGGAACACTCTTCTGAGTTTAAACACTTCTGCTGGTCACCAAATTCCCCTGACATGAACATTGTTGATCACATCTGGGATGCCTTGCAATGTGCTGTTCAGAAGAGATCTCTACCCCCTTGTACTCTTACACAGCGTGCAGAATTCATGGTGTCAGTTCCCTCTAGCACTACTGACATTAGTTGAGTCCATACCACGTTGTGTTGCGGCACTTCCACTTGCTCGCGGGGCTCTACATGATATTAGGCAGGTGTACCAGTTTCTTTGGCTCTTCATTGTATAAACAGACACAATTTTCTTTTGTTAATAGCTCAGTAGCTGCAAAATGCCTCTGTGTTGTGGTGTAATTGCCTTAACGACTTTTTTTCACTTTGTTCCTTTCTTTCGAACTACAGTACAGTTACTACAGGACTTTCGTTTCCTAGATATTCATAGAGTATCACAAGGCCATTTAAAATTTTTCATTTGTTGTTGTTATATCAATCAGATTAAATTCTCCTTTGGTTTTAGGCATTGAAGAGAACATTATTTTTCTGAGAGTTTAGATCCGTGGCTTAGTGGCATACCTACCAGAGTGCCACCTGTGTCTACCATTTAGTAAGGAATGTTCACAGCCAGAAGCCTCAGTGTCGTGCACACATGTGAAGCAGGCAGGGAACCACACCATGGAGATGCACTCATCCTTCCTACAGGCAACTGAATGAGTTTAAAAGGGGTGAAATTGTGGCCTTCTGAGTGGCGGGATAGTTGTTTCGGAGAAATGTCACGCGAGTTGGATGTGCTGTATCAGTTGTGCAACAGTGCTAGTATCAGTGGGCCATGTGAACATTTTCACCTGTAGATGATGATCTGGACATCCATGCAACACAGATGCCCGCCAGGATCATTGTATTGTAAGGGCAAGAGTGACAGATCACACAGGTACCAGGCATGTCAATACAGACTGATGTCAACAGTTCATAGGCAGTGGGAATGTGGGCATGCACACCTCTAACCCATCTTCTACTTGTGCCTCAGCATCGACATGCACGGCTCAACTGGTGCCATCAGAGGACCACTTGGAATATGGAATGACACACAGTGTCCTTCAGCAATGAAAGCAGATTCTGCCTACATAGAAGTGATTGTTGTTTGTGTGTACAACATAGACGTGGTAGTGCTCTCTTATATTCATCCAAGGCGCTGGCCCCATTCCTGGCCTTGGGTGCATTGAGCTAAAACTCTCGTTCACCTTTGATGTTTCTGGAGGGAACACAAACCAGCATGCAATACACGCAGAATGTTGTTAGACCCATCCCTTTAGTGTTCTTATGACAGGAAGATGATGTATTGTATCAACAGGATAGCACTTGCCCACACACCGAGCATGCAACTCAATGTGTTGTGCAAGATATGCAACAACTTGCCAGCATGATCTTTGGACTTGTCTCCACTTTAGCACGTGTGGGATACAAAGAGCTCGGATGTGACTTGTGAGACTTGTCAGATAACTTCTCTTACAGAACTATGTGAATAGGTCAAGAAGGTGTGGTGTAATGTGTCCCAAGACATTATTTGCCATCTTAATGATCAAGTGGATGCCAGAGTCAGCACCTTGATTACTGCCATGGAAGTTACACCACGTATTAATGTGGAAGTTTCGGAATGAGTGGATTATTGTGACAGTTGCAATGAAAAGGTATATGCTTCGTACTTGGAAGAACCATGCGTTTCCGTTTATATGAAAGATAAAAGTTTTTGCAACAAACCGTAGCTTGTATTAGCTCTGTTTTGTGTATGGCTAGTTGCTTCTGCTAATCATCTGTGGCATGCAATTGAAATTAGTACAGTCTCTCTCATGTAGTCCATTTTATTTTGTTGCTGGTCAGGTAATCTGTGTTACCTATGTTCTGACTGGGCTGTGGCAAATGCTCTTTTTTTTTTAAAATACAGAAAACACTATTTGCCATATGTGCTGTAGGGGTTGTGTGTTGTGTGATTCCAATTTTCAGTGTTCACATTGATGGTGACACTTTTTACCATTTTTTTATACCTCAGATAATTTTTTTTTCTTCCTTTTTGTGATTTGTCAGCTTGTTTAACTTCACCTTCCCTGTACTAGATATCTATCTAATCATCAAAATTTTGGATCCTTTAGTTTTGCCACTGAAGATATGGTTCCTCTGAACAACCTGTGGGTGATTTCCTTCCCCATTCTGGTTCAGTCAGAGCTCCATTTGTAATGTCTTCAATACCAATGAGATGTTAAACTCTAATGTTTCTTCCTTCTTCCCATTCTGAGCAGCAGCTAAGGTAATGTTCAGCTATTCTCTTAGCTGCTCCAATCCACTATGTACAACGTTCCCGTTACTGAGAGAACAGTTTTAAGCAGTTACACATTAACACTTGACTTAATTAATTTTACTTTTTATGCAAATATCTTTTGCTGCTGGTGGAATTGTTGATCTAATCTTTTACGTTATAATTCCAGTATCAAGAGGAACTTTTTGCATGAAATGTATTGATTATGCAGTTACAGATGTTGCCAAGGTTTCTTGGTTACTACTATATATTTGCCTTAGGTTAAGACAACAATACACTCAGGGGGCTCACAGTTCTTCCGTGAATTCGTGCGTGGCGCACGCAGGGTTCCGAGCTGTTGCAGCCCGTTCTTCCTTTCTGGGCTGCATTTCCTTCCTTCACCTCTTCCTTCTCTGCCCTAGCCCCACTAGGTCACCAGCACATGTAGCCAGTCCTTATGGTGGGGCTGTCATTTACCCATGTGGCTGAGCCCCCTGACAACACAGGGATCACACTACTGATACCTGAACTGTTGCCTCCCTATGTATGCCAGGGAGTGGTTGCTTGTCATCCTAGAGCATTGGAAATTCCAGGAAAAGCCTCCGTGTCAGATTGCTCTTGCTGTGGCTGGGTGGTGCCCATGGTGATAGCCCTGATTGGTGTGGGTGGTATCAGGGCTGGTGCTTGACGCAGGAAGCATATCAAGTTACAAAAATTTGGACGTTTTCTGACAGCCATCTCTCTGAATGGTACCGTACCATTGAATGATGCTTAGTATGACCCTGCAGCCTGCCCTTCGCTGGCTACATCATGGGAGGAGGGCCAGGCTCGCCGTCTTGGGATGAAACACATTCCCCGCTAGCTGGTCTGTATTAGGACAAATGGGGACACATTCACTGCCACAAAGCCAATGTTTTTTTGTGGAGAATATCAAGGACAAGTTTGTCGAAGTGGAGTCCATCGGTAAGATACGGTTGGGCTCCCCATAGATCAAAGCTGCTTCTGCAACTCTGTGTGCTTGTGATTTTCTTGGCAATGTTCCATTGTCTATTAACTCTCAAGAGTGTGTGAATATGGTCCAGGGAGTAATTTTTCATAGAGACATCATCCTTTGAACTGACGAGGAACTCTAGACGAATCTGGAGCCAAGCGGCATTCATTTTGTTAGACACGTATAGAAGGGCCATAAAGACAAGTGCTCCAATACTGGTGCCTTTATTGTGGCTTTCTAGGGTGATATCCTCCCAGAGAATGTGTAACCAAAGTGACGTGAAGCCACACCTCACGTTACCCGTGAGGTGCTTTCGGTGCTTGTGTTTGGGGCATATGTCTACTTGTTATATGGTGGACATTCTGTATGGTGACTATGGGGACCCACTGTGTGAGGGAAACCCCTGTGTTCTGTCATCTTTGTGTGTAAATTGTTATGACCACCCTCTCCAGATTGTTCAGCTTTCAAAAAGAAGAGACGACCCAAGAGTATAAGTCTCTGGATCGCCTATCTAATATTGAGATTCATCAAAAATATGACTGACTCCACCCATTGTTGATGTCTTCTACTTTTGCCACTGCTACATCCTTTCCCCCCTCCACCTTTTCCTTACCCCGGTCCCATACCCCTTTCCTCTCGCCCTCCCCTGCGGTTCCTCCTTGCCTTTTCCCCAAACCGGCAGCTCCCATCCATTCCCCTCGAGGAACTCGTCGCCGACCTCCTACTCCTCCTCCTTGGGCAGAGAAGAAATCCTGTGTCCAATCTGGACATTGCTGCCACCTGTTTTCTTACTGATAACACCTCCTCCCTCCCTGTGAGGGAGAAGCAGGTCAATTCTAAAGAGAAGGCATCCCCAGGCTTCACCCCCTCCTTCTCACACCTCACCTCAACTTCTTTATACCTAACTTGGGCTCTTGCCACACAATAATCCAGTGGAATTGCAATGGATGTTACCGTCACATGCTGGAAATTCAACAACTTATTACCTCTTATTCTGCATTCTGCCACTTCAAGAAATGCACTTCCTTGATTGACCCCTCTCAAAAGTTTTGTGGTTATTGGGCATTCTGTCGAAACCTTGCCTGCCCTGAAGTAGCATCTGGAGGGGTCTTTAATTCAAACCAATGTCATCAGTGACTGGATCCCACTTCATACCAGGAAGCAACAGCAGTACGATTGCAGACGACCCCAGCAATCACCATTTAGAATGTCTACCTCTCCTGGTAGGCCAATTCCTTATGTTGTACTGACCACCTTAACAGCAACTCCCACCCCCGTATCTCCTCCTTGGGGACTTTAATGCATGCCACTTCGATGAGTAGGGGTCTTCTAATTGACCAACTTATTACAGATTGATGGGTGTCTCCTCATTGATGGTTCCCTACCCTCTTCAGTGCTGCTCATGGCACCTTTTCTGCTGTTGATTTCATGATCTCCCCTGCTCTTGTTAGTTTCACTACACTGGTCACCTTTGTGACAGTGACCACTTTTTGGCGATTCTATCGTTACTTTGCCGCCACCTGGCATATAGGCCCCTTATTAAGGATCATATTAAGCAGAGTAAAAAGAAATGCTGGGAGTGCTATGTTTCCTTCGTGGGGACTTATACCTCTTCATTCCAGGTTTGGTCCAAGCTCTGTAGCCTTCTGGGGTGCCAGCAACAATTAGCTGTCGAGGGTCTTATTCTGCAGGGTGCTCTACCTACTGATCCACTCGTCCTTGCAGCACACCTCATGACACACTTTGCGACAGCATTGTTATCTGCTCCCTACCCTGCTACCTTTATCTGGCAGAAATGATGATTTGAAGAAACCCCCCTGTTCCAACCCTTGCCAAGCTTAAGCCTATAATGAACACTGAATGGGTATTCTTTCAGTCTCTTACCTCTTCACATGACTTGACCCCAGGCATAGATTCCATCTACAATCAGATGATTCACGCTTGGACGTTACCTAGAGGCAACATGTACTCAGGGTCTTTAACTGCATTTGGCTCGCAATGGCGAGACAGAATAGTTATCCCTGTACTTAAGCCATGGAAGAACCCAGTGTCTCTCAAAAGCTACCACACAATTATCCTGATGAATATACTTCGTAAACTGCTTGAGAGGGTGGTTAGCTTCAGATTATGTTGGGTACTCGAATCTCGGGACCTTTTGTCCTGATGTCAGTGTAGCTGCTGGGAAGAACAATCAACAACTAACTATTTACTCGGGTGGGAAACAGCAATCAGACAGGATTTTGCTAAACGCTGATACCTTGTTATGGTCTTCTTTGAACTACGTAAGGCGTATGACACAGTTTGGCGCGGTAACAGTTACCCCATTGACTGGAGCTTTTGTAACCCCCTCCCCGCCCCCTTCAAATTTTTATCCGCCAGTTTTTATCACACCAGTGCTTCCAAGTTAGAGTTGGCATTTCACTCAGCACCCCTTGGATCCAGGAGAAAGGTATCTCATGGGGTTCTGTGTTAAGTGTCACGCTGTTCCTCGTCGCCACCAATGAGCTTGTACCCTCTGTTGGGCCTCTGGTTAACCCGTCATTGTATGTTGACAATTTTGCATCTGGTGCAGCTCTCACCCGGTAGCATAAGCTGAATGCAGCTCAAGTGTTCCATCTGACAGTCCACTGCCTGGGCCCTTACCCATGGCTTCCAGTTTCCTCCCTCCAAAATACGAGTTATTCATTTTTGCTGTTGACCCACAATACACCCCGGTTCATTTAGGCAACCAGCGCCTAGAGGCTGTAGCACAGGCCCGTTTCTTGGGCCTTATTATTGATAGAAGCTTAATGCTCTCCGCCTCCTGACCCACACATCATGGGATGCAGACTGTGCTACTCTTGTCCATCTTTACCATGTTCTGGTTTCAAGACTAGGTTATGGTTGTCACTCTCACGACTCAGCGGCTTCTTCCACTCTGAAACTACTTAACTTATTTATCATTATGGAGTGCGTCTGGCTATCAGTGCCTTTCGCTCTAGTCTCATCGACAGTCTCCCCAAAGAACCAGGTATTCCCCCTCCACAAATATGACAGAGCCAACTCCTGGTTTCTTAACGCAGTTGCCATTCGGCAATTCCTTGACCATCCTGTATACCCCATCCTCTTCGCAAATGAGGGACGTCTTCCTCCTGGCACCCGCCCTCGTGTGGGATTGCTGGTTGGAAGGTCTCTCACTTCCCTTGTCAGGATCTTCATCTCCACTACTGGAATGTGCCCCTTGTATTTCCTCTGCATCCTCCGCAGATGGTGCCCACACCGTGGATTATAACTGACCTATTCCAGGGTCCTGATGTCTCTGTTGCCCCTATGATATAACAATGTCTTGTACATTCCACCCTTGAAGAGTTCCAGGGTGCTACTATCTTCTGCACTGATGGTTCTAAAATAATAGATAAGACGGGATATCTGTTTACATCTCCTACTGGCATGGGGCACCATTTACTGCCAGAATCATGTTGTGTGTTCACAGCAGAGGTGCCAGCCATTAACAGTGCCTTCCACTTTGTTACTCAGGTGTCCCTCCACAGTTTTTTCACATATGTTGACTCAATGAGGAGTCTGCAGGCTATATACCAATGCTACTCTCGTCACCCTTTGGTCTCTTCTATCCCTGACCTCATCTCTGCCCTTGGCTGTGCCATGTGCTCTGTTGTCTTTCTCTGGGTCCGAAGTAGTGTTGGCATCCCAGGGATTGAACTGGCTGGTTGTTTGGCTAGAGAAGCAGATACTTAACCCTATTCCCTTTCATGATTCCAGGTGCCGATATGTGGATACACATCAAATCGCTGTTTGTCAAAAAGTGGAATGACATCAAGTGCACTGCTGCTCTCAGTAATAGTCTCCTTACAATCAATGAGACTGCCACAGTTTGGTGTTCTTCTTTCCTCTCCTCTCGGATGGAGTCCACTATTTTATGCCATCTGTGTGTTGGTCATGCTAGGCTCACCCATTGTTTTCTCTTGTGTAATGAGCCATCCCCGCAATGTGGCTGTGGAGCCAGATTGACAGTATCCCATATATTGGTGGAATGTTTTCTTCTTTTCGTCCTTCATACAAGGTATAGCTTTCTAGATCCCTTATCTTTAAGATTAGCAGACGATTCATGGGTGGTTGAACTGGTCCTCAGTTTCCTCTGTTAAAGTAGTTTTTATTTCCATTATAAGGTTTTACTTTACTCATGGAGCAGAGATAGGGTGGTTGTAGTTTGGGCCTCAGTTCGCGTTTCCGTATAATGCATCAAGAACATCAAAATAGTATTTGGATGTATGCAGACTGAAGCGATAAATGAAAATCTGTGCCAAGGCTGAGATTCGAACCCAGATCTCATATGCACTAGGCAGATGCGCTAACCACTGTGCCGAGCTGGCACAGTGGATTTGCACAACTGCATGGACTTTCCTAGCATGCCTCCCTCCTCAGTCCATGCAGTTGTGCAAAGCCTCTGTGACAGTGTGGCATAGTGGTTAGTGCATCTGCCATGTTAGCTGGAGACCCGTCTTCAAATCCCAAACTTGGTATAAATTTTTATTCGTCATTTCAGTCTGTGTGTATACATGATAGAAGTCTAAGACTTGAAAATATGTCTGGAATCATATATTTTCATTTCATTAAAATATTATTGATCCGCATGTCTCATTACGAAAGTGATGATAGATAAATGAACATTTAACTCTCTGACCTACAAGAGTGATGCCAGCTAATATTTCGGATATATTTGGTAACTTATAAAGCCTATGCATCACTCAGATTATGATTTTTCAATGTGGAGCTGTTGCTGTGCATTTTTAAACATTGTCATACACGAAGTATAGAAAATAATTCAAAGTTCGCACACTTGTAGCAACAGCTATTGGTCAGGTAACATCAAGAGACATGGTGTTAAAAGAAAGGAAGAGGGAAACAGCATTGCAGTAGAAGTTTTTTCAGTACATGGCTCATCCAGTTTTTTGCTGTCAAAAATGTCCCACCTACTATGAATATAGATTAGAAACAAAAGATAATAAACTGTGTGTGCATGTTGATGAAAACCTGAAAACCTAACAAACCAAGCAGTATGGTGGTACATGTCGGCAAACAGCAACCAATTGTAACTCAGTGTTGTAGAAGATGGCTTGTAACTTTGTATCTGTTCCTGCAGCCGGAAAAGATTTGTTTTGACAGTCACATCTTCTTCAAATTTGCACAATGGGGTGGTTGTATATGAGGTACCTTACAGCATTTGTGAGTCTATTGGAGCTCTAAGTTAGGATTGAGCACCAGGTTTATTTTGGCATAATCTTTGCCTTTGTATTTGGTAGTCTCTTGCCACCTACATACCACTACTCTGAGTGTTGATTTAAAAATGTTTGAAAGATATATAGCTGTTAATTCCAGGTGTCCCCTTACTCCATCATACACTGCTGGTTGTCTGCTGTTTCATTTTCAGGTATGCCACAGTGTTTTTACCCAGCATGGTAATTTCCTGATACTATCTGTGCCTGTCTCATCAGATTCATGATGTCATATGCTGTTGGATGGTTGGATCTTCTTCTGTGCAGATGTCTTAGTAGTTCCACCACTGATTTGGAATGAAAAAGGACAATAGAACTCAGAATCCAAGAGCTGCCCAGTGTATTGAAGGGCTTGAAAAATAGCCTAAAGCTCAGTTGTCATAATTGTGAGTTCCCTAGGGAGCTTGAATTTCATTCCAGTGTGGCAGCTGGTATCCCATTAAGCACAACCACATCCATCATTATTCTTTGAAACATTGGTGTAGATGAATCTGATATTGTTGTCTGGAGAGGCTCTCCATCAAAATGCAATTATGAGTGTTACCACAACTAATCCTCACTTTGTCAAAGAGTTTTCTTTCCACAAATGAAAGTAATTAGAATTACATGTGGAGTTCACACATGAATCCCTTCAAGGTGTCTATTTAAATTTTTAGGTATATTAATGACAGCCTTGCAGTGCATTTATTCTCATGAAATTAATTATTGACAATACATTCCTTTTTGAGAGTCATAGAGATATTCACCAACACAAGAATAGAGTAAAAACTGCACTTTCCTCTAATGAATCTAACTTTGACGCAGAAAAGAGGGCAATACTGTTGATAATCTGCATATTCAACTAAAGTGCCTGACTATAGCCAAAAACGTTTCACTGACTGTGGAACTAACTAAAATATTATGATGAAAGAGTGCTTCAAGGAGACATATCTTGCACTCTACCTGAATTAGATGAGCAGTGAGAGTCCACAGCACATGGTCTCGCAGTCACATTCTCGCTTCCCGAGCATGGGGTCCTGGGTTCGATTCCCAGCGGGGTCTGGGATTTTCATCTGCCTCGAGATGACTGGGTGTTTGTGTGGTGAGATTGGACTGAGCAAAGGTTGGGAATTTGTGTGGGCGCTGAGAACCATGCAGTTGAGCGCCCCACAAACCAATCATCAGCATCAGAGAAGTGGTAAGACATAGTACTGAAGGATGAGGGCTTAGATCCCCATACAGTCTTCCTGAGTTATGTTTTTCTTGATTCTTTAAATTGCTTGAAGCAGTAGTTGGAATGGCTTAAAAAAAAAAAAAAAAAAAAGGCAATGGCTGTTTTCTTCCCCAACCCCAGTTTGCGTTAAACCTCATTGCAGTTAGTGTTACACCCTAATCTACCTTACGACCTTGAAATTTAAGGAAGGAAAATTTAAATTTGGTGCCATAAAAGCAATAAAATCTGTTTAGAAAATTACTTTGTTGGGACTCCAGTCCAAATCCATATCCAAAACAATGGTACATGAATGTAACAAAAGTTATTTTCGAGATATTTAAGATGGAATTATTCTCATCCCCAGTATCATATCCTTGATTTTTATTTTATTTATTTATATTTTTTAAGTTTGTTGTTCACAATTGAAATATTATTAAGTTGTGCTGAAGTATCACACTTGTAAGCACATGTATGTTGAAAATAGAAATTCTCATCGGCAAATTACCCATGCTTATGTGATATAGTGGTGCATAGCACTTGGTATCGATCACATAAAGGAGAGATATTGGTAGGCGGAATGTACCTAGAAATTTCAAGTGTTTGTGGAAGTGATTAATCACTTATAAATATCATAAGATGTCAGGACACACAGTAATAAAATTAGGCTAAATCTTCCAGCATCCATGTTTTCTCTAGTTTGCTACAATCAGTTATGGTAAATTCTGGGATTGTTGCTTTAAAGAGTACACAGTTGGTGTCCCTTCTTTCCCACACCAGAGCTTGTCTGTCTCTTATTGACCTTTCATTGAAGGAACATGAAACCCTAATTTGCCTTCTGTCTGTCCAACCTTATTTCCGCTGTTGGAATTTCTTATTCCTGTGGTGACTTGTCTTCACTCTTTTATTTTGCTATCCCCATTTTATTCCTCTTTTTGCATGTTTAGGGCTACGACCTTTTTCCGGTGACTCAATTTTTCATTAAATTTGCCTCCTATGTAGTAGTTTGTGCACAATTATCAGGCTAGCCTTCAACAGTAAAAACATTTGGTCTTCTCATCTATACTTTATTTTTTGCTCTTTTAATTCACTTTATGTGAACCCTTCACATACTATTGTACATCTTTTTCTGCCTTATGCTGTATAAATACAATCTCGTTAATGCTTACATCTAAGAGTGTGCATTAAATTATCCTGTGGCTCTCACTGCCATGGATGTCAACGTTCAATTCTCTAGTGTTTGCTAAACTTGTGTAGGTGTTTGTGATTCCTACATATCATTATTAGTCTATCATTTGCCTATTGTGTGCAGAATTGATAAATGGTAATGTTATGGTGTGTATTGGTTGTGCATGCACCCAGACTTATTCGTACTGTCACTTGCCCAAGTATTTGATAGAAGCAGAGGAATGGTTTCCCATTCTGCCATGAATACTGACTATAATAATTATTCAACAGTTCTTTGCAAAAAGACTCTAATTGGCCCTTCCAAACTGGCCAAGAAACTTTCATGGAAATTTCTATAACTTTTTATTGATCAGACTTACAGGTTCCAACATCAGAGGCACCTTAAGGGAGTGGTAACTACCTAATCCAACAATTATTCCCTTGGGGTCTTCTTAGAGATTTGAATGTTCACACCACCTCTTGTGGGGAAAAATACCTCTTTATCTGGTCGTGGCCTTCAGATTGATAAGCTTCTTTCCAATCTTGATCTGTCTCTCCTCAGTGACGTCCCCCTCCCCCCCTCCCCCAAGGGTTCTCAAATCCCTTTTTTTTTTTTTTGAGTATATGCTTGGCCACCACAGGACTCCAACCCTTGCAGTGCTACTGCCCTTTTTGGTGCTGCAAGTCTATCCTTCTGCTATTCTTCTTTCCTCTCTCTCTTTCCATTGGATGGCTTTCTTAGTGCCAATTGTGCTTGGATCTGGTTTGTGATTGTGGGCATTTGTTGTTGTCCTTTCTAGCATTCTACAACTTTTCATTCTTAACTATATGGTTGACTTGTTGGGCTCGACTTGCTATTTCTTGTCCAAATTTTACAGAACTGCAGATCATGTGGGGAAGGTCGCCCAGTGCGGCATACATTCCACACTTTGTGCCTTTCTTGCAAATGTACTACACCCAGAACCCAGCACAGTAGCCATTCTGTGTGTGTGTGTGTGTGTGTGTGTGTGTGTGTGTGTGTGTGTGTGTGTGAGTACCTGCATGGTGCTAGCTTGAGTTGGAAACTCCCCACGCAAGCCAAGGTGTATGTGCCTGTCACGGCTGAGACATGGGGACTCCGGGCAATGGTTTAATGACTAGGCCCCCACCCCACCGTAACCACACCCCTAACCACCCACCACCACCATTTGCTGGTGCCATAATGGACCAAAGACATTGCAATAGCTATCCATTATCGATAACAAGCAGTGCAATGATTCAAATGACGTCATTCACAAACCAACCATATCACTTGTAAATGGCTTTGTGCTAAGGTTCATTGTCTAATTGAATGCAGTAAGAAGGAATCTGGAAGCACTATGCCTCCTCCTTGGGGACGAAAGTCTTTCTCAGTCATGGTCTTATGTACTGCCAGTGTTCACCAAATTTTCCAAGTCATGTCCTTCAGAGTGGTTTCACAACAAGTCATTGCTTCTTGCAGAATGCCGTGCGACCAACTTTGCGATGGTATCAGCATCTTCTTTCTGTTTGACTACCTTTCCATTCACAAGATGAAGACAACCTCTTAGGTTTTACTCCCCAGCAGGTTGAATCCTATACTGAACCCTACTGTGACTGGGAACTAATTCAGGCTCTTGTCTCATGCCACAACACACCTAAGACCCTGAGTCAATTTGCAGTCAGACGATCCAACGCCTAAATGTTCCTCAAAGTCAACATCATGTCAGGGTCTCCAACTGTCTTTGGCTCCAACGTGCCTTTCCCTCGCAGTATTGAGATAGCATAATTGTCCCAAGCCTTAAACCAGACAAGAACGCAACGTTTCTAGACAGATACTAGCCAGTTAGCCTGATCAACATACCCTATAAGCTGCTTGTAAGAATGGTTACCCACAGATTACGCTGGGTCCTCGAATCTTGGGGCCTGTTGTCTCCCTATCAGTGTGGTTTTTGGAAGGGATGATCCACAACAGACCATCTGCTTAGTTTGGAAACACAACGCGACAGGATTTTTCTAAATGGCAATATCCTGTTGCAGTCGTTTTTTGACCTGCATAAGTCGTACCATACCGCTTGGTGTCATTACACACTCCACAACTGGGGCCTCTGAGGCCTCCTATATTGATTTTTATTTGTTGTTATCGCACCAGTCGTTCTGGGTAGTCAGCACTTCTCAGCTCCCCTTAGGTCCAAGAGAATGACATCTCAAAGGGCTCTGTGTTGAGTGACGCTGTCTTCCTCATTGACTTTAATGGGTTAGTGGCCTGTGCTGGGCTGCTGGTCACCCCTGCATTATATTGCCACAATTTTTGGCTCTCTGTAGCCTCTGCCGAATGCCAGCCGTAACGTGCCATCCAGTGGGCCCCTGCATGAGCACTTTCCCATGGTTACCAGTTCTCTCCTACAAAAAGTGCCTCATGCATTTCCGCCATATCATGGTCCATCGTATTCCGGAACTCTTCTTAGGTACCCAGCAGTGGGACATAGTAGCACAACCTGTTGCTTAGGCCTCCATTTTGATGTAAAGCTGACTTGGCTGCCCCATATTCATCACCTGAACATTAGCTGCATGCGGAAGGTTAACGCTCTCTGCTTCCGTGCCCACAAATCTTAGGGTGTCGATTGTACTACACTTATCTGTAGTTACTGGACCCTGGATTCGTCCCAAATTGATGATGGTTGCTGGGTTTGTGGTTTGGCGGCTTCTTCAGCTTTGAGACTATTAGACGCAGTCCACCATTGTGGTGAGTGTCTGGCCAGTGGTGGCTTTCTTGTAGACCTATATACAATCTCCTTGACAAAGTGGGGATCTTCCCTCTTCAGATGTGATGTTACCAAGTTTTGATCTCCTATGCAATCGCCTGTTGACAATTCCCTGACCATTTCACGTATCCCATTCTCTTTACATACTAGAAGTGTGGTCATCCTGATTCTTACCCTTAAGTGGAATTACCAATTGGAATGCACCTTGCTTGCCTCTGCCAAGATCTCCGTCTCCCCTCCACGGACTATGCTCCCCATGCTTTCTCGCCCTCTCCCCCTTGGATGATGCCCAGGCCATTGATTAAGACTGATATCTTCCAAGGTTCTAAAGTTTCGATCGTCTCTATGAGCTTCCAGCGTCTGTTAGTCCAGTGAAAGAGTTCCAGGGGTGCTACCGTCTTTTACACAAACGGCTCTAAAACTGGATCAGTCTGAATAAGCTTTTACGTCTCGTGTCACTATGGAATACTATTGGCTGCTGGGAATATGTAGTACGTTTACAGCAGAGTTGACAGCTGTTAGCGGAGCCATCCAGTTTGATGGGCCTTGCTTGACCATGTTTGAGTATAGACGGACTTAGTGAGCAGTCCATAAGCTATTTATAGATGCTATTCTTGTCACGCTTTGGTCCGCACTGTTCGTGACCTTCTCCCTGACCTTCATCATGTTGCCTGCTCAGTTGTCTTTCTCTGGGTCCGAAGTGATGTGGGTATCCTGGGAAATGAACTGGCCGACCGTTTGGTTAGTGGAGCATTTGCTTGTACCAAGTTCACTTTGCCAACCCCAGGTGCGGAGTTGTGGCTGCACGGAAGACCTGTGCTCTCTCGGAAGGGGAATGACAGCTACTGGGCTACTGTCCATCTTATAAACGTCATACAATAAAGGAGACCACTGCAGCATGGTGGTCTTCTGTCCGCTTCTCCTGGAAGGAATCCACAGTCCTGTGTCATCTCTGCATTGGTCATACCAGGTTAACCCATAGCTTTCTTTTGTGTAACAAGCACCCCCACATTGTGGTTTGGGGCGTCATATTTTGGTGGAATGCCCCTTCTTTAGGATGTCCTTGCTAAGTCTGTACATTGCCTCTAATATTGGCGGACGATTCACGGATAGTTGAACAGGTTCGTCGTGAATGTGGTTTTTATTCTCAGTTATAAGATTTTAATGTACTTCTGGAAGAAGGGCAGAGTGGTCGAGGATGGGGCGAGACTTGCTGTGTGCTAGATCTGGGGAATCTGTGACGCTATCTTCTTGAACATGCTACTCTTTCGCCGAAAGTGGTTAGTGTAATAAAATTCTTAAGGTCCTAAATGTGGAATTTTTGTAAGAAAAGCGACCTCGATCTCATAGACCCTCCCTAAGTAATTTAGAGTCTGTATTCGAGGAAGTCTTTACCACAATTGTGGTGCCACCGTTTCATATTTTCCTGTGGATTTCGGAGAATAAATGTGTGTAAATTGAGTAGAATACGGAGAATTTTATTTTTGGAGTTATCTTTCGACTATACTCCAATATTCCTTTCGGCTTATAGTCCAGTATTCACGAACGGAACGATGGCGGTTCGCTTTAGTCGAGGCACCTTTCCGGCTTATATTGTTGACGGTTCCAAGCGACAGTTTAGCTAGAGCACACACGTACTTTGCGCTTCATGTAAGCGTGTATCCTGCAAATTAAGATTCTCACTTGCTTGTGTAAAATTTTTCACTTACCGGCATCAGCCATGACAACTTGCAACAAATGGAATAAAAATTCACTAAATAACTCGCTACGATCAAGCTTAATGTTCGCATTGGGTACGATATTTACAGCAGAGCGTTCAGAAAGTTGTCGGAGAATGCGTGACGTAGGTGCGCAGAACGAACATAAACTCGACGCCATCGTTTGTGATTCCGACTATAGACTTTTCACATATCACCGTATCAAGAGTGTGCCGTCAGCTCTTGGATTCAGAAAAAAAACAACCGCCACCACCAAAAACAACTGCCATGGGCAACAACGTATTGACGATTGAGGTAGTTATCAGGAATCGAAGATTGTGACAGCGGATAGACCAGCTACAGTAAAGTGAAACATATGCCATTTCCGTTCTGGACACCAACTGTTGAGCAGCCATCATTCTGATCCATCTCCAGGAACAGGCACTACTCGTTCCGTTCCCGTTGTTCCTGCCATTGCAGGGCACAGAGATTAGCAGCAAGGGTGCAGTAACATGCCGTCGCACGCTCGAAGCATGAATGTCACCTGGAATCGAAGTACTACTTATAGCACCCACCAGGCAAGGCGAAATATCATGTTATACACAAACGTGTCAGAATCGTTTGAGGAATACTTCACGGAAATGAGTGCTCGGGTGCGTTTCAAGGTCAGCTGGTAATCTGTTTGTGCGCAAATGAGACGCCATGAAGTGCGCGCTAGACCCAACTCCGAACCAAGTCCGTGCGCTGCGGCAGCGATTCAGCGGTCGTGGATCGGTGTCTGGAGGTATCTGTGACGAGAAACGTCGCCGGTGTCACCAGGGCGAACACGGGTGCCGATGGTATCGTGTCCCTGATTCAGCTGCTCCTGAGAGTTCGATGTGCAACTTTTTGAGGACGAGGGCACGTATTGAACGAGTTAACCTTTCCATCGTTTCAGCGTGAACTTTTAATAAGTATAACGACAGCAGTAATAGTGAATGAGTTGGTTACCCGATTAAATAGAAGAAAACATCTAACATTACTTCTTCGAATTTCTGTACAGGTACCATGTGAACAATGATTTCACTGACAAACGATACTTTCTGGTATTCATTGCATTGCGTGTACGCGTTTTCTTTTTTTTTTTCGTCGTTAAAATGCTTATTTTTCTGCGAAACCTAAAGCCGACATTGGCGTCTCATACAAAAAGCCCTGTTTCATTTGCGAATGGCTCACGGGAAGAATGAATGTTGGTAAGGTTCTCTACGTCTAGGCACTAATTTCTCAGCTTGATGATTTTGTGAGACGTTTGAGTAGAAGTAATATGTTGTAGATTCGTTTTGGAACGGACGCACTCGAAATTTCAGCAGTAAACATCTCCGTTACGCATACCTCTCTTGTAACGTCTGCCGCTGGAGTTTGTTGAGCATCTCTGGTAAAAGATCCCGTGACGAAAACTACGGTGCTCTTCGTTGGATATTTTCTGTATCTTCTATTCATACTACTTGATAAGGATCCCAGACTGATGAACAATACTCAAAAAACATCGAACGAGTGTTTTGTAAGCCACTTATGTTCGGGAATAAGCTTTATTACCATAAGATTTTTCGCAATAAATCTCAGCCTGGCATCTGCTTTTCTTACTATTTGCATCTTTACTGTGAATTCGTGAGCGATATGAAGCTTTAATGTCATATCGTTTGATAAACACTCATTACTCATCCAAAGGTTTAGTTCAGTGCTTAATTGTCGTTACCAGTCTCCAACTGTCTCTACCACCTTTTCGATCTGGGAATCGCTGAAGTGGCGTTGCAACAATCAAGTTTCAAAACCACCCGTCGAGTGTTGTCCCATACAGCTGATTGAGTTCCAGCTGTTGTGATTTACAAAACAAAATTACAGTAAGGACAACTAACAACTCGCCATGTGAAGACAATTGTTAAGTCAGTCTAATTGGCCAGGAGGTACTCACATCCAAAAAAGTCCTTAAATCTTATTCTGTACTTCTAGCTAGTTCTTAGCAAGCTCTCAACACCAAAGTTCTGGACTCAGATTTGGGAAGAATTGGACCCATATCTTACCACTATCAACGTAGTACAGGTCTGCTCCGCTAAGTCATATGCGCGTGATCGTGTAGTCTTGTTGTTAATCAGAAAAAAAAGTTGTTCTCGTTTTCCGACAAGTACGGAGCTAATTGGGAATGACATGGTAGGAGTCGTCATGGACGTTACAGTTATCTTACACCTACGGCTACACCCTGCGAATCGCCCTGAAATGCATGCCAGCTGGTAGTTTTTTTTCCCACCACACTTGTTACTTTTTGTTTCACTCACGGATGAAGTTTCAGAAGAATGACCGTATGCCTCGGGCTGGCTAACTGTATAAATGTATCCACATTATCTCTACAACATTTAGGTTTAGAACCTCGATGACTGAAGAACGTTCGTCGCCGAAAGAAGGTTCTCGAAGTTCCCTAAGCATATTATCGCAAAATACACGCTCTTTGATTAATAATATCCGAACACCATATTAGTAGATATTATGGGATGGGTGGTCCCTGCCTTCTTCTTTGACGGCTTGAACTATGCTGGGAATGTATGGGTATCTGTGGAGGAATGGAAGCCCATTCTTCCTCAGGATAGGAAACCAGAGAACGTAGTGACGTCGGACGTTGGTGTCCAGAGCGAAATCAATGTCGTAACTCATCGGTGTACTGTTGACATAATGTCGGTTCTCTGGGCAGGCCGATTCTTTTCAGGAATGGTTTTGTCCACAAACCATCTCCTCACCTGATGGCAAGGTGTATAACCATGCTGATAGAATCAATCATCTCTGAACTTCTCCGTTACTACACACAGAACACAATGTTGTAAAATGTGTTCAATCCTTCCTCATTTGGAGTTTTTTTTAAAGCACAGCAAGACGACCACACTCTAACAACGAAAAGCACCTCAGTGCCATAACACCATCTCCTCCGTACGTCGTTGTTGGCTCTATACATGATGGCAGGTAACGTGTTCCAGGAATTCGCCTAAGCAACTGTTCCATCTGACTGCCACAGGGTTTAGCGTGATTCATCTCTCCAAATCACTCGTTTCCAGTCATCCACTGTTGAGTGGCTCGCCCTTCACACCACTTCAAGCGTCGCTTATAGACTACAGAAATGTGTAGCTTATGAGTAGTTGCTCGACCATTGTATGCCATCCGTATTCAAAGTCAGTGTGCTAGGTAGACAGCTAGTAGCACTTTGGAACTCAAGAGTGATTCCTTTCGCTGACTCTGCGATTTTTTACAACCATCCTCCGCAGTGCTCGATGATCCCTCTCCGCCAGTACATGAAATCTGCCTGGTCTTCGTAGGTTGAACGTCCCTGATGGATTTTTTAGTTAGATGGCATCCAATGACTAGCCCACGATAGAAGCCACTGATCCATACTTCCGTTTCTGCTTGACAACACAATACTCCCCGCCTCCTTTTATACTGGTGGGTCCACCGTTCGGGACATTTAGTCAGATAATGTCCTTTTTTGGTTTCTTACAGTTAAGATTTTCCAACTTTCTTCTTACGTTCTCTCGTCAGTCCAATTTCCGACCGTTCCCACCGTCTTCGTTTGTACATTGAAGGCTCTAACTCGACTTGATATGCGCCCTATACACTGTAGCAGCAATTCCCCCAGGGGATCCACAACTCTTTTGTGGATACGTGCGTAGCGAGCACGGGGCCCCGAGCTAATGTGGCCTTCCTTCCTTTCCGGGCTGCATACCTCCCCTTTCCGCATCCTTCCCCATCCCCTGTCTTCACCCCCCCCCTCACCTCTTGCTCTTTCCTTCACTTTCTCCCCCTCTGGGAGTATGGTTTGCGCCTACGTCCGGAGACGGACGCTTGTAAATGTACCGCATTCTTCTTCTTCCTTGCTTGTATGTCTTCTTCCTTCCTTTGTCCATCTCCTTTCCTTACCTCTTCTCTTTACCCTTTTCTCCGCTGCGGCGTTTGAGACCCCCTCTTCTTTCCTTTCCCTTTCTCTTTCTTCCTCCCTGTGCGTGTCTGAAGGCCGACCCACGCACTTCCATGCGTAGCCGGTGACGGGGTAACGCGTAATTCCCCGCCCCGGGTAGACAGGTAGGACACGTACGTACCCCCTGGTAAAGGCCAGGCCCAGGGAGGGGTGATTACCCGAGCTGATACCTTCCGAAAGTGCCGATTGGTCCCTCCGTCCGTATGTCGGGAGGTGTGACCTGAGGTGTGAACAATCACCTAAGGCGGGTGTGCCCTCGGTGAGGGCCCCCACAAGGGAGGAGCGCGCCATCGGAGACGCCGGTAATCATGGGGGATTCTTCCGCAATGGTTTCCTCACCTTCCACTATGTCTGCTCACAAACGTAAGTTCACTGAGTCTCAGCCACAGACGGTTCTTCCATCGTTGCCACAGTTCCTTGTTGTTTCTCGGTCTGACGAAGGTCACGACTTTTCCACGGTCAACCCTTTCATTATTCAGAAAGGTGTCGACGCAATTGCGGGTCCTGTAAAGTCTTGTTCCAGATTACGGAATGGTACCCTGTTGTTAGAAACACACAGTGCCCTCCAGGCTCAAAAATTGCTGCGTACTTCTCTGCTCCACACCTTCCCTGTCCGGGTGGAACCGCACCGTACCTTAAATTCCTCGCGTGGAGTCGTTTATACACGCTCCCTCGATGGATTGTCTGACGAAGAAATTCAGCACTACCTGTCTGACCAGGGCGTCACCGCTGTTCATCGGGTTATGAAAAGGGTTGACTCGAACATCATTCCAACCCGCACTGTCTTCTTGACTTTTGACAAAGTTCAACTCCCATCAAAAATCAAAGCAGGCTATGAGATAATTTCCGTTCGCCCTTATGTCCCAAACCCTACGCGTTGCTATCGATGTCAGCGGTTCAATCACACCAGCCAGTCCTGTTCCAATCCGGCCAAATGTGTTACGTGTGGCAGGGATGCCCATGAGGGTGCTTGTCCACCTCCATCCCCTCGCTGCATCAACTGTATGGGTGACCACGCTGCTTCCTCTCGAGATTGCCCTGTTTTTAAGGACGAAAAGCTGATCCAGGAAATAAGAGTGAAGGAAAAGGTGTCGACCTTTGCTGCTCGAAAGTTACTCGCCAGTCGACAGCCCACCATGCCTCAGAAAGGAAAATACAGCGCTGTCCTTGCTTCTTCTCGGCCAACAAAGGAGGCGGCCACGCAGACTTGCGACCTCACATTTAGTACCACGGTCGTCAGATCGGCCAGCGCAAAGATCGCCCGTTCAACCTCACCTCTTTCGCCTGCCCACTCTATGGCTCACCCTTCGTCGGGTTCTGCTAAATCTCGAGCCCAAAAGTCAGACGCCAAGTCTACAAAAAAAGAGCATTCTCGTGAAGAGTTTTTACGTACTGCAACTTCACAACCATCGGTTCCTCCTTCATCTAAACATACCTCCAAGAAGGCTACGAAGAAACACAGTTCCTCTCCTTCTCCGCCAAGGCGTGTCCCATCTACAGCACCACCTGGCGGAAATCGCCCTCGGCCATCTTCTGTGTCGCCGAGGCGCACTGTTGGTGGCCGGTCAACTGGCCGATCGTTGGTGGCAGGAGCTGCTCCTGACCAACCTATGGATCAGGATCTTCTGCCTTCGACTGAATGCCATTCCATGCTGTCGGTCGCAAGCTCTGAGCAGTCGTTGAGTTGACAGCACCCTTGGTGCCGTTCCTCCATTTTCTGTTCACCCTATGTCCATTATCCACTGGAATATCCGCGGCATTCGCGCCAATCGGGAGGAATTGTCGATCCTCTTACGATCCTACTCGCCGGTCATCTTCTGTCTTCAGGAAACAAAGCTGCGTCCCCATGACCGCTTTGTTCTCCCTCATTTTCAGTCCGTCCGATATGACCTCCCCTCAGTTGAAGGCACTCCAGCCCATGGAGGACTCATGATTCTGCTCCATGATACTCTCCATTATCACCCAATCCCCTTAAACACTTCCTTCCAAGCTGTCGCCGTCCGTCTTTCCCTTTCTGGATACACGTTCTCTCTTTGTACGGTATACATTCCATCGTCTACACCAATGGCACGAGCTGATCTCCTTCATCTTCTTGATCAGCTTCCACCCCCCTATTTGCTGGTTGGGGACTTCAATGCCCACCACCCGCTTTGGGGATCTCCACATCCTTGTCCACGTGGCTCACTATTGCTAGACGTCTTCCACCAAGCGGATCTAGTCTGCCTCAACACTGGGGTCCCTACATTTTTGTCTGCCTCCACGGCAAATTTATCCCATTTGGACCTTGCGGTCGGTACTGTTCCGCTAGCTCGGCGCTTCGAATGGTTCGCCCATGATGATACACACTCGAGTGACCACTTTCCATGTGTTCTTCGACTGCAGCCTCAACTGCCATATATGCGCTCGCGACGCTGGAAGTTTGCCCAAGCCGATTGGACACTTTTTTCGTCTCTAGCGACATTCGATGACCGTCGCTTTCCCAGCGTCGACGATGAGGTCACACATTTTACCGACGTTATTCTCACAGCTGCGGAACGTTCAATACCACGCACCTCCGAATTGCCCCGGCGCCCTCCAGTTCCTTGGTGGAACGAGGCCTGCCGTGACGCAATACGTGAGCGGCGACGTGCTCTTCGCATTTTCCGTCACCATCCAACTTTGGCCAACTGTATCCGATATAAGCAGCTCCGTGCGCGATGCCGTCGCGTCATCCGCGATAGCAAGAAGGCAAGCTGGAAATTCTTTACTAGCTCATTTAACAACTTCACTCCCTCCTCGGAAGTTTGGAGTCGGCTTCGACGGTTCTCAGGCGCGCCTAGTTTCTCCCCGGTCTCTGGGCTCACTGTCGCGCATGATACCTTAGTGGACCCCGTCGCAATTTCTAACTCATTGGGTCAGCACTTTGCTGAGATTTCGAGCTCTTCAAATTACCCGCCAGCGTTTCTCCCGAAGAAACGTGCAGCAGAAGTGCGGCATCTTGCTTTCTCCTCTCAAAATCGCGAAAGCTACAATACTGTTTTCTCCATGCGCGAACTCCAACATGCACTCTCTACTTCTCGCTCCTCCGCCCCAGGACCGGATGGTATCCATGTCCAAATGTTGCTGCATTTATCAACCCATAGCCTGCGTCACCTCCTTCGCCTTTATAATCGAATTTGGACCGACAGTACCTTTCCCAGGCGATGGCGGGAAGCTATTGTCGTTCCCGTTCCGAAACCTGGAAAGGACAAACATCTCCCCTCTAGCTATCGCCCCATTTCTCTCACGAGTAGTGTCTGTAAGGTTTTGGAGCGTATGGTGAATTACCGTTTAGCTTGGTGGCTGGAGTCCCGCAGTCTTTTAACACCAGCCCAATGCGGATTCCGAAAGCATCGTTCTGCTGTTGACCATCTTGTTGCTCTCTCCACTTATATCATGAACAATTTTCTCCGGAAACGCCAAACGGTAGCAATATTTTTTGATCTGGAGAGAGCGTACGATACCTGTTGGAGGACAGGCATCCTCCGCACACTGTTCTCTTGGGGCTTTCGAGGCCGGCTGCCCCTTTTTCTTCGCGAATTTATGGCAGAGCGCACATTTAGGGTGCGGGTGAACACTACTCTCTCCCGTACTTTCTCCCAAGAAAACGGGGTACCCCAGGGCTCCGTGCTGAGTGTTGTACTGTTTGCCATCGCCATTAATCCAATTATGGATTGTCTCCTTCCTGATGTCTCGGGCTCCCTCTTTGTGGACGATTTTGCGATCTACTACAGTTCTCAAAGGACCAGCCTTCTTGAAAGACGTCTTCAAGGATGTCTCGATCGCCTCTACTCGTGGAGCATCGAAACCGGCTTCCGTTTCTCACCCAGTAAGACCGTTTGTGTTAATTTTTGGCGACGTAAGGAGTTTCTTCCGCCCTCCTTACATCTAGGTCCTGTCAACCTTCCGTTTTCCGACGTCGCTAAATTCTTGGGTCTTATGTTTGACAGAAAACTGTGCTGGTCCTCCCACGTTTCCTATCTTTCGGCTCGCTGTCTGCGTTCCCTTAACACCCTCCGTGTCCTGAATGGTACCTCTTGGGGAGCGGACCGGGTGGTCCTTCTCCGCCTCTATCGCGCCTTAGTGCGCTCGAAATTGGATTATGGAAGCATAGTCTACTCCTCTGCTCGGCCGTCTATTCTTCGGCGTCTCGACTCTATCCACCACCGTGGATTACGTTTAGTGTCTGGAGCTTTTTACACCAGCCCTGTGGAAAGCCTTTATGCTGAGACTGCTGAACCTCCGCTGTCCAATCGGCGGGCAGTCCTTCTGAGTCGTTATGCTAGCCATCTGTCTTCCATGCCTGCTAATCCAGCCCATAACCTTTTTTTCGACGCCTCCTTTGATGTCGGGTATGCAGGCCGCTCCTCCTCCCTACTACCCCCGGGAGTCCGCTTCCGTCAACTGCTCCATTCTCTTTCCTTCCGCTTTCCTAAAACCTTCTTGACAACTTGGGGTACAGCACCGCCTTGGCACCGTCCCCGGATCGACTTGCTCAGAGACCTATGTCAATTTCCCAAAGATGGTACCCCTACACTTGTTTACCGTCGGGCATTTGCTGCTCTATGTGCACAAATGACGGAAGCCACATTTATTTACACCGATGGCTCGAAAACATCGTTAGGTGTAGGGAGTGCCTATATTGTTGGCGACACCCCAAATCACTTTCGGCTTCCCGACCAGTGTTCGGTTTATACTGCAGAGCTTTACGCTGTTCTCCAGGCTGTCCACTACATCCGCCGCCATCAGCGGATACAGTACGTAATCTGCTCAGATTCTCTCAGCTCTCTCCTAAGTCTCCAAGCTCTTTACCCTGTGCACCCTCTGGTCCACCGGATTCAGGACTGTCTGCGCTTGCTCCACCTGGGGGGCGTCTCAGTGGCGTTCCTCTGGCTCCCGGGACACGCTGGTATCTGTGGAAATGAGGCGGCCGATATAGCGGCCAAGGCTGCAGTCTCTCTTCCTCGGCCAGCTCTTCAGTCTCTTCCGTTTACCGATCTACGGAGCGGTTTATGTCGCCAAGTTACTCATTTATGGCATGCGCATTGGTCAACACTTCCCCACAATAAATTGCGGGAAGTGAAAGCCGTTCCTTGCGCTTGGACCTCTTCCTCCCGAACGCGTCGTCGGGAGGAGGTAATTTTAGCTCGACTCCGGATAGGGCACTGTCTTTTTAGTCATCGACATCTTTTAAGCGGTGATCCTCCCCCACTCTGTCCCCACTGCTCTCAGCTGTGGACGGTCAGACACCTTTTAATTGAATGCCCCTATTTTAATCCGTTACGCTCCCGTCTACAGCTATCGCCTGATCTATCGTCGATTTTAGCAGATGACACGCGCTCAGCTGACCGCGTTCTACAGTTTATTAGTGACAGTGAAATGACGTCAGTCATTTGAAGCTTTTTTTTGTGGACAACCAACCCCTTTCTATAGTGGACTTTTAAGCATTCCTTCTGCCTTTAGTTTCTCCAATTTTATGACTATGTTTCCATTGCTGCTGATTTTAAATTTGGTTTTTTTCCTGTTTTCTACGTCACGGGCTGGGCGCTAATGACCATAGAAGTTTTGCGCCCTAAAACCACAAACAAACAAACAAACTGTAGCAGCAACAAAGACTAAGCCGGTAAGGCTGTTGGTATGCAGTCTCTTTTGTAGACAAATTGAAGTTTTCCATATCTTAGAAATAATCATTAATGTATGAAATCAGCATCAGTCCTTTTACGGGGCGTACCAAATATTACTTCAGTGTCTGTTAACTGACTCCTCAGGCAGGAGAACGTGCTGCTTCGTAATTCCTTTCGAATGCGGCGATGTCTTACTGAAAATCTGGTGCCGTGTCCATAGCATCGATCTTACTATGTGTGAGGTGGGATTAAAGTGATTGATGTTTTAACTATGCTGATTTGCACGTAGAATGTTATTTTCTTCCACGTAGGTCCGATGTTTGAAATCAGAGTATATTAAAGGCTTTTGCTGGAGGTGGATGTGAGTTCAGTAGTGCTGTCGATCAAATTATTTACGAAATGCAAGATTTCCAGTTTATTTCAACATTTCTGACAACTGTCAACCTAACTCTGTGTTCCATATCATAGTCTATTCTCATAAAGAGGGTATCAGGTGAACACCATCGAAATTTATAGATGCCAAAGTTACCAGTCTTTTCTTCTTCGGCTAGCGTCTTCATTCACTGACGGAAAAAAAACCACCACGGAGTTTTGAGACATGGTAGGCGCATTTCTGCAAGTGAAAGATATCTGTTCAAATTTCGCGCCAGTGGCATGAGAGTGGCGCTAGCGCCACTCTTTGGATCCAGATCAGATTTGCTTTAAATACATGCTGTTACCTTTGATATTGGACGTGGTGAGTTGATGTTAGTCAAGAATGCCTTTAACGCAACGAAGACCATTTTCAGCACCTCACTTAATTCGAACGAGGTCGTGTAATAGAGCTACAAGGGGCTGTATGTTCCTTCTGAGATATTGCAGAGAGACTTACTAGGAACCACTGTACATGACTGCCGGGAGCAGTGGTCTCGAAAATGTGCGGCCGCTAGAAGATCGGGCTCTTGATACGTGACGCTACCGAGAGGAAAGACCATTGTGTTCGGCGTGTGGGTCTGCCGCATCGTACTGCATCTGCAGCGGCAATTTGAACAGCAGTTGGCATCACAGAAACACAACGAACTGTTAAAAGTAGGTTACTTCGAGAATAGCCCCGAGCCAGACGCCCTGTAGCGTGCATTCCACCGAACCCAAATCACCGCCATTTGGGACTTCAGTGGTCTTCACCTAGAGCTCATTGGAGGGCAGGGTGGAGGTCCGTTGTGTTTTCTGATGAAAGCTGGTTCTGCATCGGTGCCAGTGAACACTGTGTGTTGGTTAGGAGAAGGCAAACTGAGGGCCTGCAACTAATATGTCTGCGTATTAGACACAGTGGACCTACACCTGGAGTTATGGTCTGGGATGCAATATCGTATGACAGCAGGAGCACTCTTGTGGTTATCCCACGTACCGTGACTGCGAGTCAATAGGTCAATCTGGTGATTCTGTTGTGTCTAGCAAACCTGCTTCTCCGAACGCTGACAACAATTCTAGCGAATCGCATTAAGGAGTTTTATTACGAAATGAATTAATGACAATACTTCGAGAAACACGTAGATTGGTCGCAAGCAAAGGGCGACATGCAATATAATCAAAGTCCTTCAGTATAACGATCCCCATACAAGTGAGGTAATACAGCGGATGCTTCTGTAGGTCGCTGGTCTTGAAGCTTACGTTCTCTTCGCCGAGAGGCCGCTGCTGTCGCGTTGTCGTCCTAGAGAGGGGTCGGTCAGCGTGCTATTGGCTGACGTCTTCTTCACAGCCCTCTCCGATCTATCGTTTCCGACTGCCGTGCCGGCGCTTGACTTTACGCTGGAACAGATTCGACTTGCCATGCTGCCATTCATGAACAGCATTCAGGGGGTGTTTTCCAACAGAATAACGCTTGCCAACATGCTGCTGTTGTAACCCAACATGCTCTACAGTGTATAGACGTGTTGTCTTAGCCTGCTCGATCACCAGATCTGTCTCCAATGGAGTTCATATCGGACTCATCTGATAACAATTCTAGTGCCATTCACAACCAGCATTAACCATACCTGTATTGACCAACCAAGTGCAACCGACATGGAACTCCATCCCACAAACTGACGTGCGGCACCTATACAACACTATACATGCACGTTTGCATGCTTGCATTCAACATTTTGGCAACTACACTTGTTGTTAATGTACCAGTATTTCACATTTGCACTACATTAACCTGCGATTTTGCAATATTAATCACTTAAATATTGTTCCCAGACAAATGTATTCCCCAAATTTCATTTCTCTGTATTAATTATTTTTTGTTGTTGCGATTTTTTCCCGTCAGTATCCCTTTGTCTTCTTTCTGTCTGATAATCTTATTCCATTAATGCCGTACTGTTCGTTCAGAGGGCGTGTCTGCAGTTGTCGACGTTTGCAGGAATGTTGATAATTTGACTGATGATTCCACAGCCGACCTCTCGCTATCTTCTAATCTGTATTGTGGTAGCCGCAAGGAAATAAAGTTTTCAGTGTAACTAGCTTGGGAGACGGCGGTTTGGCCACGGGAGGATACGTAAATCCGTCGCTTCGACACTACATTGAGATCTTCTCCCTACCGCACAGCATCTTGTAGCAGGAACACACGGGAGTCCTCTTTAATCCAACTCGAAAGAATGCAGCGATTTTATTGTTGACAAGATTCAGATATTTTTTAAAACATATATGCGCTCTCTCTCTCTCTCACTCACTCACTCACACACACACACACACACACACACACACACACACACAGTCATTGGAGCCAAACAAGTATCCCGGAACATCAATGTGAAGTACTTTTCAGCGCCGTCGTCTGAACGAAATTTTGTGGACACTGGACCAATTGTGAGGGTAAACTCTTAATTTGGACTAGAATGTAACTTCATTTTACGTCCGAACTCCTAATAGGCTACTCGCTTCGCCAAATGTTGGATGGCGTTTGTGTTGCCCGCCATTATGCGCTCTTGACGCACTGGACTGAGCGATGTTGGTGGAACTGGTTTCTGGACGGCGGCGGTTCAAATCGCCCACCAGCTATGTTTATTTAGATTTAGGTTTTCCGTTTTTCCCCTAAATCGCTTCAGGCAATGTTGTGACTTTTGCTTTGAAGAGGACACGGCCAAGTTTCATCCTCATCTTTCCCCATTTCGAGTTTGTGCTCTATGATCTCGCCTCAAATGACTTTCTCTGACGGCGCATTACACACCAATCTCCCCCCCCCCCCCCCCCCTAACACCGTTCCGCGACGGTAGCTGGTTGTAAGTAGTACTATTGTCTTCATAAGCCGTCGTGGTAATTTTTAGATGTTTCTGAAAATTTTATTGGTCCATTCTCCTTTTGAGTTTCTACTTTACATTGTTTTAGTGCTTTACTACGCATGGCGTTTGAGGTGTCTTGTGTTCTCCTACCAACGCTACAACTCGGCATTTTTCACATTGTTGGAAATTGCCAGATGTGATAGAATTGAAAGATCACAGATAAAATCCTAGTACTAACGAGGGGTCGAATCACATTTGAATCCACAATCAGGCCCTTTCCCACTCATACACTGAGCTACGCATTTTTAAAGTGACAGTTCACTCTCAAAAATCTGTTAAGTCACTTGCTACGATTTTCCCCAGGTCTGGTGGCGAAGAAGTCTAATATTGAGGTCATTTAGACGAACCTTGACTCGATTTTTTTTTGTTTGAAATTGCGCCTTACATTTACAAATCAGTATATGCCTTATTTTCGTAAGTTGTAAGGTGTTCGAGGTGTAGCATATACAATTTTACCTGTCAACGTCGATGCTTCTGTTAGAGCAGGCAGATCAAAATAGAATGTCTACGTTGGAATCAGTAGTGATTTTTTTGTTTGTCACTCATAGCGCGAAACTTAGGAAAACGGAATTAATGACTGTATCATTACACAGTTTCTATTGGTGATGCTGCGCCGTAGTCTGTTGCATGCTCTCATTGCAGCTTTACGAATCAAAGTTTAATACTAACACTTTTAAATCTTTTAACTATTACAAATAAAATATCGACGCATTTTGATTTTACATTAAGTAAGATATATTCCTTACTTTGAATTAAAAAAGTGAGAAAGTTAACATAAGGTGTACTTCGCGCACGGTTCACCTTATTTATTTTGTGAAATACCCACTAAATGACCAGTCATGACTCCTTTACCACAAGCTGTAATTATTCGATCCAGATGTTATCTAGACCGTATAAGAAACTGGACAAGTGAGTTAGAAAGGTGCAGTTTGACATTCAGGGTTCTCTGTGGATTGGTGTAGGATATACAATCGGAATGTTTTATTTGCGTCTCTGGCTACTTAACGTAGTACACAAAACGTCAGTTAGTCATCTAAAGATGTGAAACTCGAACCTCATTTGGTCGTAGGATTTTTCTGGCACTCACCGCAACTTCCACCTCCGGCAAAGCGCCAACACAGAGCCGCCTGTGTGTTTAACACAAAGAAGTAGTAGACAGTCAGACGTAAAAGATTGTTTGGACGTCCGCCATACGTAAACCAATCCGTTGTTGCAACTATGTTGGTGTATTACTCACGGCCCAAATTACGCTCTTCCAGTCATGGGTCTCTGACCCATTTTCATCGCATTTTCTGTTTATTGTTACTGATTGGAATGTTTTCACATTTCCTCCACCCTGCTGCAGGTGTTAAGTTTCCACTGCTGGCGTCGAAAAAAAAGCGGTAGAGATGTTGATGAAGTGCTGCCGTCTCTTATATTGTCTTCTATATACCACGAAATTACAGTAATTCCATCCAGTAATCAGAATTACATCACGCCGTTAATGCGTAGATTAAATCCATGGCTCAGCTCACGGCGAGAAGGGGGGGGGGGGGGGGGTTAGCTAGCCCAAAACAATTACTGGGCGAAACTCCAAATCCCTCGCAATGCTTACCTGTTAGGCCCTTCTTCGCAAAAGAGTACCGAGTTCGAGTCTCGGTCCGGCACACAGTTTTAATCTACCAGGAAGTTTCATATCAGCGCACTCCGCTGCGGAGTGAAAATTTCATTCTAGAATTCCACTACCTCCATCTCAACAAGGTCGGACGTGTCACAAACAAGTTTCTCCATTATCTGCTCCAGTAGATAAGAATAGGTTAATACATATGCAGCGACTGATCTGCTTATCGTTTAGCTTGCCTAAGGAGTAAAGCACATCCACCAGCCAGGGAAGAGCGCTGACAGGAACCTGTCTAATGCCATTGTAAATTAGGGGGACTGGGCTGAGGAGAGGCAGCTGATTGTGTCAGGTAACTTAATCCTAAGAGTGTTATACACTGTGGCCCTCGCTTCTCAAGCAAAAGTCACTAGTGGGATGTGGTGTACGGATTAATAACAGCCTCAATCTACGGAACTATTTTAAAATTATGTTGATTCCTTAATTGAGGCGGAGCTCCAGCACGTGTGAAAAAGATTGCTCTGTCATATTCATGTCATTAACTAGTCCGAGGTGATATGAAAGGCTGTTTAAATTGTACAGGTAAGAGTATTTATATTCTCCAGGTAAGAGTATTTTCTGAAGTTCGGGGATGCATGGGCCAAATGGCCGAAGTCACTTGGATCATGTGCCTAGTTGCCAAAAGTTAACTTGAGCAGTTCCAGGCGTTGAAGAAATGCACGTCGTGTTGTAGAAACTGTTATAAAAATAAATGTAGCACTACTATAAAATTTTTCAGTGTCGTTTGAAGTAAGCTGAAATTTGGCGAGGTGCATCATGTTACATACTTAACATCTTGTTATTGATTGTAATCTAGACATTAATTTATGAAGAAATACTAAAAAGAAGAAAGGAAGATTGTGGTTTAACGTCCCGTCGGCAAAGAGGTAGAGACGTTTCAGTAGTTGCACGCACAACTTCTGGTATTTGTAATTTGGGGAGCAGAGTTTCCCAAAAAAGTCGGGTTTGTGCAAGATGAATTTATTAGTCATGTCACTGTAGGAAAATTTGAAGAACCTGAATCAAGCCAACCGTGAAATTCCTTGTCATGTGAACGGCTGCTTGGTCTACCTCTCTGTTCATAGGATATGCAGTATATACCAAATCGTCTGCAGTGCTTCAAGTGACAATAATTGGGGTTTGCGTGGTTCCTCTTTAAAAGGCAACACACATTAGAACAGGTACTGACCAGTTTGTAAAGAAGAAAGCAGATCGAAGAAATACTCATTAGTTGCGTACGACGGGCAGAGGGTAAAAGATTTGTCATTTACGTAACCACTGTTCCTTACTACCCCCTTCGTCTGTGTAGATTTAGTTTCTCTGTGGGTAGTCACATTGCAGGATCAGAGACAACAGTTGTATCAAATATTACATGTTCATAAACATGCAAATGTCAAACGACCCTTTCCAATAGTGTCTGTCAGTAACATTGTAGCCATTCTCAGACCATCACACAGAATAAAAATACAAAGCCAAGTAATGACATGCAAATCTGAAACTACTGTGTTTAATTCTCCATCAGCCACAATTAAACGACAGCTCGTCAGGGAAAAGGTAGAAGGAAGTATAAACTAGAGAAGTGACGTAAATCCATCAGACTGTAATACTTTTATTGTTGGCTGAAGAGTCTGATAAAGACTCAGCCTTAGAATATATGCAGTATGAAGAAGGATGGAGAGAATGTTCTAGCCTCGTAACAAAGCCTTCATCAGCTGTGATTTCCAAATCTCAGCGGAACGCGAATACTTTCAGGGCTCGTGTAACGTAAGAAAGACTCGTGCTACAGGGGAGGCCTCTTTGCTTGTGTTTTGCGAGACCCATTATAGAGAGGCTGAGACCCAGTTCTAAAAGGCTGTTGTTTCCAGGGGAAAGACCATACCAGTGAGAAAATTAATACTGAGTTGGCGTACTTGGCAAGGGGAATGCCGCTATACTGCTTTTTACTATAATTGCACTTGTAATACAAGAGCCAATTTTTTTCTTACTTCTGCGTCATAACGAAGTGCCACATGAGAAGGTTCTTACGGAACTTATAGCCCATCTCCTCTTCCCAGTCTGCCCATCATTCCTTTGTCCAAACATGTAACGTACTATGGACCACCACCTCTTAAGAGGGAGGCATAGTTCACTCTGCAGCAGGCACATTCTTCGTCACTGATATCTCTGTGTGCTCGCCTGCGCTCCCAGACATTGCTCAGTGAGAGATAGTCGAAGATTTGTATTCCAGTATCCACTTCTGATCTGGATTCGTCCTATAGGTAAGGGAGCACGCGGAAACCGACCGCTGAAATGGAACCTTAGCGCCTACTCTAATTGTACAGCCAACTGGTTATTTTTGAACACTGAGGCTGCGTCCAGGACTGGGTCGATCACATTACAAACACGATCCACGAAACTCCGTATAGGACTATTCCAAAGGATTCAGGATTCCCAAAAAGATGCTCTTTCCTTTCAAGAGTGCCCTGCTGCAATCACCTGTTAAGTGTAATTTTTGCTACATATCATACACCGACCAATTGCACCGAATCTCAGTATCTTTCAGACGGCGATGAGTAGATACTGCAAAGTTATAAAGAAGAATAAGAAGAGAGAGAGGCGTGTATTGTCTAATGTTGTCAGTTGTTGTATGAAGTCCACTTAAGTGTGAGATAACATCAGAATTTGTTGGAGAGGTGAGAAGTGCATACTTAAATGCGCCCAGACCAGGGTAGGCGATATAGTCCAGACAATGGCGAAACATTTAACGGAAGTGACAGCCACTGTCAGTCTTGGTGAAACAATCCCTCATGACAGAATTGGAGCTGAGGTGGGCTGTTATAACTTTGGCTCCAACAATGTCTGTGGCACCTTGTCGCCATAATATGCCTTAAGCTATGTTACGGTATTTAGAAAAGAATTTAAAAAATTCTTCGTCCTGGTCAACCGCGTCTGGACGGTATTTAGAAAAGAATTTAAAAAATTATTTTTAGATACTAAGGAAAGCAGAGGTGGCAGTACTTTTTAAACGGTCTCTGTAACTGTGAGTGTGGAGGGGTATTTTCTAATGTCAACAAAAAATATTTACAAATATGTGAGTGTAGGCTTCAGTGTAGGATGGCACTTCCCCTGCAGAACTCAGCATTTCATCTACAGCGCACACCTTCAGCCCCCGCCACTACCACTCTCCCCACACAAGCCGTGCTCTCTGGTCATCTACCTGCTATGGTATTCCGCGCGGACTCAGTCTACAGATGGACGACGTGTGTGACATAACGGTAATACATTATACACAAACCTTTATCAGTCTGCTTATTAGTGAAAACCTTATGAATATGGCTACAGTAGTTCTGAAAGTAGTCTTCACTAAGGGACTTTAATCGATAATATGTGAAGAAGAAGAAGAAGAAAGAAGAAGAAAAAGAAATAGTAGTATACATACACAGGATGTCGCAGGAGGAATGTCCAATATATAGGGATAAGACAGGAGTGCTCATTTGAAGAAAAGATGCTAACTAGTAAATGTGGGTTGTAAAGTTAAGAGCTATGATCACTTCTTCGGTAGAAGAGATGTAGTGTAGTTGAAAAAGGGCTCATAGCTCCAAAGATACGCGCTTTAGAGGTCATGTTTACTGGACTTTTCTTCTTGCTTTAGTCCATACTATCACCTTGAAAAATATGGAAAACAAAGAGGGTGCAGTAGAAGAGACATGTTTCACAGTAGCCAAGATGTTTCACTCATAGCTCTTACAGTATGCGTTGTAGAGCCCATGTGTACTAGACCTTTGGCTTCCAGTTATCATTCCTGTCTATCCCTGAATATTGACCATTCCTCTTACAAGGGAACCTCCCCATCGCACCCCCCCCCCCCCCCCCCCCCCCTCAGATTTAGTTATAAGTTGGCACAGTGGATAGGCCTTGAAAAACTGAACACAGGTCAATGGAGAAAACAGGAAGAAGTTGTGTGGAACTATGAAAAAAATATACAAACTGAGTAGTCCATGCGCAACATATGCAACATCAAGGACATCTCTGAGCCCAGGAGCGCCATGGTCCCGTGGTTAGCATGAGCAGCTACGGAGTGAGAGGTCCTTGGTTCAAGTCTTCCCTCGAGTGAAAATTTTAATTTTTTATTTTTAGACAATTATCGAAGTTCAGGCACTCACACATAACCAACTTCGCTCTCCAAAATTCCAGGACATGTTCAGAATTGCTTGGACATATGCAGGATTTGACGGTCAACACAAGCAAAAATTTGAAACCTTTAAAAACAGTTAAAAACATATGTTTTGACAGAGCACAGGGAAAACTGTGCGACTGTGAAACTGTTTCATTCATTTATTGCAGTTTATGTGACACACTTATGTTTTCATCACTTTTTTGGGAGTGATTATCACTTGCACAAGAAAACCTAAATCGGGCAAGGTGAAACCCATTCGCCAAGTGTACAAGTTAGGTGGGTCGACAACATATTCCTGTCATGTGACGCACATGCCGTCACCAGTGTCGTATAGAATATATCAGACGTGTTTTCCTGTGGAGGAATCGGTTGACCTATGACCTTGCGATCAAATGTTTTCGATTCCCATTGGAGAGGCACGTCCTCTCGTCTACTAATCGCACGGTTTTGCGGTGCGCTCGCAAAACACACACTAAACTTGTTACAGTGAGCAGAAACTTCAATGAACGGTCAGACAGATCATAACTTCGCGAAAATAAAATTTTCACTCGAGGGAAGACTTGAACCACAGACCTCGTTCCGCAGCTGCTCACGATAACCACGGGACCACGGCGGTGCTTAGCTCCGAAAAACCTTGATTTTGCATATCTTGCACATGGACTACTCAGTTTGTATATTTTGGTTATTTTTTTTCATAGTTCCCCACAACTTCTTCCTGTTTTCTCGATTGATCTGTGTTCAGTTTTTCAAGGCCTATCCACTGTGCCAACTTATAACTAAATCTGAGGGGGGGTGCGATGGGGAGGTTCCCTCGTTAGAACGCCTAGTAGCTGTATAAATTCTGACAATAATAATTTCGTGTGGTCAGTGGCCTGGTGGATGTTTTTCAGTGGGATGATACATTTGTGATTTGCGTGCCCTAACCTATCCCAACTACGTAACTAGAGAAAGAGGACCTACAGGTTACCATGGAATCCGAACGACGTGTTGTTTCTGGCACATCTCCAAACAATTGAGAAGGATATGATCCCGCAACCTTTCGGTTATCAGAAGCATGCTTTACCGGTTGACCACGATGCCCAACATGGATTCTAATCGAGCTCTGCTGCTCGGTGACGTTGATTTGCTGCCAGATACTGCCTGCTTTGTAGCTGACTACGTAATAGTTATCATTGCCATTAGATGTCGCTCCAGGCACCAATTAGATATGGAACGGATAGTTCCATCATTTCTAGGCAGTCATATATACACAAACCTTCTTTGCGCCGTCTGTTAGTGAAAACCGTATCAATAGCTCTGAAACAAGACTGAACACACAAATAACAGCCGGGAATATCATTTATAATATTTATAAATGACGAAGACAGGATGAGGATGGTGTGTGTGCGCGCTAATAATTCCTCCTGGCGTTCAAAATGTTCAAACAACTGATGAGAATGCAGCAGGGTGACGTCTGAAGTAACTGCCGATATTTTGACAGGTGGTGATAGGGTGTTCACCACCGACATATCAGCGGTTGTCGAAGATGTCGCCCGTCTGCGTTGCTGTATATTTGAACAGATTTAGGTTGTCAGTGGTTTCCCAGAATCGATTACGACGAATGCCAAATTGATTTTTCCAAAGTGCACATGGCTTACTCACTTCCTCATCCCTGGCTAATTAGAGCTTATACTCTGTTTCTAATGATGATGTCGTAGTCCATGAGATGTCAAACCTTAATCTTGATTTCATTCTTGTTTTAGTTGTCGCTGTTTTCAGCCTGAAGACTGGTTTGATAAAACTCCCCGTACTAGTCTTCATCTCTAAGTAACTCCTGTACCTACATCCTTTTGAATTCGCTAACTGGAAAGCCTCTACAGTTTTAATTTTTGCGTCCCGTCAGCTGAGTCCTTCTTTTCGCCAAGTTGTGCCATAAATTTCTTATCACTGCAATGTGATTCAGTACCTCTTTACAAGTTATATAGAGAATGCAAATAGTCTTAGTGTTCACACGTCATACCCTGTATTTACTGTTTAGTTCTTTAAAGTAATTGGACATAATTCATTGGACAATCTTTTCCATAGGCATTCAGTTAGATTATTGTCTAGATATGTAGGTGGCGAGATGATTCATTTCAGTTGTTCATAAATACAATCTTAACCACGGTTTACATTTATCACCTGAGAAAATGCCCTTGTTGATAGGGTACACGAAATCAGGAAGGTAAAAACACGCCACGTAACATTTGGTCATAGCAATTTACATTCAATGAATCGATCACAAAATTCGCTTAAGTAAAATTATACTGTGAAAATACACCCATACTGCCAATACACCATCACAGTGTCTTAGCTGCAAGTTGAGCCCATGGCACCACTGGTGTTGGGCCACACGAGAAACCCTATTAGCTCATACAACTAAAATCTGTATTCCATTAACCAAGCTATGTTTTACAAATAGCCTAGACTATAATAAATGCGCTAACATGCCCAAGAGAACAGTTGCTGCGATGTTGAGCTCCTGCGATCATAAGAATCAGCGCGCAAGTATCTTGCAAGAGAAAGTGTTTGGCATCTAATGTTGTACATATTTTGATTTGTGAACCTTTCTTTCCACGAAATTGTTCTAAATTGAAGTCTCCATCCAAACTACAGGTGTAACTAATCGCTTCACCAAAAGATACTCAGCTAGTATGTGAATATCGTGATTCACATTAACCTGTCATGTATTTATTGCTTCGTATAGTGAGACAGCATAAAAGAAATGTAGCTTGAGGAAAAAATGCTAGTACCTAACATTTCATAGTACTTGCAGAAAGTAGTGATTTGGTTATTGAAGTAATTGAAATTGGAACAAACACCATTTAGAGTTCATTATAGCACATGTAGCCTTTTGAATAGTAGCAGTTCACTAGATCGTGAATGGACTACGTCAACGTGACAAAGCTGGAAGCTCCAGAAAATGTTATTAATTTATAACAGCATGAAACTATGCGTCAGTATAACGCAAACAACTGATTTCACAGCTATACACGAAAACAACAAAGAAAAGGAGCTACTAGGAAAAGAATTCGAAATATGTGAACAGAAAAGTAAATCAATACATAGAAAAGATCATAATACAAGAAAACTGATAAAAATACGTGAAATTAGAAGACATGAAGAAACAAAACGACAAAAAGAATAAAACCACAGAATCCATAACACTCAAAAACCTCAGAAACAAGCTGCAAACACTTGTCCTTATGGTCAAACGACAGTACACTGACAAAATACAAGAATTCATTTCACAAAATATTATGGAAAAATTGAAATCAGATCCAACAAACAGATTTCACGCTAAAGTGAAAGAGTCTTTAAAATATTGACTACACACAAGGCGAGAGGAGGAGGATAGTGAAATGATACTAATCCTGTTGCATCCACCCTCCGATGCTATCCAAAAATTCATAAACCAAATATCCCAGTAATACCCATTCTAAACTTCAAGAGAGCTCCCACCTACAAACTTGCAGGATTCATGTTGAAATTATCGTCTGAAAATTATAAAATATGACAGAACTGTAAGGAATACCTCACAATTAATAAACGCATAAGATTTAAAATCACAATTGGTCTACAAAAGCCATGTCCCTTTACGTAAATGAATGCAGGATATCATGGGGCCTGCAGCTGCATCAACACCTTTCTGAATAATGCCTACTATGTCTGCTAACTCGCGTACTTTGTCGACGGTCATCCAGTACCGCTTTGTAGATTTTCTTCACAACTTCTGGAGTCGTCACCTCATCTGGTCCACCACTGCTATACTTGTCGTGGCCGCTCGTACGGCCACGTTTAAACTCAGCTACCCAATATTTTACTGTTGTCAACGAAGGACGCGACTCTTCCAAAGCAGAATCATAACGATGACCAATTTTCTCCATTTTCACAAGTTCACTCACAACGTTCACTACCGGTGGCTGCCAAACAAACACTTAACAATGTGGCGTCTTCAAACTTGATACATATGCTTCATAGATCGTATATTTTCTAACCCAGAGATATTTTTCAACGACGACTGCCATCTCTCGGTCAGGCCGGGTACTCATGGGATCAGATACATGAAGAATATGCTTTGTTTAATTGATGAGCCGCCAGCAAAAATTGTCCAGTATACAGATAGATTTACAATGGAAAAAGAACGTGCCAACCAAATAAATTTCTTAGAAAAAAAATCAGCATATCATTGAAATTTACCATAAATCTAAAATTACTGACAGTCATACATCAGATTTCACGTCACCCATACTCGTAAAAACAGTCAGCACTCAGATACACGCTTCATAGACTCAACCATGTACCATTCCACGTAGGAAACCACAAGAAAGAACAAGATGTCATCACTCAAATAGCAGCAAACAATGGATACGACAGTAATCAAATGATAATTAAACGACTAATACAGTCAATAAACACAGTACATCCTAGCTGAAAACGCACCACAAAACCCCTCACAAACAAGCCCACAAATGACAGAACAACACAAAGAATACCTGAAAACAAGGAAGAAGATTCAAGATGTTAGACAATCACATAAAAGCACAAACTCACACATAATATAACAAATATTGTTAAAAGACAAGGCTTAAACCTAGCATTCAGAATACACAGTTCAAAGCCATCTATCAGAAAGGAGGAATACACAAACTGCAATGAAATACATGTGACGAAAGGTACGTAGTACAGGCCAGCAGAACATATCAGAGTATGGAAATATGGGACAAGCCACTCAACTTTTGCAGAACATTTAAGAGGGAATAATAACGAACCTACTACAAGAGAGATAGACACGAAAATAGAATAAATAATGCGACACCTCCAAACCTTACAAGAAAATTATCACTGAATGAGGTCAGTCTTTTGCTACGGTTCATCTGTTTATTATTCAGAAAGGTGTTGATGCAGCTGCAGGCCCCATGATATCCTGCACTCATTTACGTAATCGGACATGGCTTTTGTAGACCAATTGTGATTTTAAAGCACAACTGCTTACAGTTTTGCTCCTATATGGTTACCCTGTTCGTGCCGAGGCCCATCGAACACTGAATTCTTCGCATGGTGTTATTTATACTCTGCTGCTTGATGGTCTGTCCGAGGGAAAAATCCAAACTTACCTCTCTGATCAGCGCGTCACTGCAGTCCATTGGGTAATGAAAAAGGTTGATGCATCGTTATTGCCTACACATAATCGTTTTCTCATGTTTGATCGCGTGGTGCTCCAATCGAAGATTAAGACAGGCTAGGAAGTCGTCATGGTCCGATTGTACATTCCAAACCCAAAGCTTTGCTACCAGTGTCGACATTACAGCCACACTCACATGTCTTGTCAAAACACACCCAAATGTGTTACTTGAGGTAGGGATGCTTACAAGGGAGATTGCTCGCCACCTCCTCCCTCCTGTATCAGTTGTAATGCAGACCATCAGCCTCATCCCAAGTATGTCTTGTGTATCTCGATGAGTGGACTGTCCAGGCGACCCGGATGAAGGAGAATGTACCTTACCCTGTCGTTCACAAGTTGTTGATTAGTCGAAAGCCCTGCATTTTGCCATCCAGCACTTACAGTACCATTTTTGCTATGCCTCGCTCAACAAAGGACATGACCAGGCAGACTTTCTACCTCCAGTTCAGCAGCGCAGTTGGAAAATCGTCCACTATCACAGTAGCATCCCTGTCTCATTCTCCTCCGGCTGCACATCAAGCTATCAAGTTTTCGCTCCCCTGGTGGCGAAATCACCTGCTACACAACCGGCAGGCCGGAAAGGACAAACATAATGCACCCATGGAGACTTTCTCGTTCTTCCAGCCAACATACATCGGAGCCTTCATCTGCCAACCGCAAAGGCTCTAAGAAATCAAAAGACAAATGGTCCCGACTCGGAGATCCCCTTCAGCGGTGTCGCGACATAATACCTCAACTAGCCGACCTCTTTTTCGTTGATGCTCTGCACCTACCAATTTTCCGCCCTGGAATCCGCAGGTTGGCGCCTGAGTAGATTTCATGGGACAGAATCCGCCAGCGTCTGCGCCCTGAGAATCTGTGAGTCTTCAAAGGCTGGCACGCAGTACCGCCAGGCTGACTACATTTGTTCCCTCCTTCTCATTCCCCATTTTGACTCTTCTCCAGTGGAACTTTTGCAGCATTAGATCCAAGGAGGAGGAATTATGGCTGCTTTTGGAATCGCAGCATCCGCCTTTTTTCTGCCTCCAAGAAACAAAATTGCATCCCTGTGACCACTTTGACCTCTCACATTTCCTCCCAGTCTGCTGTGACCTTCTCCCTTAGGACAGGATTCCATCTCGCGGGGGAGCCATGCTGCTCATCCAGAATGACATTCTTATCCAAACCATCCAACTGAACACTCAGCTGCAAGCTGTTGCAGTCCGCATTGTCCTTCCTCTATTCATCTGTTATCTTTGCAACATCTACATCCCTCTTGTCATATAGTGTAACCAGGGAAGAGCTCCAGTTTATTGGCCAACTCCTTCGCCCTTTTTGCAGCTCGGTGACGTTAATGCACACAGATTCTTCGATAACCTGTCAGAGAGGTTCCTTCTTGGCTGACCTTCTCAGTCAAATCGATCTCATCTGTCTTAACAGTGTAGCACCCACGTTCCTTTCAGGCTCCAAGCACACTTACTTCCATTTGGATCTCTCGTTCTGCACTGCCCAGTTTGCCCATCATCTCGAGTGGTCCATTCTCTCTTACATGTACTCGCGTGACCATTTCCCATGTGCTAACCACTGCGGACCCCTAACCCACCTAAGGATAAACCCAATTGGCAACTTTCTTCTAAGGCTGACTAGATGCTTTACTCCTCCCTGGTGACCTTCGACGAACGACATTTCCCTAGTTGTGAAGACCAGGTAGTATACGAACGTTATCCTTACTGCCGCACGTCAACTTTACCGCGCTATGTTCTGGTTCCTTGATGAAATGAGATGTGCTACGACATGATTCGCGCCCAGAGACGTGCTTTGTGCGTTTTTAACCTTCATTCGAAGATGGCGAACTGTATTGATTATAAACAGTTGCGTGCACAGTGTCATCGCATTCTTCGCGACAGCAAAAAAGATAGGTGGATTTCATTTACTCATTCTTTTAACAGTTTCACTTCCTCTTTCGACGTGTAGGGCAACCTCCATCAGCTCTCTCGGACCAAGTTCCATTTCCCAATTTCCGGCCTGACAGTAACAGATGATTTCACAGTGGACCCTATTGTTATCTCCAACACCTTAGGCCGCTATTTTGTGGAGATTCCGAGCTCCACCCATTATCACCCCACCTTCCTCCATCGGAAATGGGCGGAGGAGGCTTAGATGAACCCTTCTCCTCTCAGATTCGTGAATGTTATAATACCGCCTTTAGTATGAGAGAGCTAGATCGTGCTCTTACTTCATCCTGATCTTCTGCCACAGCCGCGGATGATGTTAACATTCAGATGTTGCAGCACCGTTCTCTTGTGGGCAAGCACTTTCTCCTTCATACGTACAATCGCATTTGGATAGATGGCACATTTCCCAGACATTGGCGTGAAGCCACTGTCAAACGAAAACCTAAGCCTGCTACGATTCATGGTCAGTTGGTATGTTGGCTTGTATTTCGCAATCCACTAACCACTGTACAATGTGGATTTTGGCTACAGCGTTCTGCAGTTGACCATCTCGTCACTGTTTTATGCGGAAATACCAGACTGTGGTCGGGTTTTTTGATTTGGATAAAGCCTATGATACCTGATGGAGGACTTTTATCCTCCATGCTCCATATACACGGGGCTTCTGAGGCAGCTTGCCCTATTTCCTTCCGGGATTTTTAAAAGGTAGAGTTGTCAAGGTACATGTGGGTGGGTTCGGCCTTATCAGACACCTTTATCCAAGAAAACAGGATGCCTCAAGGCTCCGTCGTGAGCGTCATCCTCTTTGCTATAGCCATTAACTCCATTGTGGCCTGTTTCCCGCCAGGCATCTCCGGCTCCCTTTTCGTCGACAACTGTGCGATCTATTGCAGTTCTCCACGAATTTGTCTGCTCGAGCGGCGGCTTCAGCGGTGTCTCAATCGTCTTTCGCTTTTCCACTGACGAAACTGTTTGTATGAATTTATTCCGGCGCAATAGGTTTCTTCCACATTCTTTACATCATGAGCTTGTTGCTCTTCCTTTTACTGAAACTACAAAATCTATGGGGGTTCTGGCTTCATAGAAATTTTTTTTGGTCCTCCCGTCTTACCTGGCCGCACACTGTATCTGGTCCTTCAATGTCCTTACACTTGTCCTGAGCGGCACTTCCTGGGGAGCAGATCAGACCACTCTCCTCCATTTGTACCTATCCCCTGTCCCTTTGAAACTGTGTTTCGTTTATTCATGTGCTCGTCTGCCCATCTTTCGCCATCTTAATACAATCCACCATCGTGGAATCCGTTTGGCCGCTGAAGCCTTTTACACTAGCCCGGTTGAGTCCCTCAATGCAGAAGTTGCCGAACTACTGCTCTCATACTGGCGTGATGTTCTCCTCAGTGGATGCACGTGCCGTTTGTGTGCCATGTCCGGCCACCTATCCTGTGTCTCCTTTTTCACTGACTCCGTGGACTGCCAGTATGGGGCATATCCTTCTTCTCTGTTATCTCCTGTAGTTTACTTTCGGCTACTGCTCCGGCAGCTTAACTTTAAGCTCCCTGCCATGTTCCCGATGGGTGTGAACCCCTCAGCACCTTGGCTTTGTGTGGTGGCCTATGTTCATCGTGGACTTTATTCGCTTCCTAGGGAAACTACTACAGATTCGACCTATCACTGTAAGTTTCTCGACCTTCGCACACAATGTAGCGATAGTACCCTCGTGTACACTAATGGATATAAGACTGACTGTGGTGTCGCGTGTGCCTTCGTCATTGACACTGACCATTTTCGGTATCGGCTTCAAGAACACTGCTCAATATTTATAGCAGAGCTCTTCGCCGCTATCAGGCCACGCAGTATATCCAGGGACACATGCTTTTTAGTTGTCATATGCTCCTATTATCTGCGCTCTTCAGAACCTCTTTGCGCTGTACACAGTCCATCCAATAGTACCACGGATCCAAAAATGCTTCCACTTGCTCGCTCTTGACTGAGCCACTGTGATATTTATGTGGGTTCCTGGTCACGTCGGTCTGACGGGAAATAAGGTTGCTGACTTCGCTGTCAAGGCTGCAGTCGTCCTACCTCAGCCTATTAGTTCTTGCAGCCCTTCGGATGATCTCCGTGTTGCCGTTTGTCGGCAGGTGGGGTCACTTTGGCATCATTACTATTCTTCTCTTCATTGGAACAAGCTCAGGGGAATTAAACCTCTCCCAGCGATTTGGCCGACCTCCTCTCGGCCCTGAGATCATTTTAGCTAGGTTGCGTTTGCCCCTGTCCTTTTAGCTATCTCTATTTGATCGGTGGTTATCCCCCCCTCCTCCCCCTCTCTTTGTGCTCACTGTCGTCAACCTTTGACGGCTCGCCATTTCCTTACTAAATGTTCTTTTTTAAAATCACATACGTTCTAGTGTATGTTTGTAGTCTGATTTATCGGCCGTTTTAGCGAACGACACGCGGGCTGTCGACCGCGTTTTTCTTTTTGTCCGTCGTAGCAATATGACGAAGAACATGTAACCTTCAGTTCGGTACCTCCGCTAACTTAACGGCAGTTCTTGTGGACCTTTCTCCAAGAAGAAGCCCTTGTTCGTAGCTCTCTTTCCTTCCCTCGATTGGGTTTAACTTATAGTCGCTTTTAACTTGTTTTTCGTTCTTTATTGTTCTAAGCTTAGGACATGGGCGCTTATGAACTCAATTATTCCTGCGCTCTAAAACAAAAAAAGTATCCACACTGATGATAAATCTGTAAAATCTTTATTTGTCTTGTCTTTGAACGCGCTGATCTCCGAAACTAGTAGACGAATTTGCATGGGGTTTACGCAAGTAACTTCAGCTTAGTTTGGGGCATCTTGTAGACGTTAGTTCATCAAAATCGGATCGCGAAAAAAAGATACCATGATTTAAAGTTTTAGTGAAACTTTGTCTTTCTGTGAGCACGCAAATCTCCAGAACTACTTGACGGATTTTTATGAGGTTTTCACTGGTAATCGGACCAGTGAAAAGAATATATTCATACACATTATAAAATACGGTTGTATTTATGTTCATCTCCTCAGAGATCACTGGACCGGCTTCAAAAAGGTTGGGTACACATATTACTTACAGTGTAGAGAGAACCACTGTGGGGATAAGAACTATTTACCTATCAAAGTGTTGGTGGTGGGGGTGGAAAAGAGCTGTAGGACACAACTTGCAAATACCCAGACTTTATTCATCTAGTATTTGAGAACGAGAGCAGTTAGAGACTTGTAACAGATTTTAAACATAATTACAAACCTTTACGGAACTTTTTCTCACTGATAACCTCCCCCCTCACACACACACACACACACACACACACACACACACACACACACACACACACAATGACGAAAGGAAAAAAAATTATCGCTTACTACATTATCTCTGCTCATGCAGTGAAACTGTCGCATCAGGCATGACATCATGACATTTAAATTTGTTTCTTCTTTGCTACTAACTCTATTCTCAACATATTTGACAGACAGTATTCACATACCCTCTGAATGTACCTGCAAAATTATATCATTGTAAGACACACAGATCGGGCGATGTGAGGGAATAGATGGGCAGGGAAGAGAAGGAACTGGACGGAGAGACTGGGGGGGGGGGGGAGGAGATGGACATAGAAAAGAAAGAGGAGGCATTGGAGAAGAAACGGGGAAGAGAGTAGAAGATGGACAGAGAGAGGCAGGAGGGGATAGACAGTGTGTGGGGGAAGGACATGGATGATAAGTGAAACAAATACGTACCAGGGAATCGCTGTGTTTTCAGCTAGTTTTAAAATAATTTTTATTCGTTTTTGTCGGTTCGATGTTGGGCTACATCCCTTGTTTAGGATTTTCGGACGTGTATTTCTTTTTGTTTTGGTGTGAAAAATTGCCGAACGTCTGTAAAAATATTTTTGATACACCACGTAAAAAAAGTATTGTAATGCACTCGAAAACATGTTCATCAGTCATGCTAGGAAAACACAGAAATCAGACACTTACCTCATTATTTAAAGTGCTGGGTAATGTCAGGCGGAAGACTTCCTTGAAAGGTGGGCGTTCATGACTACTTCCTTCAAAGAATTTCTCCATTAACGCCCTAAGGTTGATCTGTACTTCATGGTGGTGTGGACACACGTTGTTATATAAAAACAATTATCCCTCCAGAAGATACACAGTGTTTATCTGTGTTTTATTACTATCAACAGATATCATCGATTCCCACATTTCCGTATTCTGTGAATTCGTCGGCAGAATTACTCAGGGTGATGTACAGGTTGAAAAGTGCGCGTAACTCATGATTGTGTGTACAGCGAACGTTAATAACGTTTGTTCTTTGTAAAAAGGGTACTAGGAAAGTTTTGCAATACAGTTTATTTAATTTTTTCGAAGTAATTTCCGCCGCATTGAATATATCTCTCCATCCTCTGAAACCAATCCCTAAACCAGTTCTCCTACGCTTCTGTACGGAGAAAGACACAGCCGTTGTCCGAAGCCCTCAGGAGGTCCTCATCTATTGGAAACTGCATTATTTTCAGCTTCATTTTCACATGCAGTAACAGTGCAAAGTCACAAGGAGCAAGGGCTGGACTGTAAGGAGGGTTCTCAAGAAGTTTCAGTCTTGTACCCCGCAAGTATTTGGTACATGTTTTGGCGCGGTGAGCTGGAGCGCTGTAGTGGTGGAGAAACAGAGTGTCCATTCTTGACTTCGGTCGCAGGTTCTTGAAAGATTGGATGACTTTGAGAAAGCACTGCTCAAGGTAGGAATGTCTTCTGACAGCCACGGGTGTGTCGTCAATTTCAAGGAACCAAACTTTGTTTTGAATCTTAGTCGGCACGTCATAATAGTACAGCCAAGCCTTGTCGCCTGTCACGTTATTCACATACCGAGATTGCCCCCCCCCCCCTCCCCCCGTCAAGAAAACTTCTGTAACATTTCCCGAATTGCTAGTACATTTAGCCCTAAGGTATCCTTACATGTTTATAGGTCACACGTCTGCCTTTGTGTAGCATTTTCCTCACTGCATCAATGTTTTCCTCCGTAGTAATGATTGTGGACTCCCCGTCCTCTCAGCGTCCTCCAGAGTGATTTTTTTTTCTTTGGAAGTCTCTGAACCACCTGAATATAGTTGTACGATGTGGACACACAGCACCGAGTGCAAGAGTCATTTCTTCAAAGCACTGGTCTATGTATAAACCAGGCGCGAAGTTGTACCGCAAAACTGCCCGAATCTCACTTCGTGACAAGGATGCCCTGTTATCATTTTCGTTAATGAAATTTCGTAGACCTCGGATACGTCTGTACCAGTTTATAGTGCAGAGATTCCGTTCGATCTCGTTTGTGTCTGGGATCCGGTAGGCTGCTCCTACGACACCCCGCGCCGATGTTTGGTTCGTAGTGGTGGCATTGGTTTATTGGCGACAGCATTGAGTTAGAGAATCGCATTTCCTTCCTCGTTGCATTGCTGTCTCGTCGTTACTGATGTCTAATTTGCTGTGCCAGTAGTTAACAAACACGTAATGCCAACTGCAGTAGATTGCGTCGAGGTTATTCATGGCAGTGTGCACATTATACAGTACTGAAAAATCAATTGTCTGGAATCAGCGCACAAGTGTTCACAACTATCTGCTAATGTGATTTAATCAGAGTTGTGGTCTCTGCAGCTGAGGTTTCACTTCAATGCATACAGTCACTTCTACAGTGGCAGGCTACTTCCGATCGTCGAACAACATAGCACTCATATGACGAGAAATATGAAATGACGAACGATACTGTACCTCTTTTTGATTTTCATTGAGAGTGGACGGGTGTTTAACGAGTTTCAGCTCAGCTTTACAATCAGCAGTGCATCGCCACAAGATAGCATACAACGCAGCATCACAGCATACCGGCGCTGTGTCGTACGACTGGACGAAATCATTATTAATGTGTTGAGCTACTCCATTTTGTATTAACAGAGAAGTAATTGTGTTAGAAAACGGACGAATAACTATGTCATTCACTGTTTTGTAATGTTCCACCGTCTGTGTCGCACAAATAAATCACCGAGCAACATAAGACAAGACATTCTTCGATATACGTACACTTACACGGCATCCTTGTTTTCGGATCCCGTGTGACCTTCCCCCGTGCCTCTTAACCAACCTGGATACGTTTGCTATACTTGAGCAGTGAAAGAGATTCGATAATGTGACTGTGATAGTGGTTGTAAACATGCCTTCATAAGTAAAAGAAATTAGATCGCTTTCTTGACTGTTTGCTTTCTGTTCCTCCGGTGTGTTAGATCAATCAGAGCCGTCCTGTAGGGAAAGTTCTCAGACGAAATGAGCGTCACTCGATGCCATTTAGTTCATTATTCTGTTCCATGGAAATTAAAAGCCTCTGTTTTTTGAGCTGTGTCCGGAAGCATGCAGAATAAGCACAAAAAGTAAAAATAAAATTCTACTAACATACGTGATTATTTGCTTTCGTGATGAATAGTAGCTTTGTCGGGGGCTTGAAAGACATTTGGCAACTTTATTTTAATTTATGATGTTGACTAAATGAACGAGAGGAATGTTTGGATTGACATCGTTTGTTTGGAAAGAAATAATATTTCTGCACAGCTGTACGGCATATTCTAGGCAGAATATCCGATCTGAGTATGAGTCAGTCTGACGAGCGTAGGAAACCGACATAAAAAACCACGGCAGTTCCGTATCCTGTCCCCACTTAGCTGCCGATTCGGATCTGGCAACTCGTGCGCTGACGCGTAAGGCTAAGTGTTGTAAGTAGCCTTCGCGATCTCTGTGTCGGAAAAAGAGCAACAGGTGAACGTGTCGCCGCCTTCGGGATCTCTCTGTCGGAAAAAGAGCAACAGGTGAACGTTTCGCCGAAGCCGCATTGAGTTTGTTTCGTGGCGACGCCAATGTTTTACACGAGTATAGCTTTGCTGTTATCAGGATGATGGATCCGGGAACGGGATACGTAGTGTTACTCTTGTCACGTGTGTTGCAACCTTGCCCGACGATGGCTTTGTGCATGCGATCTGTGGCACAGCTGAGTACCCTTTGGCCTGATAAGTAGTAGAAAAGTCTGAGAAGCGCTAAAGTTGAGAAAACAGCCTGAGATTGCAGTAATGCTCTACCGCAACGCTGTTCTATTCGAACTCCGGTTGTAATCAGTTTCGCAGACGATAGCTTGATTTTTATAGAAATGATATAATGCAAGGAACACAAACGTGAGCATAGAACTGTCAATCCTAAAACCAAATTCGCCTTTGCGCGAAGAAAATTAAACTGCTGCCAATAGACAAACGCAGAAAATACTCATGTGTTCTTCCTTCTCTCCCAGATTTTCCATTCCTCCGTTAGTTTTCTACCCTTCCCCGCCAGAGCTGTGCTGAATAAGGGCAGCATAATTGATCGATGCAGTGTTCGGGAAACATCTAACACTGACCGTCATTCTCTGAATAAGGAATTGTCAATGAAAAAAAAAAAAAAAAAAAAGACTAAACGTCCGTAGTTTGTAAAGCTGCAACAGAATTTCGTGAGCAAATGTCACCTGGCTATGGTGGACAAATTTGACCATAGTATATGATCTTTGACGTTAATTACACAACTAAAAATTAAATTAGAGGACTGTGTCTATGGGAAATTACAGAGCTACTTTTTTCTTACGTAAACTGAGATTTTACTGATGTCGTACGTCACAAGTTCATCCTCACACTATAGTTGGCGTTTTACAAGCAGTTGAAGAAAATATGAACTGCCTTGTTCGGATGAGTGTGTAAACTGACATCAGGGCTACGTTTCCAAAAAACGAATAGATAGTTTTACGCCAAGGGGGAGAGGGAGGACAGTACAAATACATTCAATGACTCTCTTTTTATAGCCTCGCCTGGAACCACTGCACAGAGGAGAGAAAGAGTAGCACAGTGTATATTCCGCCCCTGATCTTGTTCTGGGGAGCCTTTTCCCGTGCACTTCGCCCTTGACCGTACTCTATCTACAGTATACTCAAAAATTATTTATTGACTCCTTCATTATGAGGATAAGGGGACTATTAATGACGCTGTCGAGTCACTTGAAAATCCATGTCTTCATTACAAATACAATTGTGGGTGATCTTGTTTTCATTTCAGTTAGAAAGTAGGTAACTGGGCAGTGCAGTAACTAATGATGACTAAAAGATATGAAATGCAAACTAGCTATAACAAGAAAACATTGTTAAAAGAAAAACAGTTAACATAGAGTAGAAACTTAAGTGTTAGTTTAGGAATCTTTTTCTGAAAGTATCTGTTTGTCTTGTATGGAAGTGAAACGTGGACGATAAACAGTAAACACGAGAGGAGAAGAGAAGCTTTAGAAATACGGCGCTGCAAAAGAGTGCTTAATATTACGTGGACATATCGTATAAGTGATGAAGTATTGCATTGAGTTGGGGAGAAAAGGAATTTGTGGCATAACCTGCTAAAAAAAGAGATTGATAGGATGTATCGTGAGGCATCAATAGTCAGTTTAGTAACGGAGAGAACTGTTCGGGAAAAATTGTGGAACGAAACAAAGGCTTAGAGATGAAGAAAATCGTACAGGATCCACTCACGTGGAGGTGCCCCGAAGTCCGCTGACGCAGCTGTATTCCGTAGGCGGTTTCTCAGAACGACTCCCCGTTAGTCTCTCCCACATACGAAATCTGTTCAGAAAATTCGAGAACATCGTAATTTTGCACCAGTAATATGTTGGAGCGAAAGCGGTTGGCATCCGTGCACAAACAAGCCTGTGTTTAATGTGTAACTGCCCGAAATTTCATTGTTGTATGGCTGTTAGTTATTGTTCAATGTTGTATTGTGTAGAACGTTGTGTCGCACAGTTGTGAATTTCGGCCGGCCTGGGTGACCGAGCGGTTCTAGGCGCTGCAGTCTGGAACCGCGCGACCGCTACGGTCGCAGGTTCGAATCCTGCCTCGGGCATGGGTGTGTGTGATGTCCTTAGGTTAGTTAGGTTTAAGTAGTTCTAAGTTGTAGGGGACTGATGACCTCAGAAGTTAAGTCCCATAGTGCTCAGAGCCATTTGAACCATTTTTTTGTGACTTTCGAGATGTCACAGTTAGAGGAGCAACGCGTCTGCATTAAATTTTTGGTGGAACTCAAGAAAACCTTTACAGGGACATACCAGAAGATGCAGGAAACCAACGATGATAAGTGCTTTAGCCGAACTCGGTGATCAGAATGGTTCATACGATTTAAAACTGGCCGGACGGAAGTTAAGAGGACCCTTGTTCAGGACGCCCATCGACGTTTACCGACGATACTGGTGCCAGGAACATCAACGAAATTGTGCGTGTTGATCGAAGACTGACTATCCGTGAGATTGCAGAAAAATGTAACATTTCATTTGGGTCTTGTCGAATGCATGGTGTTGCCGCCAAGTTCGTCCCACGACTCACAAGTCAAGACCAGGAAGACCTTCGCCTCGCAATCTGTGAAGAGCTTTTGGATTGTGCGAATGAGAACGAGATGTTCCTTAAGGGAATAACTGCTTATGAGACTCGGGTCTACGGTTATGATTTTGAGACCCAGGGTCAATCTCCACAGCGGGTCGGGAAAGGTTCTCAAAGGCCAGAAAAAGCTCGTCAGGTCAGGTCGAATGTCAAAGCCATGCTGATACTTTTCTTTGGCTTTGAAGGATTTGTTCATCATGAATCGTGCCACAGAGACAAACTGTTAATAGACGATACTGTCTGGACGTGTTGCGACGCCTACGAGAAAATGTAAGAAGGAAACGACCTGAAATGTGGTGAGGCAATTCATGCCTTTTGTATCATTATAACGCGCACGCACATTCATCCTTGTTGGTGCGTGACTATTGCACAAAAAACGAAATGATGCCCCATGCGGACTTTTATTTCCAAAGTAAAAAACCCCCTTGAACGAACGAAGGTTTGCAACGATAGATGAGACAAAAGAAAATTCTCAGACGGCACTTCGCACCATCCAGCAAGAGGCGTACCAAGACTGCTTCCGGAAGAGGAAACGGCGTTGGGAACGTTGTATCAATTTGTGGAGGAGAGTATTTCGAAGGATACTATGCACAGTAAGAAAAAGGTAAGCGTAGAAAAATTTTGTGGACAAAGTTCCTGAATTTTTTGAACAGGCCTCGTAGTGTGGGAGCACGATGATGCAAGGCAGTTTCATCAGCGCAAAGCATTGTATCCACTTGCATGTGTGAAGCACATTTTATGATCGAATGAAATTGTTTCCATGTCCCAAAGTCAGACTGTGGTTTTTTGAATCTTCAACCATATGCAACTATCAAGCGTGCCTGATGTTACGCTGTTGACTCTTCACAATGGTGGAAAGTGCATTGGCTGTGAGTTAATTTGAAGTCACATAGGCAGTCGCCGTTAACATCGAAGGGCTGACAATACAGTTGTCAGTGAGACTGGAAATCATATCGCAGTGCAAGAACCATATTACGTATTTCAGTTAGACTTCTGATCATAGCTTTATACAGAAGTGCAATGTCAACACGCTGCGACGTATCTTTCGGCCAGTCTCTTGTTGGTTACGGTAATACCAGCATAAATATAAATATCCGTTGCCGTAGTTCTGTCGCGCCAAGGAATGCGTTCCGTAGTCCTGTATTTCGTTACTAGTGCTTTTATGGCTGAATTAGTCTTGCGATTGAGGACTACTTTCAAAGTTAATTTGATACGACCTGGACGGTGCACAGGTCTATGGCGGAACAGCCGAGTAAATGAGACATGTTGTATTATAGTTAAACTGTGAAAACTTAGAGAACGTGACTGGAGCTAACGTCTGTCAGAAACAATGTGCTCTGTGTGGTGTTATTAAGGTGAAAGGACTATGAATTGACAGATAACTCATTAGAAAGAGCATATTTTTCCTGGCGCTCTAAAGAAGAGATGGACGATATTTTGAACAACAGAAAACCAAATAACCTTTACGACGGTAAAACTGGAATGGTAATATAGAACGAAATGGTCATTTTATTTAGAATAATTAAACTCCTTAATTATTCACGAATATTTGTTGCCGAAAACAATTTTAAAAAATGTGGACTAGTAGAAAATTAGCACATACGGAGTACATGTTCCTTATTTCGGTTTCAACTTGGATTTGCACTGCCCTGTTGAGAACAACAAGTACTTTGCAATTAAGCCTACCAACTCAGCCCTTGTAATAAAAGCTGGATGTCTGTATACAACGCATTGTCGTCTACATGTGAAGCCGTTGTGATTGTGAAAGCGTGTCGGTTGTGACTGGCTGATAATACCACCTCACGATGTCTCGACGACCAATGTGTGTTCGTATGGGCTCCGGAACAACATGCGTTTCTGTTTACAGTGTTAAATAGACCGGGTAGATGTGTTTACTAAGAAAAATAGCCAGAATATTGCATAAATGTGTAATGTAAATACACAGTGCTTTGAGAAATATCAAGGAATAATGTAGTTAGACACTGGAAGTTTCTATGCTTATTACATCTTGAATATTATATCATCTCGTGCAGGTTCGTCGGTCGACGTATCACATAATGGTAATGTACACTGATTAGCCAGAACATTATGACAACCGACCTATTGGTATAAACCCGTCCTGGCGACGAATGACTGCTAGTCACACACACACACACGGTGGATGTCATATCAGTGAGCGTGCTCTCTCTCTCTCTCTCTCTCTCTCTCTCTCTCTCTCTCTCTCTGTGTGTGTGTGTGTGTGTGTGTGTGGAAGGCGCGCGGTCTATCTTCGGAATTCGGCCGAAGGCAGATTATGATGGCTCGGGACGAGTGTTTCGGAAACTGCACGACTTGTCGGGTGTTCGAAGAGCGCTGTGGTGAGTGTCTTCAACACGTGGCAAAACCAAGGTGAAACCACGTCCAGGGGGCGTGCGATTGGGCGACCACCCCTCATTACAGATGTCGGACGTCGTAGGCTGGGCAGACTGATAAAACAGGACAGGCGGCGAACTGCGGCGTAACTAACATCAGACTTCAATGCTGGACTGAGTAAAAGTGTGTCCGAACACACAGTGCACCGAACATTCCTAACGACGGGCTTCCACAGCCGACGACGCATGCACGTGCCAGTATTAACACCACGACATCGGTAACTACGACTGAAATGGGCACGTGACCTTCGACACTGGACGGTGGCGTAGTGACAGAGCGTTGTGTGGTCTGATGAATCCCGATATCTACTTCAGCATCTCGATGGCAAGGCGCGAATTCGTCGTCGACGACAAGCTGGCGGGACATTCATGTTGGCATCCATGAGTCCAGTGGAGCTCGTACAAGGCACCATGACGGCCAAGGAGTATCGTACACTGGTTGCAGACAACGTACACCCCTTAATGACGGTCATGCTTCCTGAAAGAAGTGGCATTTTTCATAAAGGTAGTGCGCCATGTCACAAGGTTAGGAGTGTAATGGGGTGGTTCGCGTAACACAGTGACGAGCTCCAGTTGATGTGCTGGTCTCCCAACTCGCAATATCTGAACGAGATGGAATCCATGTGGGATGTGATTGAACATAGCGTCAAGGGCTCATCGCCCCCTCTCAGGAATTTACGGGAATTAAGTGACTTGTGTATGCAGATGTTACGCCAACTCCTTCCAGCGGCATCCAGGGTCTCATAGCTTCCATGCCGCGACGCGTCTACACTGTTATCCATGACAAAGGTGGACGTACCGGCCAATAAGTAGGTGGTCATAATGGTCTAGCTGACAGTGTATATTTTTTGATTTCGAGCCGGTTTTCGGTTATCATCAGGATATAGCTGAAAATCGTCCACGAGACGCATAGGAAACTAAACATTAGAAACAAAGATTCTAGTAAACCCATGGAGGTACCAACAAACACACACACACACACACACACACACACACACACACACACACACGCACACACACACAATCTTCGGTCGAGATGTTAGGTGAAAATTTCAAATTGAGCGCTCATCGGTCATACTAAGCACCAAACATGTTACATTACTGGTTAAAAGATAGTACGTAACGAAAACACAGAATATTGAAGTGTAAAAGTTGTATAAATATAGGCTAGGACTGAAGGTTGTGAAGAACAACGAAGTAAGTGCGTTATATAAATGTGATCATTGGGATTCAGGTCCAGGAGTACGTGGTTGATTGACTGCATCGTGTGAAGATTAAGAATGGGAATGCACTGAGCTGTTACTTGATGATTCGGAATCAGCGGCGGTTTTGAGTTAATGGACTAAGTTTCTCCCCGTTAATGGCTAAATGTATCATTTCGGTATGTGTTCGGCAAAATCGGAGTCAGACATTTGTAATCTCCAACTACTTTCATGCTCAATCAGTACAGCTGCTAACACCCTGCCTGTTTGACCAATCTACAGTTTGTGACACTCGGTGAAAGTGATTTTGTGAACTCTACTGTTACTTAATAAATCTCTTTTTAACTCTGCTGTTGGATAAGCTATGAGATGTGATGTATGTTTCACAAAACGAAAATTTGTGGTAGTAAGATTTGACAGTTGTGGATAAGTTGTTGCATGATTTTGCTGAATATGGGATAGTACACTAGTTGATTTTCGTTGGGATAGTTGTCGCCACGGACGGGGGGGGGGGGGGGGGGGGGGGTCATATAGGTAGGAAAATATCTCTCTGCTTCTCGCCTTGTGCAGTGTGTTCTCACCTGAGTTGTTATTGTGGTCAGAAGACACAACATGAACAGTCGTAGTTTCCCTCCAGCGTTTCCGTGAAATAAGACATACTAGATATCCTGACAGACGACCTTCAGCTTCCTTCGTAGAAGACATGTGCAACTAATCGTAGTTGAATGAAAGGCTATAAACTCACCTGTAGTTTTTATTGTGTAGCTCTTCAGTACATATGCTGTGGTTACCCCAGTCAAGCCACCTCCTGATTGTCTTAAAGGGAGTTCCAAAAGCTGGTGTGGATATAAAAAGTCGATTTTTGTTTTTTGTGGGAAATTGTTGTTTGGAGTTTACTCTTTTATTTGATGTATCTTTCGTTGATTTTGGATGAATGTAAGTTATTATTATTATTATTATTATTATTATTACTACTACTACTACTACTACTACTACTACAACGCGCTTTTGCCTCCAGAACAGACGTTAACTTGAATGTTACATTATTATTCTTTTATTTCTCCTTTTTCTTTCTCTTCTCAAAACCTCTTAATTCTTTGGCTGTGTTCCTGTTTCCTTTGCTCTGTCTATTTTCTTCCTTTCTTTCCTTGCAAGTTTCGTGTTCATAATTTTGTGTCTGAATTTCTCTCCATTTATCATTTCAAATACTGATCCCTGTTTGTTTTAGGTCTTCTTCTGTTTCTTGAAGCCAAATAGTTTTTTTAGATTGAACTGTTTACTACATCTTGTCAGTCCTCTTGTTGTCCATTCTATGAATGTGCCTGTAGAATGTCAGTCTGCGTTTTCTGATGATCATGTCAGTGAGCCTGTCGGTGAGTTCATATAATTCTGTGGTTGGTCGCTTCATCCATATACTATCTGTGTGTACTGCTCCAAAAATTTTTCTGCGGATTTTGCGTTCTAATTTTTTCGAAATATCTGTGATGCTTGATGCTCCGATTGTGGCCGTTTCTGATGCGTATAGAGTGCTTCTGGTAGTACAACTGAACTGTAGTGTCTGAGTTTAGCATGTCGTAAAATACATCTTTAATTGTAGTGGTTCTATGTCAGTTTGTACACTTTCTGAAGTTTTTCTGTTCTTTGTATGTTGGACGCCTTGTTTGATCCTACCTATTTGTATATATTCCCCAAGATATTTGAATTTTTCCACTTTGTTACCTTTCTGTATTTTGTATACATGGCTTGGTTGTTGTTCATTCTTTCCATGTATTGCGTCTATTCATACGATATCTGTAGACCTGTTTTCGCAGATACTTCATGTAAGTATAAGTATTCATTGCTTCTTGCGCCTTTTGTCCATTGTTGCTGAGTATTGCCAGGTCGTTTGCAAATACCAGGCATTTTATGATCGTCTTGTTTGCAAACGTTCTCCCTAACTGAATTTCTTGTACTTTTTCTTCTCATTATTTGATAATATTTCAAAGACAATGTTGAATAAAAGAGGTGATCCCTGTATGTATCTGGAGTGGGTCTGAGATTTATCTCATAAATTTTATTTTGGATGTAGTGCCTGTTGTATGAATGTTCTAGTTTTTATGTCTAGTCCATATTCTTCTAATGTGTCAAAGAGAATCTGCCTGTCTATGGAGTCGCAGGCCTTCTTGAAGTCCACGAATGTCAGTGCAGTGTTGTTCGTTTGTCTGACTTTCAGGAGCGTTCGCAAGTACCAAATTTGTTCAATAAAGGGCCTTCCTTTTCTGAAGTCTGTTTGGTGTTCGCCTATCTTTGTATCAGTTTGTGGTTCTAATATGTTGAGTAATGCTGTGGAGAGAATTTTGTAGGTGACCGGTAATAATGAGATGGCTCTCTAGTTACTAGGGCCTGTCTTTCTGTCCTTTTTGTGGAGTGAGTGAATCAACGCGCATTTCCACTTATGTGGAATTTTCTCTGTGTTCCATATTTCTGAAAAAATTTCATGAATTTTTGTTTGCGATGGTTTGGTCTTTGAGTTTCCAGATCTCGGAGATCTCCTGGAGTTCTGTTGTTTGTTGTTTTATAATCCTTTCTACCTCTGTTATTGACGGCGTTTTTGAATCTGGGTTTGGTACTGTTTTCGTGAAGTGTAATTTTTCATTGGGCTTCTCGCAATTGAGAAGTTGGTCAAAATAATTTTTAAATATTTTGTAGTTTTCTTTAGTATTTGTTTCTAGAGTTCCGTCTGTTCTTTTGAGGCTAGTATTTGGAAGGTGATAGCCCTTTACATTTTCGCTGAAAATTCTGTACAAATTTCTCGTGTTACTTCTCGTGGAGTCTTACTTGATTTCGTTTAGCCCATTTTTGTCGTATGACCTTTTCACTCTTTCGAGATTTGTTTCTGGACTTCGTGGAATTTTGCCATGTCTCTTTTGTTCTGGTAATTCTAAACTTCTTCCAGCCCTGGATTCTACTTTCAGTGGTCTAATCACAAGTTACGTTCCACCATCTATGTTTTCACTGCCTAGGAGGTTGACCCCAGCTCATTGCGTTCTGGATTGTCTTCACGAGATCTGACCAATTTTCCGTTGAATTTTAATTTCGTCTATAATTTTGTATTTGTCTTAAAGTATTCTGGGTCCGGCCTTATGACTTTTTTTCTGTATTGGTTTACTGTTTCTTGTGATTGGCCTATTTCTTTCTGTTGTTAGCGTTTGTCGATACATGTGCTTTGATGATTGAGTATCTTTTGTTTCCTGATTTGAAGGCTCTTGCAGAAATTCCGTATGGTACTGAAATGAAATCTAGGGTGTTGTCTATGACAGATTTGTGAACCGCAAATCTTGTGCCAAACATTGTCCCTGTTCCTCTTCTGACAGCAGGTTTCCTTTGTATATCCTGTAGTTTTTTATGTTGAAGTGGTTTTCGTCTGTGAAACGCGTATCTTTTATTGCCAGGATTTAGTTGTGAAATATTTCCAGAACATCCTTAAGCTGACCAGCGTATTTGTGTTGTTGTGGGTGCCAATATAGTCTTTGTGAAGAGGTTTCGAGAAGCTCCGATTCTTCTCCTCATGATCCTGGTCCCCCAGAATCCGATGACAAGGGAAGTCCAGTATATTTACTGGGGCCTGGGCTGATGGATATTTTTCATATTGTTCAATCATGATTTTTTTTCAAATCAGTTCACACATCTTAAAGACTTTATTGTTGAGATCAAGACAAATTTGTAGTAGGCTCACTAGCTTGGTGAACAGACGCTGAACAATATCCACTGAATTTCAGAACATACACCAATGGTTATAGGCCCAAGTTAGTATTTGGTCCACCCTGGGTATTTCATTTCCCCAGCACCACACATATCTTGGAGGCTTTCTCCTATACGCCACCTGAGGAGGCGCTCGATGTGAGATCTAACCACCTCACACGGGTGTAAGTGATTTTAATTTATTTTGAAATGATTTACTGGACAAGTAATTTCATCAGGTTCCATGAGCACTTGTTCAGCAACAACAAAGTATCTCGACAACTGTTTACTCTAGAAGGCGGTGATTTACTCTGTTTTATAGTAAACATCCTGTTGCATAGTTTGGCTACATTGGTAGCTGTGATGTCACTCGCTGTTTGTGGTATAGTGCGTGGTTCATCCACGTTTTGTAAGGCGCATTACACATTTCGTTGTGTATATTTGGACATTGAGTTGTGTTTCTCTCTTTAAGTTAATACGTAAGAAGACAAGAAATAAGAGAATTGCATTCTACAAAACATGACTTGTTGGAAGTTTACATCCAGAGAATGAGGTTACAGTTAGCAACACAGAACGTAGTTCTTCACTACTAAGTGGTTCCAGGAAGCAGCTTATGAACAGTAATGAAGTGTAGAGTGAAACCAGTGCCGCTGATACCAGTTTAATGTTAGGTATAAGTGTACTACAAACAATGTTTAGTCGAACTGCATGCTGCAAATTGTTTGGTGGAGAGAGAAAAATTTCTGAAAGTGTCTTCAAAAGAAACGGTTTAGTACTTAATTTGGAAGTCTCTTATTCGAGTTATGAAAATAAGAAAGAATTTTGAACATTTGAAAAATGTAAAAACAATCTTTTTGAGATCAATGTCAGATATTTTTGTAGGCTGAGATGCGTTGTTAAGGGCCCTAGAGCTAGAAACACTTTGTGTGCTCTTATGAATCTGTCACGCCCCCTACTAATGTTTCAAGATACACAGATCATTTAGGGGAAATAGTTAAAGTAATTGCATAAGAATCGATGAAATCTGAAGCAGTTGAAGAAAATAATGGTAAAGACATTTGCATAGCATTTGACGGATCATAGCAGAAAAGGGGCCATCAGTCTAAAAATTCTTATGCAGTTGCCATAAGTATTTATAACGGGAAGGTGCTTGATATTAAAGTATTATCAAAACATTGCCATGGATGCTCAAAAGTGGGTACTAATAATGAAAAGAAACATCAGCTGTCAGGAAACATATGAGGGGTCAAGTGTAGGAGTGGAAACTTCCTCAGCTGTGAAGATCTTTCAGCACTCTAAAGAACAACATGGAGTTCGCTATGCTAAAGTCATTGGTGATGGTGATCTCAGTTCATTCGAATGAGTTATTGACAGCAGGCCCTGTGATGATGACCTATCACCGCGAAGTTATGTTGTGTCTGTAATGTGGAGAAACGAATGGAGATTCGACTGCGTGAAATCAGGCAGAAATTTGCTAGCAAAAAGCTTGAAGGTGACAAGACTATTAGAGGATGCTTGACTCGCTAAACAATCAGCTAAGTGAATGCTATGACAAAGCCATCAGTAAGAATACAAACAACCTGGAAGGAATGACGAAAACTGTATGGGAAACAAGAACTGGATAGACTGCAAGTCTCAAAGGCAGAAATTGTGATCAAAAATACGACAGAAGGAGCAAGATCCTTCGGACAGAGAAAGAGTTTGCACCTGGTTGATCCTCAAGAGGATAAGGATTACAAAATGGTTCAAATGGCTCTGAGCACTATGGAACTTAACTTCTGAGGTCATCAGTCCCCTAGAACTTAGAATTACTTAAACCTAACTAACCTAAGGACATCACACACATCCATGCCCAAGGCAGGATTCGAACCTGCGACCGTAGCGGTCGGGCGGTTCCAGACTGTAGCGCCTAGAACCGCTCGGCCACTCCGGTCGGCGATAAGGATTACAAAGCTGGAGAGTTTTCCTTTACTTCAGGTGTGATTCCTGAAAAACTACTTTTTGCAAATGTTTCCTATTATCTCAGAAACTACATAAGCTAAAGCACAGAAGTTTTCACCTCTTATTGACAGCGGTATCGAGTTTATGTGGCTCTCCAGTGGTATAGATAGCACTCATAGTTTGATCATAAAAATACTTTTAAAAAACTACATACATTTGAAGACCTCATTAAAAATTCATATGTTGATTACAGACAAAGTTAAATACTTGATAGTAGTTCTGTGAATGTATGAGATACGACTCTAGATCCTGGCAAAGTTTTTGTTTTATTACCTTGTGTAGTTCCTGAGAAAACGGGATATGTTCAAGGCGTGAGCATTAACTAGTAAGACGTCCAGTCACAAATTCACAACGAACATAAGAGCATGTGAAACCTCTTGTGGCTGTGTAGTTTTTATGTTGTCGAACGCTGAGAGCCTTAATAGTTCCATAATTCCATGCGCACTGTCACATAAGCATATAATTCGTACGGAAACAATCACGCGAAGAATCGCGTTGCGCTGCACATGTTTCTGTTTGTGATACCCTTTGCTCTTACGTTGTTTCCTATGATGGGTGTGAGGGTAGTTCAACACACTGAACAAGCACTTCCTATGTCTTAGAAATGCCCAAGTTTGAACAGTAGTGTTAATTTTCGGGCCGCGTGGGATTAGCCAGGCGGTCTTGGGAGTGTGTAAGCTTAGGGACTGATGACCTTAGCAGTTAAGTTCCATAAGATTTCACACAAATTTGGACATTTTTTTGATTTTCGGGCAGGGCTGGTGTGCAAGTTCCCAGAAATATAGTGGATGTGACTGACGTTGTGTCGCTGTTGTTTCCAGTTCACTTCCAGTTTGACATTCCCTTCCTCAGAGGTATTTGGCGTATCCAGAAATACCGATATAACAGGGTGGCATTGCCGTGGTATCTACTTGTAAGCAGCTTTGTTTGGAGACCTGGTAAAGTTTTTCGTTTGTGTGTACACTTTGCTGTTTTAATCGACCATAGTGCGTTAAGCCTGTGGCAGTGTTACTCTACAGGTCAGGTTCCAGCTGGACGACAAGACGTAAAGAAAGTAGTTTCCCGTATAGAAATGTAAAGTGGATGGTGCTTTACAGTTACATTGTTCGTAGAATAACTTTATAGTGAACATTATTTAAATTATTATAGCGTGCCTTTTCAGTTGGCGTGATACTGAAGACATACTAGAAGTATTTGAATTAATTTCACTGATAAGAAGTAAGGGTTATGGGGACTGAGCCGATGAAGATGACACGACATTGAAAAGATACCCCTAAAAGAATATTCAGAATTGTTGCACTCCAATGTAAAAAATATGTCATGACTAATGAACTTTCATTAATTTCATCGCCATTGCCTCCGTTTATTTAGAATCTGTGGAATTGATTAGATTCGTTTATATCCTCCGTGGCAAGTTATGCCACAGTCCCCCGTTATAACGTTTTTCCCTCGGGCGGGCACCTTCTCGAATGGAGAATCATGTTTGTTCATAAGTTAACAGTACGAGAGCCAGTGACAGTGAAAATCTGAGCCAGGATGGAGGCGTGCTCAGATAGCTTCATGGTTAAGAGGAGACTGCTTCTTGAAAGCAGAAGGTCCTGGTTCAAGTCCTGGTCTGGCCTAAATCTTCATTAATCATCGTACATTAGCAAGACTTGAAGTTTGCTGGGAATTTACTGCCAGGGAGCGTTAGTGGAAAGACGTCAGTGCCTCTCTTTGCTGATGATGGGTTTTACTTCGTATGGACGAATTATTAATCTGCTGGCTTAATGGCGTAATTGTGTGCTTTAAATGCAGGCAGCATGGTTTTGTCAACAAAACACTTTGGTTCTCGCAACCTGATGGATCTTTTTCTTTGGCCCTTAAACCTATTTGGTTGGTTGAATGATAATCCTGTCATTCATTAACTTCGAAGAGGTGCTTGAATATTCAAGACATGCTAAAATACAAACTGAGCCATCCGGACACGCCTCACGAACCGACTCAAATCTTCATCTTGGCAGTAGTTCCATCTCAGTCCTTCGTGAGACGTAAACTGATAACAAGGATCCGGACATCTGTTATTAGATTTTAATGTGTTGTGTGTCCATCATTCGCTTTTTTATTCTGCTGGGATAGACTTTCAGCTAGGTGTCTGAATGGCTGTGGAGGAATAGCAGGCTATTATTCCTCAAGAGCCGAGAGAAGGTAGCGATGATGGACGCTCGAGTCTGAAATGAAGTCCACGTTCTGACTCATTCTAAATTGTGTTCCATTGGGTTTAGGTCGGATCACTGGGCAGGCCAGTCCATTTCAAGAATGTTATTGTCCACAAAGCATTGCTTCAGACATGCTGCTTTATGACAGGGTGCATCTCATGCTGATGACAATCATTGTCTCCGAACTGTTTCTGTACTGAACGCAGTATACAATGCTGTCAGATGTGTTCATGTCCCTTCACATTTAGCCGTTTTTAAGCACGATAAAGGGATCAATCCTAACTACGAAGAACACCCCTTACCATAACACCACCTCCTTGGTACTTGACTGTTGGCACTACATACGATGGTAGATAACGTTCTCTAGGCATTCACCAAACCCAGACCCTTGTATCACATCGCCATCGGCTTGATTCCTCGCTCCATATCTTTTGTTTTTAGTCATACACTGTCTGATGTGTTCCTCTTGACACCGCCTCAAACGTGGCTTAGCATTGACTACAGAAATGTGTGGCTTGTGAGGAGCTGCTTGACCAAGTATTCCGTTCCTTTTAACCCCCTAAGCCTGGTCATTTTGCTAACTGGAGTGCTGGTAGTACTTCGGAACTCCAGAGTGATTCCTTCCTCTTATTTTTGCTATTTTTTATAAATACCCTCTGCAATGATTGACCGTCCTTCGCTGTCAGTACATGATGTCTCGTGGTATTGGCTTAGTTACGGCTGTTCTTTGGCGTCACCACTTCACACTCACATTACCAACAACCCGCTTGGGCGGCTTTACAATGGGTTGCAATGGCCCCGATTGATTTGTTACTCGAGTGACATAATGAATATTCCACGTTCGAACTCACTGAGCTCTTCTGACTAACTCATTGTGCTATTAATGCTTTTCTACTGACAACAAAAATGGTTCAAATGACACTGAGCTCTATGGGACTTAACTTCTGAGGTCATCAGTCCCCTAGAACTTAGAACTACTTAAACCTAACTGACCTAAGGACATCACACACATCCATGCCCGAGGCAGGATTCGAACCTGCGACCGCAACGGTCGCGCGCCAGACTGTAGCGCCTAGAACCGCTCGGCCACTCCGGCCGGCTACTGAAAACACAAGCAATACTCTCTGCCTCTTTTTGTCCGGCTCTAGGAACATTGGGTCGTCAGTTCCGAATCAAATAGGGATGCCCGGATACTTTTTGTCAAATAGCGTAGTTCTCTCTTGTTATACGTTGTGAACTAGGCAACCACTGCGCTAAATAGTAAAACGTTTGGTCTCAGCGAGGATACAATGTTCCTGCGTTTGTTTAATACCTCACTGCAGCCGATGGGAAATCATCACTCAACCGTAATGCTGAACCGAGAATGCGCCTAAAGCTAATGTCGCTGATAACTTTTCAACAAATATGGCAGGATTCCGTTTAGTGCGGTATAGTCCAAAGTCCCCCCATGAACCATGGACCTTGCCGTTGGTGGGGAGGCTTGCGTGCCTCAACGATACAGATGGCCGTACCGTAGGTGCAACCACAACGGAGGGGTATCTGTTGAGAGGCCAGACAAACATGTGGTTCCTGAAGAGGGGCAGCAGCCTTTTCAGTAGTTGCAGGGGCAACAGTCTGGATGATTGACTGATCTGGCCTTGTAACATTAACCAAAACGGCCTTGCTGTGCTGGTACTGCGAACGGCTGAAAGCAAGGGGAAACTACAGCCGTAATTTTTCCCGAGGACATGCAGCTTTACTGTATGATTAAATGATGATGGCGTCCTCTTGGGTAAAATATTCCGGAGGTAAAATAGTCCCCCATTCGGATCTCCGGGCGGGGACTACTCAAGAGGATGTCGTTATCAGGAGAAAGAAAACTGGCGTTCTACGGTTCGGAGCGTGGAATGTCAGATCCCTTAATCGGGCAGGTAGGTTAGAAAATTTAAAAAGGGAAGTGGATAGGTTAAAGTTAGATATAGTGGGAATTAGTGAAGTTCGGTGGCAGGAGGAACAAGACTTTTGGTCAGGTGATTACAGGGTTATAAATACAAAATCAAATAGGGGTAATGCAGGAGTAGGTTTAATAATGAATAAAAAAATAGGAGTGCGGGTTAGCTACTACAAACAGCATAGTGAACGCATTATTGTGGCCAAGATAGGCACAAAGCCCATGCCTACTACAGTAGTACACGTTTATATGCCAACTAGCTCTGCAGATGATGAAGAAATAGATGAAATGTATGACGAGATAAAAGAAATTATTCAGGTAGTGAAGGGAGACGAAAATTTAATAGTCATGGGTGACTGGAATTCGTCAGTAGGAAAAGGGAGAGAAGGAAACATAGTAGGTGAATACGGATTGGGGGGAAGAAATGAAAGAGGAAGCCGCCTTGTAGAATTTTGCGCAGAGCATAACTTAATCATAGCTAACACTTGGTTCAAGAATAATAAAAGAAGGTTGTATACCTGGAAGAATCCTGGAGATACTAGTAGGTATCAGATAGATTATATAATGGTAAGACAGAGATTTAGGAACCAGGTTTTAAATTGTAAGACATTTCCAGGGGCAGATGTGGACTCTGACCACAATCTATTGGTTATGACCTGTAGATTAAAACTGAAGAAACTGCAAAAAGGTGGGAATTTAAGGAGATGGGACCTGGATAAACTGAAAGAACCAGAGATTGTACAGTGTTTCAGGGAGAGCATAAGGGAACAATTGACAGGAATGGGGGAAAGAAATACGGTAGAAGAAGAATGGGTAGCTTTGAGGGATGAAGTAGTGAAGGCAGCAGAGGATCAAGTAGGTAAAAAGGCGAGGGCTAATAGAAATCCTTGGGTAACAGAAGAAATATTGAATTTAATTGATGAAAGGAGAAAATATAAAAATGCAGTAAATGAAGCAGGCAAAAAGGAATACAAACGTCTCAAAAATGAGATCGACAGGAAGTGCAAAATGGCTAAGCAGGGATGGCTAGAGGACAAATGTAAGGATGTAGAGGCTTGTCTCACTAGGGTTAAGATAGATACTGCCTACAGGAAAATTAAAGAGACCTTTGGAGAGAAGAGAACCACTTGTATGAATATCAAGAGCTCAGATGGAAACCCAGTTCTAAGCAAAGAAGGGAAGGCAGAAAGGTGGAAGGAGTATATAGAGGGTTTATACAAGGGCGATGTACTTGAGGACAATATTATGGAAATGGAAGAGGATGTAGATGAAGACGAAATGGGAGATAAGATACTGCGTGAAGAGTTTGACAGAGCACTGAAAGACCTGAGTCGAAACAAGGCCCCGGGTGTAGACAACATTCCATTAGAACTACTGACGGCCTTGGGAGAGCCAGTCCTGACAAAACTCTTCCATCTGGTGAGCAAGATGTATGAGACAGGTGAAATACCCTCAGACTTCAAGAAGAATATAATAATTCCAATCCCAAAGAAAGCAGGTGTTGACAGATGTGAAAATTACCGAACTATCAGTTTAATAAGTCACAGCTGCAAAATACTAACGCGAATTCTTTACAGACGAATGGAAAAACTGGTAGAAACGGACCTCGGGGAAGATCAGTTTGGATTCCGTAGAAATGTTGGAACACGTGAGGCAATACTAACCTTACGACTTATCTTAGAAGAAAGATTAAGAAAAGGCAAACCTACGTTTCTAGCATTTGTAGACTTAGAGAAAGCTTTTGACAATGTTAACTGGAATACTCTCTTTCAAATTCTGAAGGTGGCAGGTATAAAATACAGGGAGCGAAAGGCTATTTACAATTTGTACAGAAATCAGATGGCAGTTATAAGAGTAGAGGGGCATGAAAGGGAAGCAGTGGTTGGGAAAGGAGTGAGACAGGGTTGTAGCCTCTCCCCGATGTTATTCAATCTGTATATTGAGCAAGCAGTAAAGGAAACAAAAGAAAAATTTGGAGTAGGTATTAAAATCCATGGAGAAGAAATAAAAACTTTGAGGTTCGCCGATGACATTGTAATTCTGTCAGAGACAGCAAAGGACTTGGAAGAGCAGTTGAACGGAATGGACAGTGTCTTGAAAGGAGGATATAAGATGAACATCAACAAAAGCAAAACGAGGATAATGGAATGTAGTCAAATTAAATCGGGTGATGCTGAGGGAATTAGATTAGGAAATGAGACACTTAAAGTAGTAAAGGAGTTTTGCTATTTGGGGAGTAAAATAACTGATGATGGTCGAAGTAGAGAGAATATAAAATGTAGACTGGCAATGGCAAGGAAATCGTTTCTGAAGAAGAGAAATTTGTTAACATCGAATATAGATTTAAGTGTCAGGAAGTCGTTTCTGAAAGTATTTGTATGGAGTGTAGCCATGTATGGAAGTGAAACATGGACGATAACTAGTTTGGACAAGAAGAGAATAGAAGCTTTCGAAATGTGGTGCTACAGAAGAATGCTGAAGATAAGGTGGGTAGATCACGTAACTAATGAGGAGGTATTGAATAGGATTGGGGAGAAGAGAAGTTTGTGGCACAGTTTGACTAGAAGAAGGGATCGGTTGGTAGGACATGTTTTGAGGCATCAAGGTCTCACAAATTTAGCATTGGAGGGCAGCATGGAGGGTAAAAATCGTAGAGGGAGACCAAGAGATGAATACACTAAGCAGATTCAGAAGGATGTAGGTTGCAGTAGGTTCTGGGAGATGAAGAAGCTTGCACAGGATAGAGTAGCATGGAGAGCTGCATCAAACCAGTCTCAGGACTGAAGACCGCAACAACAACAGTCCAAAGTGTAGTGGACAGGGATAGCAAAAAACTAAATATGCAAGGTAGTAATTCCCAGTCAGTGCAGCGCAGTGAGTTTTGATGGCGACATCCCGCGCTAACTGCTCGTACAAAGTTCGTACGCAGCGACGCATTCTGGGTTATTCTCATCTGCGGTTCCGTTAGGCGCCTAACTGACCACTGCCTCTTTCGTCAACTCTATCCTACTGATGCGACTAGGAAGGTTCAGTCTCTACTACTGGGAGGACTTGACACCATTCACGTTTTTTCCAATTTAACATGTCTTTTCTTCCCTGACCAATGCCCAGGTGATAGAAAACCCTGAGTGCGGTGACACAGGATGGAAATCGTAATTCCTGGTCCTTGGAACGCCGCTTGGAATTCTGTTTCAGAGGTTTTGAAGTAGATTATCCGTATCTTCATGCATGAACAATCTACCGACTGCTTAAAGAATATCATTCACCTTGAATCTGAAAAACCGAGCGAGATGGCGCAGTCGTTAAGTCATCTGGCTGGACGCCCGGTTCGAAAACTTGGGCACCTGTTGGTGTTTTTGCTACTTTGCATTAAGAACTTATCTTTGTAAACGACGCCGTCGTCCGGCTTTCAATTATAACTTGATATGGACGTCACTCTCCTCTGGAACCTGCTCGGTTGTACTTCGCACTTACCTTTGTACTTCATTCTCTTATCATTGTTTTGTTGTGTAAGTTAAAGTAATGTTAACTTACTACTGTTGTAACTACTGCTGGTGGCTTTATGGTGTTCGTCATTTAGCGTTCTTGTTTTACATGAAGATCTTATGTTTGTACATCGTACGCTTTTTATATTTCTACTATGAAAATCGCAAGTTAATACGATATTTTTGTAGCTACTGTTGGCTGCGTAGCCTTTAATGCCCAAAGGAAAAAAAATCGGCCACCCACATTTAACTTCTCTTTTCTCTCCTAAATCGCTTAAAGGAAACGGCAGGACGTTCGTGCGAGAACACCACAGCCAGTTGCTTTTCCCATCCTTTCCCAATCTGAGCTTGTTATCTCTCTAATAATGGCATAATCTACGGGTCGTTAAAGCCAGCACCTCTCTTCCTTCGATTCTGAAATTGTATACCATCTCGAACGGTCTGGATGGCGGCGAATCGCTGAAACGGACCAAAGCTATGAAAATATTCACGCGCATTGAAGAGGTATGTATTTTTTCGCTCTGTCTCTGGAAATATTTACCGATTACATCACCAATTTTTGAGAAGTCTCCCACCATCTCGCAAACATAAGTCGTTGCCGATATGTTTCAAGGGCAATATTTTGAGACAGTTAAAAATTTGCCTCTTCCATCTGTGATTTACAAACATTACTGCCAAAAGTTCTTTCACGGTGTAAGTAGGAAGTGCGCCAACAGGAGAACGGATCACGTGGAAGTCTGTGGCTTCCCCTACCATAACAGGTATATAGACTATGTGATCAAAAGTATCCGGACATCTGGCTGAAAATGACTTTAAAGTTCGTGGCGCCTTCCATCGGTAAAGCTGGAATTCAGTATGGCGTTGGTCCACCCTTAGCCATGATGACAGCTTCCACTCTCGCAGGCATACGTTCTGTCAGGTGTTGGAAGGTGTCTTGGGGAATGGTAGCCCATTCTTCACGGAATGCTGCCCTGAGGAGAGGTCTCGATGTCGGTCGGTGAGGTCTGGCACGAAGTACACACTCCAAAACATCCCAAAGGTGTTCTATAGGATTAAAGTCAGGACTCTGTGCAAGCCAGTCCATTACAGGGATGTCATTGTCGTGCATTATAAACATGTGCTCGATCGTGTTGAAGATGCTGTCGCCATCCCCGAATTGCTCTTCAACAGTGGGAAGCAGGAAGGTGCTTAAAACATCAATGTACGCTTGTGCTGTGATAGTGTCACGCAAAACAACAAGGGTTGCAAGCCCCCTCCATGAAAAACACGACCACACCACACCATACCATCACCGCCTCCGAGTTTTGCTGTTGGCACTACACACGTTTGCAGATGACGTTCACAGGGCATTCGCCATACCCACACCCTGCCATCGGATCGGCACATTGTGTACCGTGATGCGTCACTCCACACACCGTTTTTCCATTGTTCAGTTGTCCGATGTTTACGCTCCTTACACCAAGAAGCGAGGCGCCGTTTGGCATTTACAGGCGTGATGTGTGGCTTATGAGCAGCCGCTCGACCATGAAATCCAAGTTTTGTCACCTCCTGTCTGTCATAGTACTTGCAGTGGATCCTGATGCAGATTGGAATTCCTGTGTGAGGGACTGCATAGATGTCTGCCTATTCAACTGTCGGCAGTATCTTTGTCAACAGACGAGGTCTGCCTGTAAGCTTTTGTGCTGTATGTGTCCCTTCAGGATTCCTTCTCACTATCACATCGGTAACAGTGGACCTAGGGATGTTTAGTAGTGTGGAAATCTCGCGTACAGACGTATGACACAAGTGACACCCAATCACCTGACCTCGTTCGAAGTCCGTGAGTTCCGCGGAGCGCCCTATTGTGCTCTCTCACGACGTCTCATCATCATTGACTCGCAAGTTTCCGAAGTGGCGTCTTCTGAAAAGGACTTGCAATATGGCGGCCGAACTCCACCGAATGGGGCCTCCCGGACAATAATGCCATATGATCTTTTCATGACTACTAAGGTCGCTGATATGGAGTACCTGGCAGTAGGTGGCAGCACAATGCACCTAATATGAGAAAAGTATGTTTTTGGGGGTGTCCGGGTACTTTTGATCACATAGTGTATGAAATGAATTAATTACACTGAAATGAAGTGGATGGATCGATGAGTATAATATCAATGAGAATGCATTGACACGAAATGGGTAGTGCCAAACTGCTCGGATAGGAATAACTTCCCGTGTAGTAAATATAGTTTACGGTTAACGTTTCTTTATTTTCGCTTGTTTGTATCAAAATATTACCTTTTTCGTGTACAACTTCCCTATCTCGAGTCTTCCCGTAATGTTTTTCCAAATCTCTACATCCTTCAGCATTAATCATTGGCTTGATGGCGAAACATTGCTTTCATTAGGAGCGGCTATCTTTGCTTTACAGAATAGCTTGCAGCATGATTCAGCATTTTTTAAATAAAATATTTCAACATCAATCGGATCTATGCGAGTGAGTCAATAAAAGCTGATGGCAAGTATTTGCTGGTGTGCAGTCCTGAGGACATTTTTAACGTCCAAGTTGCATCAAGACCGCACGTGCATTTGGGGCTCTTTTGAACGGACATTTAATAATTTGATTCATATTTATAAAACTAATAAACATATGGGTCGCTTGGGTGAGCATTTTACTGACGTAAAAGACAAATACAGGCTAATCGCCCTCTATGCCGACCCACTAAAAGAGTCCAAGTTGTTGGTAATAAGTATCACAAATGCGTCCTTAGTAATAAAATTGGAAAATACAGATTTGAAAGATGGCGCACCCAAATTTGTCGGAAAGTCTTCTTTTTTGAAATCCCCCCCCCCCCCCCCAACTATTCTATTTTTCACTTGACCTATGGCTATAGCAAAACGTGTATCATCGTTAATACCAGGTTCAATTACATATGTTGAAGTGGTGTTCCAAAGACAAATTTGTGAGAAATAAGTTGGAAAAAATCTAGATCGCTGTATGCGCGCTCGACGAGTGCCCGCTTTAATGCCAGTTGTCATGATGGAATGTTCCAGAACTCTTACCCAAAGAAATATATTCTACACACACACACACACACACACACTCTCTCTCTCTCTCTCTCTCTCTCTCTCTCTCTCTCTATATATATATATATATATATATATATATATAATAATGGGGAAGTTCAGATTTGTTCCGATCAAAAAATGCCGAATGCATTTTTTGAAGGGTATTTTACACCCCCTGAACGGCCGTATTGACACGTACAGCATAAAAAGTATTTACCTCTTATTTTGCTCTGCATTACAACATACGGAAAACCCATCAAAATCGAAGCGTGTCTTGTGGGTCGGTTTACTTGTTCGTATAGTACCACATGTCAAGGGTTGCTTCTTGTTACGAGGGGTGTTTGAAAAGTCCGTGCAAAGTCCGAGAGATGGCACTACCGGCGCTTATCGAGGTCACTTGTAGTTAGTAGCATCTTTAAAGAACGCACACTAACTTTCAGCCATATTGATCTATCTATTTGTGTTTGGCATTCGCATGAATCAAGGAAGTCGTGTGATTGTCAAAAAATAGACGAAAAAGAATTTCGCGTGGTAATTAAACATTACTTTATGAAAGACAAAACGCCTCAGGAGACTAAAGACAAGCTTGATAAACATAACGGTGATTCTGCCCTTCGATTAGAACAGTTTATAGTGGTTTCAAAATTTTCGGAGTGGCCATACGGGCACAAATGGTGCTGAACGTTCTGGGCGCCCTGTGGAGGTTACGACTCCAGAAATCATTGATAAAATCCATGGTATGGTGATGGATGACAGAAGAGTTAAGGTGCTTGAGATTGCTGGTGCTGTGGGCATCTCGAATGAACGGGTACATAATATTTTGCATAAATATTTGGACATGAGAAAGCTATCCGCAAGATGGGTTCCGCAACTGCTTACGCTTGACCAAAAACGGAGTCGTGTGTAGTGATGCAAGGATGGTTTGCAGCTGTTCAGGAAGAATTCGCAGGCCTTTAAGCGTCGTTTCGTCACTGTGGATGAAACATGGATACCTTACTGTACTCCTGAGACCAAAATACAATCTAAACAATGGGTTACCAAAGGAGAATCTATACCAAAAAAAGGCGAAGACCATTCCTTCGGCCGGAAAGGTTATGGCGACTGTCTTTTGGGATTTGCAAGGGATAATCCTCATCGACCATTTGGAAAAGGGTAAAACTATTACAAGTGAATATTATTCATCGTTATGGAACCGTTTGAAAACCGAGCAGCAAGAAAAACGCCGGCGATTGGACTGCAGAAAAAGTCCTTTTGTATCACGACAATGCACCAGCACTCACCTCAGCAGTTGTGTGGTCGCACAATTAATGGAAATAGGATTCCAACTCCTTTCGCGCGCCCTCCCCCCCCCCCCCCCCTATTCTTCAGACTTGGCTCCCTGGGACTACTATTTGTTCCCCAATTTGAAGAAATGGCTGGCGGGACAAAGATTTATTTAAACGAGGAGGTGATTGCAGCAACTAATAGCTATTTTGCAGACTTGGACAATTCCTATTATTCGGAAGGGATCAACAAATTAGAACAGCGTTGGGCGAAGTGTAGAAGTCTAAAAGGAGACTATGTCGAAAGATAAAAAATGTTTACCCCCAAACACGCAAGTAGTTTTTATTTTTGCACGGACTTCTCAAACGCCTCTCGTACATCCGTGTATGCAGTGCAGTGTAAGTAGACTTTCGGGGAGTAATTGATGTCTAGTCAAGTCTGCCAATTCGGGTATTTCAATATTTCCCTGTCACCCTCGCGTGAATCAAGCAAAACTGTCATCATTATTCGTGCTGCCCCTCTTCGTAGACTTTCAGTATTCCTCGTTAGTCTTCTTTGTCTTTGGTGTGGATCTCAAACTCTAGTGCCTGACTACAAAATCATGATGGTGCGAAATAAATGAATACAAATATACAGTCAAATGGTGGAAATTTCTTTCAAAAAGTTCGATTTAAGCGGTCTCATATCTGAATAATTATCAATTTTTATTACCTGAAGTGAATTGTTTTCAGCAAATAATTGGAAGAATTCTATTGCTCCTTATCGTCTATATTGTGGAGATTTTTTATGTTATAATAAATGCGAAATTTGATTTGATGATAAAAAACTGGATCGCTCAATATATTGCAATTAAAATACCACCAGTGGAGACCAGTACTTATGCTATTATGAATAAAATCTTCTCTGATTTCAAGCCATGTCATTTCGAATAAAAAAAACCCAACTTTTGATAGCTATGTCCTCCATTGTTTGGCAAGGTGTTCGCTTATATATACACGACTGCTGCCTGTGGCACCAATCAGAGGGGGCGGAAGCGATGCGTACGCGGAATGAGACTGCCGCTCACACCTCCCTACAAGCGACATGCATCCGTCTTTGCTTTCGATAACCCAAATCTTATGTCGGCCGTTTCCTTTTTCCTTCATAACGGATTGTTTGACCTATGTGTAGATGTTGCCGCATTAGGAAGGACCACCATACACACCAGGCACACGAAGAGCTATGACAGTGTCTGCAGTCAGTGGTGTTTACTCTTGACTACGATGGTGGAGGTAGCCGTAGAAAGTTCGACTGTTTTATTCGGAGTAACGTGGCTTGAAAACCGAGAAGATATCGTTCAGGCATGCCGCTATGAAAGACTCGGAGGACTAATATTGTTACGTTACGTTAGGTGGAGCCGTACTCGTATACATCTTCGAGCAGTCTTAATGGGCCCCATCGCGTGAAGCTCACTTTTGCGACTGCTACAGTTGAATAATACTTGTACGCTACTCATAGTTAGGCGTAGTGTCCGTAGTGGCTTTGAAGATGTCACTGTTCGTTATGTCACTTCTGGCTCGATCACGAAATTGGGTCAACATTAAACGTGAAGTTTTCGCACCTTCCCACCTGCCCCTCTTCGTCCTTTTTGTTCACATTTAATACGCAGTGTCACCGGCTGTCTCCCCTTTCCTTAAATCACTTTGCATTAATACTGACATGGTGTCTTAAAGGTCGCTGCATTAAAGATCGCTGCACATTTTCTTCCCCATCCTTGCCTTGTCCAAACTTGTGCTTGGTCGCTAATGATGGTGATGTCGATGGGACTTAAATTCTTTCGTCCATCTGGTTCGCAGATAGATGACAATGGCAAAAACTTCCCCCATTCGCCATCACCCCCATGCCTCCAGGGGCTCATATCTCTTTGTGTTTGGGAATCATGGGGCCCCGGACCCTACAGCGCTGTTTCCCTTTCTGTGCCTCAAATCTATTCTTCTGCTACGCTTTTTTCCCCCTCTGCCTTTCCATTGGATGGTCTTTTTGGTACTGCTCGTGCTTGGAATTGTTTTTTGATTTTGGCCACGCGGTTTCTTCTCTTCTGTCACTTAATCCAACTTTCTGCCCTTCACTGCACGGACTCTAATGTTGGTTTTGACCTACTATTTCTCTTCCAAATGCTACAGAAGTGCAAGTTGTGTGGTGAAGGTCGCCCTTTGCAGTGCACATTCCACTTTTGTGCCTTTCTGTCCTTGCACACTTCCTTTCTGGCTAAAGCAATGCACCAAAACAATACAGTAACCATCCTGTTGGGGGGCCTAAAGTATCTGCATGGTGACAGCTCCTGACCCTGCAGAAATAACATTATTGTTACCTTAGCTGGAAACTCCCCGGATATGCCAATGAGTATCAGTCCAATGTGGCTGCGGGCAAAGGGACTCCCAACTATGGTTTATTGGCCAGGTAGCCATTGCTGTGGCCGTGTGGTACAATGACAGATAACTGCCAAATGAAGCAAATCAAACTTTCTTCCACTGGTGGCTGCGTTGCTCCAGCATTCTCTTCTGAAGGAAAGACTTCTTATAATGCAAAGAGACATGACCCCAAAATGTTTCCTTCCTTGGCTGTGCATTGAGAGAAAATAGGCCTAAGAGACAAGGGCAGAAATACTCTCCTCCCAATACATATTTTGTTCTAGGACTGATGGGTATTCCTTTTTAACTGCTGTCTTAATGTGATACAGGGTATCATCTTCCACTGCAATGTCCTTTTACAGATGAATGAATTAAATGCCAATTTGCAGTGACTGAATTAGTGTTTCACCCATCATGTCTAGCGAGGACCACGATAATAGGGTTGATACTGTATCCTTCACCTTGGCCTTTGAAGACAACTCGTTGCCTGAAGAGGAAAAGCTGATGGTGCATTGATGTGATGTGAAACTCTGTGTCCCCTCTCCCATGTGGTGCTTCACATGCCTGGGATTTGGTTACGTATCTTCACTGTAATTTCAGCCCTGACTGTAGGGATTATGAGTACCATTATGCATAATCACTCATCGGGCCGCCCCTACCACCCCATCCCCTCAAACTGTGTCAGCTGGGGGTAGCGCCATTCCCCCTGTTCACTGGGCTGCACTGTCTTTCAAAGAGAAAAAAGGAAAATCCAAGAATATAAGTTTATTGACTGACTAATATATCAGGAGGCCAAGAAGAAATAGGTTCGTTTGCATCCAGTACATATCACGATAATGTTTGCTTTGGCTACAACTACTTCATAGTCTCTAACAACGGTACTCTCAGCCTTCGTGCCTTCTCCATTGTGCTGTTGGATCTACTCAACTGTACCCACACTTTAGTGGTTGGGGACCTTCCTCCTCCTATTTGTTCCACATTCATTTTGGGAGCACTGACTCCTCACCCACTGGGGATGTCAATCAACCACCCCCAGCTGGAGAAGACACATCCTTCTCCAGTGTCTCCATCGGAAAGATGTTTTTCAGGTGGCCCGCTCCCAGGATTCTGGTGATCAGCAACTAGGTTCAAGCCAGTGGCTGAAAGAGCCACATGTTGCTGGTCAAAAATCTTTGCATTCCTCCTCTGTCCGTGAAACTAGGGCAGACAAGCCCTCTCAGACATCAAAATAGTCAGTGTGACTTGTGAATCTTACTCAGCTGTTGTTCTTTCCATTTCCAGCAATGGTCTTCACCTCTTAATCGATTGAAGAGTCCGTGATGAACTGCATGACAATGATAATTTTGCAGTCGTTCTGTCCTCTCAGCATCACTCGCCTGGGCGTCCACCCTGATCGGTTTTCAACAATGCTGACTGGCACATCTCTGCCCCTGCTGTCCCCATTAGCACCCTGCACATGGAGGCATTGGTGTAGCTGTCCAGAGCACAACTGCAGCCATTGTACCAGCAGCAGACGTGGCAATCCCCTATTCCTCTATATCTGTTCATCAGAAGTCAGTAGCTTGGTGGCCATTAGAGATCTCAGATGGTCTCTCCATTGCCATAAGTGACATCCGTTGATATGTATTTCATTGCCTTTAAATGGCCCTGTGCCTGGGACTGCTGTATTAAAACGGCAGAAACAAGAATGCTGGGAACAGTATGTTACTGCCATTGGACTTTGCAGGTTTGGGCAAAGGTTCGACACCTGTATGGACACCAGTTCCCCAAAGGTATATATGGTGCCTCCCTGAATGGTGTTGACTACACTGACTCAGATACTGTCACTGAACATTCTGCTCTGCATTATGCTCGAGACTCTGTGCCTAAGAATTAGGCTATCAGCCTGCATTTCATGTCCTGAAACAGTGGGTGGAACAAATTCATTTACCGCTCACTAAGTCACCTAGAGCCATGTAATATTCTGTTCGTCGATAGGGAATCCCTCAGCGCCATAGCTCTTTTCCCCACTGCAGCTCCAAGATCAGCATGCATCCACAGCCAAATGCTCAAACACTATCAGCCGATTGCCAATGTCATGCCCTTCCCATTTTCAGCTGTTTCTGGAGCGTTTGCGAGTTCGCGTTTCATTGGTGAGAAAGCATGATCATCCCACCACTGAAACCGGATAAACATTCCTTTGAGATAGACAGCTGTCGCCCAATTAGCACGTTAATGTTCTCTGCAAGTTACTCGAACATATGGTAAGCCGGTGGCTGTGTTTGTACATGGAGTCTCTGGGTCTTTCGCCTCTGTCTCTGGGTGGTTTTCGCCAAGACTGTTCTACTGCTGACAATTTGGTCTGCCTTGAGTCCGCTATCTGGTCAGATTTTGCCTGATATCAAGGCCTTATTGCTGTCTTCTTTGAATTGTAAAAGGCTTATGACACCATATGATGTGATCACGTCCTTGTTACACTAGTTGGGTCCCCAGGGCCTGCCCCCCATTTTTGTACTGACCTTCGTGGCAACCATATTTTTAGGGTTAAAGTTGGTGCTTCCCTCAGTATACTCCTATACATGAGAATTGGGTCCCTTGGGCTCTGTATGAGGTGTGCCCCTGTTTCTTGTGGTTGTCCGTGGTCTAGCTGCAGCTGTGGGGTCTAATGTCGCCCTCCCTATATGCTGACAGTTCGTGCGCTTTTTATTGCTTCTCCACTGTGGCGTGTTGCTGAATGGTGACTGCAGGGCATTGAGATCTCACTCATGACTTCCATTTTTAGCTGCCAAGACATGCATCACGCACTTCTGTCACCATCGTATGGTCCATCCACAACTGGGAACTCTTATCTTGATGACCAATTGCTCAATATAGTAGAGTCTTACTGCTCTTTGGAACTGGTCTTTGATGCCTAGCTGACAGGGCTTCCCCACCTGTTCCAACTTAAGTGAATGTTCTGATCCACCTTAACACTCTTCTCTGCCTCAGTAACATCTGATAGGATGCAGACAACTCTACACTGTTGCAGCTTTACAAAGTTCTGGTCCTGTCTGGTGCTGTATTTTGAGAGTCTAGCGTGTGGCTTGGCTTCACCTTCAACATTGTAGAAGCTGGACTGATAAACCGTTGTGTGATCCAACTTGCGACAGGTTCCTTTTGGATCAGTCCTGTGAACATCCTACTCACAGCGGTTGGACTCCCTCTGCAACAAATGAAGCACTCACTGCTCCCCGGAGCATCCAAACTATTGTGCCCTTTCTCCTGGTAGGGACATCCTCCTCCCACAACAGCGGCCCAGGACTGGAGTCACGATTGCAGTACAGTGTGTCTGCTCTGAACTTTGCTCACTGTCATCTATTGTTAGAGAGCTATAGCATGGTGTAGACACTATCTTTGTATCTGCCTCAGCGTATCCTTTGGACCAAAAGACTGGTTTTTCGCTGCCTGTTCCAGCTGCCCTTGATGCATTTCTGGGTTTGGAAGTCAAACATACTGATGGCTGTATGGTTGGTGGATGGATCTGGTTTCCGTGCACGTTTGCAAGGGGTAGTGAATACACTCACTGCCAAGTGGATGCAGTGTATTCACAGCAGAACTGGTGGCCATCTCTCATGTCCTAAGTCACTTTCATTCTTGTACTGGTGTGGCATTCTTAACTGGCAGTGGCTCCTTGAGCAGTCTTCATGCTATTGATCATTGTTACTCTCAACACCTGCTGTCTGTGACTATCCAGTATCTCCTTGCTGATCTTCATCAAGCTGGACAGTCGGTCGTCTTTGCCTGGGCACCAGTTCACATTGGGATCCCAGGGGATAAACATGGTGACTGGTTAACCAAATTGGCTACCAGGCTGTCGACTTTGGAGAGAGGCGCACTGGAACAGAATCTTTGGTCGACTCTGCCATCAATTTTTGGAGGCTTGGGATACGGATTGATGTGCCCTGTTTGTGAGTAAACTGTGACAATAAAGGGGACCATAAGCATGCTGCAGTCTTCCCCTCATGCTTGACACAAGGAATCTATTGTTTCGTTAGCTTCGTGTTGGCCACACGTGTCTAAACCATGGCCACATACAACAACTTCAGGATCTACCCTACTGTTGGTTGCTGCCTGTCGGACAGTGTCCCATATCCTACTGGGCTGACCCAATTTGGCCACCTTACAGTGAAACCTTAAACTTGCTCACACGCTGTTTCTGGTGCTAGTGGATGACGCCAAAGCGGTTGATCAGGTTTTACGTTATTCCAGTGACGATAACCTGTACTCCTTTCTATGAGGTAGGCCGCATTGGCCTCATCACTTGCTCCAAACCAGAGGATCCACCTCTGGCCATGCTCGATGGTCTGGCTTAGATGCTGCCCTTCCAACCTTTTTATTCTTGGGGTAATGGAGAATAAGGAGAAACCAGTCGGCTACAGAGGGTGAGTCTCCCATTACAGAACAACATGTTCAGCGGCCTCTAGCTACTTTCTGGGCGGAGAAATTCACCCCCATTTACCCTCTTAACCCCCTCTCACTTTAACTTGCTCCTGTCTTTTGGTTTTGTAAATTCAACTAAATACTTAGGTATTACAATTACGAACAACTCAAATTGAAAGAACACATGGAAAATGTTGTGGGGAAGGCTAACCAAAGGCTGCGTTTTATTGGCAGGACACTTAGAAAATGTTACAGACCTACTAAGGAGACTGTCTACACTAGGCTTGTCCGTCCTCTTTTAGAATACTGCTGCGCGGTGTGGGATCCTTACCAGGTAGGACTGACGGAGTACATCGAAAAAGTTTAAAGAAAGGCAACACGTTTTGTATTATCGCGAAATATAGGAGAGAGAGTGTCACAGTAACGATACAGTATTTGGGCTGGAGATCGTTGAAAGAAAGGCGTTTTTCGTTGCGACGGAATCTTCTCATGAAATTCCAATCACCAACTTTCTACTCCGAATGCGAAAATATTTTGTTGACACCGATCTACATAGGGCGGAAGGATAACCACGCTAAAATAAGGGAAATCAGAGCTCGTACGGAAAGATATAGGTGTTCGTTCTTTCCGCGCGCTATACGAGATTTGAATAATAGAGAATTGTGTAGGTTGTTCGATGAACCCTTTGCCAGGCACTTAAATGTGATTTGCAGAGTATCCATGTAGATGTATGGATTATCGGTTACAACGGGTTCGTAAGGATTTGGCTTCTGTTTCGTTCCCCGTGAGAACTTTTTCCAGCTTGACACATACAGGATGGAGGGACCAATAACTTCGTAGTTTGGTCTGGTTAATTTTTACATGTTAAACGTGAGACACTCGCGTGATTAAGATGTGTGTCACATATGAAGAAAACGCACCAGTGCATTGTAAAATGTAAACCTACTGAAGTAATATTTTATTCCGATTTAAGCTAGGCTTTGGGTGAAATTTGTTCCCAGTTAGACAAGAATGCAGTGGAAAAGTTTATATTTCAGATACATTTATACTAACTAGAATAATATTTCATTCTGAAGTCGCTAGCGTTTCGTGACCTACATTTGCATATTTACTGGAACGTTTTTACTAGTATTATCGTATTATTTCTTCACCCATGTCAGTTTTCGCAGCTAACTATGATATACCCTGTATACAGATACTGTACTTGGGCGTCTCTTGCGTCCTTCTCAGCTTGGCGCCCCAAGTGCCCGCTTGTTTCGCTTGCGCTAATCGGTCCTGAACATACTTTTTGTGATAGGAGTTAGAAACAAGCCAATCAAGTCAGTATCACGAGAAATTTTAAGAAACCACGATTATCGAACCCGCTTCAGTGTGACGCACATGAATAAAACATCCAGCTAGTCTAGTCGTAGACAACACCACTTTCAGCGACACAGTTTCTCAATCACATCTACACAAAAAATTCCTTTTTAGTAACATTATGATAGAATTGGTTTTCTCCGTCTTTATTTAAATGAATTTATGTGATTATGTCTGAGATTAAAACTGAGGGACTCTTTAGAGTAGCTAGATGCTGCTGCTGTACCTCTGGGAGACAGGTGGGGTCTTGCTCAATGACTGGTTCATTAGTAGAGTTGCTTTGTCACGATAGCAGCTTGTACGTTAACGCGATTCATTTTATCGCCCAATCTACCGAGTTAGAATTGGTCTGCGTAAAACTGAAAATACTTCATTTTTCCAATCCCAATAAAAAGAAAGAAAAAAATGGTCGATACGTTCATTTATAGTTGTTACCAGATCGAACTTTATTAACTACTCATGGTTTGAGTTACTAGCCCGCCAAACGAAACCGTACGGTTAAGTGTTGCGTTTTGTTAGTGCCGAAAATACGAGAGCACTGACTTTAGTTGCTTTTTTTTAATTGTAAATTTGTCATATCAAAAAGTGTGAAGACATTGTTCTTAGGGCGTTTTTGTTTGTAACATTTGCTCTCGCTGTCCTCCCCGTGTGTGTGTGTGTGTGTGTGTGTGTGTGTGTGTGTGTGTGTGTGTGTCTAGTATTTTAATCTTGATAAAGAAGGGTGTAGAGGAGCTCAAATGAATTACACTGATATTTACAGCGTGGACTTCAGAATAGCACCAAAGACTTCCCGAAAACGGAAACACACAAATACTATCGCATGTAAGCATTCCATAGGCAATAGCGCGAGATAGTAGCAGAGAGTTCTTACGCTTAACGCGGGCCATTGTTGCACAGTCTAGTGATCGAAAGTTGTATGCCACCACCTCATCGGCTAAACGCTTACTTTGCTGTGTCTTTTCCAAATTGACATAGACAGTCAGACCCTACAAACCACTCTATACGGCATTGCAGCGGGTGCGTCCTATTGTACAACGAATTAAGGTCGGGACACACATGTCCGGACCGTGTCCGTGCAGGGACACGTCCGAGTATCGGCCGTCACCCGGACAACGAAATACATCATTAGAACAAATGTAGCGGGCCCCACTTGACCGGGCCGTGCACGGGGAACGTCAACGGGCCGGGCCCGGGCCGGACGGGATTCGCCGTGTTTAATTTTTCACGTGACGGACACGGCCTAACGGTAGAATTGTCTTGTGAGTCGTGCAACTGCGCAAGACTGTTCTGTGTACAAAACATGGATGTGGAACGACAAATAGAAGAAGTTCGTAAGCTTCCTGTTCTTTACGATCAGGGAAGTGAAAAGTACAGGAATAACGAGTACAAAGACAGAGTTTGGAAGACAATTGCAACAGATCTACAAGCCACAGATAAGATAGAAACTATACAAGTTTTAATACCCGAAAGATATTTATTTACGTTTTATTTTACAAACATATGTTTGGTTAATGCCATCGTTATATCGCCAAGGCGACATGTTCTTGCCATTCCATAGTCCCTTGTGTAGAATTCAGGAATTTTTTGAGTTGTTCTCGTACGGCAAATGCAGCATCTGTTGATTTTCCACGAATTCGAGGTAGGTTTCGAAGATTTGATGATCTTCCGGATCCCTCAGCAGTTTCCTTTTGATCCATTCTCTGTTTGGGCACCCAATAACCTTCCATTTTTCGAATAAAGTTGTACAGTACACACGCAGCAGTCACAATCATTGTAAGGTTATTAGGATCTCCCTGAAGGATTCTTCTACATATTCGAAATTTCTGCTGCAATATATCGAATGCATTTTCGGATAGTCTTCTTGCCCGACTCAAAAAGCTAAAAAACAGAGAGAAATTCAAAACACAGTTGATGCTTTTTTGGCTGGTATAGCACCAGCCCTAAAATCGTTGCATCCTCTACTTTTTCATCAAGCTAAAAATAGGATTTTTTCAATTGTACAAGACTTTGAACTGAAGCAACTCATGAGTGACGTATCAGTCCATCAATTCACTCCATCATCCTCCAATTCCTCAGTAAAATCTGTTTCAATATCATATCCTTCACCTGTGGAAAACGAGTCAACAGAACCTACACAGCAAGTTCTGGATCTGCAAAGGGATTCCCACAATTCGTATATAAAGTTCCCCTCCATGCTCATCAGCTTCAGAAACTAATTCACTGAATAGTCCTTATTTCCTTTTCTTAGGGTAGTAGAAATTTAACTGTGTTATTTACTAACTTTTGTATTTATCTTTCAATTACTGAAGTAATAAAATAAGAATGCTGTACTTAAAACTTCTTATTTATTTGTGTTCTGTGTACTTTTCTTTAACCTACCTTAAAACACAGCCCGTCGTTCTTTGGGTGAAACTAATACTCTCCAGAAAGAGTCGTTTTTTCTCAATCTTGGTTCTAGTTTCTTTAAAAGTTCACAGAAGAATATTCATAAAACTTAGTCTCATCATCTACGAGATGAGAAAATACTGTTCGAAACTCTCCCTGTACTGGTCTTGTTTTCCAGGCACTGTGGATCCATAATTTTCTTCTTCTTGTTTGCCTTCGTTCTTTTTCCTCTTCGTCTAAAGCAAGTGCTGTCCTAATTCACTATTACGAAAATTAGAGAACATGTTTTACCGCTTTCACAAACAGAAACACAGATCACCGCGTCCGAGTCACTACAAGGAACAACAAAGACACGGGCGTGCCCCGGTCATGTGTGGCCCCTGCAGGAACGGACCGGAGCACGGCCGTCACTCGTCCGACGCTCGGCCCTGACACGGCCCGGACGTGTGTGTCCCGACCTTTAGGGTTTCTTTCAGTTCCGTTCGCGTGCGGAGCGTATGAAGAATGGTTGTTTAAATTAAGCTGTAATTAGGCTGATTTTATCTTCGCCTTCCCTAGGGAAGTGATACTTTGGCGGCTGTATATACTCCCTGATGCCTTATTTAATACTAGTTTTTTAAACTTTGTAAGTAGAATTTCGCGCAACATTTACCTTCAGGTGTCTGCCAGTTCAGATTTGTGTGCTTTTCGTGACGCTCTGTCTCGAGTCAAACAAATCTGTCACCATTTGTGCTGCTCATCGTTGTATACGTTCAGCACCCTCTGACAGTTGTAATATTAGTATCTGTTTCGATAGCTGAAATAAACTTACATTCGATAATCTAACCGTGCAGGCTCATAAAAGCCATACAATTTGTGTAAAAATTTCTTAGATCGTTGCTGAGCAGCGACCACCTGATATTTCAAAGAATATCTTAGGCACCACGGCGCAGAATACGAATTGTTCATCAATTGTATCGATAGCGATATTTTGTGTTGCTTATTGTTTGACAGCTAAAGAATTGTAATCCTCTTCTGTTACCACAGTCCTGACATATTGTTTAAAGACGGCGGACGTGTATGTGGCGCGGTCCGCAATCACTAATTAGTTATTATAAAATATTACTATTGTTCAGTGCTATGTAAGAATTTATGTGTGCGTCTAACATGAAATATCGAAGATAGAACATTAAAACTATACGGAGCCTATTGTTAGCAATACTGACTAAGGTAATGATATTGGTTATTGTGCGCGCAAATGCTGTAGTACCTGCTTATTACTTAAAGTATTTCTGTGCTATCCATCTATTAATGGCAACAGAAATAACGGTGTTTTTATAGTTTTCATACAGCTACCAGGGACCGACTGCATGTGGGCAAACGTCGTAGTTAAGGCAGAAGGCGCATTGCCATTTACCTTGTTTGTGATTTAAATCCAATTTCTTTTAACGTGTGGTGTAGTATAGCAAAGAAAATTTCCAGTTCTGTCTGGTCCCTTAGGTTTCTCTGTTCGTAGTTGCTATGTCTCATATCCGGTCGTGAGCAAACATGATCATGACACAAATAAACTAAGTGGCAATGCGAACTCTGTTCTTGATCTTGAGAACGCTACACCTTCTGCAAACGATTTCAGGTGACATATAAACATACAGTACTTACGTTTTTTTTTGAAAAGTTTTTGCTCTTCCCGCCAAGAAGTGGTGCAAAACTCACAACATATTTCTGCATCTTCACAAGAGAATAGTAATTTAATCTATATATATATATATATTGTTGTGATCTTCAGTCCTGAGACTGGTTTGATGCAGCTCTCCATGCTACTCTATCCCGTGCAAGCTTCTTCATCTCCCAGTACGTACTGCAGCGTACATCCTTCTGAATCTACATCTACATCCATACTCCGCAAGCCACCTGACGGAGTGTGGCGGAGGGTACCCTGAGTACCTCTATCGGTTCTCCCTTCTATTCGTCTCGTATTGTTCGTGGAAGGGAGGATTGTCGGTATGCTTCTGTGTGGGCTCTAATCTCTCTGATTTTATCCTCATGGTCTCTTCGCGAGATATACGCAGGAGGGAGCAATATACTGCTTGACTCTTCCGTGAAGGTATGTTCTCGAAATTTTAACAAAAGCCCGTACCGAGCTACTGAGCGTCTCTCCTGCAGAGTCTTCCACTGGAGTTTATCTATCATCTCCGTAACGCTTTCGCGATTACTAAATGATCCTGTAACGAAGCGCGCTGCTCTCCGTTGGATCTTCTCTATCTCTTCTATCAACCCTATCTGGTACGGATCCCACACTGCTGAGCAGTACTCAAGCAGTGGGCGAACAAGTGTACTGTAACCTACTTCCTTTGTTTTCGGATTGCATTTCCTTAGGATTCTTCCAATGAATCTCAGTCTGGCATCTGCTTTACCGACGATCAACTTTATATGATCATTACATTTTAAATCACTCCTAATGCGTACTCCCAGATAATTTATGGAATTAACTGCTTTCAGTTGCTGACCTGCTATTTTGTAGCTAAATGATAAGAGATCTTTCTTTCTATGTATTCGCAGCACATTACACTTGTCTATATTGAGATTCAATTGCCATTCCCTGCACCATGCGTCAATTCGCTGCAGATCCTCCTGCATTTCAGTACAATTTTCCATTGTTACAACCTCTCGATACACCACAGCATCATCTGCAAAAAGCCTCAGTGAACTTCCGATGTCATCCACAAGGTCATTTATGTATATTGTGAATAGCAACGGTCCTTTGACACTCCCCTGCGGCACACCTGAAATCACTCTTACTTCGGAAGACTTCTCTCCATTGAGAATGACATGCTGCGTTCTGTTATCTAGGAACTCTTCAATCCAATCACACAATTGGTCTGATAGTCCATACACTCTTACTTTGTTCATTAAACGACTGTGGGGAGCTGTATCGAACGCCTTGCGGAAGTCAAGAAACACGGCATCTACCTGTGAACCCGTGTCTATGGCCCTCTGAGTCTCGTGGACGAATAGCGCGAGCTGGGTTTCACACGACCGTCTTTTTCGAAACCCATGCTGATTCCTACAGAGTAGATTTCTAGTCTCCAGAAAAGTCATTATACTCGAACATAATACGTGTTCCAAAATTCTACAACTGATCGACGTTAGAGATATAGGTCTACAGTTCTGCACATCTGTTCGACGTGTCTTCTTGAAAACGGGGATGACCTGTGCCCTTTTCCAATCCTTTGGACGCTACGCTCTTCTAGAGACCTACGGTACACCGCAGCAAGAAGGGGGGCAAGTTCCTTCGCGTACTGTGTAAAATCGAACTGGTATCCCATCAGGTCCAGCGGCCTTTCCTCTTTTGAGCGATTTTAATTGTTTCTCTATCCCTCTGTCGTCTATTTCGATATCTACCATTTTGTCATCCGTACGACAATCTAGAGAAGGAACTACAGTGCAGTCTTCCTCTGTGAAACAGCTTTGGAAAAAGACATTTAGTATTTCGGCCTTTAGTCTGTCATCCTCTGTTTCAGTATCATTTTGGTCACAGTGTGTCTGGACATTTTGTTTTGATCCACCTACCGCTTTGACATAAGACCAAAATTTCTTAGGATTTTCTGCCAAGTTAGTACATAGAACTTTACTTTCGAATTCATTGAACGCCTCTCGCCTAGCCCTCCTCACACTACATTTCGCTTCGCGTAATTTTTGTTTGCCTGCAAGGCTTTGTCTTTGTTTATGTTTGCTGCGAAGTTCCCTTTGCTTCCGCAGCAGTTTTCTAACTCGGTTGTTGTACCACGGTGGCTCTTGTCCATCTCTTACGATCTTGGTTGGCACATACTCATCTAACGCATATTGTACGATGGTTTTGAACTTTGTCCACTGATCCACAACACTATCTGTACTTGATACAAAACTTTTGTGTTGAGCCGTCAGATACTCTGTAATCTGCTTTTTGTCACTTTTGCTAAACAGAAAAATCTTCCTACCTTTTTTAATATTTCTATTTACGGCTGAAATCATCGATGTCGTAACCGCTTTATGATCGCTGATTACCTGTTCTGCGTTAACTGTTTCAAATAGTTCGGGTCTGTTTGTCACCAGAAGGTCTAATATGTTATCGCCACGAGTCGGTTCTCTGTTTAACTGCTCAAGGTAGTTTTCAGATAAAGCACTTAAAAAAAATTTCACTGGATTCTTTGTCCCTGCCACCCGTTATGAACATTTGAGTCTCCCAGTCTATATCCGGCAAATTAAAATCTGCTTAGTGTATTCATCTCTTGGTCTCCCTCTACGATTTTTACTCTCCACGCTGCCCTCCAATACTAAATTGGTGATCCCTTGATGCCTCAGAAAATGTCCTACCAACCGATCCCTTCTTCTGGTCAAGTTGTACCACAAACTCCTCACCAATTCTATTCAATACCTCCTCATTAGTTATGTGATCTACCCATCTAATCTTCAGCATTCTTCTGTAACACCACATTTCGAAAGCGTCTATTCTCTTCTTGTCTAAACTATTTATCGTGCATGTTTCACTTCCATACATGGCTACACTCCATACAAATACTTTCAGAAACGACTTCCTGACACTTAAATCTATACTCGATGTTAACAAATTTTTCTTCTTCAGAAACGCTTTCCTTGCCATTGCCAGTCTACGTTTTATATCCTCTCTACTTCGACCATCATTAGTTATTTTGCTCCCCAAATAGCAAAACTTCTTTACTACTTTAAGTGTCTCATTTCCTAATCTAATTCCTCCAGCATCATCCGAAATAATTCGACTACATTCCATTATCCTTGTTTTGTTTTTGTTGACGTTCATCCTATACCCTCCTTTCAAGACACTGTCCATTCCGTTCACCTGCTCTTCCAGGTCCTTTGCTGTCTCTGACAGAATTACAATGTCATCGGCGAACCTCAAAGTTTTTATTTCTTTTCCGTGGATTTTAATACCTACTCCGAACTTTTCTTTTGTTTCCTTTACTGCTTGCTCAATATACAGATTGAATAGCATCGCGGAGAGGCTACAACTCTGTCTCACTCCCTTCCCAACCACTGCTTCCCTTTCATATCCCTCGACTCTTATAACTGCCATCTGCTTCCTGTACAAATTATAAATAGCCTTTCGCTCTCTGTATTTTACCCCTGCCACCTTCAGAATTTGAATGAGAGTATTCCAGTCAACATTGTCAAAAGCTTTTTCTAAGTCTACAAATGCTAGAAACGTAGGTTTGCCTTTCCTTAATCTTTTTTCTAAGATAAGTCGTAGGTCAGTATTGCCTCACGTGTTCCAACATTTCTATGGAATCCAAACTGATCTTCCCCAAGGTCGGCCTCCACCAGTTTTCCCATTCGTCTGTAAAGAATTCTCGTTAGTATTTTGCAGCTGTGACTTATTAAACTGATAGTTCGGTAATTTTCGCATCTGTCAACACCTGCTTTCTTTGGGATTGGAATTATTATATTCTTCTTGAAGTCTGTGTGAATTTCGCCTGTCTCATACATCTTGCTCACCAGATGGAAGAGTTTTGTCATTACTGGCTGTCCCAAGGCGGTCAGTAGTTCTAATGGAATGTTGTCTACTCCCGGGGCCTTGTTTCGACTTAGGTCTTTCAGTGCTCTGTCAAACTCTTCGCGCAGTATCATATCTCCCATTTCATCTACCTCCCCTTCCATTTCCATTTAAATACCACACAGTCCTGTTTGGGATGCGTCTCGCGACGTGAGCAGTATTCGAAGATGGGTCGCATTGGTGTTACGTAAGCAATTTCCGTTGTAGTCTCATTGCATTATCCCAGTATATTGCCAATGAAGGGAAGCATTCCACTTGCTTCATATACGACTGTTGATAACAGTGCAGGTTTCTAGTGTCTGTAACTGATTATCTTTGCCAGTATTTACTTTTGTTTCGCTGAAGCAGTTTGTTAACGTGTTACTGAATGTTTGTTGTCGAAGTGCTACATATATTTGTGAAAGTAATATCATTTAGTGTGCAATAAATACGAACTATGCCACGCAGCAAGAAATTCAATAAAAGGAAATTCCGTGGTAACGAGTTCACAAACAAAGTAAGCTACTCTGTTGAAAGTAACCTATGTATCAGTTCTTCGGGGAAGAAACTTCCACATGGTACGCCTCCTGGTGATTCAAATTTTTGTGTTAACAATGACGCTGTTTGTAGTGGATTTGTTGTTGTTGGTGTGGGCATCTTATCTTCTTTGATAAAGGAAGTGGCGAAATGTAAACACTGTGATGGTGTAAGCTGTCTGGAAATAACTGAACAACAAAGTAGTAGGAAGGGTTTAGCGTCAAAATGAGTTGTTCTGTGTGGATCCTGCAATAAATCTACCTCGAAAATGACTTGGAACATTGGGCATAATTCATATGATGTGAATTTGAAATTAGTGTATGCAATGCGTGCAGTAGGAAAAGGAAAAAGGCTGCTCAAACGTTTTGTGGTTTGATGGACCTCCCTCCTCCTCCCAGTAGGTTCAACAAGTACATAAAAATACTTTTAGGGGCCTTGACGGTTGTGTGTAAATCATCTATGAAACGTGCTGTTGAGGAAACTGTAAATATTAGTGGAACTAGGGACATTGCTGTTGCACTTGATGGGACGTGGCAATGTCGAGGACATCGTTCCTTGAATGGTGTTGTAAGTGCTACTTCTCTGGAGAATGGAATGAGTGCTTATCTAAGTACTGCCACACCTGCCATGGTAATAGCAAAGAACATATTGAACACCAGTGTTCCAAGAATTATGATGGCTACAGTGGAGGTATGGAGTATGATGGAGCTCTAAAACTATTTCAGAGGTCGGTGCCCTTTTATAACGCCGATATACGGGTTACCTAGGCGTTGGGGACTCTAAAGCTTTCAATAAAATTAAATAGTTCAATGTTCATGGTGATACCGTGGTAACAAAACTGGAGTGTTGTGGACATGTTCAAAAGAGGAGGGATGCTAGATTGAGGAAGCTACGAAGAGAAATGAAAGGAAAGTTGCTATCTCATGGAAAATATCTGTCTGGCCGAGGCAGATTGACAGAAACTGATATAGACCTTCTTCAGAGTTATTACGGACTGGCCGTTAGACTATCTGCACCTCTGAATGATTCTCTTTCCTTCCGCTTTCCTAAAACCTTCTTGACAACTTGGGGTACAGCACCGCCTTGGCTCCGTCCCCGGATCGACTTGCTCAGAGACCTATGTCAATTTCCCAAGGATGGTACCCCTACACTTGTTTACCGTCGGGCATTTGCTGCTCTATGTGCACAAATGACGGAAGCCACATTTATTTACACCGATGGCTCGAAAACATCGTTAGGTGTAGGGAGTGCCTATATTGTTGGCGACACCCCAAATCACTTTCGGCTTCCCGACCAGTGTTCGGTTTATACTGCGGAGCTTTACGCTATTCTCCAGGCTGTCCACTACATCCGCCGCCATCAGCAGATACAGTACGTAATCTGCTCAGATTCTCTCAGCTCTCTCCTAAGTCTCCAAGCTCTTTACCCTGTGCACCCTCTGGTCCACCGGATTCAGGACTGTCTGCGCTTGCTCCACCTGGGGGGCGTCTCGGTGGCGTTCCTCTGGCTCCCAGGACACGCTGGTATCTGTGGAAATGAGGCGGCCGATATAGCGGCCAAGGCTGCAGTCTCTCTTCCTCGGCCAGCTATTCAGTCTCTTCCGTTTACCGATCTACGGAGCGGTTTATGTCGCCAAGTTGCTCATTTATGGCATGCGCATTGGTCAACACTTCCCCATAATAAATTGCGGGAAGTGAAAGCCCTTCCTTGCGCATGGACCTCTTCCTCCCGAACGTGTCGTCGGGAGGAGGTAATTTTAGCTAGACTCCGGATAGGGCACTGTCTTTTTAGTCATCGACATCTTTTAAGCGGTGATCCTCCCCCACTCTGTCCCCACTGCTCTCAGCCGTGGACGGTCAGACACCTTTTAATTGAATGCCCCTATTTTAATCCGTGACGCTCCCGTCTACAGCTATCGCCTGATCTATCGTCGATTTTAGCAGATGACACGCGCTCAGCTGACCGCGTTCTACAGTTTATTAGTGACAGTGAAATGACGTCAGTCATTTGAAGCCTTTTTTTTGGGGGACAACCAACCCCTTTCTATAGTGGATTTTTAAGCATTCCTTCTGCCTTTAGTTTCTCAAATTTTATGACTTTGTTCCCATTGCTGCTGATTTTAAATTTCGTTTTTTTCCTGTTTTCTACGTCACGGGCTGGGCGCTACTGACCATAGAAGTTTTGCGCCCTAAAACCACAAACAAACAAACAAACCTCTGAATGATGATGTTACAGCAATGTGAAAAGCTGTGTGGACAACCTAGTTTGGTAAGTTGTCCACAGATGACCACCCTGTTCACCAAAAAGCAAAAGAAAATGGTCAAATATACCATCATAAGCATTCTCTTCCTGAGCCTGTTATGAATGAAATAAAACCAATTTTTAGATACCTGAGTGACTCGTGTTTTTTTTCTTTTCTTTTTTTTCCCCTCTCCAAAGAATGTTTTTGTAGGACTAAATACATTAAAAGTTGGTTCGCTAGATGCGGTGATATGTTTCAAGGATGGAGTGATAGGAAGGTTGGAAGTCCTGGATTTTCTCTGCCTCGTGATGGCTGGGTGTTGTGTGCTGTCCTTAGGTTAGTTAGGTTTAAGTAGTTCTAAGTTCTAGGGGACTGATGACCTAAGATGTTAAGTCCCATAGTGCTCAGAGCCATTTTTTTGGAAGTCCTGAGAAATTTAGGCATAAAATATGGCTCTAATATGGAAGAGCAGTTGTTTGCGCGCGACAGACAACGGGTGCATGAAACTGAAAGATTCGCTCTTCAAGTTACCAAAGAAGCAAGATGTGCTAAAAGGAATGCCAAGAGGAAGCTTTAAGATGATAAAACGCTGCAGGGTGAAGACTTTGCCTCAGGAATGTTCTGAGGCACAGTTTAATTGGATTCATATCTTAATTCGCAATTTCCCACAAGTTGTATTTTTCAGAATTCAGGTACAAATATTTCCCAAAGTTTGTAAAACATTGCTCCAATTTTTTTTCTGTAACACACTTATGTAATAGACCTAAGCTTTATTGCAGAATCAACTAAATTATAGAGAAAGAACATTTTTATTAGGAAAAAATTATAAAAATTAAAATGTAAGATGTGTGATTTATATCGTTGAAATATACATACTAGGTGGAATTAAATAGGTCTAGTACCTCAGCCATCATGTCATCCATACCTGGTAAAAATTTGGTCTCCTTCAAATGTATTAGGTCTACAACTATGCATCCGCCGTTTTTCAATAGACAGCAGTTGCGGCAATTGGGTTTCAGGTGGTTGGTCATAGGTGTAATACAATAAGCATAGACATTTGTAAACATGATGCCATAAAAATATTAGTTGATTTGTGATTGCATCATAAGGTTATTCTCGATTAAGTACGTCAACTTACGTACCCATTTCTTGCCATTTGCGGGAAGTTTTAATTTTCTCTTTCAACATGAAGAAATCTGTGGCTGTGGCTCGTAAAATGCCGGGTAAGACCAATGGTGAGGGAACTACTAGTGGAAGAACGTTCAGAGAATATTTTCAACGCCTTAAGAACTGTGATTTTTATGTCGAAGACCGTCTTGGCGGTGGAAGACAGAACGTTTTCGTAGCTACTGAAATAGACGAAGACAGTCACAGGACATCATTATCGACAGCAGTTGATGCGTTCGAGCCCAGCACTGAAACACAAACGGCCGCAGTACAGCGACAGACATGTAAAGGTAATTGTGCAGCGACCCCATGTCGCAAAACCTGTCAAAATATACGTGGGAACGTTGAAATGAGAAGTCCTATCCCTCCAGACGTATTCTCCATACGTTGCTCTCTCGTGAATACCATCTTCGATCAGTGGCATACAGTCTGGTTGACCAGCACTTCCGATCATATGAACAAGTGCAAAATTGAGTCGATTCATGGGTCCCCACAAAAGACGCCCAGTTCTTCCGCCACGGGATTCCTATGCTATCCGAAAGATGGGAGAATGTAGTGGCCAGCGATGGGCAATACTATGAATCGTAATTTTTTTGTAAGTTTTTCACAATAAAGCCCTGAACTTTGAGAAAAAACGGCAGAAGCAAAGTTGTAGACGTAGTATAACATCGGATTAAATGGTACCTCAATTTGAGGAAGCATTTTGGGAAATAATGCATCAATTTCTTTGCAATTTTTTAATATCCCTAAGCAGGTTCAAAAATATTCAAAATACTTCTAATTTGTTTAGAAAGTGTGCTGCATTATCTGATACCAACAAAAATTCTGTAAAACATATACATTATAAACAGTACCTGAACGAAATAGGTGTTGATTTTTACACATTATTGAGCCAGAAAAGTACGCTGTATCCTTAAGTGAGTGTGAACATGGTGTTATAGTTGGCGCACGAGCGATGGGACACATCATCTCCGAGATAGCGATGAAGTGGGGATTTTCCCGCCCGACCATTTCACGAGTGCACCGTGAATATCAAGACTGCGGTAAAACATCAAATCTCCGACATAGCTGCGGCCGGAAAAAGTCCCTGCAAGAACGGGAAAAATTTGGAAATTTGTGGCAAGGTCTTATGGGACTAAACTGCTGAGGTCATCGGTCCCTAAGTCCACACACTACGTAATGTAACTTAAACTAACTTACGCTATGGACAACACACACATACACCCACGCCCGAGGGAGGACTCGAACCTCTGACGGGGGGAGCCGCACCGACCGTGACAAGACACCTGAGACCATGTGGCTAACCCGCACGGCCAAGAACGAGACCAACGACGACTGAAGACAATCGTTCAACGTGACGGAAGTACAACCCTTCCGCAAATTGCTGCAGATTTCAATGCTGGGACATCAAGAAGTGTCAGCTTGCGAACCATTCAAGGAACCAACATGCATATGGGCTTTCGGAGCCGTAGGCCCACTCGTGTACCCTTGATGACTGCATGAAACAAAGCTTCAGGGCTCGCCTGGGCGCGTCAACATCGACATTGGACTGTTGATGACTGGAAAGATGTTGCCTGAACGGACAAGTCTCGTTTCAAATTGTACGTATACGGGAATGGAGACAATCTTACGAACCAATGGACCCTGCATGTCAGCAGGGGACTGTTCAAGCTGGTGGAGATTCTGTAATGGTGTGGGCCGTGTGCAGGTGGAGTGTCCTGTCTGATCATCTGCATCCATTCACGTCCATTGCGTTTTCCAACGGGCTTGGGCAATTCCAGCAAGACAGTGCGACGCCCCACACGTCCCGAATTGCTAGAGAGTGGCTCCATTAACACTCTTCTGAGTTTCCTCACTTACGTTGGCCACCAAACTCCCCAGATATGAACATAATTGAGCATATCTGGGACGCTTTGCAACGTGCTGTTCAGAAGAGATCTCCACCCCCTCGTACTCTTACGGATTTATGGACAGTCCTGCAAGATTCATGGTGTCAGTTCCTCCAGCACTACACGTAGCCAATGCCACGTCGTGTTGCGGCACTTCTGCGATATTAGGCAGATGTACCAGTTTCTTTGGCTCTTCGTTGTATATGAAGTTACAGAAAATGGAAATCTTGAACATAAATGGAGTTCTTTTAGAACGTGACGCTAGACTAAATGTATTTTTATACGCAGATGACCGATCTCTGATTAAAGAGAATGAAGATGACCCTCAGATGGGAGTCTGTAAGTTGCAGCAGATAGCATCTAATTACAACCTAACATTGTCAGTAGATAAATCGAAAGTGATGCCATTTCAGCGTAGCAACCAGTAAGATCTGAAATGGATTTGACGAACAAAACCGTGGAGCAAGTAAGACATTTTAACTATCTAGGATGCGGTAATCATGACGTGGAGCAAAAATTAAACTACCTTCCATATGTGAAACCATTCTAAAAATTTTACAGAATAAAGCCGGGAGTGAAACCCAGCTGAAATTTTATAAGACAATAGCAGTACCAACCCTTGCTTATGAAGTGAAGCATAGGCAACAGCAAGACACCAAGAAAGTAGACAACAGGCTCAAGAAATGAGATTTCTGAGAAGAGTGCAGGGATGTACAAGGGAAGATCGAAAAGGAAACGAAGATACAAGGAAGGATTTTATATATAACCTAAACGAGAAAATAAAGGAAAATAGGAAAAATGGAAGGAACATATAGACCATGTGGGTGGACAAAAGTTACCGGCAAAGGCTCTAAATTATAAATGCATTGGAAGAAGAAAATTAGGAAGACTATGCAAGATGTGCCTACCGTAATAGACAATTCGCGTAATACACGGAGGAGGAGGAGGAGATCTCCTGGAGTTTCTTGGTAACCCCAGTAACTTTCAGAGCTGCTCGGATTTTCTCTTTCAACTCCATCTTAGCATATTTATTTCAGCTACCTCTAGCCTCTCCGGCCGAACACTGGTGTTGAAAATTGTCTCCATGTTTTAGTCTCAAACTGGCCACCTCCAGACCAAGCGTCACCGCGCTAGGGTGCGATAGCGTCTTTAGCCGCAAAGGATAGACGGGTCTATGATGATCGTATTAACAAACAAAGGACATGTAGTTTCCTCTTAGACGTTTATTTCCTGCCTGTAGATAACTCTTTTGCGGATAATGTGACCGTGCTAACGGTACTATCACTCTCGACGGACAGCGTTAGATAATCGCCCGTCCGTCTGGTAGACACGTAGAAAGTGGGCCAGTGTGAATACCTATGCTTTCGAGAAACGTTATCCGTGAGGGACCTGCCGTTATTGTAATAAGAAACGGGAGAGAGAGTATGTGACTGATGGTATTTGATGGTACTAAAAGTTGTTATTGCCCGTCGTTGTTATTCATTTTGCAGTTACTTCGGACCCGTCACAGCATCGTAATCTTCTTCCATTTATTCAGTAGTTCGATAAATATTCGCAGGATGTGGAGTATGCAGTGATTTTTCTCGTCTACTATTCATTATACGAAGTTGTAGGTCACCACTGCATACTTCAGGTTTTCTGCATTTCCTTGGAATGGCGCATCATCTGAAACGGAACAACAGACTACCTCAGTTTACGTATACTATATTATCGTTTAAACTGCTGAGTGCTGTAAGTGGAAACACCGTGGAGGGACGTCTTTATGAGAGCTTTCCTAGAAGTATCCGACCTTACGTACAGATAGCGATTGTTATTTCAAAGTAAATGGCTTTGGTAGAAAGTACCAGCCTTGTAAAGTTTCAGTTTGAAATTTGACAGTGCTACGTTGTTTAGTATTTTTTTGGCAGCCGTCAATAGTGAACGCTCTCAGCGAATTTGTAAACATGGATGAAACTGGTCATCAGTATTTGATGGATAAAGCTGGTCATCGTTATGTGACACAATACTTTAATTTGAAAGGTGGTAGTCCAACTAATATTAAAGATGATATAGATTCTACTAAGGGGGAGTCTGCTCCTTCGCATACAACGTTAAAATATTTCTTCGTTTACATCATTAAAATAATGACTGGCCGAGCCTAAGCAAGGCTGTGCGAACTACCAAGACGAACATCGCTATTGTCGACCAAAAGAAGCGACTGCGCCTGGAATTGCGAACAAAATCCACAAAATCGTGTTGGATGATGGTCGACTGTAAGTGCGCGAGATATCAGACGTCGTAAACATTTCAAAAACTGCTGTACAGTGCATACTGACTGAAAAATTTGAACACGAGAAAGCTGTGGGGAAAATGAGTGCTGCGTTTTTTCACCGTGGAACAAAAACAGCTTCTTGAGGCTGTTTCAGTTCGAGTGTTTGGCGACGTTTCGTTGCAATATAGCTGAGCTTTTACGTTGATTCATAATTATGGATGAAACTGGGGTCCACCACTTCACTCCTGTGGCGAAGGAAAAGTCAAAACAGTGAACTGAAAGGGGAGAATCGGTCCCAGAGAAGGCAAAGACAGACAGTTCCATCTGCAGGCAGGGTCATGACAACAGTCTTTTGTATGTGATAATTTTCATTGATCGTCTACAAAAAGAAAAATCAGTCAGTAGCCAGTATTATGCGAAGTTATTTTAGCGTTTGAGGGATGAAATCAAGCAAAAGCAGTCGCATTTAGCGAAAAATAAATTTTTTTATTTTTGTGACCATGCACCAGTTCACACACATTATCGCCATGGCCGAAATCATTGAGTTGATGTTCAGATTGCTTGTTCATGTACCCTATTCACCAAATTTAGTCCACTCTGATTATTTTCTATTTCCAGACTCGAAGAAATAGTTTGGTGGTAAGATTTGCCAAAAATGAAGAGGCGGAATCTGCTATTGATGGCTATTTTGCGGTGCTCGACAGTTCTCACAAGAAACGAGGTATCGACGTTATTGAACACCGCTGGGAGAAGTGTTTCTATCGTAAAGAATGCTTCGCAGAGAAATAAAGGGGTTTTTCGCAAAATTTTTGTGTTTTATTTATTAGGTTTGGTACTTCTGGAGCAGTCCTCGTATCTTTGTCATAGTGCAGAGGCTGTTCGTCTCATCATATATCAAACTGCCATTGTCGGTGGTGTAGTCTTTCCTTTCAGAGTAACGTAAAGATAGTCATAGAACAGGTAATTAACTTATTCCATATCAAAATATTTTGAACTGCCTGTTTATTGAGCAAGTCTATTAGAAAAACGTGAGTGCGCCTCACTTTGCGTCCGTCCGGTCCAACATCCACAAGAGAAGACAAATTACATCTTCATCTCCATTTCTCATTTATTTTAAGATAATTGAAAACGAGATGGCACCAGGCGTACAATACTCATGTGGGCCTAATCGATAGTGAAGGACACCTGACGAGAAAAATTAAAATAAAAACGCTACATAAAACCATGAAACTAAACGAAAGGAGTGATGCCGCAGTCGGTGGAGGTACGACGTACTACAGTGTCTTATTAGCATTAATATCTACCGCCTGTACAAATGTGTGAAACTGGTCTTCGATCTGATGAACTGGTTTACATACAAACTTATATGTCCGTAACTCATTTAGAGTAAGTTTCTTTTACATTCGCTCACTTTATCCTTACAAAATGTAAGTCAAGGTACTGAGTCGGTTCAACCAATAATGTAATGAAGACATCTTGCGATTTATCAAATTATTGTGACGTTTATTAAGATATTAATGTAACTAAATGACATTAATGTAACTAAATTAAGCGAGCGCAAAGCATGTGTTGAAATGGAACTGTTATTGCTAAAAGTTTACAATCTGATTGCAGAGCGCCGTGAAAACATGCTACACTCAAAATGGCTCTGAGCACTATGGGACTTAACATCTGAGGTCATCAGTCCCCTAGAACTTAGAACTACTTAAACCTAACTAACCTAAGGACATCACACACATCCATGCCCGAGGCAGGATTCGAACCTGCGAACGTAGCGGTCTCGCGCGGCTCCAGACTGAAGCGCCAAGAACCGCTCGGCCACACCGGTCGGCATGCTACACTCACTTAAGACTGTTTGTGAGAGAACTGTAAGATTCAGCCTGAAAATTTTGAGCAAGAAAAGGCTTAAAACCCGCCTTATCTCAGACCTAACGTCGCACATCTGTAACTGCTATCCATTGTTGTATACACTAACTTATTCTCTCAAACCATTAATAAAGGTTCCACAAGATAACTCTTGATAAAAGTTGTTCATGAGCATTTCGTAAGCGCACATATTTCCTCTTGAGGGATTCAAAACTATGTACGTGTATAGGTATAGTTTCCTTCGTTTCGGGAAGATTGTCAGATGTTGTGATGTGTCTCCAGCAGCTCTTGAATTGAAAATTCCTCAAGAAGCTCTTGTTATTGGCTTCGCTATGAGCTGCTGCATTTTCATGTAACACAACCACGTACAGGTTTACCTTTAATGACTTACACATGTTTTTTTTCTGAAACTTTGAAAACCTGTACTCATCATGCTGTTTAGTGTTTAAATGAGATTGGGGTAGTGTATTGATTTGTAGCGGAAATGGAGCAAACTCTTTTTGCAAGTGCTCCACCCTCTTTACACTTTTTTGGATGTTCAAGGTTGGTGGAGATACAGAGACGTATGTGTCTCTTCGACGCTGAATTGTTTTAATCTGCCAGACCTGAACCTGTAAAGCACACAGACGAGCCAGAACATTATGATCAATTCTTAAAAGTGAGTTTGTCCACTTCTAGAACGCAATTCAACGGTGATTCTGCGTACCATAGATTCGACAAGTAAGTGAATAGGTTTCCAGACGTTTGTGCCACCAGATTCCTACGCACAGGTCACACACTTCCTGTAATTTACGGGCGGTTGGTTTATGGGCGCGGAGGTGGCGCCCAATAGCGTCCCAGTTGTGTTTCATGGGATTCAGAGAAGCCGAATTCGATGGCCAAGACATCAACATGGGTCCCGATATCATGCTCCTCAAACCATTGCAGCACGATCCTGGTCTTGTGACACGGACAGTTATCCTGCTGGAAGGTGACTTCGCTGGGAAGTCATCAAGCAAAACGGCTTACAGGGGGTCCCTAATAATGGTCACGTAGTCCATAGCTGTGATGGTGCCTTCGATTGCTACCGCAGGTCCCGTAGAAGCCCAGGTGAATGGCCCCCATAGCATAATATTGCTTCCACTGCACTGCGTCTGTGGCATGCTGCATGTTTCGAGCAGCCGTTGGCCGGAATGCGCCGTCAGTCCAATCTCGACGATCCTCTGTCCACTGTAATCATAATTGACGATATTGGATCAACGTGGGAGCACATAGGAGTTCTCAGCTGCGGAACACAATGTTCATCGTGCGGTGAACGGTGTGCCTCAAAACACTTGGGCCTGCGTCAGAACTGTACTCTGTTGTCAGATTTGCCACAGACCGCCAGCTATCCTGGTTTAGAGAGCGGGCAAGCCTCCGATCGCCATGTTGTATGTTGAGGTGTGGACGTCCAACTCCTTTTTCACACCTACTCGTGGTTACAGCATTCTTCAACTACTTTCCATAGATACTCACGACAGTAGCACGCGAACAGACAGCAGCTTCGCCGTTTCCGAGATGCTCGCTCCGAGGCACTGGGCTACAACAATCTCGCTGTTGTCAAAATCAAGTCAGCGGATTTCCGCATTTGCGCCACCTATCGTCGGTAGAATGATACCGCATTCGTCTCTGCTCTGCTCGTATACTTCTCTTACAGCATCACGTGCACTTCTTTTACAGCGTCACGTGCCCTCAAACGCCACCAGGCAGCGTACAACCTCGTGGTGGGCAGTGGTCATTGTGTTTTGGCTTATCAGTACATGTGCTGACGTAACTCCAGACATTTTTGCTGTCCAATGATTGGCTATGCAGCACGATATTCAGCGATTGAAAATCTGTGCGTAGAAGACTTTCGAGTAAGGGCAGTCTTACAGTTTGACATATACTGCGACTGTTGGAAATTTGGTGATTATATTTGTCATTGTTCTATGGAATATAGTTGGTTACCAGTTTCGAACGTTAGCGGCCATCTTTAGGTTTTTTTCAGCCAGATTACAGAGTAATCATAAACTTCGTATTTTTGTGTCGAGAAAGCCATCCCCGGTAATGATGCTTATTTCACTATAACAAAGAAGAACAGATCTAATCAACTGTATTACATCGCAACTGTGATTACCACTACATTTTAAGGCTGTTGCGCATCATCTGGGAGACAAACTGACAACGATAATTTTATTTCGACAACGTCAACAGTATCTGCAAGTGTTAAGAGTTTACCTGAAGCGTTAGGTAACACACATTGAAATCAGTTTATCAGAGAGAGTACGTTTTAATAGCAGCGTGAAGTACCTGACTCATACCGTGTTAAGTGATGTTACATTCTGTTTGGACGTTTGCGAGCAAATGTTACGCTCCGTGCTTCTCGTGTACAGCCGATGTAAATGTGCACAGGATCTTTATCTGTCTTCCATATCGCCGCCAATTACAGTTTCATTGGACACTCTTAGTAGCAGCAAGCCTTATCGTACTGAGTACGAAGATAGTAAAGTAATCAAGGTACTTCTGTAGTTGACGGTGCTGTATTGTAAAGTAACTGAATACATATTTCTGACCGTACGCCTCTGTTGATCTGAAAGTGATACCATTTACTCGTGTGAGTATGCTTTGTATAACATAATACGATTTACCGATTATCTTTCGAGATGTTTCATTTTTACTTCCAATTGTGTGACTTGCTGGTAGTTCAGATCATCCCAGCAGGCACCGGGGAATTTAAAAATCAGGTGATGTTTGCAGTGTCACATGGCACTTTTTTCTTTTTTTTTATAAGTAACCAGTGGAAATAAAATTCCGTGTCACCTATATGAAAACGAGCAATTAATTGACCCAATCTTTCATCGATGGGAAAACTGAAGCTATTATATCATTAAAGGCTATTTGATCTGTGCAGTCATTCAGGGATCGAATACTACGTCTTGTCACTGGCTAGGAGAGTGCTTCGCAGCTTCAGTGAAGATCAGCATAAGAAAGGTATTCCATTCGATGTAAATGACTTTCGGTTTAATATGGAATCATCAACTTCATGCTCTGTGTATATACTGCTTGACAGTAGCTAAGGTACAGAGACATTGTTGGACGAGTATAACCACAAGCAATGATGGACGATATGAAATTCAGTACATGCGTAATAGAGTGGTGTATTTCTAACGAAATATATTACAGATGTCACCACATGCGAAAACATAAGAGATAAATAACATTTTTGTTGGAAACAGGTTAGACTTCCAGCATAAAGCTCGATATCGGACTGTTGACAGTGAGTAAGGAATATGCCCTCTTCGGGCACTACGGTTGGTGTGACGAACGATGGCCGTCGAGTTCAGGCTTGTTCTGCGCCCCAACGTCACGCTTTCTGCGACAGCCAAGTCAGCGGTCAGTAGCGTTCTGAGCTCTATAGTATGAATGCCGTAGCCAGTGTGAGCATTTATTGAGTGAATTTTTATTCCATTTGTTGCGAGTTGTCTCCACAGATGGTCGTGGTTAACAACAAATTCTACACAAGCAAGACACAGCTTTGCAGGGTACACGCATTTGTGAAGCGAAACTAAGTGTTTGCGCGTACTGCAACTGTCGCTTGGAGCTGGCAACAATGCAATACCATCTGTGGCTCGACCTGCGCGAACCGCCAACATTCGTAGACTGAACTATAATGCACATATTGTTCATGGTGGCAACCAAATTGTTGAGGAGCCCTTGGGAGATATTGTCACACTCATCTCCCAATGCGGTTTTCAGTTCTTGCACAGTTCAGGGACGGGGTGTTCGTTGAGAAATATGTCTACCGAGAGCGTCCCAGGAACGCAATATAGGGTTTAGATCCGGCGAGTGCGCAGGCTGTTCCACATGTTCAATATCGTCAATTTCCAGTGTGTCCGATACCTCAGCGGTCCTGTGAGGGGAGGTATCGTCGTCCGTAAACAGAATGTCTGAACCTACCGCACCCCTCAACAGGCTGACATGATAGAGAATAATACGACTGTACTATAACGGTACGATGCCCAGAGATAAACACCGGTGTTAGGCCATTGCTCTGATGCCTGCTCACACCATATCGCTTAGCCCATACCGATGACTTACATGAACGTTCTATGGTGTGTAACGAGTTCCCCTTCTGTCTCCACACGAACCGGTGGCCAGAATCACTGACCGCAATGAAGCAGGACATAACGGACAACAGTACTCTGAACTGCTGTTGCTTACCCTAACCAGCATGCTCCTTATACCAGCGAACTCTCTCCGACAATGGCGTGGTTGAAGCGGGATGCATTTAACAGGTTTTCGACCTTACAAACCAGTCTGACTTATCGCTGCGAAATGGTTCTGCCAGACACACGTGCACTGGTAGCGTTTGCAAGGTCTGTAGCTGTGTATCTGGGAGTGAGATGTCTGTTCCTTTTCACCACTAGGGCTTCATATCGACCCTATTGCGGTGTGGTGGTGCGTCCATGACCACCCGCATGCTTTCGAATAGCATTTAAATCTTCAGCGGCCATTTTGGACACATCAATTACTGTGGCTCAGTAGTGACACTTTGACCGGCTTCGAGCCGCCCAGTTGCTCGTCCACGATCGTAAGCACTCAGATGTCTTGCAAACATGATGATGTCGTGCCGCACGGAATATCGCAATAATCGTTTCCGCTCCTTCGTCGAACACCGTACTGCAAGAACTGTGGGACGCATACAGACTGTTCGCGCACTGGCTTCGCTGCAGTTAACACCTCCCGCCTCTGCCCATTTACTACCATTGGTCGGGTGTTATTTAGCAATTGTTGGTTGTTCCGGTGCAGTTGGCAGTTGTTCTGTAACAGTTGTCAACCCCTGATCGCATCTTATTGTAAAGACAGGTTATAATCAAAAGTGTACTACCTTGTAGAGGATTATGCAAATGTGAGAAGTCTGATTTCGAAAATGACGGCATCAACGAAACTACATGACGACATGGAGCTAAATATTTACACACAAACATCACATCATTGTTTCATCTTTAACGACAATTAAATAAGTAAAATAATGCGAAGGAAAATAATGGAAGATTGCATCATTGTCGGTTGGAAACATTACGAAACAAATTTCAACATGTTTCTGTTTTGTCTCATAATCTGCGAACAACGTTGCTCTTCTCTCTCTCTTCCGACTGGAGTGATTAGCCTTCATTGTGATGTTTGTGCGACTGCTGTATCAAGTTACACAACTTCCTATCAGAAGTAGTACATTCACAGTTTCGAATTCTCTGACAGTGATTACCTGACTCAAGGAAGAAACTTACGAGTCGTAAATAGAGGGCGCTGATGTCATCGAAACCGTGATTGGTCGAAGCAAGATAGCGCCTATCTTTTCCGATGGCTCTCTCGGCAAAAGGGACGCGTCACTTTCCGTCTGGTGCAAAACGACGCTGTCTCTGTTTGCCGAGATCGCACGGAGAAGTGGCGGCGGGACTGCGCAGCGGCGATTATCCGCGCCGCGCGTGCGTAGTCGGCCTTCACTCGAGTCGCGTGGCAGGCTTCGGACGTGGTCGGCAAATGCCGCCCATTGTCGGCCGTGGCACGTTAGTAAACATTGGCCAGGCATCCTGTCACATTCCTGCGACACAAAGTTGGGCAGGCTCGCCGTGTTGTCGACGTGTAAACGCAACCGATAGGAGTAACGGGATCATTTACAACTGTCCTGCGAGTCGGAATTACGTGTATGCCCGTACGATGCTGGACGATGTTAGGGTAATTCGCCGCTGAGCGACCAGATAGAGTATAGGCACCTCCAAGGTCATGCGCTTTTTGGCTGGCTCTCAGCAGCAACGCTGCAGAATGCTGCGTCACGTTCTGTATACGCTTGCCAGAGGATGAGCGTAACTGATCGGGTGGCCTCGACAAGTATGCGATGTATGTCGAAAACAGATTTTCTTCGTTTCCTGCTTTCTATTCAAAATGGCAGCGACGCAATTGTTTCACATGAGTCCTTGCGGCTTCTTTGCAAACTTTGTTCATGTATCTAAAGCATCAATAATTTTTAATTTTAGTGTAAAACAGCTGGGTTGATAGCTTAACATTTTTTGACAGTGTCATCAATGGACGTGGTGCTGCCCATGCTGTCATTATTATGGTTTCTTCCAGTTCAATTTCCGTAAGAAGTGTGGGAAAAATGATGACTTAAATGTCTCTGTGCGCACCGTAGTTAGCCTAATCCTTCATTCGCCGTTTCTGCAAGAACGATACATTGGTGTGTGTGTGTGTGTGTGTGTGTGTGTGTGTGTGTGTGTGTGTGTGTGTGTGTGTGTGTGTGTAGGGGGGGGGGGGGGAGGAAGTAGTATATTCGCTAATACTAGTTGCACAAACTTTGTAAGTAGGCTATCGAGGAATAACTAAAAACTGCCCCCAAAACCTGAACTGGCAGACACTTGCAACATCTCAGTGACGTTCTCCTACACATGAGTCAAGCAAGCCTGTGACCATTTGTGCTGCCCTCCTTTGTATACATTCAGCATATCTTAACGAAGGCCTTCCTAGGGAATCTAGGGACAAAACTTGACAGATAAACAGAACTTCAGGACGCCATTCCTTAGACTATCGACATCAACGTTCCTACTAATATTTGAGCGACGTCCTAAGCAGCTGATAAAATTATTTACGGTGAAATCGTACTAACTATACTTTAATTCATGCACGACCCAGATTTTTACTTCGATATTATACCAGAAAGTCACGGTGACGGCGGTGTCGTTTTCTGCTGTTTTTCTGACAAGGCACTGCATGCATGAAAAATACAAAGTGACACTATGCTGAAGATAGACCCCTCCCATGCTTCTTCTCTTCCCCTCCTTCCCCACTTAACATCCGAGTAAATTAACAGATCGAGAGAAGGCAAGGTCACACCCGTCGTGTTGTAACCCTCTTTCCACCTTTTTTTTTATACCAATATAAAAATTTCAGTATTTTGCGTGAATATGTAATAGTCATTCATGAGTCAGGAATCGTGCTGCATCATGTTCCTAGGTAGACCATTCTTGTTGAATTGTTCATTGACTTCCGACCTTGCAGTCCGTTGGAGACATACTAAAACAGGCTATTTACTACGAATCTGTTTTTGTGATAAAAATTGTCTCTAGAACGTTAGCACAAGTTCCTGTGCTTCGTATTATTATTATTATTATTATTTTTTTTTTACTGTATCCCTCTTCTATAAAATTATTTTGGTTTTCCTCATTTGACAAGCTTCACACGTATAACTTCATTGTTATTGCATTCAACGTAATCAAACAAATTGACGTATAATTTAGGATGATTCCGAATTTTCCATTACTTATTTTTGTAAGTATATATGCTTTCTGTGTTTTTCAGTTGACACGTTCCACATCATAACGTTCATCGTAAATATAATCCAACTAACTTACGTACTTAACTACTTACTGATTAGAAGAGTTTTTGAGTAAAACATGAGTCATCGCTTGGGAAAGTAATAAAACGAGGGTGGTGACTCATAAATGTGCTATTTCTCTCGTGTTTATCTGTGTTACGAAAGTAACATAGTAAGGTCACGTAAAAAAAAGAAATGAATGTAATGTCTGTACGCCACGCGCTTCGTGTTTGACCGGTTGTCCTTGAAGAAAATGTGATGCTATAGGCAGCAAGGCCTAAACTCTTTCGGTTACGGAAATCAAAATGCCACGGCACAAGTTCACAGTTTACTGTAGGGCAAATTAAAGTATTGTAAAGTTTATTGAATGCATGAAGCTACTTAATTTAAAATACAAGTTGCAGATTACACGAACTGACGAGAGCCTGTGCACCGAAGCCGACGACTGATACTTGTCACGTAATGCGCGAGAATTACAAAACATAGCGTGAACTGTTCTTTGTTCATATGTGGTCAATGCGGGTATTATGGCAATGTGTAGGAGAGAACTGTAGGCTACAGTCTCTGTATATGGAGCCATCAAGAGCGTCAAAATGAGTAGGTTCTTTTAAGTTGTGGAATAGTATATGCCCCAATGCTAATTCCATCTTAACCCTTTCCTTGCCACAGACAGCTCTATATTTCGCACTGAGCGCGGCTTTGTTGTGGCTATACTGCTTGCCAAATGTTGATACCTGTGCTGAGGAACGGTGTTCGCGTCGCTGTGTAATGCTGTACGGTTTTAAGAAAACTTCGCTGAGAAAAGTTGGTTTTTGCACATCTTCAATCTTATATCTTCGCTAGATAAAGAACTGAATTACTTTGCGTTATATGTCACAGTTACTCCGCTGGATCAGATGAAGTAAAACATTTCACGAAGTTTTAAACAGTTTGCAGAGGTAAAAACGCACTGCGTGAACTTTGCGTATGCTTGATTTTAGCTCGTACATTTCAGTATACGAAATGTAGATAATACATCGAAAGTTTATTAAAAATTGTTAGCAGGGTGATGTTTAGCTTCGTTGTCGAGTTATTGATTTTTATATCCGCCGCTCGTGGTCTCGCGGTAGCGTTCTCACTTCTAGAGCAGGGGTCCCGGATTCGATTCCCGGCGGGTTCAGGGATTTTCACCTGCCCCGGGATGACTGGATGTTGTTGTGAGGTCTTCACCATCACTCATCCCCATTACCGTCGGAGGAAGGCAACGGCAAACCACCTCTATTAGGACCTCGCCTAGTATGGCGGTTCGGGTCTCCCGCATCGGTCCTCTACGCTCAGTCAAGAAGCATGGGACTTCATTTCCATTCCATATTCGACGGAAGGTCGCACGTGACGCGCCCGTATCCGTCTCTGCAAATCATGAATTATGTGCTCATAACGATGGTCATACTTTATAAACAGTTCAGGATATCGAAACTAGGTTTTCTTGCAAAAGATAGCACAGAAAGAGGCGCGCATGTTGTACGATAAATACTCGACATTTTTTATTCGTCGAGATATGGAAGTAAGTAAGTAGACCATAGGAGTGAGAGGTCGGCATCTCAGGACGCATACAAGACGTCGATAGCACTGAAGGAAAATCCGAGTGGCGTGCGTATATACGTCCACAGCACCTGGGGAACGGCAGAACAGGACGTGTACAAGAAAATGAAATCTATGCTCGTGGTGGCCATATTTTGGTCATCAGTTTTCTAACTGGTTTGATGACACCCCACCACGACTTCTCCTTTGCTAACCTCATCATCTCGACGGAGCACTGACATTTACTTCTATGACATCACAGCTCAGACAGTTTGATCCTTTTTTTCCAGTTTTCGCGCAGTCCATGATCACTTCCTTCTAATGTTGTCCTCCATATATGTTTTCAGGAATTCTTCGTCAAATTAAGGCCGTATTTGATATTGTAGAGTCCTTTTAGGTAAGAAAATTCTCTTTACCTGTGTTAAATCTTGTTCTTATACCCTACTCCTTTCGTCCGTTATGTGTTATTTTGCTTAGGTAGAAGTACAATTCATTCAATTTGGTAAGTTTATAGCTTGTCTCATTTCTGCTGCTCATTACATTACATTCGTGTTTCTGTATTTACTCTTAGTCCATATTCTGTAAACTTTGGCTTGTTGATCTACTAAACAAGTCCTGCAGTTCTTCCTCTCTGTCGCTGAGGATAGCAGCGTCATGTACGAATTTTCCGAATTTTCTCAGTGATATGTTTTCACAACGATTTTAATCCCACTCCTTTATTTTATTCCTCCATTTCTGAACATATAGGATGAGCAGTAGCGAAACAGATCCTCAGAGCCTCAGTATTGTTTTCCTTGTTTCTGTGAGTTATTCTTCTCATTCACGTTTTAGCTACCAACATCGTAGGTTGTTATACCAGGTTTCACATTAAAATTAACTGCAGTTCGTCGTCATCCGGATCCTCCAACCCCGCACGTGCATCAAGGCAGTTGACATTTGCTATCTACACCTCAACTCACCGAATCCTTTTAGATTAAAGGATGCATTGACGTTGTGGATAGAGTTCATATGTAATGAATCCGAGCTATGACATAACTGGGATTCCCCTCAACGCTGTTCAAACCATTGTTTCTTGATCCAAATCTTATGACATAGGGCTTGCCGAGATGGAGCGAGAGGTAAGTTTCGAAGGGACGAAAGTGATCAACTGTAATATTGACGTAGCCTACAGATTTCCTCGTGTTTTCTGTAACAACTCCAACTCGCATAAAGGCTCCGCTGAATATCCCCATCAGCGTAGTGCCACTCACCATTGGTCTGTTCACGTCGCACAGTTCGTTTTTTCAAGCAGACTACGTATCCCATCATTGCTCCGCGATGTAGTCTAAATGGCGATGTTGTAGGATCAACCATTACGTGGGTACCTGTTGTCAGCTTCGAAAGACCATTTGCCTCTATATGAGATAAATTTTACTCAGAAACACTTGTTGTAACTCTCCCAAGCATATCCTTCGTCCCATATTCTATTTTCAAGACTCTTCGGAGCCCACATTCTTAGATGAGACGTGGGACCAAAGACTTCCAACGTCATTTATGCTAAGGTTTTCAATCATTTGTTCACGTTACATAGGTATTTTCGACTACATGAACTCGTATCCTCGCCATTTTCATGACAAATGTTCCCTGTTGTTGGACAGTCACAGTCCGTCTTCATGAAAATTTGTTACATCAGCAGATTTTCTCCTTATCCACGCACGAAATCGACTTAATGACGTCTTCGTATTCTTGTCATTTGTAACGTTTTACAATACATGTTGTGTTGTCCAGATTGCGGAGGTATGCTCATTCAAAAACTTCGTACTATCTGATTGTATTACCCGAAATTCCTCGAAAGAAAAAAATGAAAGAAAGGACAGTTAAGTCATTGGACAACTGTTATTTAACTTCAGCCACGCAATTCTACACGTATTTCTATCCATACATTAAACCTATTGAAGTGGCTTTACCAAAAGCGAAATTTCGTTTTTCAGTTGCTGGTGGATTGTAACTTTTCTTGAATAAATAATCTTCACCACCTCCCCATGTAGTTACGAAGATTAGGCGGCGGAACTGTGTAGTTGAATATCCTTAATTGTGTATTGATCAGTGAAGTGAATGGTTTCTTGTGACACATCAGAACTCCAAGAATGTAGTCAAAGATATTCGTATCGCATGTTAAAATGTTACAAGAAGTTTTGAAATTAATTACTCATGTAGTAATTAACGCAATACGCCGCTTAATTTTATAGAACTAAATCTTCTACATCTACATCTATACTCCGCGAGCCACCTTACGGTGTGTGGCGGAGGGTACTTATTGTACCACTATCTGATCCCCCCTTCCCTGTTCCATTCACGAATTGTGCGTGGGAAGAACGACTGCTTGTAAGTCTCCGTATTTGCTCTAATTTCTCGGATCTTTTCGTTGTGATCATTACGCGAGATATATGTGGGCGGTAGTAATATGTTGCCCATCTCTTCCCGGAATGTGCTCTCTCGTAATTTCGATAATAAACCTCTCCGTATTGCGTAACGCCTTTCTTGAAGTGTCCGCCACTGGAGCTTGTTCAGCATCTCCGTAACGCTCTCGCGCTGACTAAATGTCCCCATGACGAATCGCGCTGCTTTTCGCTGGATCATGTCTATCTCTTCTATTAATCCAACCTGGTAAGGGTCCCATACTGATGAGCAATACTCAAGAATCGGACGAACAAGCGTTTTGTAAGCTACTTCTTTCGTCGATGAGTCACATTTTCTTAGAATTCTTCCTATGAATCTCAACCTGGCGCCTGCTTTTCCCACTATTTGTTTTATGTGATCATTCCACTTCAGATCGCTCCGGATAGTAACTCCTAAGTATTTTACGGTCGTTACCGCTTCCAATGATTTACCACCTATGGCATAATCGTACTGGAATGGATTTCTGCCCCTATGTATGCGCATTATATTACATTTATCTACGTTTAGGGAAAGCTGCCAGCTGTCGCACCATGCATTAATCCTCTGCAGGTCCTCCTGGAGTACGTACGAGTCTTCTGATGTTGCTACTTTCTTGTAGACAACCGTGTCATCTGCAAATAGCCTCACGGAGCTACAGATGTTGTCAACTAAGTCATTTATGTATATTGTAAACAATAAAGGTCCTATCACGCTTCCCTGCGGTACTCCCGAAATTACCTCTACATCTGCAGATTTTGAACCGTTAGGAATGACATGTTGTGTTCTTTCTTCTAGGAAATCCTGAATCCAATCACAAACCTGGTCCGATATTCCGTAAGCTCGTATTTTTTTCACTAAACGTAAGTGCGGAGCCGTATCAAATGCCTTCCTGAAGTCCAGGAATACGGCATCAATCTGCTCGCCAGTGTCTACGGCACTGTGAATTTCTTGGCAAATAGGGCGAGCTGAGTTTCACATGATCTCTGTTTGCGGAATCCATGTTGGTTATGATGAAGGAGATTTGTATTATCTAAGAACGTCATAATACGAGAACACAAAACATGTTCCATTATTCTACAACAGATTGACGTAAGCGAAATAGGCCTATAATTATTCGCATCTGATTTATGACCCTTCTTGAAAATGGGAACGACCTGCGCTTTCTTCCAGTCGCTAGGTACTTTACGTTCTTCCAGCGATCTACGATAAATTGCTGATAGAAAGGGGGCAAGTTCTTTAGCATAATCACTGTAGAATCTTAAGGGTATCTCGTCTGGTCCGGATTCTTTTCCACTACTAAGTGATAGCAGTTGTTTTTCAATTCCGATATCGTTTATTTCAATATTTTCCATTTTGGCGTCCGTGCGACGGCTGAAGTCAGGGACCGTGTTACGATTTTTTATGATGGGACTGCCGAATTACTTAGCGTGCACAAGAAACCAGAAATTCAATCCCATCTTCAAAATTGTTCTCCTAGAGGTCCAAATAGCAGAACAGGAGACCCACCATCAATGAAACTGAAGCACAACGAGCAAAGTTCCGTTAAATTTCAGTGGACAATTGTAGCTCCATAATTCTTACCGCCTCAGTTGTGTTAATTCAAAGCTTCACATTGGAAGGAAGTTTTTCGTTATGAAGCCCCTGGTTAAAGAACTTGCTTGTTTTCTAAGCACAGTGTTACGTTATGTCGTGTCTCATACGTTTCATGCCCGTTTAAGCAATTTGTTGCCTGCGAGTTCGGCGTTAAAGAAAACATATTCAGGCGCTGAGGTCAAGTACTTTCTAAGCAGAAAATTTTGGGTACATTAGTACACAGTTTAGTTACGACATATAGAATTCAGTGCGTAACACACCAAGTATTCAGCTTTTGTGTAAGAGGTATGTGCTTGGGACCTCTGACGCATCCAATTCTTAGATCGGTTTACCCATGCTATCCTCGTCGTGCGATGGCACCATATAGTTGTGCCTTCAGTAATGGCCTACACATTTTGTGTCCTCTGGCTACTTGTCTTTGCTCTGACGAAATACTATGCATAGCAAGTGTTAAATGCTTGATTCTGCCATTAGCACTAGACGTAGAGTCCAAGAAAACGGGGGCCCCATTTGTCGAGGCAGTCTGATCACCATAGCTATTTGCTTCCGCTACGCTGCTCGGCATGGCGGATGCCTGCGTTACGCTGGCAAGGACGCTTATGGTTTGCCACACTTCCGGGCATTATACCCAGTCGAGACAGCGTGCATTCAGAACAGAGGAGCTGTAGCCTGTGGACGAGTTCTGTTGCGTACACTTTACAGCGATGTCTGAAAGTACTCATGAATGAAGATGATGTAAATATCAGGCTACGATACACCGAAAGCAGTTACGGTAAAAATAAATTGTTCAGAAGCAACGAATACTAAGACTTCCGAAGCACCTGGTGATCAGTAAAGCTGTCAAAGACAACGGAAGGAAACGTTAAAACATACTTTGCACTACATCATTTACACAGGAAGACTTCAGTTAACTACCACACCATAACTACCGTAGACACATTGATGATCTAGGAGTAAGCTCCCCTAGATTCGAAAACCAATGGAAAAATACCGTTCGGTGTTGACCTTCTTCCTACGTTGATGAAAGTCTGATGTTACACGCTTTGAGAAGTATTGGACAAAGCTCATACAGTAATGAACGTTAGTGCTGTATAACATTTTCCGCGAAGATTGAAATAGAGAACAATCTTCTTATTCCTGGGATGAATTCCGTTTGAAACACTGGATTGTGTTATTGGTGAACGAGTTTTAAGTGGATAAATTAGCGTATTATGAAAGTCTGAGGTTGGATTAATCAGACGGTCGTATTATTTACCATTATTCAATTTTTATAACCTGCAAACGCAGTATTTCCATTTGGACGTCCTCTGTCTGGATGCTGAATTCTATTTTGTAACCTGGTGAAATGAATTTTTATCGGGTGTTTTACAGCAATATAAAATTATTCATTTGTGTAGCTATGGTAACCATCACTTCTTTTGGTACCGGTTTTTCTCACAGTTTTGTCATTGCAGTGCAAATATTTGCAGTAGTGTGGCATATCCATAAAATATAAATATAAAAAGTAGCATAACGCGGTGAGTTTTTTGGAAACGGCAGTGCTGCAAACACAAAACGACGAGGAAAATCTCTTCCGAAAGGTGAAACTAATTTTGAAAAGTTTGTATGTCCCAAACAGAAAAAAACGGAATCTATGAAAATTGAATCTCTTCACAGGTGACATAATAGTCAAAATGAAGGACCCGTTATAGCAAAAAAGTGGTTTATTGGTATGTGTGTAATGGACTTTTTTTTCTGAAATTACCAGTACTTGAAACTTCCTGGCAGATTAAAACTGTGTGCCCGACCGAGACTCGAACTCGGGACCTTTGCCTTTTGCGTGCAAGTGCTCTACCATCTGAGCTACCGAAGCACGACTCACGCCCGGTACTCACAGCTTTACTTCTGCCAGTATCTCGTCTCATACCTTCCAAACTTTACAGAAGCTCTCCTGCGAACCTTGCAGAACTAGCACTCCTGAAAGAAGTTTGGAAGGTAGGAGACGAGATACTGGCAGAAATGAAGCTGTGAGTACCGGGCGTGAGTCGTGCTTCGGTAGCTCAGATGGTAGAGCACTTGCCCGCGAAAGGAAAAGGTCCCGAGTTCGAGTCTCGGTCGGGCACACAGTTTTAATCTGCCAGGAAGTTTCATATCAGCGCACACTCCGGTGCAGAGTGAAAATCTCATTCTGGTTACCAGGACTTGTTTTGGAAAACTGGATTGCATCACATTTAACGTCAACCAAAATAATCCTGATTTTTTTATTTTATTTTTTTTTATTTTGTGGTAGTTTACCACCTCAGGCCGCACTTCGTTGAAGTTGATTATTCATAAAACGTACATGGTCGATTTCGGAGTACACTTTCGATCATCCGATGTATCTGGGAAACCAATTACATCTGTATCGATTCGTGAAATGCATCCATACGTGGATAGCTGATAGCCTATCAGGCCATGCCACTTAACCATGTAGGTAAGATCACCCAAAGCTATGAGAAAAATTTTCTTTCATGCACATACGAAACCTAGTTTGAATCAGTTCTGGTCGGTTCGCTTCATGATTCATTTGGGTTTCGATTGTGTTGCTAAAAAGAAAGAAGTTTTGCACATAACATGACGTGACTTCACTTAGGTTGCAAAGTGGTGTGGCAGGAATCTGTGACTTCTCAATCATCCATGTATGGACGCGTTTCATTCTATATTCGTTCATAATAGGTTTAATTTGTTAAATCGACCACACATTCAGTACGAGTAATCAGTATCAATAAAGTCAGCCTGATGAAGTCTGCAATGTTTCGCATAATCAAATGCATTCCGGCTGTGTGCCTCAGAGATATCATCGCCAACACCGATGGAGAGATTAAAAACTGATCTTGGCGTTTACTTCTTAGCCTTGATTCAAATCTGGCGGCTTCCATGTTACTTTCGCAAGATTATTTACATTGCCTTACCAAAAAAGTGAAGCACCCAGAAGACGTGATCTGTTATCATTGTAAATTTGTACTCGTACACAACATGGGCGGATACGTAAGTTATTAGACCTGTAATTCTCTCTGACAGATAGAAAATTCACCAGAGTACATTAGCGTTGTACGTGTTTAGCCTTATTACAAGATCTACTAGGGTGTATGAGCGTCGTGAACAGCGTCAGATGTGGAGTGATCACTGCGAAGGACAAGATGATACCGTGTAATCGTATGAGACAGCATTATCAGCTCGTGACAGTTTTAAAGGAGCCACATTGTAGGTCTTCATTTGGTTGATTGGTCGAATCGTGCAATATCCAGATTTATGAGGCATTTAGATGTGGCAGTGGCCCGATGTTAGACTGCATGGGAACGTCAGGACAGGCACACCCATCCCAAGGTTCTGGTCGACCACGTTTGACCGTGCCAAGGGAGAATCGCCGTATTGTGCACCAAGCACGTCATAGCCCCTTCGCGCCCGTCTCTGCCATTCGAGAACAAGAAGTGGACTTTGTTTTACTGGTTTATTGTTTGGAAACAAAGAACAGGCCGTCTACTGTCCGAAACAGCACTACTTTTATTAACAACTTTTAATCAATTATTATTGCAGTTTACAGTCTCTCTACATGACCCGGTTCTTGGGAAGTCCCTGAAGGGGCCATACCCATCTATAACTACACGGAAGTGGGCGGGGTTCTGTAGTATCTTGCACAAACCACTGCCTTATTGGATAAGTATTAATAACAACAAGAAAAAGTAACTCCTGAACTGTAGGTGCCCACTGCAATTAGATCCCACCTGCAAGAGCACCTTCACAGTTATTACTTCTTGTCTTTTTCGGAAGATGATGTATAGAGAAACCATCTACTTGATCCCTGTTCTTCAGACCTCGCTCTGTCCCTAGATTAAGCTAGGTGTGGAGGTCTACCAGCACTAACCCTTCTTACCTCTGTAACCTTCCTAGTAACAATCGGTTTCATATCCACTCCAGAGGGGAACAGTCCGAGCCATAGGCCGGCCGAGTCCCCTCTGGCGGAAATTTTAATCAGGATTGAGTGTCATCTGCTTGCTGCCTTTGTTTGCATCTCACCTCTCGTTCGCCATGTTTCAGCATTTCCCTTCGGTACATTTGCTGAGCATAGGCTGATACTTCCTCTCTTAAATCACCCAGTATCTTACAGTTACTGTGACAGGGAAGCTCGGACGGCTGATGAATGGCGCATTGTTCAGCGATGAATCGCGGTACTGCAATACTCCGGATGACCGTCATAGGCGAATATGGCGGCGATCTGGGCAGATGTCCCATTGTTCCCATGCTTTGGAGATGCACAGCGATGTCATTCCTGGCGTCTTGGTGTGGGACTCGACCTGTTATGATTTCAAATTACAGCTGGTAGCGAATGAGGGAACTCGGACGGCACGACGACACGCCGCGGGCATCCTGTATCCTCATGTGTTATCTCTTGTGCGAAAATACCGTGGTTATTATTATTTTTTTTTAACAAGGAGGAGGTCGTCCGCACATGTTACGTATCTTCGTGAGCTATCTGCATGGTGTTGAGGTACTCCTGTGGCCACTGAGATCCCCAGATCTCTTCGTGAGAAAACGTGTGACCGACTCTGGTGTCAACTCTATGCCAGTGTTAGTATCGTGGATATCAAGGACCAGTTGCAACAGTTGTGGATTAGCTTGCCTCAGGACTTATGACAACTTTCCTTACCAGATCAGTGCATGCATCCAGGTCAGAGGGGGTGCAACGTCATACTAGTAAGTGGGGGATTAGTGCCTCGTTCGTTGTGAATTTGATTCGGTTTTGTTATTTCTGTACAAACGTAACACACCTTTTCAACCGTGAAGTTTCGTTTCGTCGTCCCCTTTTGGTTGCTTCACCTTTTTTTAATTTGTTTTTATTTTTATTTTTTTAATTTTTGTTGCCGCGCGGTTGCAGGCGCCATGTCACGAATTGCGCGGCCACTCCCACCGGAGGTTCGAATCCTCCCTCGGGCGTGTGTGTGTGTGTGTGTGTGTGTGTGTGTGTGTGTGTGTGTGTTGTTCTTAGCATAAGTTAGTTTATGTAGTGAGTAAGTAAGTCTAGGGACCGATGACCTCAGCAGTTTGGTCCTTTAGGAACTTACACCATTTGAATATTTTTGAACTTTTTTGTCAGCCGTTACATTAGGCAGCTTTTTATTTGGCCTCACGAGGCTGAGTGGACCCTGATCCAGCCCTTTCCACCACAGAAAACTCTGAGCTTGTAATCTGCAAAAGGACCCAGCACAGTGTCAGCAGTAGCCAACAACACTTACGACTAGATTTGATGCAACCACAACTTGAAGTACCACGCAAAGCTGAGTGCACTCCCTCTCAATACGCAAAACCTTGGCTGTATAAAGAAAAGAAAATATGAAAAATATTAAAACACGGTGTGGTTCTGTTACGAGGTATATTCATAAAGATTTAATTACATCTCAAAACATAAATCTACGACCATAAGCTTGGTGACGGTCTCAGCTCCTCCTAGATATTCCGCAATCAGTGTGTTACGTTTCCCAATAATAGATAACGAGGCGGAGACTTGGTTATGAAAATCTGCATTTTGGATTTTCAGAAACGTGTTGCTTCGAAATTCTCGTCATAATTCTTGTAATGCCTGCAACGCAATGGGTTCTTTGTCCAAGGAGAGAAGTAGCTTACCTGAAGAAAATCGGGAGTGTGACAAAATTCGACAGCTCATAGAAGAAGCGTGTTTGACAGTCCACTGAGCAGAATGAACTTGTACGTTTTCGTGGAGCAAAAACATCCAATTTGGACTGCTTTCCACTACACTTAGTCTAGACAGCCTTCTGTAACATTGCCTTCTGTAACATTGTCCGGAGATTCTGGTAGTATGTTCCCATGATGGTTTGCCTCTTGCGGGCATAGTCGGTTGACGTCATACCATTGCAGTCCGAAAAGATACTATATTTCCTTGCCTGGAAATGGTTGGGCAGTCGTGGAACCCATGTTCAAAATGTCGTGCAGTGTCGAAAACTGATCCATGACTGATTTTCACTTTTTCGACCATCGATTTGATCATGAAACGCCACTTCTCCTGCGATTCTCCGTTCTTCACAGAGAGGCGTTCTGCCACCTCGTTCTTCGCCGTCAAGACTTGTTTGACCACAGCTGGAACCGTCACTAACCATTATTATGAGCTCGTGCGTTATTGCCGTGTACATCACTAACTCGTTCATAGACCGTTGGAGCTTCGTCCCTCTGAAAATGCAGAAAACGAATTATCGTACGATCCTCCACTCTAATTATGTCCTTCGCCGTTTAGTTTTGGCCTTTTTTTCTGGCGTGCTTCTGTGACAAAGGGATGTAAATGTGTACCACGGCTGCAGACGTTTACGTGCAAACAGAAAAAAAGAATGAATCACGCAGCTTTGTTTTTGTGAGGCGATAGTCAAAACTTTTACTCCTTTTCGTATACGAGAAACTGGTGTTCTAGTTTTTTCTCTTCGAGGGTGTGATAACGCTTCGAAGGGAACATTTCCAGGTGTCTTTTAACCATTTCAGATTCTCTTGTGGATTTGTTCCCTGAACTCGGTTGCTTGTACACTGAAAAACGGCAGAGATAAGCGCCTCCTGGGCTCTTGAGCTGCACAGGCTAGCAGTACACGCAACGCCCGAGGCGGAATGGGCGGAAAAACGCAAAGAAAGAACAGCAGCCTGCCTGTGCCTCGCCTCGCGCCGCACTCAAGGATTGCAGGTCTGCGCGCTTGCCGGCGAGACGTTCGCCTTGCTAGCTAGCGTTCCTGGGCAGCCGTGATCCTAGCCACGATCACTCCGCCGTTGTCCCAGAGACTTTTGGGCAGCCTCTTCACTCTCCTCTCTTCTGTCCACGACTTAAGACGATTTCGGTTTTCAGACATTTTTTGTTTCCCTACAAGATTAAGATTCCACATTACAAAAAATGTAATCAATAATAGAATTGCTTGAAAGGGGGTTTGTGCAGTGTGTTAACTGTGACTTGACAGATTGGCTACCGTGAACTGAATCTGTAGAAGTTGGAAGATTTTGGCTGATGGTTATTTGTTTTTTATTGCAGCCACCATCAGGTTGCTGACAGTACTGTGTGAGGTAGCCATTATTGTCTTCTGTGTTACTGTTTTGTACTTCACTCTGTTTAGTATGGTTTCCTTTCATTATGATAAGTATATGTAGTCGTTATTGCTTTTGGGATTCTGTTAAACATATCAGTATATATACACTGCGGTGACGAAAGAAATGGGATACCTTCTAATCTCATGTTGGACCTCCTTTTGTCCAGTGCAGCAACTCGTTGTGGCATGGACTCAACAAGTCATTGAAAGTTCCTTGCAGGAATATTTGGCCATGCTGTGTCTATAACTGTTGATAATTGTGAAAGTGTTGCCAGTACGTGATTTTTGTGCATGAACAGATCTCTTGATTGTCTTATAAATGTTCGATGGGATTCACGTTGGGCCATCTGGCAGGCCAAACCATTCACTCAAATTGCCCAGAATGTTCTCCAAACGAGTTGTAAGCAATTGTCGCCCAGTGATACGGTACATTGTCATCCATAAAAATTCCCCTGTCGTTTGGGAATATGAAGCCCGTGAATTGCTGCATATGGTCTCTAAGTAGTCAAACATAACCACTTCCTGTCAGTGATAGGTTTAGTTGGACCAGAGGACCCTGTCCACTCCATGTGAACATGGTCCACACCATTATGGAGTCACCACCATCTTGCACAGTGCCTTGTTGACAACTTGGGACAATCACTTTGTGTAGTCTGTAGCACACTCGAACCTGACCATCAGCTCTTACCAGCTGAAATTGAGAATCACCCGACAGTCACCGTTTTCCAGCAGTCTAGGTTACAATCGATGTGATCACGAGCTCAGAAGAGGCACTGTAGGCAATGATGTGCTGTCAGCAGAGGCAATCGCGTTGGTGGTCTGTTGCTATAGTCCGTTAACACCAAATTTCGCCAGACTGTCCTAAAGGATATGTTGATCGTATATCCCACATTGATTTCTGTGGTTATTTTGTGCATTGTTACTTGTATGTTAGCACTGATAACTACACAAGTGCCGCTGCGCTCACTTGTTAAGTGAAGGCCACCGGCCACGGCATTGTCCGTGGTGAGAGGTAATGCCTGAAATTTGGTATTCTCGGCATATTCTTGACACTGTTGATCTCAGAATATTGAATTCACTAATGATTTCTGAAATGGAATGCCCCATGCATCTAGCTCCAACTATCATTCCACATTCAAAGTCTGTTAATTCCCATTTCACCTGAGTACAAATGACTGCTCCGCCAATGAACCACCCTTTTATGCTTTGTGTACACATCACTACCGCCATCTAAATGTGCACATATCACTATCCCCTGATTTTTGTCACCTCAGTGTATAAGACAATTTCAGTTTCAATTGTGAACATCATTTAAGCAATTTTTACCTCTCTGCGTGACTTCTGCTTTCCCAGAATTATGAAGCCTAGGGTAATGTGTCTGATATATGAATAATTGGCCGTAAAGAAATGGGAAGCAAATGACTTCCAGCTGCACAGGACATTGTGGCAATGCAATGCCGAGAGTTGGAAATTTGTGCCAGACCAGGACTCGAACCCAGATGCTGTGTTTCTCTAGAACAGTTGCCCTAACTGCCTCGGAAAGTCGGATGTGCTTTCTGTCAGATCCAAATTCCCACACACCACACCACAGTGACCCTGGCCCATTAACCCCCTCCTCCCCACTCATAGATTACTGATTCCTTGGTTGTCCGTTCACACTGATACTTTTTCAAAAAACAGGCAGAGAATTATAGGTACGAGTGGTATCTGAACTGCGGGAGGCAGGCGGGGCTAGCTGCCCCTGTATGGCTTCCCGAGCTGTGGCATTCCATGTGGAGGGTGTGCGAACTTCATCTCCCTGCAACCAGAGCAGGCGCCTGGTTTTTTGGGCCCCAAGTAAGCGTTCTAGGTCCCTTCTCCCAGATTAGTTTAAAACTTCGCTTTTTTGGATAAAATAGGAAAATTGTAATGCGAAAAATCTTACAATGCCTTGGTTACGAGGTTGATGTGATATATGTATATGGAAACTCTTATAATCCTTATATAATCTAATGAGCTACAATCACAGATAATCAGACAAGCTGCTCTTGCCTCATTGTAGTTCTCAAAGTATTTTTAACTCTTCCAAGGACACTGGATCACTGCTATGCTTGGGCAACAGCAACAGGCAAAGTGCAGAAAATTTATAAGGCTACCATTATACAGTATTTGGAACAGCAACAGGCAAAGTGCTAAAAATTTGTAAGGCTACCATTATTTTTGGAAATATGTTATTAAAATTGCACTAATGAAGAGTATTGAGGGGGCACAGAGGGGGGAAGTGTCTCAGACACAAAAATTAGCTCCATGAATCTTTTTAACAGCAAAATTTCAAATCCTGCTTAATTAATGTCTACCCTGTATAGAGATACTGTGCTTTCTGTGTGCTCTGATACTGTGGAATAGTTCCATAAGAAACCAAATGTGTGCATCAGGTTGCAGGGCTTCTGGTGTTTCATCTAAAAAGCATTTTGTTTTGCCATTCTGTTTCTGTACTGCAAATCATTACATTCAAATCAGGTGATAATCCAATAGTTTTCATTATCTTGCAATTTTCTGTGTAAATAGTATCACAGCTATTTAGTCAGTATATGGAATTCTTCCATTAGACTCTTATTATTGGCACTTTCAGCACCTACTGTTTCTTATTTTGGTTGATGCACAGTGTTACATAGGTTTGTTGGAGCTAATATTTTCTACATTGAAGACATCAAGACACATTGAAATAATCTGAAATACTTCTGAATGCCCTTTAGTCCAGTATGTGTCTCCACATTCAGATTAAAGTTGAAAGCAAGTTTAACTATCCTTTGTAATCCTGGAAAATGATGAGCAGATGGTTGCACAACATCTATTTGCACAGACCACCTTGTACATGAATGTACAATCCTACACTTTCTTTTAAAGCTTTCCATTTTTGAGGCCTAGAATGAAAAACGTTGTGTTTTCGAAACAGTTCCAAAAATAGGTGCCACATCTGTGCAACTCTCCACAGCATGCACACCCGAAAGATTTAATGAGTGAGCACAGTGAAGTGAAAACAAATTGCCAATGGATTTTCTTTTGATATATGCACTTGAGCTTCCTGATAGAGCCCACTCGTATAGTGACCGTTCTCACAACCCTGCCCACAACAGTCTGGAAATGTACGTCCTAATGTTTCAGCTCATTGCAAAATACATTTGCTTGGACACATGCATTAAATATCTTAAATGGTAATACAGAACTTCTACTCCGAACTAAGTCACACTATTAATTATAGAAGGTAATATATGAACAGTCTGAGAGTTCATAAAAGCTTACCGTCAGACTACATCCTTCAGTTTCCGAGTGAGTGAAGCTTGAAACTTTACAAAAAATATCATTTTAAATTTGTTTAATCCACTATTGTTAGATACTAAGACTTTTCTTTTGCTTTATTTTATTTTTATATAAAATATTGTGGTACTTGTTACTTGAATTCTCAAAAAATGAAACAGCCTTTAATAGTTAGAAGATATCTATTTCCAGCTAATTAGTTTTCACTGGTAATGGAACTCTTGTTAAGATTACTGGGTCATATCTTATTTTACAGTACTTTCAATTGACTTATAAAGCTTCCAAATGTGTGTGGTTTGTGGATCTGAATACTAAGAAATGAGATTTGGACATTTAGGTCCAGTAACTTGATAGCTTTATGTTCTGTCTCACGTGTGTGTTATATCTTACTTAGGTGAATCTTGGGTTTAACTTGTTACTAAAAATTAAACTATCAAGAATTTTGACATTTCAGTTACTTTCAGTGCAGTTTTTTTTGCATTCCAGAGTGCTCTTAGCAGCCTAGAGGAAATGAAGGCAGGTCGAGGTGACGGGACATATCAGGAACGAGGTCGGAGAATGGGCGTGGGACCAATGCGGTCTCGTCCTGCAGAGAAACGCATTGACACGTCTCCATATAGCAGTTCAACGTACCTATCACCTCCACCCGACACTAGCTGGAGACGCACAAATTCGGATTCTGCCCTGCATCAGAGCGCTATGGCCACTACTACAGAAGCTGGTCTATCCTCGCAGAGGAGAGGTAATAAACACATTGAGATGGAAATGGCTGTAAAATAGTCTCTTGTCTCCAAGTTTCTTTTCCTGGAACAAGGTGCATTACATTTTCACTTGTAAAAAGACAACGAGTGTTTACGCACCACATTATTTTCTCTTTGAGGCAGTGTTTTAGTTTGAACTTTGTGCTTGCCTTGCTTATAGAAATATACAGGGTGTTACAAAAAGGTATGGCCAAACTTTAGGAAACATTCCTCACACACAACGAAAGAAAATATGTTATGCGGACATGTGTTCGGAAACGCTTACTTTCCATGTTAGAGCTCATTTTATTACTTCTCTTCAAATCACATTAATCATGGAATGGAAACACACAGCAACAGAACGTACCAGTGTAACTTCAAACACTTTGTTACAGGAAGTGTTCAAAATGTTCTCTGTTAGTCAGGATACATGCATCCACCCTCCATCGCATGGAATCCCTGATGCGCTGATGCAGCCCTGGAGAATGGTGTATTGTATCACAGTCGTCCACAATACGAACACGAAGATTCTCTACATTTGGTACCGGGGTTGCATAGACAAGTGCTTTCAAATGCCCCCATAAATGAAAGTCAAGAGGGTTGAGGTCAGGAGAATGTGGAGGCCATGGAATTGGTCCGCTTCTACCAATCCATTGGTCACCGAATCTGTTGTTGAGAAGCGTACGAACACTTCGACTGAAATGTGCAGGAGCTCCATTGTGCATGAACCACATGTTGTGTCGTACTTGTAAAAGCACATGTTCTAGCAGCACAGGTAGAGTATCCCGTATGAAATCATGATAACATGCTCCATTGAGCGTAGGTGGAAGAACATGGGGCCCAATCAAGACACCAACAATGCCTGCCAAACCGTTCACAGAAAATCTGTGTTGATGACGTGATTGAACAATTGCATGCGGATTCTCGTCAGCCCACACATGTTGATTGTGAAAATTTACAGTTTGATCACGTTGGAATGAAGCCTCATCCGTAAAGAGAACATTTGCACTGAAATGAGGATTGACACATTGTTGGATGAACCATTCGCAGAAGTGTACCCGTGGAGGCCAATCAGCTGCTGATAGTGCCTGCACACACTGTACATGGCACGGAAACAACTGGTTCTCTCGTAGCACTCTCCATACAGTGACGTGGTCAACGTTACCTTGTACAGCAACAACTTCTCTGATGCTGACATTAGGGTTATCGTCAACTGCACGAAGAATTGCCTCATCCATTCCAGGTGTCCTCGTTGTTCTAGGTCTTCCCCAGTCGCGAGTCATAGGCTGGAGTGTTCCGTGCTCCCTAAGACGCCGATCAATTGCTTCGAACGTCTTCCTGTCGGGACACCTTCGTTCTGGAAATCTGTCTCGATACAAACGTACCGCACCACGGCTATTGCCCCGTGCTAATCCATACATCAAATGGCATCTGCCAACTCCGCATTTGTAAACATTGCACTGACTGCAAAACCACGTTCGTGATGAATACTAACCTGTTGATGCTATGTACTGATGTGCTTGATGCTAGTACTGTAGAGCAATGAGTCTCATGTTAACACAAGCACCGAAGTCATCATTACCTTCCTTCAATTGGGCCAACTGGCGGTGAATTGAGGAAGTACAGTACATACTGACGAAACTAAAATGAGCTCTAACATGGAAATGTCCACATAACATCCTTTCTTTATTTGTGTGTGAGGAATGTTTCCTGAAACTTTGGCTGTACCTTTTTGTAACACCCTGTATACTTAACTGAGTGTTCTTTATATATGTGTGTTTTTTAAAGCAAGCTCTTATTGAAGAAGTTTTAAATTACGATCTCGGAATATCCGAAATGTTTTAAGACAGTTATAATGTAAACTACCTTTTGGCGCACAATCTGTAAACATGAAGTTTAGTTGGAAAAGCCATTGTAATGTATTAGATATATGTGATAAATGAAAAGCACCAGTTTGCTTTTTTCCTATTATTTTTGTAGAACAAAAGCAAACTGGTGCTTTTCATTTATTATAATGTTGTTCTACCAAGAACCAACAGAAGATTCTGTTAACATATTAGATATAGCCCTCCAGTGATTGTACATTCTTGACTTGTAGCCATGTTTGAAGATATGTTGCAGCCAATATTGAGCAGTTATGGTTCAACATGAAGTTCAAACCATAGAGAAAATTGATATTTTTCAGACATGTGATTTACAAACAGCCATTGCTAATGGCTGCAATATTGTAGATGCAGATCTGTATGTGCAAAGGAAAGCAGTAATGGATATTTGCATATCTGATTTTATGATCTTACGAGAAGGAACAGCATTTGTATTCGGGGGGTTGATGAATCGTTCATTGCCCTTCTGCCAGAAGGAAGGACAGAATTGTCTAAAATTGTTACATATGTGACTTCTGCAGTTGAGTAAACAAGCTGCATTACTTAGAGCTGAGAAACATTAAAGTACATATTAATAATTAAACTGAGCATATCACTCACTCAGTGCACATGCTATACCTAAGGCTATGTGAAGCAGGCTTCCTCTTACTTAAAATTACCAATGATAACTATTACTAGGCCATTATACGAGGGTTGGAGCTTAAATAGTGGCAACTATTTATTCACAAGCGATACAAAAGAGTTACATCCTTCAAAGTAGTCACCAGCATTGTGTAGAACCTGTTGCCAGCAATGTGGTAGGCGTAGTATACCATTAGCAGAGCCTGTACTGTTGATGGTGTGAATGGAGCGATCTACTGCCTGTCGAATCTCTGGAACAGTTCTGAAGCGGATGCCACAAAGTGGTTCCTTCATCTTCGGAATCAAATCAAAGTCACAAGGAGTTAAGTCGTTTTACTGTTCGTTTTTGGAGCATCACCTGCGACCAGCTTTGCGAAAGAAGCGGCGACACTTTCTGCACAACCCACCCATCATTTTGCAGGACAATGCATGGGACCATATAACGCAAGCTGTGGCTGCTCTGTTTGGTCAATGGGAGTGGGGAGTACTGTACCGTCCACCATACTCCCCGGACTTAAGTCCTTGTGACTTTGATTTGATTCTGAATATGAAGGAACCACTTCGTGGCATTCGCTTCAGAACTGTTCCAGAGATTCGACAGGCAGTAGACCACTCCATTCACATCATCAACAGTTCAGGCTCTGCTAATGGCATACTACGCCTTCCACATTCCTGGCAACAGGTTCTACACAATGCTGGTGACTACTTTGAAGGACAGTAACAGGTGCAAACATGTAACCCTTTTGTATTGGATGTGAATAAATAGTTGCCACCATTTAAGCTCCAATCCTTGTAGATTAAAGAAATACCCACAGCAGGCTGTGTTTTGTGGCCCTGTTCTCTCTTGGCTCGATGGTGATGGGTGCCCAGTCGAGATAACGTGGAACGGCTCCATCGATTACGACAACACCAATCTATAACTATTAAAAAAAAAAGACTCCTCGCGTGGTTTGGTTACTTTCAGGTATTGTATCTCGAAAATGATATCACTGTCTCAATGGAGCAGCACGTCGGAATGTGTGCGGCGCCCTTGCTTGTCTTGAAAGCAATTGTGTTCATTGTCTGTTGATCTCCTTCACTTATAAATGTAGCGACTGTACCACTCGATAGCGGTATGCCTCCATTGATCTGAAATAACCAAAAGTCCCTTGCGTGTTCGCAATAGACCCTTCAGTTTACTCGAACTTGCTTACTGTAGTTCTTATGCCCAATTTGAGAACGGTTATTCAAACGTTAACAAATAGTGTCTTGAATCATCATTCCATCACCCAAGCTGAGGCCACATAGTGAATTTTGCAAGGATATTAAGTTGTTAATTACTATTCCGTCGTCAAGGCGTCGCTACGTCGCGTATTCAACAACTGCACAACATAACTCCAGAGATAATATTCCCTTGAGCAATGTTAAGAATGTGTCATAAATTTGGTGTAAGGTTATTACTGTTCACATTTAAATTATTACTAATTCACTTTGCACTCTTATGTTATCAGAATAATCAGTTAATTTCACGAATACACTTTAAATGTCCATGAAATGATGTAGGCAACACAGATAATTAAAGTTGAATTAAGGTTTATTATTCTTCGTAATTATTGTCTGTCCCTACGCTGAACATACACAGTGATATGTCATTTAGGGCATTATGTCCATCAACATTAGTAATCCTGACTTTGACGATAACTTCTGACAATACGGCAAAATTGTAATCTCTTCGTGATTGCGTTTAGTTTAATAATCGAGTTTATGTCAGCCATCAGTCTCTTTCTGTGTCCTTTGATGTTCGTGACTATTAACTATGTTGAAGGCTAAGTACCATCACAAATTGGTAATCACGTGATCCACTTTTCTGTCACATACATCAAAATCCCATTATTTGTCTAACGGTAAAGATGATCTTACTTTAGTCAGACTTCTGACTAATATTTCCAGTCTATATCGTAAAACTTCAAGTCAGTTTTAAAACTATCTAGCTGTGCTTAACATGCGTACTACTGTTGCAGAATACAAGAGAGAAGTTAACTACTCCATTGCTGAGTTACATTGTAGTCACAGCGAACTTACAGCCCAATGCGGCTACAACTCTCTTCTAGGATAAATGTTATCTTCGGTCGATTTATGGTATGGGGTTTAACCTTCATAAATAATAACTTTTCAATTCTTTCTTTAAAGTTTCTGTTTTGTATCACATGGTATTCTTTCATTCAGTCCTTTCTTTATGATAATTATTAGTATTTATATATCATCCCTGTTAATCAAACTGAGAAGAGTGTAAATGTTGTTGTTAGTAGCTGCCATCACTGTCAGGATGACTAATTTTACTATTTCTTTTGCATCAAAAGGGTGGTCATTATGGGTTCTATATTTGGGGTGTTACACTTTGTCACACATCATTTTGTACAGACATGTCTGTAGCAGAGTTGCAATCATTGAAAGTGTGTAATGAACTCAAAAGACAGGAAATTAGAATGCAAAAGAACTACAGCTGAAAATATGTGTAAAAAACATGTGCCTTGCTTATGTCAGTTAATTACTGAAAGCTTGTCTATGTAAGTTACACATTAGATATGAAAATAGAGGTACGAGCATTCTGCCAACCCATGTAGTGTGGTAAACGATCGCCGTTATGAGGTTACGTAGGTTGTTGTTGTGCAAAGGTCATGGTAGTAGACAAAGTTATTCTTCCTCCTCAGAATTGCATGCAACAAGATTTTATGTTTGTAGAACAAAAATCTGCTTCAGTTGCTGGTAATTTTCTTAATTTATTTCATGACCAGTTTCAAAGCTGAAAGCTTTATTTTAGAGTGCCACCAGCTGTGAACAAGAAGGCTGCTAGTGTACAAGTATTATGTGGTTGACATCCAAAATGAAAACCACTGTTGTGGAAAGTGGTGTACTAACAAATTATGGTAACATAAATGTGTCATGATTGGGTCAGTCAATCAGGGGGATCACACCAACATCAAACAAATGCATAGGCAAGGAACGAAAATGCAAACCTTGTGGATGTGGAAGGTTCTCTACAGAAATGAACTTCAGTAAATAAACAACTGAACTGATGCTTAGGACTGGTCGGAATGGGTGGTATCGGGGCGGACGTTTCGCAGATGAAACGTCAACATGTATCAGGTCGCTCTGCGGCCGAGTCTTTTAAAAAGAAAGGTACTGTCTCTGGTTCTGGTTCTCCTGCCCTTTTCCCCTTGGCCACTCCCTGGGAGGAAGGACAGGCCCGCCGGCTTGGGGCGAAGTACTTCCCCCGCTATTTGGTCTGTTCTCGGGCCGATGGGGGGACGTTCGCCACCTCCAAGCCCATGTCCTTTGTTCAACACATCGAGGACATCTTTGGGGAAATCGAGGCTCTCAGTAAAATGCGTTCGGGGTCCGTTCTTATAAAGACCACCTCCGCCACACAGTCGGCGGCGCTCCAGGCGTGCGACCGACTAGGGGACATCCCAGTGTCCATTGTCCCGCATCTGACACTGAATAGGACGCAGGGGGTTACTTTTCATCGGGACCTCCTGCTGCAATCTAATGAGGAGCTCAGGCACAACCTGGAGCGCCGAGGCGTGCACTTCGTCCGGCGAGTCCAGCACGGCCCCAAAGACCGTTGCATCGACACCGGGGCCTTTATCCTCGCCTTCGAGGGGGACGTTCTCCCGGAGAAGGTAAAGGTGATGTGCTACCGGTGCGACGTGCGACCTTACGTCCCGCCTCCTATGCGCTGCTTTCGGTGTTTGCGCTTTGGGCACATGTCATCACGGTGTGAGGCTGAGCCCCTTTGTGGTGATTGTGGACGTCCTCTTCGTGAGGGACTTACATGCACCCCACCACCTCGGTGTGTTAATTGTCCTGGCATCCACTTGCCTAGATCTTTAGACTGCCCCACGTATCAGAAGGAGAAGAAGATTCACGAACTCAAAACTTAGGATCGTCTCTCTTATTCTGAGGCCAGGAAGAAGTATGACCGCCTCCATCCCGTGACGTTGACAACTTCGTTTGCCCTGCCCCGCCACCTGAGAAGCGATCCTCTTCTCATGCGTCCATCGGGGAAACGTTCCGAGGTCCGGCGTTCCAAAACGGACCCCGTGCGTGAGGACTTTCTTCGGGTCCAGCCCACCATCCCTGTGCCTCCTCGGACTTCCAAGAAGGCCTCCAAGAAGAAGTCTCTATCCCCCTCTCCACCCCGGCGCGTTTCGTCTGACGCTCCATCCGTGAGTCGCTGCTCCCGGCCGTCCTCAGTTTCGCCGGGACGCTCTGCTGCCAGGCGCTCAGCTGGCATCTTGTCGGCAAATGATGCTGCCCCTCCTACGCAACCCGGGACAGCGACCGCAGCTGGCGACGAGTCGATGGAACAGGATCCGCCTCCCGCCGGTTGTAGCGTTGTTCCCTCGAAACCTGGCCCTCCGCGGCCGTCGAGGTGACCAGCTCTTCCCCCGTCTCGTTCCCCCCTTTTTTCTGACTAGCGATGGCCTTGTTACATTGGAACATAAGAGATATTCGATCTAATCGGGAGGAATTACAGCTGCTCCTCCACCTGCACTGTCCGCTCGTCCTTGGTCTCCAGGAAACCAAGTTGCACCCAACTGACCGTCTTGCTTTTACCCACTATACCTCGGGGCGGTCAGACCTCACCCCTGTGGACGGTATTCCAGCTCATGGTGGGGGTCATGTTGCTCGTTCGGGACGATGTCTATTACCATCCCATCCCATTGACCACCCCACTCCAAGCAATAGCTGTCTGTATTACTCTTTCTGCCTTTACTTTTTCCATTTGTACACTCCATCGTCATCCGCAGTTAGTCGGGCTGACATGATGCACCTGCTTGTTCAGCTTCCTCCACCGTTTTTATTGTTTGGCGACTTCAATGCCCATCATCCCCTTTGGGGCTCTCCTGCATCCTGTCCACTCGCTGAATCTGGAAAATTATAATGCCCCCTTTACTATGTGGGAACTCGAACGTGCACTTGCACTGTCCCGGTCCTCTGCTCCGGGGCCAGATGCCACTCACGTTCAGATGCTGGCCCACCTTTCTCCGGCAGGCAAAAGCTTCCTTCTTCGTACCTACAATCGCGTCTGGACCGAAGGTCAAGTCCCCATGCGTTGGCGTGACGCCGTCGTTGTTCCTATACCCAAACCCGGGAAGGATAGACACCTTCCTTCTAGTTACCGCCCCATTTCTCTTACAAGCTGTGTCTGTAAGGTGATGGAGCGCATGGTTAATGCTCGGTTAGTTTGGATTCTTGACTCTCGACAGCTACTTACCAATGTTCAATGCGGCTTTCGTCGCCGCCGCTCCGCTGTTGACCACCTTATGACCCTGTCAACATTCATCATGAACAACTTTTTTGCGAAAGCGCCAAACGGTAGCCGTGTTCTTCGATTTGGAGAAGGCTTATGATACCTGTTGGAGAGGAGGTATCCTCCGCACTATGCACAGGTGGGGTCTACGCGGTCGCCTGCCCCTTTTTATTGATTCCTTTTTAACAGATCGCAAGTTTAGGGTACGTGTGGGTTCCGTATTGTCCGACGTCTTCCTCCAGGAGAACGGAGTGCCTCAGGGCTCCGTCTTGAGTGTAGCCCTTTTTGTCATAGCGATCAATCCAATTATGGATTGCATTCCGCCTAATGTCTCAGGCTCTCTTTTTGTCGATGACTTCGCGATCTACTGCAGTGCCCAGAGAACATGCCTTTTGGAGCGCTGCCTTCAGCGTTGTCTAGACAGCTTATACTCATGGAGTGTGGCAAATGGCTTCCGGTTCTCTGAAGAGAAGACGGTTTGCATCAACTTTTGGCGATATAAAGCGTTCTCCCATTCGTGGAAACAACTAAGTTTCTAGGGCTCACACTGGACAGGAAACTTTGTTGGTCTCCGCACGTCTCTTATTTGGCTGCCCGTTGTACACGTTCCCTTAATGTCCTCAGAGTTCTTAGTGGTTCATCTTGGGGAGCGGATCACACTGTCCTGCTTCGCTTGTATCGGTCCATAGTCCGATCAAAGCTGGATTATGGGAGCCTCGTGTACTCGTCTGCTCGGCCATCCCTCTTACGCAGTCTCAACTCCATCCACCATTGGGGGTTATGTCTTGCGACCGGAGCATTCTACACTAGTCCCGTCTGGAGTCTTTATGCTGAAGCTGCCGAATTACCATTGACCTACCGGCACGACATACTGCTTTGTCGGCATGCCTGCCGGCTGTTGTCAATGCCCGACCACCCCTCTTATCAGTCCTTCTTCACCGATTCTCTCGACCGTCAGTATGGGTTGTATGTGTCTGCCCTTCTACCCCCTGGAGTCCGCTTTCGTCGCCTGCTTCGACAATTGGATTTTGCCCTCCCTACCACCTTCAGAGAGGGTGAGACCCCGACACCACCGTGGCTCCAGGCTCCGGTTCATATTTGTCTCGACCTCAGCTCGCTCCTGAAGGAGGGTACTCCGGCTGCAGTGTATTGCTCACAGTTTGTCGAACTTCGTGTGTGACTTGCCAGTCACACCTTTATTTACACTGATGGCTCCAAAACTGACGATGGTGTCGGCTGTGCCTTTGTCGTCGGGGCCGGCACCTTTAAATACCGGCTCCTCGACCAGTGTTCCAGCTTTACGGCCGAGCTTTTTGCTCTCCATCAGGCCGTTCAGTATGCCCGCCGCCACTGCCACTCATCGTATGTACTCTGCTCTGATTCACTCAGTGCTCTTCAGAGCCTTGGAGCTCCATATCCGGTCCATCCCTTGGTGCAACGGATCCAGCAGTCCAGCCATTCTTCTGCTGCTGGTGGCTCTCCTGTCAGCTTTCTGTGGGTTCCCGGCCATGTAGGAGTGCCTGGGAATGAGGCTGCTGATACTGCAGCCAAGGCTGCAGTCCTCCTGCCTCGGCCAGCCTCCCATTGTGTCCCGTCATCTGACATTAGTGAGGTTGTTTGTAGGAGGCTTGTGTCTTTGTGGTGGGATACTTGGTCATCACTTCAAGGAAACAAGCTCCGGGCAGTAAAACCGTTCCCAACTGCTTGGACAACCTCCTCCCGACCATCTCGGCGAGAAGAGGTCCTTCTGACCAGGTTGCGGATTGGGCATTGCCGGTTTAGCCACCGCTACCTGCTCTCCAGTGACCCAGCCCCGCAGTGCCCTTGTGGTCATGCATTAACAGTGCGCCATGTTTTATTGTCGTGTCCCTGTTTTAGTCAATCTCGTGTTGTCCTGTCTCTGCCATCTACTTTACAGGATATTTTAGCTGATGACACTCGAGCAGCTGCTCATGTTCTTCATTTCATTACTTTGACTGGCTTGTCCAAAGACATCTAACTCCTTCACTTATTTTATCTATTTTATCTGCATCTTTGTCAGAACTTTCTGGTGTCCCCCCCCCCCCCCCCCCCCCCCCCCCCCCCCCCCCCCCCCCCCCCCCCGAGTTTTACTAGATTCTATGTGCTCTAACAATTGTGACTGGGCGCTAATGACCTCAGTAGTTGAGCGCCCTTAAACCCCAAACAAACAACACAGTACCAGGCATAATACAAATAAACGAGGAGTAAAGGTATTGTAATCTTTATCCATGGAAAGCATGTAAAGAAATTATGCCTATGTGTGGTGGGGATTGAAATGAAATAACAAACTAACTTCGATACATGGGAGCATCACCTTTAAGACACTAAATATGATAGTACATAAACATAAGTGTATGGGGAAATGCCTAAAAGTCAGTGTGACAGAATGCATGACAATAAAAAGATAAAGGATAAAAATGCAACAAGAACAGGTGGTGCTGATAGTGTACATGAAATATATCCAAAAACTGAGCAATAAAATGACAACAGCTGAAGGGTGACAAGAAAAAGGTAGCAACCACTAAGCTTGGTAATCATGTATGGCCTCATCTTTAGGAGCCAAAACAAGGTCTTAATATAAAAAGCTCAGGAGGGATAGAATTGATATACCTAACTGAAAAATCATTGTAGACATATAAAACAGAATGGTACATCACAAGGCATCAACTCTTATAAAAATAAACAAGACACAAAAGGGCCTCCCAACTACGAGGCGTGTTTTTTAAGTAAGTGCCATTTTGAAATTAAAAAAAGACATGCTAAGAGATCTCAATAATTGTATTTTTACAAGAAAGCCTGTACCTTAATCTACTTTTCTACATAATTTCCGTCAATAATGAGGCATTTGTCATAACGTTGTACCAGTTTTAGAATACCCTCCTCATAGAAGTCTGCTGCCTCACTTGTTAACCACTGCATCACCACTGTTTTGACTGCATCATCATCTTGAAGATGCTGACCGCCCAGGTGTTTCTTCAAGATGAAATATGGGTGGCCTATATCACACCAGAATCAAAGCAACAATCCATGGAATGGCAGCATTCAGATTCACCCAGAAAAGTGAAGTTTAAGCAAACAATTTCTGCCCGGAAAATCATGTGCCCAGTTTTTGGGACAGAAAAGGAATATTGCTTGTGGAATTTCTGCCTCGTAATGAGACAATCAATGCATCAGCTTACTGTAAGACATTGCACAATCTGTGCCGTTCAATTCAGAACAGAAGATGTGGCAAGTTGAGCAAGGGCATCGTTTTGTTGCAAGACAATGCCCATCCACATGTGGCGAATCAGACCAAAGATATCATCACATCTTTTTGATGGGAAACCCTAGATCATCCTCCGTACAGCCCCGATCTTGCGCCCAGTGACTACCATCTGTTCCTGCACTTGAAGAAACACCTGGGCGGTCAGCGTCTTCATGACGAAGTCAAAACAGTGGTGATGCAGTGGTTAACAAGTCAGGCGGCAGACTTCTATGAGGAGGGTATTCAAAAACTGGTACAACTTTATGACAAGTGCCTCAGTATTGACAAAAATTATGTAGAAAAGTAGATTAAGGTACAGGCTTTCATGTAAAAATAAAATTATTGAGAAATCTTAGCATGTCTTTTTTAAATTTCCAAATGGTACTTACTTAAAAAACACCCCTCATAGAACTAAGGCAGGCAAGTAACAAAACTGTCTACATGTAGTGGACAAGAAGAGTAAAATCCAGGTACAGTAGAATCTATTTATGAGGGTAATCCCAAAAGTAACAGAACTCTGTTTGTGTGGCAGTTCGTCATACTGCTACGAAGAGTGCTTCACGTGCTGTGTGTAAACGTGCGCACGCCGCGCTGAGGCACTCAGTCTTGGCTTGGCAGCCATTGATAATGGAGCTCCCGTTCCATGTTACCGCCAAGTGTGAATTGCGTGCAGTTATTTGATTTTTGAATGCAAAGGGCACTGCGCCAATTGAAATCCATCGCCAATTGACGGAAGTGTATGGTGAGTCGTGCATGGTTGTCAAAAATGTTTGTAAGTGGTGTAGAGAGTTTGCAGCTGGTTGGACCGAAATTCACAATGAATGAAGGAGCAGGAGACCGTCAATTTCTGAGTAGTCAGTGTTGAAGGTTGAGCAAAGCATGCATGAAGATCGGTGGATCACCTTGGATGATCTCTGCACGTTGGTTCCTAAGGTTTCCCGAAGCAACGCTCACAAAATTTTAACGAAATGAACTACTGGAAGGTGTGCGCAAGATGGGTGCCACACATGCTGACTAAGGACTACATGCGGCAACGAGTTGATGCTTCCCGCGCATTTCTTCACCGCCTTGCAGACGAACAGGACAACTTTCTGGACTCAATTGTCACGGGTGACGAAACCTCGGCATACCACTTTACACCTGAGACCAAGCAACAATCATGCCAGTGGCGGCATCCTTCTTCGCAGCATGATGGCGAGCTGGTATAACATGGGCTTACAAAAACTGCCACAGTGTCTAAAAATAATGCATCGACAGAAATGGTGATCATGTCGAAAAATAGCTAAACGTTCAAGTTGTAAACTGATGTAAACTATTGTAGGAATAAACAGGTCTATGTACTTATAAAAAAAATAGAAGTCCTTACTTTTGGGATTACCTTCGTAACAACAGAGTCATTACAATAGCAGAAACTAATGTTAAATATATGAAAATGTCAATGATAAAACAATTTATCTGTTATTAAAGAATGGAAGCTTGGAAGACTTAGAACAGTTTGCATCATTTAGTGCTTAAGGAGTCATAGTTATTTAGAATAAACTTTGGTTTATACGTAGTTCATTAATTTAGTGTAAACTTGGGGTTCTGGTTCAAATTTTGCAAAATTTCAGTTTCTTAAAGGCAGTTGAGGATATGTCCTTTTGGGTGGTGGTGGAAGGTTCTGAGGTTTGTGTTGATGCCTGGGATTGAGTGTTTACAGGCCTTAAGGTGCCTGCTTAAAGCTGATTTCGAATTGCTTGGTTCCTGATGTTCCTTAAATGTGACAGCAAACATTTACCGTGTTTGGTGGTATGTATTGGCAATAACAGTCCCCAAACTTAATTTTATATATAATGGACTGTATGTGTGGTTTTTTGCTGCGGGTTTCCTGCCATCTGAATTGAAGACCTACTTGATTTGCTATATCGAAAGCTGGTGCATCGTCCAATTTTCCTTAGCCATTTACACACTTTCACAGATACTTTGTAGTACTTCATACTGTTCACGTCTTGATTCACTGGTGCAAGGCAATCTCCTGGTTGATACTAGTGCACTTCTTTTGCATAACTGCTGCTCGAGAGAATCAACAATTTGTGTTGAATAAGTGTGGATAGTGCATGTAATCATTTGGAATTTTTAGTTATGATTTTGTACACTCAGAGGTACATCATGTAAATAATGTACTATGGCGCACAATGTGGTTACCTTGTACTTCTGTGGAAGATTAGATAACTTGTGAATAATGCTGTTGGTGGTCGACTCCATTCTGTAAATGTCATACATGATATTACTGCCCAGTAAAACAGAAAATGTATTTGGGGATGCATACCATTCAAATCTTGTTGGAATTGGATCACTTGTTCCTTTGAGCTGTTACAAAGAAAAAAAATCATCATCTACAGAACACCAGTGATGTATAATTTTGTTTATGGCTGGTATTTGTTTGAAAAAAAATTGAGATGCAATGTGGGTGATTTAAGTATTAGCAACTATGTTTGAAAGGTTGTGTTGTCCATAGACAGCATCCCCAAATCGAAAGTAGTTGCATCAAGGACCAGCTGGAGGAATATAATGAGCTCATTAATGACTTCTGTACCAAAATTAGTGTATTGTTTCAAATTATTCTCGATGATGAGGGTCATTTCCTTTCTAGGGATGTTAGTGTACACGTTGGTGACATTCAAGCTGGCCATATATGTTGTTGGGAACACAAATATCATTTAAGCAGAATGAGATTTTCACTCTGCACCGGAGTGTGCGCTGATATGAAACTTCCTGGCAGATTAAAACTGTGTGCCCGACCGAGACTCGAACTCGGGACCTTTGCCTTTCGCGGGCAAGTGCTCTACCATCTGAGCTACCGAATCACTACTCACGCCCGGTCCTCACAGCTTCATTTCTGCCAGTATCTCGTCTCCTACCTTCCAAACTTTACAGAAGCTCTCCTGCGAACCTTGCAGAACTAGCACTCCTGAAAGAAAGGATACTGCGGAGACATGGCTTAGCCACAGCCTGGGGATGTTTCCAGAATGAGATTTTCACTCTGCACCGGAGTGTGCGCTGATATGAAACTTCCTGGCAGATTAAAACTGTGTGCCCGACCGAGACTCGAACTCGGGACCTTTGCCTTTCGCGGGCAAGTGCTCTACCATCTGAGCTACCGAAGCACGACCCACGCCCGGTCCTCACAGCTTCATTTCTGCCAGTATCTCGTCTTCTACCTTCCAAACTTTACAGAAGCTCTCCTGCGAACCTTGCAGAACTAGCACTCCTGAAAGAAGTTTGGAAGGTAGGAGACGAGATACTGGCAGAAATGAAGCTGTGAGGACCGGGCGTGAGTCGTGCTTCGGTAGCTCAGATGGTAGAGCACTTGCCCGCGAAAGGAAAAGGTCCCGAGTTCGAGTCTCGGTCGGGCACACAGTTTTAATCTGCCAGGAAGTTTCATCATTTAAGCAGACAACCGGCTCATGTTGATTTTTAAATACATAGGTGGCTGGCTAATGGTAATACTTGTAAAGAAAAGAGTAATCAGTGGAGTCTGTGGCTATAACAGTCGCTCTAAGGGGAGCATTAAGCTTATGTATTTTCGATGTACCTCTTAATGTGGCAGTTTCAGGATTCATTGGTAATAACACACTTTTTTGAAAGGGGTCAAATATTTTTATAAGTTTTTAAATGCGATTTTGATTTGATATTCATTAAAATTTTTGAAGTTAAATTTGAAATAATAAGCTTCAGTGTTATTATTGCTAATGAAATTGCGAACTTTCTGTGTGTATTCCGTGTACAGGATGACAACCGAGGTGCAGCCCTTCTGTCCGTACACATGATCATGGCTCAATTGTCCTCCAGTTTTGTATTAATATTGCAGACTAGCAATTGATCTGTAGTTAGGATGTGATGCCTCTGTGTTACTGACTCAGCGAGTACATGAGGTAACTCATGAGGAGTGGTCATATTTAACTTCACAGAGATTTAGTTTTTGTCAGCTATAATGCACTTTACTTTGTCTAAATCAGCAGTTGTGTAAGCTACTAAGTCTATTTTTGTATGGTTGAATGTAGGGTACGTGTTATATGAGAGGCCTTTGTTAAAGTAGTTCAATCTCATCAGCACTGAAACAAGAATTGGTGTGATTCTCTACCTTACTATGGAATTGGAAGGAACGTTTGGGGGTTATCTGAAGTAGATGTATTAGTTCCTAACATAAGTCTTTCAAGCTTCCATTTGTGGGTGCTTATTGTTTTGTCACCAAAGACTTTTGTAATGTACATATTGTGCTTATAAGCATAGTCGAAAGTGAACTAATTGAGCCCTTTAGCTAATTGTAGGTGAGCTACGTATGCTTTTTTATTCCAGCAGTCTTTCTTGGAATACAATGATCGAATTTGTTTACTCTCAGCTGCTCTCATGAGCTGCTGTATATATTTTGAGAAGTGCGCATTAGTTATGTTAAAGCACTTTTTGACGTAATTAGGAATAATCTTATCGATAAACATGCTGGTGGTTAACTTAAGCAATTTCTTGCACGTTTTGAAGAGATGGTAATATGTTCTGACTGCCCATACAGCACTTCAGTACAAAATATTTGAACAGGTGAACATCCACAAACTAGGAACATATTTATAGAAAAAAAATCTACTTCAGTCGCCAGGAATTTTCTTAATTTATTCCATGACTGGTTTTGAAGGTCAAAGCTCAATCTTCAGCAACTGCCAACAAGAAAAGGGGCTACTAATGCACAATTACTATGGGACTGACATACGAGAATGAAAGCTACAGTTGTGGAAAGTGATGTACTCACATAATTATGGGAACGTAAATGTGTGGCAATTGGGCCAGTCAGTTTTGGGGAATCACATCCACGTCAAACAAATGCAAGGCACCGGAACAAAAACACTAACTTTGGCGAGGGTTCCGGACAGAAATGTACTCAATAATAATGTAAACAAATAAGAAACTTCACTCGCACATAGGAGTAGCAACCACAGTGACCGTCTGGACAACACAACGTGGAAATGACTAGTGCAGATGGCCCAGAAGTCTGCTGACTGCGGTAGCAGAAGTGGCTGACGTAAGCGTCAGTGAGGTGGGGAACGGAAGTTAATGTCTGTGTGTTGGACAGTAGTTTGTATAGCAAGCATTGTTTGATGATTCTACAGTGAGTTTGACAAATAATATTTATTGCTGTCTCACCACTGAAAGTAACATTCCACATCACTCCAACAGATTGGACGCTATAGGCAGCCGTACTGAGTGTCCTGGACTGAAGCTGTGACTGCAGCTGCCTTCTGGAGTGTGCGCAGTGGCTGAAGTACTCTGTGGCAGAGGAACATCTGTGGGCTGTTGAGCATCATGTGATCCGTGGATATAAGATAGTCCATAATAGCATCACCACCTTTGTTGCTCCGCGCACTGCTTGTGTGCAACAGAAGTACGTCAGCTGCAGGGTGTTTGTACGTTAGTAGCCTTTCTCTTGCTCGCAGTTGGTGGCACCTGAAGATGAAGCTGTAAGCTTCAAAATTGGTCATGGAATAAATTAAGAAAATTGCTGGCAATTGAAGTGTGTTTCTTTTCTATAAAAATGTTCCTCAGTTGCAGATGTTCATCTGATCAAATGGTTTTGCATGCAACAAGGCTTGCAGTGGGTGAGGGGTTATCACACAGAATGACAGACCTGTACCAATTCACAGATGTTCTTCAATTGTCTCATCTAAATTCACAGCTTACATGTCAGGTCTAGTGAAGGAAGCATATCACAGCTGCGCGCTCTGCAACTTCAAAACCTATGTGCAAGTGGGCACTGCTGAGTGTGTGCACACAGTTTATCAGTAACATATTATCAACTCTCTTGCCGTCCTAAGCAACAAATCGTACAACTCAGTTAGTAGTTCCCCATTGAGTTCTGTGTTTAAGTGCAGTAATGATTTCTGAAAAACTAGATCCTCATATTGTTAACATTTCTTTTAGTTGCTGATGGTTCATTGTTGGGCTTAGTGGTTGTTGACCCAGCTGATTCTAACCGAAAACCTATTTCGACAACAGTTGATGGTCGACCACGTTCAAGCTGTGAAGTTCCGAGAGTACCTGGAATAAAGTAAGTGTTTAATTATGTGCATAATATTCCCCTTTAATACTTCTATAGCTGGGAATATGATGTCTGTTCAAAAAATTCTGGAACATTCGTAATTTCGTGCCAACAGTGCATTGGAGTGAAATGCAATTGACATTCCTGCACATGCGTGTGTTTAATGTGTAACTGCTGGAGGTTTCATTCTTGTATGTAGGTTAGTTATTGTTCACCGCTGTACTGAATAGAACGTTTTGTCACACAATTTGCAAATTTCAGGATGGAATAGTTAGAGGAGCAACGCTTCTGCATTAAATTTTGTGTGAAACTCAATAAAACCATTACGGAGACAGACCAAATTATGCAGGAAGTCTATGGGGATGAGTGCTTAAACCATGCTTGGTGTTACAAATAGTTCACACAGTTCAAAAATGGCCGGATGGAAGTTAAAGATAACCCTCGTTCAGAATGCCCATTGGCATCTACTGATGACACTCATGTCATGAGTGTCAATGAAATGGTGTGTGCCAATCGATGACTGACTGTCAGAGAGATTTCAGAAGAATGTAACATTTCAGTTGGATCATGTCATGAAATCGTGACACAGCATCTTGGAATGCATCATATTGCTACCTAGTTTGTCCCATACCTCATCACTCAAGACCAGAAGATCTTCACCTCGCAATTTGTGAAGAGCTTTTGGATTTTACAAATGAAAACAAGATGTTCCTTAAGAGAATAATAACTGGTGATGACAAATGTGTCTATAGTTATGATGTTGAGACTAAGGTTCAATCTTCACAGTGGGTTGGGAAAGGTTCTCCAAAACCAGAAAAAGCTTGTCGGGTCAAATTTCACAGCCAGGCTGATAGTTCTTTGACTTTTAAGGATTAGTTCATCATGAATTAGTGCCAAAGAGCAAACTGTTAATCGATGGTACTATCGGGATGTATTGCAACACATGCGAGAAAATATGAGGAGGAAACGGCCTGAAATGTGCGAGACAATTCCTGGCTCTTGCATCACGATAACCCCCCCCCCCTCCCCCTCCGCCATTCATCCCCATTGGCAAGTGATTCTCGCACAAAAAATGTGCTGCCTCATCCTCTGTCCTCTGCACACCTGCTCGCTGTGAATATGTAAAGTAAAAGGTAAGCGTAGAAAAATTCTGTGAGCGAAGTTCCTCAATTTTTTGAACAGATCTTGTATGTTTCTTGTTGTGCTGTCTGTTGAATTAGTTTGAGTAATACAAGGTAGTTAACACAGGTAAATTTATATATTACCTTTCACATTAAGCAGATATTTGCTTTTGGCTTGGTTATTTTCACTTTGAAAGAAATGCTCTTCAAATTCTTGAAATTAACTGCAAAACTTAAAGAGTTTAAGGAAAAAGATACATTTTATGCTTATATGAATGAAAACATGAACTGTGAATGTTCTGCTGTGTTTATTCATAGTTGTAAACAGGCTTTAATCTTAGAAGGTCGCCATCTCGCAATACCTACTTAAACTAAATAAGCAATACTATCCATTGATAGCTGTTTTCCATTTATAAGTATGTAATTACTTTGTTAAGCAGTTAGAGAAGAATCCAGTAATTTGAAAACCACTTTTTACAGTGGCTAACAAATCAGGTATTCCTGCAGAGAATCACGTGGAACAGCAGATCGTGCCTTCAGATTCTGATTGTGTGTATTGTGTTAGAGTTATGTGATTAGTGGTTAGTGCAGTCAGTAAATTTATAATTTTTTCTATTGAGCCAGTTTGCACAGTGGTCAACGAATGGGATTTGCGTTCAGGAAAAAACAGGACGGGAATCCCACAATGACTGTATTGATTTTTGTTTTCCGTGGTTTAATTGCACAGGCTTCTGTCCAGACTCAATTAACATAAAAGTGTTCTGGGATGGCACAGAGTCATATTGTAAATAGTTGTTTACAGTATGATGTGGTGGCATACCAAGAAAAAACTTTCAAGCTTCTGTGGTTTCCGTCTACCTTCATCTGCATTTGGGCAGCTTGGATTGACATTGCCTCCCCATGCTTGACAGGTGTGGAGAGTACAAAAATTTGAAATAAGCAAATCTGCTGAAGTTTGTGATCAGTTTCATTAGGTTTGGTTGTGTTCAGTTTGCATTTTTATTGCTCATTAGTTTTAACTACTATAATTTGCGTAAATCCAGTACCACACTTCTGCTTCCTAATTGAAAATGGACACGAAGAATGAGATTGCCTTTAGAACCTCCATTACATTATTTAATGGCAGCAGTGTTCCTTCTTACTGTTTGCAGTAAAAGTATAGATGTTGTGAAGTAATATGGGACGAGTGAAAAGTCCTTGGACACCTTCATAAGTTGGAAGATTAAAGCGAAAATTGAAATGTGATGATGGGAACATAGGTTTGATGTGGGGCGGCAACTTTTGGAGTGAATGTCATTCATGGCCGCCATATTGAAATCCGCCATTTTGAATTCAAGTAATTTTTTTTTTTTTTTAATGGATAGGGTGGGGGGGGGGGGGTGTATGACACATCAAATAACACTCGCTTGAGCTCTGGAATTGGGTGGTGTAATTTGTTCTTGTCTATCTTGTACAGTTTAGAGGTTATTAATGTTCAAAGTTGGGAAATTATCTCCATACCAACTGCTACAACACATGTTCTATGTGTTGTCCATCCCATGCAATGCACAACTGTAGTCGCCGTAACCACTCTGACTGCACACGGAGGAGAGTGTCTCCTGCAATTTGGTCACAGGCGTGTTGTATGTGTTCCTCCAGGTGTCTCAAATCACGGATGCTCTCAGTATGCACTATCTGCTTAAGATGTCCCCACAGATAAAAATCAAGGAGCGTTAACTCAGGGGATCTGGGTGGCCACTTCACGGGACCGCGGCGACCAATCCACTTCCCTGGCCGTTGTTCCTCCAACCATTCACGGACACCAATACCATAGTGTGGAGGGGCTCCATTGTGCTGAAAATAAGATGGGAAAATACCGTCATTGTTCAGTGTGGAAGGGAACGCAAGGTCCTGCAGCAGCATCAGATACTGTGGTGTAGTTAAGGTGTTGTAAATCAAAAATGGCCCAGTGATGCAGGTGTCCCATATGCCACACCACACCATCACCTTCACTGGACTATGTTCTCGAAGTGGGGCAACCCAGTTCGGATGTGCGTCACTCCAGTATCGACAATTATGTCGATTATCCTCCTCGTTCAAAGTGAAATACGCCTCGCCACTGAACAGTATTCCCTTGGCAAACGAAGGACCCAGTTCATGTTGTTCAGTAGCCCACAGGCAGAACTCCAACCACCGATCAGGGTCAGCCTCGTTAAGTCGATGTTGCATCTGCAGCTTGTAATGATGCCACTTGTTGGTGTGCAATATCCGGACAACGGAGGTTTGGCTTATTCCACATGCTAGGGCCACATGACGGGTACTTTGTTTAGGACTTTTCACAAATGACGCAACAATCACAGTTGCAGTTTCCTCATTGGTGGCAGTCCTTGGTCGCCCACTATGTGCCCTATTGTGAACAGAGCCCGTCTGCCAGAATTTGGTGATCACATGAGCCACCGTGCTGTGTGATACCGGTTCTCTGTCTGGGTGCCGTCTGTTGTAGTCAGCTGCTATTGTTCGGTAGCTGCGTTCCCCTGATATAAGGATGATTTCGATCTACTGTTCACGTGTCAGATCCATTTTAGATCACCTGGAAAAAAGAGTGACATGAGTCGGTATCAAGGTAACATTGAACATTAATAACTTCTAAACTGTACAAGATCGACAAAAACAAATTACACCACTCAATTCCAGAGCTCAAGCAAGTGTTATTTGATGTGTCATACACGCCCCCCCCCCCCCCCTTTTCCCAAAAAAAAAAAAAAAACTCCAAAAGTTGCAGCCCCACGTCAAACCTATGTTCCCATCATCACATTTCAGTTTTCCCTTTAATCTTCCATCTTACAAAGATGTCCCAGGACTTTTGACTCGCCCTGTATTTCATGACCATTTTTGCATATTCAGTAATGACTCAAAATGTTGTGTACCGCGTCATGACAGTGTATCATTGGAACGATGCTAATGATGTAATGCATCTAGCTTGTGGAGAAACTAGTGCCACAATATAAAGAGCACTATTTGGCAATATCTGCAATGCTATTTGGCATAACATGATAATTTGTTATGACAAAAATTCTCAAATTTTCAGATTAGTCCGAACGACCCAAAGAATGAGCCTGAAATGTGTACCATGGAATTTTATTGTGTGGTTAATTGCCAGTAATTTAAAATCAATCTTGAAGGCACTAAGTCTCTCAAAAGTTTTAATTCCAGTAATATAAATGGAACATAGCCATATGAAATTGGACACCCCACAGATCAAGAGCAATTGTGGTAGAATCAGTTATGTAGAACTCATGTAGCTCATCAGGTGGCATTGGATAAAACAGATAGTAACCACTGATGATAAGTGTTTCCATGAATATAGAGGTTTTCTTCTTAGAACTATTCTTTTGTACTAAGTGCCAGTTGGGTCATCATGATAAATTATTCACAAATAGAAATAGTTTGGCTGTTTGGTAATTACTGTTTTTAAACTTTGAGGGAACAAATGTCTTAACATCTATGGATGCAAGCTCACAACCCTCTGACGCTGAATGATTGTACTTATGGTTTTTCTCTCAGTGATTCAACAAGACACCATCATTTGCTATCGATTTATGAAGAGAACTTCACCTATGTGAAATAAATGTAGAATGTAGTATCTGCTAATAGAAAAGAACTTTACATATTCACCAATACAATGGTTGCATTGAACAGTGCAGTGATTCATGTATTTGGATCTGATTTGATTTTATCAACAAAGTTAAACACGTATAAGCAGTGTAATATTATAATTTTTGTATTTTAATGGAAGCAAAACTTTCATACATCACCAAGGACAGAAACTGATAAACAGGAGGCAGTATCATTCGGAAGCAATCTGGTATGGAGAAGCAATAAGTTTTCCATAAATAAGTGAAGAATCCCAATTTCTATGGATCCCCATAGACGGATATGAGAAGCAAAGTAATTGGAAGTGTTAGAAGATACAACTGCTAAAACTGGGTACCAACAAGACACTGCTACAGTGATCCATGACACATATTATTTTTTAAACTAAGCCTCAAAAGAAAAAAAAAGCTTCTTGTCAGATTCGGAAATCATGATGTTAAGGACATGGATGTTGAATATTTAAGGTTGCTACACGAGTAATGAACATCAGTTTATATTAGCCATGTGAATTTAATAGACAGCGAACTTCAGTGAAAATCATTTTTTGACAAAACAACATGAAACTGAATAGTGTGTGCCATACTACGAGTAACTTGTCTGTCTAATATTCTATACGAACTTGTAACTACTTTCAACATCCGTATTATTTTCATAAGCAATAGTGATTTTACACGAATGCAAGATAGATAGAAACTCACTAAATTTCTGTTAGTACACAGCCTGGATAGCCAACACTATTAGACTAAAAATAGTACATGTTTTAGTAATGATTACTAACTTTGCTGGTGTGCTGCTGTTCTTTAATATTATATTTACGCAACATTGAGAACCATACACCAATAAATAGAGAAGTCAGTAAATAAATACTATTGTCAGCTTGGCACGCTCACAACTTGCCACTTATGAAAGACAAGTAAACTGATTTAAATGCATACTGAGGTGGTAGTTTGATGCAATATGTAATGGTCTTGACAAATATGATTTATGTACAACAAATATTTGAAATCTTGGACAGTAAAGGTAGCAGTGATATTTTGTAGAAAATTGTAGGATATTTAATGATTAAAGTATCAGTTTGTGTTTTATCCAAGAACATAGAGTTGAGAGAAGGAAAATGGAACAATCTTCTTATGTTAAGTTTATCGCTCTACTTTGTTTCACAAATAAAGTGAACAGCAACTTCACTCAAGCTCCTAAGTTAAGGGTTCTTTGGGAGCCACAAAATGTGATCAATAGTGATAGTGTGTGACATAACAGGTACTCCGGCAACACTTTGACACTGTCACAATAATATGATTCAAGGCATCCCATAAACCAGGCATGAGCACAACTGTTGGGAACAGTGTACTCCACGTTTGATGTGCAGAATGAGAAATAGGATGGGATATCTTAATGTGGCAATACTTCATGCACAATGGCACTCCATGCTGTTTATCAGGTCGCCTGTTGTGGCTAGTGCTATTGCTGCCAAACGCTGAACAACTCCACTCGGAAAAACAGCAAAGGTCTATGGCTGCAATGTTGGATCTGGAACACTTTGATCTAGGACTTTCCATCTTCTTCCAGGTTTGTGCCCAATAAGCAAAATAGACATTCTAAACATGGTATCCTCATGTTGCAGCACCAGCTGTGACAAATGACCACAGCCAAGTGCAAGGGTGTCGCCGTACAGAGCCCTTTCCAAATCATTGATAGCTTTGTAACTTGTCCAATGGTCGTACTAGATGAACAAGTTAGTAAATTCCCTAAGCTAACCCACCCATGATCAGGACACTACCCTGTTGTTACTGAATCCACTACCATGGCAGCAAGATGCTACATGCACCAAGCTGTGTGGGCCTTTCATTACGGGAAATTCGTGTAGTGGATCCCAGAGCATACAACTTGACATCTAAAAGTTGATAATACACTAAATAAAACATGTCATATAGAGGCCTCCAACCTGGGCAGATGCTGTATTGATAGGATATTATCAGATGCGTAAAGTTACATATCAGTTCTGTTGTTGCCTCCACTGTTTTTTACTGTTTCTGTTTCCCTGGAATCTTGTCAGCATTTATAAAATAGCATTACAGATAACAGTTAACTCCCAGCTCACCTTATGCTCACTGAAGTTGATCTCCATCTAAAAGTGATCTGGCCACATGTTCCAGATGTGTACAGGCTGCCGACTTGCTTCCCTGTGACACAAAAGCTGTGTATGCAACACACCCAACACACAGTCTGAACCACTAGATCCCAAACCTCTCTCAAAAACCTGGTAGGTTGTGGGAACACGAAGTGGTCTTGTTTGGGTGTGCCATGTATATAACATATCCCCATTCTGCTCCAACATTGTTTGGTCTACAATGTGTCACCATGACTCTTGTTTTAGTGGGTCTTCAGGTGTGTTAACTTATTGGTTCTGACATTTTTGTGGTTGACTTAGTAATCTAAGTAATATGATTCCTGTACACTCTGAAGTAATTTTGAAAATTTGTTTGTTTTTTATGAGATATTTGTCTTTGACTTTCAGCATCTACCCCTCACAGCATGAACCTGGGACAGTACAAATCCCTATTGGCAACAATACAGGATCATTGCCAGACCTCACGAGTTTCCATTTCCCACCGCCTCTCCCAACGCCTCTTGACCAAGAAGACCATAGCAGCTCTCCGTATAGCACAGTAAGTAAGCTGTTTGCAATTTTACTTAATAAATAGCTAACATTGAATTTAAACATACAATTAGTATTCTGATACTTTTGCTACCTACGATAAAAAGCCAAGAGAGGATACCAGCCTCTAGAATGGTTCAAATGGCTCTGAGCACTATGTGACTTAACATCTGAGGTCATCAGTCCCCTAGAACTTAGAACTACTGAAACCTAACTAGCTGAAGGACATCAGACACACCCATGCCCGAGGCAGGATTCAAACCTGCGACCGTAGCAGTCGCGCGGTTCCAGACTGAAGCACGTAGAACTGCTCGGCCACAACAGCCGGCCAGCCTCTAGACTTTCACCCCTCAGCACTGGCAATACCCACCATCCATCAATTGCAGTTCACATCAGTGGCCAACAAAATTGCTCAAGGTTATACAGAAAAATAAATTATGCATACTACAAAAATTTTCACTGCTTTCTCCCAAAGGTGGAAACCACACCAGATTTAAGGTGGTTTATCATGCCTCTCATATTTGTGGTAGAGTGCACTTACTTCGCTGCTTACAGATGATAGTATCAAGGACCTTAAGGAAAATAAAACATTTATTTTCCGTTTTTAAAATTTTAACTATGGGCTTATATATGTTGTGATTATCATAGATCTAAATAGGGTAACTACTTCAACCATACCCTGTTACCGTGATATAGAGCTACATGTGAGTTGTCAAGATTTCAGTATAATCGTTGAAAGTCTTGTGGAATGCACATAATATACACATGAACAAGAGTGAAAGTGCTGCTGCTAAGATACTACACATTGCCTTTCTTCAGAACTAGCCTGTTCAGCTCTCTCTCTCTCTCTCTCTCTCTCTCTCTCTCTCTCTCTCTCTCTCTATGTTGATTACATTGTTCTGGTGTGGCAGCTGGACTGGAGGGAGGGGCTGTGTTGGGTGAAGTGGACTTGAGGAGGAACAAAGTAAGTAGGGGAGAGATGGGTGGCTAAGGGGTGGGAAAGAGAGACTACAAAGGAAAAGAACAGAAATGTGTTATGGTGAGGTTGCTTTGGCACAGATGTGGTGAGTTGTGTGTGCTACAGAATGAAGTGGAACATTGTATTGGCAGATGTAGATAGATTAGAGGAAGATACTGAAAGCGGAGTGTGTGAGGACAGCCAGTGAAGTCAAGCACACTGTGCTTAGCAGTGTGTTCCAGCATTTCATTGTCACCGCTGGTCTTGGGCCACATTTTGATTGTGGCCTATCATTTGTTTGGACAGATGGTTGCTGATCATGCTGACATGAGAAATGTGCATAAGTTGCGGCAGAGATGGTATATGATGCAGCTGCTTTAACGTGTAGCACTGCCTCTGATAGATAAGGTTGTGCCTGTAACAGGGCTGAAATTGCATATGCTGATGGCACATAGGTCAAGTCTTGCACCTGGGTCTTACTTAAGAATATGACCCATTTGATTAGGGGTTGTGTGTAGGTGTGGCTTAAGGATGGAGCAGTACATAGGGGTGTGTAGCAGAATTCAAATTTGAAAGAGCACTGAAGGATTTTGGGTCAGATGTTTCTCATTTATAGCCTCAGTGATGATAAGTTAGAGCCTTGTCATACAGTACGGTAAGTTGTTCCAGTCCAGGGCTACAATGGCTACCGAGGAGGGAGCTCCTTTGCATCTGGTTCATGGATGTGAGTTGTGGGTAAAGAGAATGTGTAGATATGGTCAAGAATATTTGTTTGTGGATTGGTTTTGAACGGTAGTGCCTGTCTGTCTTATAAGGAAACCTCACCAACTTTACCTCATATTTTAAGGATAAAATAGCTCACTAGCAGGATATCACCCCCACAAAAATTTGTTTCATAATTCTGATAGTGAGCGGTTACAGAAGTACAGCTTTTAAAACTTTGGCATGCGCCATACGTTTGTCATTCACTTCACTACACTGCAGCCACTTAATACCCAAGCACAAAGCACTGTATACTGGAGTGAGTAAAGGATTGTGGAATAGCCCGCATCTCGTGGTCGTGCGGTAGCGTTCTCGCTTCCCACGCCCGGGTTCCCGGGTTCGATTCCCGGCGGGGTCAGGGATTTTCTCTGCCTCGTGATGGCTGGGTGTTGTGTGCTGTCCTTAGGTTAGTTAGGTTTAAGTAGTTCTAAGTTCTAGGGGACTGATGACCATAGATGTTAAGTCCCATAGTGCTCAGAGCCATTTGAACCATTTTTGATTGTGGAATATTATTTTGACATTGGAAACATGAAGTTTTGCTGTGTCAAGGTGTGTAGGATCTAATCTGTAGCTGGTGCCAGGGATAGATTTCTCTGCTTTGAAAAGTTTTGTGTTGCGATTCACAAAAGCAGTGCAAACATATGAAATGACTCTGTCCTTAAAGATGCAGTGAAGTGCTACTTAATTATCATCATCTAGCACTGTTAATGTGAAGTACATCTGCAGGAGATGTGTTGTTCTTCTGCTTGATTGGCATGATTAAACTGTAAACTGAAAATAATTAACTTCATTTCTTAACAATTCTTCTGCTTCTTAGGCTGATTCATTTTGTTTTTGAGGCATCTATATAGCTGCAGAATTTCAGTACAAGAATATTGTTAAAATAATGTTTAACTACAGGGTGTATATGCTCCGGGAAATCCCCCCTGCGGGTCCGGGGATTAGAATAGGCCCGAGGTATTCCTGCCTGTCGTAAGAGGCGACTAAAAGGAGTCCCTCCCCCTCAAGGGGGTAGTTAGCGCCTGCGTCCGGAGACGGACGGTTCCACGACCTCTATTTGCGGTCATTTTGCTTTTTCACTTCTCGTTTCTTCCTTCCTTTGGTTGGTTCCTTCCTTTGGTTGGTTCCTTTCTTTGCTCTTCTCCATCTCACTGTCTTCCGTACTCTTTCCCTTGTCTTCTTCTCCTTGCCTTCTCATTGCCTTCTTCTCCTTGCCTTCTCTGGTCTCCACCTCGGCGTTTGAGACAGTCTGTCCTCTCTCTCCCTCTCTCTCTTCTTTTTCCTCTTCTTCCTTCCTCCCTGTGCGCGCCTGAAGGCCGACCCACGCGTTCGCACGCGTAGCCAGTGATGGGGTAACGCGTTTTCCCCGCCCTGGGTAGACAAGTAAGGCACGCACGTACCCCATGGTAAAGTCCAGGCCCAGGGAGGGGTGATTGCCTGAGCTGATACCTTCTGAACATGCCGATTGGTCCCTCTGTCTGTTTCTCGGGAGGTGTGACCTGAGGTGTAAACATTCACCTAAGGCGGGAGTGCCCTCTGAGAGGGTCCCCACAAGGAAGGAGCGCGCCATCGGAAACGCTGGCAATCATGGGGGATTCCTCCGCAATGGATTTCTCTTCTTCTCTCTCGACTTCTGCCCATAAACGGAAACTTGACCAGCCACCAGTGACAAAAGTACTACAGCCTGCCCCACAGTTCCTCGTAGTTTCTCGATCTGAGGACGGCAAGGATTTTTCCTCTGTCAACCCTTTCGTTATCCAGAAGGGCGTAGATGCCATAGTCGGATCTGTCAAGTCGTATACCAGGTTGCGTAATGGTACCTTGTTCCTAGAAACTGAGAGCGCCTTTCAGGCACAAAAACTGGTTGGACCACACTCCTGTACACGTTCCCTGTCCGGGTGGAGGCTCACCGCACTTTGAATTCGTCTCGTGGTGTGGTATTAACTCGATCACTTGACGGATTGACTGACGAGGAGATTCAGTCTTTCCCCGCTGAGCAGGGCGTGACGGCTGTCCATAGGGTCATGAAAAAGGTCAACAATGACCTTGTACCGACCCAGACACTTTTCTTGACCTTTGACAGTGTTCAGCTGCCGTCGCGTATCAAAGCGGGCTACGAGGTTATTTCTGTTCGCCCCTATGTCCCGACACCTACGCGCTGCTACCAGTGTCAGCGTTTTAATCACACTCGCCAGTCTTGTTCCAATGCAGCTAAATGTGTCACTTGTGGCAGGGATGCCCATGAGGGTGACTGTCCACCTCCGTCTCCTTGTTGTGTGAACTGTTGGGGTGACCATGCAGCGTCCTCCCGCGACTGTCCCATCTACAAGGAAGAACGCTGTATCCAAGAAATTCGGGTCAAAGAGAAAGTTTCCACCTCGGCTGCTCGCAAGCTATTTGCTAGTAGGAAGCCCGCGCTGCTCCCAGCGGGAAAGTACAGTACTGTCCTCGCCTCTCCTCGGACTACCAGGGAGGTGGCGACGCAGACATGTGATCTGACCTTCGGCACCACGGTCGTCCGATCGGCCAGTGCTAAGATCACGCGGTCGACGTCTCCTCTTCCTCCCGTCACCCCTCCAACACAAGCCCCTTCATCAGCTTCTGCCAAGACGAAGACCCAGAAATCAGATGCACGGGCCATCAAGAAGGAACCGTCCCGTGCAGACTTCCTACGCACCTCGCACTCCCAGCCGTCGACCAGTACTTCCACTAAAAGACCTTCCAAGAAGACTCATAGGAAGCACAGTTCTCCTTCTCCTCCTCCACGGTGCATTTCTTCTCCTGCGCCACCCAGCGGTTGCCGCCCCAGGCTGTCATCCGTTTCGCCTGGTCGCACCGCTGGTAGCCGAACATCTGGCCGTCCACCCGCGGAGGAAGCTCCTCCTCCCGCCCATCTTAACGAGATGGCTGCTGAACCTATAGAACCAATGGACGATGACTGTCCGCCTACAGATAGCGGCAGCAGTACTCGCTCGAAGCCAGGCCCTCAGCGGCCTTCGAGGTGACCCCTTCTTTCATCTTCCTTTTCTTCTCACGATGGCACTTATTCACTGGAATATTCGCTCCAACCGAGAGGACTTGAAGTTGCTGCTCCGCTTGCACCGTCCACTCGTCGTAGCCCTCCAGGAAACGAAGCTCTGCCCATGCGATCACATTGCCTTGGCACACTACACCTCTGTGCGTTTTGACCTACCCCCTGTGGTAGGTATTCCGGCTCATGGAGGGGTTATGTTGCTGGTCCGGGATGATATTTACTACGATCCCATCACATTGCACACCGGCCTGCAGGCAGTTGCCGTCAGAATTACTCTCCCCACTTTTACATTTTCTATTTGTACCGTTTACACTCCATCGTCATCTGCCGTTACCAGGGCAGACATGATTCAACTTATTGCTCAGCTACCTGCACCATTTTTGTTAACTGGAGACTTCAATGCCCACCATCCCCTTTGGGGCTCTCCAGCATCCTGCCCGAGGGGCTCCCTGTTAACAGACCTTTTCAACCAGCTCAATCTTGTCTGCCTCAATACTGGCGCCCCTACTTTTCTTTCGGACACATCTCACACCTATTCCCATTTAGACCTCTCTATATGTACTACCCAACTTGCACGCTGGTTTGAGTGGTATGCCCTTTCTGATACATATTCGAGCGACCACTTCCCATGTGTCATCCATCTCCTGCATCATACCCCCTCTCCGTGCTCAGCTAGTTGGAACATCTCCAAAGCCGACTGGGGGCTCTTCTCTTCCAGGGCGACCTTTCAGGATCAAACCTTCACAAGCTGCGATAGTCAGGTCGCACACCTCACGGAAGTCATTCTCACTGCTGCTGAATATTCCATCCCTCACACCACTTCTTCTCCACGTCGCGTGCCGGTCCCCTGGTGGACCGCAGCATGTAGAGACGCTTTACGCGCTCGTCGACGTGCTTTACGCACTTTTAAACGCCACCCTACAGTGGCGAATTGTATTACTTATAAACGATTACGTGTGCAATGCCGTTGTATTATTAAAGAAAGCAAGAAAGCCAGCTGGGCTGCATTCACAAGCAGCTTCAACAATTTTACTCCTTCTTCTGTTATCTGGGGTAGCCTGCGCCGTCTATCTGGCACTATGGTCCACTCACCAGTTTTTGGCTTGACGGTCGCGAATGATGTCCTTGTGGCCCCTGAGGATATATCCAATGCCTTCAGCCGCTGTTTCGCAGAGGTTTCGAGCTCCACTCATTACCACCCTGCCTTCCTCCCTCGAAAACAGGCAGAGGAGGCTAGGCCACCTAACTTCCTCTCCTCGAATTGTGAAAGTTATAATGCCCCTTTCACCATGCGGGAACTCGAAAATGCACTTGCCCGGTCACTGTCCTCCGCTCCAGGGCCTGATTCTATTCATATTCAGATGCTGAAGAACCTTTCCCTTGCGGGTAAAGGTTTCCTTCTTCGTACTTATAATCGCATCTGGATTGAGGGACATGTTCCCGCATCCTGGCGCAAGTCTATTGTACCGATTCCTAAGCCGAGGAAGGACAAGCACTTGCCTTCCAGTTATCGACCCATCTCGCTTACCAGCTGTGTCTGTAAGGTGATGGAGCGAATGGTTAACTCTCGTTTGGTTTGGCTGCTCGAATCTTGGCGCCTACTTACCAATGTACAATGTGGATTTCGTAGGTGCCGCTCTGCTGTTGACCATCTGGTTACCTTGTCGACCTTCATTATGAATAACTTCTTGCGGAAGCGCCCGACCGCGGCTGTGTTCTTTGATTTGGAGAAGGCTTACGACACCTGTTGGAGGGCGGGCATTCTCCGCACCATGCATACATGGGGCCTTCGCGGTCGCCTCCCTCTTTTTATTCGTTCCTTTTTAATGGATCGACAGTTCAGGGTACGTGTGGGTTCTGTCCTGTCTGACATCTTTCGCCAGGAGAATGGGGTGCCACAGGGCTCAGTTTTGAGCGTCGCTCTCTTCGCCATAGCGATCAATCCAATGGTGGATTGCCTCCCAGCTGATGTATCAGGCTCCTTTTTCGTGGATGATTTTACCATCTATTGCAGTGCGCAGCGTACATGTTTCCTGGAGCACTGTCTTCAGCGTTCTCTTGACCATCTTTACTCCTGGAGTGTCGCCAATGGCTTCCGTTTTTCTGCCGAGAAGACGGTCTGTATTAACTTCTGGCGCTACAAAGAGTTTCTCCCACCTTCCTTACGACTCAGTCCCGTTGCTCTCCCATTCGTGGAGACAACAAAATTTTTAGGTCTTACATTTGACAGGAAACTTAGCTGGTCTCCACATTTGTCTTATTTGGCTGCCCGTTGTACCCGTTCACTAAATGTCCTCTGTGTTCACAGTGGTATGTCGTGGGGAGCGGATCGAACCGTCCTACTTCGCCTATATCGGTCGATCGTCCGCTCAAAGCTGGATTATGGGAGCTTCGTATACTCCTCTGCACGGCCGTCCATCTTACGCCGCCTCAACTCCATACAACATCGGGGTTTACGTCTTGCGATTGGAGCATTTTATACTAGTCCTGTCGAGAGTCTTCATGCTGAAGCTGGTGAATTGCCACTGCCCTACCGGTGCGATATACTGCTTTGTCGGTATGCCTGTCGGCTACTGTCAATGCCCGACCACCCGTCTTATCGTTCCTTTTTTGACGACTCTCTCGATCGTCAATACGGGTTGTATGTCTCTGCCCTGCTACCCCCTGGAGTTCGCTTTCGTCGCCTCCTTCAACACCTTGATTTTTCACTCCCTGCAACCTTTAGAGTGGGCGAGAGCCACACGCCACCTTGGCTCCAGGCTCAGGTTCGCGTTCACCTTGACCTCAGCTCGCTCCCAAAGGAGGTTACCCCCAGTTCGGTATACCGCTCCCGTTTTGTCGAACTTCGTTCGAAGTTCATTACTATGACCTTCATTTATACAGATGGCTCTAAGACCAATGACGGGGTCGGTTGTTCTTTTATTGTCGGGGCACAAAGTTTCAAATACCGGCTCCATGGCCATTGTTCGGTCTTCACGGCTGAGCTCTTTGCCCTCTACCAGGCTGTTCTTTACAACTGCCGCCACCGACATTCTGCTTATGTCATCTGCTCCGATTCCCTGAGTGCCATCCAGAGCCTCAGTGATCCGTATCCGGTTCACCCTTTCGTGCACTGGATCCAACGCTCTCTTCAGCAGCTGGTGGACGACGGTTCTCCGGTTAGCTTTATGTGGGTTCCTGGCCATGTAGGTATCCCTGGGAACGAAGCTGCAGATGCCGTGGCCAAGGCTGCGGTCCTCCAGCCTCGGACAGCTTTTTGTTGTGTCCCTTCATCAGATTGTAGCAGGGTCATTTGTCGGCGCATTTTATTGCTGTGGCATGCCGATTGGGCTGCACTTACGGACTACAAGCTTCGGGCCTCTTCCCGCGGCTTGGACGTCCTCCTCACACCCCTCTCGGCGGGAGGAGGTAGTTTTGGCCCGGTTACGAATTGGACACTGCCGGTTCAGCCATCGCCATCCGCTGACGGCTGCGCCGGCGCCGTTCTGCCCATGTGGGCTTTTGCTGACAGTCCGCCTCATTTTAACGTCCTGTCCGGATTTTACTACACTGCGTCTTGATCTTGGCCTGCCATGTACTCTCGATGCTATTTTAGCGGATGACCCAGGAGCAGCTGCTCGCGTTCTTCGTTTTACCAAACTGACCAACCTGTCTAAGGACATTTGATTATGCTGTCTTTTTAATCCTATGCCTGTCGATCTTTTATCGTGTTTTCCCTTTTAGTTGCTGTTTTAAACTTGTGCCTCGCGGTGCATTCCTAACGTAGTCTGGGCACCAATGACCGTTGAAGTTGTGCGCCCTAAAACCACAAAAAAGAAAAAAAGAAAGCTCCGAGAAATCCAGGAAAAACCTGGGAATTTTATCGTCCTGGAGAAAATCAGGAAAAACCCAGGAATTTATTTAGAATTTCGAGAATTTTTCATTGTCGTAGACTTCAGTTAAATGTTTGAAATTTTGACTGGTAAGAACTGATTAACAGCAAAATGTGTCAGTCTTTGGGAGAAGACTATGGAATACTTCATAACAATAAACTGCTGCCAATGAGCGTGACATCACAACCGTTTACATTAAGGTCTTTTGAGCAGTTGCCCGCAGGCTCACTTGAGTGTGCAGATGAGTTGCATATGGGCAGTACTTTTCTCCTGCTTTCGGTTAATTGAACTGTGGCTGTTAGCTGTGTTAGCAGTAGCAACAGGCAGTCAGATTCTACCCAGAAAAATTTTTCTGGCACGCCCAAGCTGCTGGATTGCCGCATGTGCATAGCAGTCTGCGTTATAGTGGGAAGAGGGTTAGTCTCCACGTAAGCTGTGTTTATGTTTAGTGATTTTACTGTTTACTCTTCATTTACTCTTCTCACATCAAATGAAAACATAATGGATTTCTGTGGTTGGGAGCTATCACATGAATTAAAATATATTCCCATAATTACAGAAGGGTAACATATGTTATTAGTTTCAGTTTTCTGATTTTGTTTCATTTCCACATTTTTGGCAGTCAATTACCTTGCAGAACAATGAAGTTATTTGTGTAGTTTTGCAAAATAAATGTGGCTTTTATTAATCCTTTCGCCAGAGGCAGTCAGTTTACAAAAAACGAAGTGTTTCATTCTGCTCTATTGGCTATTTTCACTGAATTTGAAGTGCATATTTTCATCTTCTGGCACATATGGCATTATGCCACAATAAAGAACCAAACATGAGATAATCGAGTACCAGCACTCCAAAAAAATTTGCATCTCGAAAACTGCACTGAAATCTTATTATCATGTTGGGGCCTTTTTTATGGTGGATATGGACATATGAATGTGCACTATAAGCCGAATTATGCGTTTTAGTATGGCGTACAAAATCCCGCTGCTCTTGGAGTATCCTATTTCTTTTATGGCGTCATATAAGATCTCTTAATACTATACATGTACGAGTATACAAGCTTCCTATATTATCATAGCCGCTCACACACAGTAATGGCTGTATTGTGGCGCTCTTGGGCAGCTGCTGAAACAAAGCAGTTTCTAACAGGTCATGGGAAATTATTTCAAATGGTGCTGTGAAAAGTGCTAGTTTCAAAGTAAATTTCCTTTCACACAAGATGAATTATGTTATGTGTGTGAATGCGCAATGAATTTCTTAAATCACGGAGTGTTTGACTCTCGTTTAAAACTTAACACTTTGAGGAATAGCCACGTAGAAGAATTTCAAGCTGAGAAGACAAGACGTTAATGACATTATTTAAAATATTTCTGGCACATTTGTGTGATGCATCTTAAAAGTGTAACACATGTAAAAAAGACCAGTATTATATGTGAAAGCTTAGCTTTTCTTGCAGCTTATTAATCTTAAAGACTCAATATTATATGTGAAAGCTTAGCTTTTCTTGTAGCTATACTGTGTGCATTAATTTAAAACTTTAACTTTCCCTATTTGTGTGTTCACACTACTTTACAGGGATGTTGCTATCCGCTGACTACGTCACATGTCCTATGCTCTGAATATCTGCTGTCATCGGCTGGCGAGATCACGTGACATGAGCTATGACTGGCTTACAAAAACGCATTTCAGTCTTTATTTCAATGTTTCAGAAACTAGCATGTGCTTCAAATCTATACTTTCATAATATGAATACAAAAATATGCAGCATATCATAATAAGAAAATATGCAGCATAAATGTTGCTGCAGATCACAGATCTTTCCAAAACTTTATTGCCGAGTGTTTTTGTTCTCTGAAGTTCCACCTCTACCATTCAAAGGATTGATATTTTTACAATCCAAGGGAAAGTACACTGTCACTTATCATGAAAAAAGTGTATTTTTCATCTTCGAAGAGGTATATTTTCACGTGGGAAAGTGTTTTTAACCGGGAAATCTGGGAAAAATCTAGATAACATACATGCATTACTTAATATTTTTCATGTAAAATTATGTCTTCTTGCACAAGATTTCAAAACATGTTGGGAAATTGTGTCCACATTCCCACTCCTCTCCCCTAGCCTTCAACATCTGGTCGTGACCACAGTCTAAAGAAGTGGGATAGGTTGAAGGGTGAAGCCACGTTAGAATAACTTTAGAGGCTCCTCAGTCTTCAGGAATTTATTAAGTTTTGTACCGCTGAGAACAACCAAGCCCATTGTAGATGATGTGTAAATGTGACTGCTGGTGATGTGATTATTAAAACATTAATCTTTGTAGTTTTGTAAAAAGAATGTTAAGTAGCTAGGTCACCACCAGTGAATAGGGTTTGTGAATCCAGTAATTTCGTGAGTTAGTACCGTTATGAGTTCAGGAATCGCAGACGCTTTAACTCATACATAACCTTATAATTGTTTAAAAAAAAGAGGGAGGGACAATTGCAGTGACATTGAAGTTTCAGTGGCGGTATCAGTATAAAATTTTCTTTGGTTTCCAAGCCACAATATGTCAGAGATAAAATGCTGGTTTTCAATGATTGTCACAATCTTCTTCAGCAGTCAGCTACTGACAGAAAAGATAGTGAATATCGTTAAAAGGTCGAGCTTTGCTTTAACGCGTGCATGACATGACATGAAAACTGAGAGAATTTTGTTCTGCAGTTGTGTAATGAAGTATAGAATAAGTTCAGAATAATGTAAGATGATGCTAAAACACACACACACACACACACACACAGACAGACAGACAGACAGAGAGAGAGAGAGAGAGAGAGAGAGAAGAGAGAGCTACTGAACAAACTTTCCACAAATCTGAAAAGGAAAATGGACCACTTGTAAGAGGGCTCCACATATTTATTCTTAACACAAGCATTCTAGTAAAAGATAATCATTTGCTTCCATTACATGCTAATTTGTTAACTGTTGAAACCTGTCATTGTTTCATGATGTATACTACAATGAAGATCTGTTTATACAAAATAAGTTGCCCATGAACAGTTATGATGTGGGGAGAACATGCAGTAATCACTTGTGACATACTTTTACAGAGTCCACAGGGTGCCAGCCCTTCAACTCTTTCCCCAACAAGTCTCGCATCGAGGCCCACGGGTCGGTTTTCATTCACTGGTTCGCCTCAAGACTCCCAAGGTCCTAGTCCGGGCCATTCACCCAGTGCAAGACGAAGGCATTATCACCAGCCTCATCTGCAGAACCTTGTCATGGGTGGCCCACAGAGTCCTGGTTCACTAGCGCAGGCTACGGTAAGTGATTAAACTTTACGTATTGAACAACATATTCAAAGGTTTGGAATGCTATTTCAAATGGTTGTAGTTATTATTTGTATATATGAAGTGAGGGTGTTGACATGTAGAACATTTCCACTTCTGATACAGTTGACAGTGTACACATCAGTTACCACATCAGTGGAGTTTTAGGAAGTGTTTCGAAAACAGTTCATAACTGCAAGTCAATGACTGTAAGCAATACTGGAGACAGAAAGATGAGGGAATGATGGGAAGTGGAGTGATTCATTTAGTCAAAAATTGAGGGTGAAGTTGGTGGTGGTGGTGGTGGTGGTGGTGGTGGTGGTGGTGGTGGGGGTAAAGATACAAGGGGAAATGAATGTTTATGAAGTATCTGAGAAGAAATTAACTATCATTGTGGAGTTGTCATTTGTTACTTTTACAATTTGTACCATGATAAAGTGTGCATGTTTCTTAAATTTAGGGCTAATGTCTGATGTGAAAACACTCCATTAATATGATTGATGATTATTCTGGCACCCACTTAAGTGTGTGAATAGCCAGATGCCAGTGTACTGAGAGTTGGTGTGTGAGTAAGTTGGGCACAGAAATCCCAGAGATATGTGCGAGGCTTGGTCAGATTGAATGTTAGTGCTACAGAAGTGCTGCTGTTGTTATGGTCTTCAGTCCTGAGACTGGTTTGATGCAGCTCTCCATGCTACTCTATCCTGTGCAAGCTTCTTCACCTCCCAGTACCTACTGCAACCTACATCCTTCTGAATCTGCTTAGTGTATTCATCTCTTGGTCTTCCTCTACGATTTTTACCTTCCACTCTGCCCTCCAATACTAAACTGGTGATCCCTTGATGCCTCAGAACATGTCCTACCAACCGATCCCTTCTTCTAGTCAAGTTGTGCCACAAACTTCTCTTCTCCCCAATCCTATTCAATACTTCCTCATTAGTTATGTGATCTACCTATCTAATCTTTAGCATTCTTCTGTAGCACCACATTTTGAAAGCTTCTATTCTTTTCTTGTCCAAACTATTTATCATCCATGTTTCACTTCCATACATGGCTACACTCCGTACAAATACTTTCAGAAACGACTTCCTGACACTTAAACCTATACTCGATGTTAACAAATTTCTCTTCTTCAGAAATGCTTTCCTTGCCATTGCCAGTCTACATTTTATATCCTCTCTACTTTGACCACCATCAGTTATTTGCTCCCCAAATAGCCAAACTCCTTTACTACTTTAAGTGTCTCATTTCCTAATCTAATTCCCTCAGCATCACCCAACTTAATTCGACTACATTCCATTATCCTTGTTTTGCTTTTGTTGATGTTCATCTTATATCCTCCTTTCAAGACACTATCCATTCCGTTCAACTGCTCTTCCAAGTCCTTTGCTGTCTCTGACAGAATTACAATGTCATCGGCAAACCTCAAAGTTTTTATTACTTCTCCATGGATTTTAATACCTACTCAGAATTTTTCTTTCATTTCCTTTACTGCTTGCTCAATATACAGATTGAATAACATCGGGGAGAGGCTACAACCCTGTCTGACTCCCTTCCCAACCACTGCTTCCCTTTCATGTCCCTTGACTCTTATAACCACCATCTGGTTTCTGTATAAATTGTAAATAGCTTTTCGATCCCTGTATTTTACCCCTGCCACCTTCAGAATTTGAAAGAGAGTATTCCAGTCAACATTGTCAAAAGCTTTTTCTAAGTCTACAAATGCTAGGAACGTGGGTTTGCGTTTCCTTAATCTAGCTTCTAAGATAAGTCGTAGGGTCAGTATTGCCTCACGTGTTCTGATATTTCTACAGAATCCAAACTGATCTTCCCGGAGGTCGGCTTCTACTAGTTTTTCCATTCGTCTGTAAAGAATTCGTGTTAGTATTTTGCAGCCGTGACTTATTAAACTGATAGTTCGGTAATTTTCGCATCTGTCAACACCTGCTTTCTTTGGGATTTGAATTATTATATTCTTCTTTAAGTCTGAGGGTATTTCATCTGTCTCATACATCTTGCTCACCAGGTGGTAGAGTTTTGTCAGGACTGGCTCTCCCAAGGCTGTCAGTAGTTCTAATGGAATGTTGTCTACTCCCAGAGCTTTGTTTCGACTCAGGTCTTTCAGTGCTCTGTCAAACTCTTTACGCGGTATCATATCTCCCATTTCATCTTCATCTACATCCTCTTCCATTTCCATAATATTGTCCTCAAGTACATCGCCCTTGTATAGACCCTCTATATACTCCTTCCACCTTTCTGCTTTCCCTTCTTTGCTTAGAACTGGGTTTCCATCTGAGCTCTTGATATTCATACAAGTGGTTCTCTTTTCTCCAAAGGTCTCTTTAATTTTCCTGTAGGCAGTATCTATCTTACCCCTAGTGAGATTTGTCCTCTAGCCATCCCTGCTTAGCCATTTTGCACTTCCTGTCGATCTCGTTTTTGAGATGTTTGTATTCCTTTTTGCCTGCATCATTTACTGCATTTTTAAATTTTCTCCTTTCACCAATTAAATTCAATATTTCTTCTGTTACCCTAGGATTTCTACTAGCCCTCATATTTTTACCTACTTGATCCTCTGCTGCCTTCACCACATCATCCCTCAAAGCTACCATTCTTCTTCTACTGTATTTCTTTCCCCCATTCTTTGTGAGTTGTTCCCTTATTCTCTCCCTGAAACTCCATACAACCTCTGGTTTAGTCAGTTTATCCAGGTCCCATCTCCTTAAATTCCCACCTTTTTGCAGTTTCTTCAGTTTTAATCTACAGTTCATAACCAATAGATTGTGGTCAGAGTCCACATCTGCCCCTGGAAATGTCTTACAATTTAAAACCTGGTTCCTAAATCTCTGTCTTACCATTATATAATCTATCTGAAACTTGTCAGTATCTCCAGGCTTCTTCCATGTATACAATCTTCTTTTATGATTGTAGAATCAAGTGTTAGCTATGATTAGGTTGTGCTGTGTGCAAAATTCTACCAGGTGGCTTCCTCTTTCATTTCTTACCCCCAATCCATATTCACCTACTACGTTTCCTTCTCTCCCTTTTCCTACTGACGAGCTCCAGTCACCCATGACTATTAAATTTTCGTCTCCCTTCACTATCTGAATAATTTCTTTTATTTCATCATACATTTCTTCAATTTCTTCGTCATCTGCAGAGCTAGTAGGCATATAAACGTGTACTACTGTGGTAGGCATGGGCTTCGTATCTATCTTGGCCACAATAATGCATTCACTATGCTGTTTGTAGTAGCTTACCCGCATTCCTATTTTCCTATTCATTATTAAACCTACTCCTGCATTACCCCTATTTGATTTTGTTTATAACCCTGTAGTCACCTGACCAAAAGTCTTGTTCCTCCTGCCACCGAACTTCACTAATTCCCACTGTATCTAACTTTAACCTATCCATTTCCCTTTTTAAATTTTCTAACCTACCTGCCCGATTAAGGGATCTGACATTCCACGCTCCAATCCGTAGAACGCCATTTTTCTTTCTCCTGATAACGACATCCTCTTGAGTAGTCCCCGCCCGGAGATCTGAATGGGGGACTATTTTACCTCCGGAATGTTTTACCCAAGAGGACACCATCATCATTTAACCACAGTAAAGTTGCATGCCCTCGGCAAAAATTACGGCCGTAGTTTCCCCTCGCTTTCAGCCGTTCACAGTACCAGCACAGCAAGGCCGTTTTGGTTAGTGTTACAAGGCCATATCAGTCAATCATCCAGACTGTTGCCCCTGCAACTACTGAAAAGGCTGCTGCCCCTCTTCAGGAAACACATGTTTGTCTGGCCTCTTGACAGATACCCCTCCGTTGTGGTTGCACCTACGGTACGGCTATCTGTATCGCTGAGGCATGCAAGCCTCCCCGCCAACGGCAAGGTCCATGGTTCATGGGGGGGAGGCACAGGAGTGCTATGTGTGTGTAATATATGCTGCTCAGTAAAACTTGAGAAGGACAAGATATATAAAGTAACAAAACATATTAGCAACTCGGTGGAAATGAGTGAAAGTGCAGGGGCATGTTTCCAGAGGTCTCCCAGCTGGGCACAGCAAACTGGACATCACATTGCATGAGGTCAGTTTGACTGTAGGGCCTAATGAGGCCAGCTTCTCAACATGAGGCAGTTATAGGAACAGGAAAGACAGTGTGTATTAATGAGCAATTATGGTGCACTGTGCTGGTGGTCTTCATTACAACTTGGCCCAGAGGCAATATTTGGATGAGATGTCTGGGGGAAGAATATCGAGGAAACTGGAAGGAGGGTGAAGCGTGACGAGTGTAGCTGACGAATTAGGTATTGCCCACAGCATTGTTTCATGTACATAGGGAGCAGTGCTGCCAGAAGGAGAGGAGATTGGTCAGCCATAGTCAACTACAGCAGCAGATGACCATTACATTGTGTATTAGGCAAGAAGGGACTTGATTCAAATAGCAGCTGCTGTTACAATCATGTTTAACAGGACTACAAGGATACAATTCATGCACCCATGGTGGTATGACTGCATGAATGTGATCTCTCAGCCCGATGACCAGTTTGTAGTGGTTAATAAAAAATAAATGGAGAAGAGAGACCGTGAAAAAGGGAAAGAATGAAAAGCAAATCGGACTTCGTATTGCAGAAAAGCTATCGTACTTCGTGATTCGGAAAAGCTATTGTTGGGGTGGTCCTTGTGGTGTTTTCGAGCAAAAATTAAACCAATTTCCACTACAAAAATTATTGAAAAAGAACAGAGAATAACAAAATGTAACTGACAGGGGGAAATGGCGTAGATAAGAGTTCATCCTTTACCATGTTAACATGTCTTCTTTCATGCGGCTTCTAGGTCTTCAAAAATCTCCTACTTCATTTCTGCGTGAAAAGCCTGCTCCGAAATCTTGCAATCGTCCAGGACTCACTAATTTATACAAATAAAAATAATCTTGATACTGAATGCAATTTAATTTACTTTGCTACTTCCATCCTCCGAATTTCATAACTTCCACAATATGTCTACACATTAAAATCAGATCAAGACTAGCTAATAAGTTTTTTTGACATCTTCATCAGGTCACGTCTGCCTTAAGCTTCGGCTATCAAGAGACCAACAAGAAACGGATAGAAAAACAAAAAAGAGTTACAATTTTAGTATTTTCTCTGCCGTCGAGTGCTCATATCGCTGCGACGGCACAATTCATGTCTGAGGGAACGAGTGCAGCGCGGCGAAATTCAAAGTCCCGCTACATCGCCCCCTCGACTGTCACGCTAAAACATTTAGCGTGGCAGGCTAGCAAACCTAAAAGTCAATACATGTATATTTTCATTGGAAAGGCCACGTGCATCCATAGGGGATAAACTTTGCCAACACTTACTTTCTAAACCTATATACTAAATACAATTATTACAGTTTTGATCCTTTTTACACAATTAATATACATTTACATACAGTTTGTTTGAACAAGCTGTTCGCCAGCGCAGTTAATGTTGTGCGCTGCCAGCGTTGGTTTCCCAATGCATCTCTGGCAGTACGTAGTCTTTGCGCATGCGCAATAGCATCACTGAATTTCGCGTGCGGCAGTTTCAAAATTGCTGTGTTATGACAATCTTGCACAGTATTCACTTTCACATAGTGTTCATTACAAGTTGTTATTCCAGCATAAATGGCGTGTTAAGTCCGGTGACACCATAAGATTGAGCATGTGCGTGATCTGAAGCAACGTCCATATCTTCTGTTACGACACAACACTCCAGGTCCTTGTGCGTTTTCATGACTATTGTTCCCGGGGCATATATGGTCGATGTAGTTTTTATCCTCCACATCGCCTACGACAGGTGCTGAGTTTATTGTCTCCAAAGCATCTGAAGGCCGGCCAGGAACAACGGCGTCGATGCTCGCAAAGGTAGGTGTATCATCACGTTGTTTACACTCGCCAACAAACGTTCATTTGCAGTGTGAAAATCCCCATTATTGTCGAAGTAAATTGCAGTTTATATTGGTTTACAAAGAGTTATTTGGTTTATGCACCATAAGTTTCACAAATAACACAAAAATCGTCGTTTATAACGTTGAAAGTTTAACACAGTTTGCAATACTTTTTTGCCATATTTACATTTTAACAAAGTTCACTGTGTCCCAGCATGTTTACATAGTTATTTATGAAAGCTTACATTTCGTGGTCACATTTCAAAATATGTTGACAGTATGCAAAGTTTTAACACATATACAAATACATATAAATTTACAAGAATATGCATGTGAAATATTTACACCAAAAAAAAATTATACTAAGTCCCATTAGCTTTCTTTTATTGGGGTATTAATTTTTTTTATTCAGGTTTGGGCGTGCCAAGGGATATCAAACTTAATATATAACGCACGGGCTTTCCTTCATTTATTATTTATCTATTTCTTTTGATTCCATATCTTGGCTAGTGGTTGGCCAGGCTTGTAATGCCATCAATATTCATGTCTTTTTTATTCATACCTGAAAGTTTACTGTCACACAATATATTCTTACATTCCACAAACAAACAATACCCAGCTGCAGGAGGTAGTAGGATAATGGAGAAAGAAAAAAAGGTAGAATGGAAGAAACTATTCACTACCTATAAACTACCAAATCCTACAGCTAATACATAAAAAGAGAACATAATACATTATAACGTTTGCATCACCTTCAAAGGGCGTGTGAAAGGAGGTGCTTACCATTTACCAAATCATGTCCTTACGTCAAGTCTGTGTAGTGTAACATCATGATTCTCTGTTTGTGTTCTGACTGTTCATATGACTAAGTGTATTATACATTAACATATCCTTGCATGAGTAAATCACATAGCTGCTCAGTACTTCCTCGATATCTCCACTTCTTGTGGATACCGTCTATACAAATGGAAAATATATCTCATAGAGATTGTCTCTCTCATAATGTGTATTATACAATGACATATCAAATTTCCTCTCAAGAGTTCAACCATGAACTTTCTTCTACTTTAATGAAGGTTAAACATCATGTATGTTGTGTGTGTGTATATATATATCATTTCTTTCTATAAAACATAAATAAAGAACATAGTATTATAATTGACAGTAAAATGTCTCTTTCTCAGTGTCCTTTGCTCGACGTTGGTTGCACGGGTGGTCACTGCTCCTTTGCACTTACCTTGCATTACCTGAAAAGTCAAATGTTGTCTTCAAAGTAGATGTAATTTTGTCATCTGTTCGCTTAAGTGGAGGTGTTGTACGAGTCGCAAAAACAGCCTTAATAACTCTCCTATCTTTTGCTTCCTCAGGGTTTTCTGTTGTGTGTAAGTATAATAAAGGCTAACATGGCACTAAATTTCACTTTCGTAAAAAAAATGTTATACAAATGTATCCACATGAGGGCTGTGTAAAAACTATATTTCAACTGAAGTTCCTTAAAATATCATTCTCCTGTCTGAACACGAACTATAAATGTTTTCTTCCACACAATGGCTTAACAAAACTTAATGAAAGGTTACTAAGTTACACTTCTGAAATGAATTAAAGCTAATTTGTTTCCAAGTTACATTCTTACTACACTTCTTTTAACAGCTGTAATCATCATTACGCTCACTCTGCTTTTCTTGCATTCGTTCATTTTCAAGGGCACTGTGAATAGATTCACACTTAATGTCTTGTACTCACGTGTTCTAACTCAACACAAATGTTTTCTTTCAAACTGAAATTCTTATGTAATCGTAAAGATGTAGGCTGTTTACTCACTTCTCTATGTTGCACAATATTACCAAAACACTCTCACTCATTCCTTACTCACATATTCATCATAATATATATATCCTTATACATTAAACACATTCTTCATCAGACATTAATATATCACATACGTCGGGCCATTTGGCACTTCCATTCTCATAAAACTCCAATAATATTTTCCTCAAATAATCTGTCTCCATCAACTACTTCACAGTAACGTACCTTCTTATATTAACTTAAATATTAACTCATTCATACTGATCATTCATTCTTACATCCTCATTAATTCTGCTACATACCTATGTCATTACTGATCACAATAGCTATTATCTCCTGTCATTAGAGTGCCTTGAAATAACTAACTAATTGTTGAGTCACCTTATAATTTACAATTAACAACAAATGTAACCTGTGTAGATCTCATTCCTATATGAAAATCTTTTCTCATTCAGTAAGTGTACTCACCTGGGTTTACATTCTCTTCATAATTATGTGTACAAGTGTAACTGCAGTATATAATTTCCATAAATTAACATTTGTTTTCTTAGGCTGTATAACTTAATGTTCGTGTATTCAATACAAATATTTACGATCTCGTTTTCACAGCAACTTGCTCATGTTCAACTTAGTTATCATTATATTATGTTGTTTTATTACACAAAGGGTTTCAAATGTCTGTGGGGATGCAGCTCCCTCGGCTTGTGAGATAACGGGTATTCTAGGGAGTAACAACCTGGGTGAGGTATGCTTGCTATTCTGAAAGGACCTGAATATAATAGCTGCCATTTTCTGTTCAGTTGTTTTAATTTTGTAGACTTGGGATGTGAACGCAAAAGAACAAGGTCATCAACCTGATAGGTTTGTTAATTCCTGTTTTGCTGTCATTTTGTCGTCGTACCTGAGGAAACAAACCGTCTCAGCCGTTGCGCTCTTACAAAACCTCACTACCAAAGCACGAGCGCTTAGCTCGGTCGTCGACTGTTTTCCGTCGTCTGCTGTGTTTGGCCGGTTCATTGACCAGCTCCACTGTCGGTGATTGTTAGGATTGTTGTTGTTTTGGTGGTAATTATGTCTGTTATATGGCATGTTCCTGTCAAAGTAGCCCGAGTTGTACCGGTTATTCTCACGTCTCCTATTGCGGTTGTTGTTGTACTGTCTGTGATTTTCATTTTGCCTGTAGTTACCATTTTGATATGGGTGATAATTATTGTTCTTGTTATTATTATTCCATGAATTTCTGCGGTTGTTCCTACCGTCATACACGTTTCCATTTGAATATGTTGCGCGCGCAGGCATCGTATTGTGTCGCGGCGCGGACGGATGGTTCCTCCAACCACCGTCCCTACGGTTCCTTTGGGGTGGGTGCTGATTTTGGTTACTAATATGCGTAAAATTTGAATGGCGTGAATCGCCTCTGTAAACTACGTCCATTTGATCTAAGAAGTTCAAGAAAGTCTTAACGTCATTCTCCGGTACTCCTATTAATCTGTCTCTGTATGGAAAGGGTAAGTGGCTCTTTAAAGTGTCAATTATCGCTGGCAAGTCAGCTGGTTTGGACCAGTACAGTGTCTTGTCTAGGTACCTCTCAAAGTATTGTCTTAATGTCTCTTTTTTAGGGTCATAGGTCTCGGGGTTGCACACTTCTCTCCTTAGACTCTGTTGCTCATTCTCGGCCCAGAATTTGTCCAAGAAGGCTTGTTCGAACTGTTCAAACGTAAGGCACCGCCGTTTCATAGCGGCACCCCACTTAGCTGCTCGTCCTCTCATGAGATTGGTGACGTATCTGATTTTATCGACTTCTGACCAACTACGTAGAAAAACACCGTCAAATGATCTAATAAACACAATAGGGCGGACTTTGTGCTTGTCCTCACTGGAAAATGTCTGGAAATACCCATGTCTTACAAATGTGTCATCGGCCATGCCGGTTGGCATAACTGTATTGATGTGGTTTGTGTCAGTTGCTACTCTAGGTGTTGTATCGTAATATTGCTCGTTTGGTGGAAAAGAAGGTGGCACATTGTAATTTTGATTGGAAATAGGTGATTCCACAATAGGTGTTGTGTCTGTGTCATTAGCCATGGTTTTAGCTGTTCTGTCATTCCCTGACGATGCGTTTGCACCAATCGCCAAACACGGCACAACATTGTCTCGTAATTTTGTCACTTCGTCTTCTATGTGTTTTGTCTCGTCTTTAACATGTGTCTTTGTTTTCGAAAGTATGTCCTGTGTAATTGTTTCACGTTTCTTGCCCAGATAGTCGTCACACAATTTACATTCATGTACAATTCTCTCGGCCATGTTGGTGTCGTCGTTTAGTGACGCGAGGTCCGCTCGGTCTTCTAATTTTTCTATCTTTTCTTTGAGGTGGGTTTGTTCAAGAACTACCATTGTGAGTTGTTGGGTAATGTTTCCCACTTCTTCAGTCAGCTTTTCTTGGGTGGAGCTAGCTGAAGTGTGGGCCTGAGCTAACTCTTCCACACGGGTGTTCACTTCCTGCTGCACATTAACTATTTGAGTTAACTGATTCTCACATCGGGCGATATTGTTTTTTGTTTCATGTGTGAATGTAACCAAAGTTTCTTCCTGTTTAGTGACTCGGTCGGACAATGTCTCAAATCGCTGGCTGAGCTGTTGAGTGGTGTTATTTAATTCTGTCATCTGTTTTGTCGTTCGTTCAAAATTTTCGGTCATAGTACGGTTTAATACGTCAAATTTTTCGTCGCTTTTATCTAGCCTTTGTTTAAAGTCCTGACCAAGTGCGTCCAGTTTTGCGTCAATTTTCTGACTAATGTCTCGTTTCATGTCTGCAAATAACTCTAATAGTCGGTCCAATTTGTCAGTTTCCTGCATCCGATTTGTGTCACATTGCTGAATTTGTCTCATATTCGGTTCTGACATTGATGTTAACAATGGCGCTGACGGTCTAGTCTCGCGTCCATTCCACATTTCGTCATTTAAAGTCACCATCTGTGTATTATCACAAATGTTGCGAGTTTGAGGCAAAATCATTGCATTGATCTGTGAACTCGTCCATGGAGGGAAACGCGGACTTTCTTGTTGGTTGAAAGATGAATCTACTTCACTTAACTCATCTGCCGAAACTATCTCTACCTTACCGCGTTCCGTTGTAATAGGATGTATAATCGTAAGTCAAAAAGGGAATAATATAAGTCTGGTTAATAAAGATTTGACTCAAATTTAGGATGAAATATTTTCTCGTCAAATGTAAATGATTCCTCTATTGCAAACAATGGTTGAGAAAGATGCAGCAGGGCGGACAAAATTTTTCGTAACAAATGACTGTTTGGCAGTCAAATTCATGATCTTCATATGTTACAACAATACTATAATTACCACAAACTACAATAGAGATAGATAATTTTGGAAAAATCTAGAAGAAAACTACAGGATGTTTGGAAAAGGAAAAATGGATTCTGCAGTTGGCTATTGAATGTTTGAATGAAACATAATTGTGTGACTCACCATTAAATTTTCTGGCCTGCAGCGGCTGGTCAAACACTTCTGCGTAAATCGTATTCGTCAAAATATGGATTTTCTTAATACATCTCCATCGGATAATCACCAAAAGGTCTCAAAATAACAGTTTTGCATCAATATATGCCATGAAAAGAAAATAGATTGAATTAGTTACAAAAATTCTTTACAATATTGTTGTATAATCATTTGCTTAGGTACAACAAAGTTGCTGTTTTCGTTACCCTTTAAACTTCAGGATTTTTGTTTATTCTCTGTTGGGAAAAAATACAAATTAAGGTTTCAAATTTGCTCAAAAACTACACATCCGAAAATTGCGTCCTGTCACGGTCGCCAGTTGTAAAAAGCAAATCGGACTTCGTGATTCGGAAAAGCTATTGTTGGAGTGGTCCTTGTGGCGTTTTCGAGCAAAAATTAAACCAATTTCCACTACAAAAATTATTGAAAAAGAACAGAGAATAACAAAATGTAACTGACAGGGGGAAATGGCGTAGATAAGAGTTCATCCTTTACCATGTTAACATGTCTTCTTTCGTGCGGCTTCCAGGTCTTCAAAAATCTCCTACTTCATTTCTGCGTGAAAAGTCTGCTCCGAAATCTTGCAATCGTCCAGGAATCACTAATTTATACAAATGAAAATAATCTTGATACTGAATGTAATTTAATTTACTTTGCTACTTCCATCCTCCGAATTTCATAACTTCCACAATATGTCTACACATTAAAATCAGATCAAGACTAGCTAATAAGTTTTTTTAACGTCTTCATCAGATCACGTCTGCCTTAAGCTTCGGCTATCAAGAGACCAACAAGAAATGGATAGAAAAACAAAAAAGAGTTACAATTTTAGTATTTTCTCTGGCGTCGAGCACTCATACCGCTGCGACGGCACAATTCATGTCTGAGGGAACGAGTGCAGCGTGGCGAAATTCAAAGTCCCGCTACAAGTATGTTGTGTTCCGTTGATACCTACACATTGACAGAATGGTTTGCAGTGGTATCAAGAGCATAGGGACGGAACCAATGAAGAATGCAGTTGCGTGGTGTTCTCAGATGAGAGCATATTTAATATGCGTAGTGATGCTGGACATACCTTTGTATGGTGAGAGATGGGAGCAAATAACACACCCTGGAACACTGTCGAACATAATCATTTTGGTGGTTCAGGTGTTATCGTGTGGGGAGGCATAATGTTGGATGGGCACGCTGACCTCCAAATCTTTGAACACAGTGCAATCACCGGACAATTTTATTGTGAGACTGTACATATTCCCCATGTGTGTCTTTTCAGAGGTGTTTTGAGCCCGGGCTTAATTTTTTTTTTCTATGACAATTGGCGGACCACATTGAGCAGTACAGGTATAGGAGTTCTTGGAATGAGAGGATATTTGGCAAATGGACTGGCCTGCCCATTCCCCCAACTTACAGAGCACCAAGCACACGTGGCATGTGTTGGAGAGATGTATTGCAGCGTATTCATGTGCCCCAATGATTATCCAGCATTTGTCAACCATCTGGTGGAGCAAGTGAACACCTTACCCCAATATTTCTGTACCAACTTTCTCGACAACATGAGAGCATGTTGCAGAGCATGCATTGCATATCAATTTCTGTTACATTCTCTATTGCACTGCAGTAGTTCTTTTTATGTATGGAGAAAGTTTTATTGGTCTATGTTACTTGGCAGCAGTGCATCGTCTGGAAGTTACTTTTGCGCTTAAGTTTTGCGCACCAGTGTGTGTGTGTGTGGGGGGGGGGGGGGGGTTGTTGAGTGGGGATGGGATGGGATGGGATGTAATCAGGGTGCTGGCTCAGAGAAATTTATGACTTTATTGAGGTATCTGTAAATATCTGTTTCACATTTAAAGAAGATGCATGTTCATCAATAAATATGATTATTGGTTAACTGCATTGGATTTATTTAAAAGCTTGACACATTTTTAAAAATGTGTTAGTTGTCACAGTAATTCGAGACTTCAAGCAACTTTCCAAACACATGAGTAATGAACAAGAAATTAAATAAATTTCATGGCACTGAAAGACTTATTAACTCTTCAAAAAGTATCCAGCAGCTGAGAGAAGATGTACTTCAGTGACAGGTACATGAAAAAGCAAAATTCTAAACTCCAGCTTGCTGTGTATACAAGTGCTGGCACATCTGATTCTTCAGTGTACCATCACGTGTAAGACAGGGTTGTGTCCTCTATCTCCAACTGCACAATATCTATCCCGAACATATCATTAAGGGAGATCTTGATGGTTGGACTAATGCCGTTGGACTAATACATCCGCTATTCAGCAACTCGGTATTTACACGCATCCTTCTTCTTGTGTCAGACAAAAAATTCTCCAGTTCTTGGCCATATTGTTAAAAGAGGTGGGGAAAATTCAGAGAAAAAAATTATGGAAGGAAAGACAGAGAGCACAAAACCGAGGGGCAGAGCTGTGAGCAGGTTTATAGATCAGATAAAGATCTCCAGTTTACCTCTTCAGCATGCTGTAAAGAAGCTGGTAATCATTCAGGATAAAGACACTTGGTTCATAAGGTTGCAGCACTCACAATGCGCGTGATAACTTGTAGTGGTCATGGTGAAGCAGAAGAAAATAGAAATCACCTTTGATACAAATGCAGCTTAAGAATGGAATATAACATTGTTTTCAGAGAATTGTCGTCATTCTATGACTGTCTCTCTCTTTAGTGACAGTTTAATAATCTGATATTACTAACTAGCATTAAGTGTAGAATCTGTTTGGCTTAATAGCTTAACACTGCTGTGGATAGCCTTAGAAATGCATCACTTTTAAACACAAATTGCTCATTATGGAACAGTAGTGAAGTCCCACTACATGCTGCTTGGAGTAAACTTCAGACTGATCTGAGAGATAGTGATACATTTCTTCACACTGAAAGTTGCAAGCCAATAAATTCCAGAGTGGATGCCAAGTCTGCTGTAAGCAATATACAAATAGTCCCAGTTTTATAAAATGAAAATGCAAGTCCAAAGTGGAATAATCAACACACTACCGTTCCGGCAAATAAAGAAATGCTTCATGTAAGTACACAAAGGGCTTGTCCATGTGAGGCATACCTTTTGGCACCCATGTGGTTCAGTGACTTTACCCTGCCCCTTATTGTGGCGACTAATAGAGTCCACCTCCTTCTCTACTGCAACTCCATCATCTCTGCTTTGCAGACGTACAATATATCCCAGGTTGAGAGACAAAATTAATGAGACATGAGGTACCAGTTAATTGACAGGTAGGAGTTGTCATTACTGGCTTATCTATTGAAATTAAAATAAAACTGCCAAATGTCCTTCCTTCACTGCCTAGAATAAGCCAGTGCCATTCATGCAATTTCATTAATGTATTGTTATGCTTGAGGCACAAATAAATGTCTCTCCTTTATTCAAGGGTTTTACTTGTATGAGGGGTGACATTGCAAAACCTGTCCTACATACCCTGTTATTGTCTACACTCATGTCTATGCATATATAATCAGCAACCTTTAGCAATATGAGCTGTAATATGCCCAGTAACTTTGTTACACATTTTATATTGGCATAGCCACTGTACAATTATTACTTAGAATGAATTCCTATGCAAAAACACTCTACCAATAATGCAGTATCCTCTTTCAGAACAGACTGCAGAATATAGCAGTATTTACCTTGGTTCTTATTTTATCATTCTCATCACCTGAAGCTCATCTTCCAATACCTTTACATTGGAATCTTGATTTGGTTTGATTTCATTTACATGGGAGACAAAACAAGAGTGAAAATGAGTTTATTGCATGGTTTCTCTCCGTGTCATTCTAGTAAAACCAGACAATGGCCTTAAAGAATAGTGGGAGACCCTTTACAAAGGCTTTATTAGACACAATTTCTTCAGGAATTAATGAACCATATGTTCTGTATATTTTGACCTCCGATGCTTCACATTTGAAGACTAAATGTGGTCCAGTTCCATTCCCCTCACCACATAGTCTACACTTAGAGGCTTCTTTCTGTATGTCCATTGTGTGGGGGTGTTTCCTGAAGTTCCCACGGCCAGTCCTTAGTCCTACCATGACTGACGACTGTTCAAGCCCCGGGTTGCAGAACTTCACTTGAAACACGGTTTTGGCATCATTAGCTTTCCATGTTTTTGTTTTTGTTTCTGAATCTTAGTCCAACATTCTGTTTGCTGCTCATGATGCTGCTATGTAGCTTTGATTTTACCATTGCCATTGTGAAGATTAGGGTGGGTTCCAGTCCAACAAATGGAGTTGTTGCACTCTAGTCAGCCTATCAGCTTGTTCATTGCCACTAATTCCTGAATGACCAAGGACCCACTGCAGTTTTGCCATGTTTCCTTACGCTATTCTTCCAAGTGGTGATCTTGTTGCAGGAGCTGATAGAGATCTCAAAATGGCTTGGCTCTTTGAATGAATGTAGATGCCGGGCTCCTTGTAGCACTCATGTAAATTTTCCTCTGAGGACACTCTGATAGCAAATGTCTCTGCCTGGACTACTGTGACCAGTTTCCTTATAGAGACTGTACTCTCTAATGTAGTATCTCTAGTATCCCAGCCACAGCTCCTTCCTCAGTTTTTGATCTTTCAGTAAACCAGACTGTCTCCCGAACGATATTGTGGTTCATGCTTCCACTATTCCCCTGTTCCAGTTGTTACATTGAAAGGTTCGTTGAATCAACTGGAAGCCAGCATTTTCTCAGCCATGTGCTTACCACATTCATTGTATTAGTGTGGTAAAGGTTTCCAGTTTCATGCCCCTGCCACTGCCTCCTTTGTAAACCAGAGGTGTAATGGGAGGCGTGTCCAACATGTTCTCCTTCCCAGCAGTACATGTGCTGCTAATTTGACCGGTTATGGCTAGGGAGGCCAATCTCTTGACTTTCCCAAGCATCTTACTGCTATCTGCTATACCACTTTATTCCACTATACTGTATCCCCACAAATTATCATAGTGCTTAGAGTTCAGTTTTTACCGCAGGCCCTTCTAATGGGCACGAGAGGACCTTTTGTCATGGAACATATATTATTATGTGAGGAGTTCAAATTATTTTTGCTTTCAGGGTTACCCACAAACACTTCTCTTCCCCCCCAGTACTGGTAGAATCTTGTCGAAGAGCTTAAGATTGCAGTACATGTAAGGATATGCTTCCTAGTGAACAATGCTATAACAGTTTTCCTTGGACTGATCCTTTCATTTTGTTTTGTGCACAAGTTTTGCACACTGTTAATGGTACTTGCAGATTTGGCAAGTATTAGTGTGACTAAATCATCTGTGTAGTGTCTAGTATTTAACTCTTCAATGAGTTCATGTACCATGTTCCACAGTAGTGGGAACAAAACCCCTCGTGTACACCCAATGGTGGTGTTGACCATTTTTTCATTCATTGTGATGGCTTCTACTATTTGTTTACTCACCATGGTCTTAATCCACCTGTGTATGGTGATCTCAATGTCATGGTCTTTTACAGCTACAGAAGATGCAGAGAGCAATTTCCTGGAAGTGTACAACTTGTACCATTTTTCCGACAAGTTGATGAAGTTCTATTTCACTTGATTCACATAGCAAATATACATGTTGGTTTTCATGTAGAGGAACATCAGTTACTTTCCCTAATATGCACATAACCAGTTTTTCTGACATCTTTGTAAGAATGGAGGACAGACTGATAGGTCTCAGGTCCTTAGCCTTGGCATGACCACTTCTCCCTGGCTTCTGAATGAAAATACCTTCTCTGGCCGCCAAGTGCTAGGAATGACTCCTGCTGCAAGACTGACTCTGAACAGTCTGCATATGAGACTAATTAATCCCCCTCCTGCTTGTTGGAACAGAGCTGGAAAGATTCCATCTAGACCTGGTGATTTGAATGGTTGAAATGTTCCCACCGCCCACGGGATTTTTTTGAAGTCAACACAGTTTCTGCCAGATTCCCAGTTCGACTGCTGGTTGCCTGTAAACCGATACATCACAGAAACTGGATGTTGGTCTGTGTTATGTGCCAGAGTGCATTGAGGGAATGAGTCATGAGGAACACACTCAGTGCGTCTTGTGCACTGTCCTTATCTTCCGACCCTCCCTCTTCCTTAGAGTGCCTCCTGGATTTATTGGTATTCTTTGGAGGATTCTTCGAAGTCGGGCCGTGATATCTGTCCCTTCGAGCTCCTCAAAGATTGTTTTTGGCTAGGGATTTCTGATGTTTTGTACATTGGCCTTTCCTTCTTGTGAAGTTGGACTGCCGTCTTACTTGCTTCCTTTGCAATTGCAGATTATTGGTTGACCAAGGTATAGTCCTGTTTGTGAACGTCTTGGTGATCGGACAGTACTCTTAAGTATGAGGTTATAATGGCAGTTTTAATTTCAGATAAGTGTGAGGTAAGGTCTTTCCTATATGAGTCCCAGTCTGTCTTTCTAGAATACCTGTAGCACATGATGTGTTTAACATCCATTTCAAACTCAAATTTAATATACATGTGGTCAGATAATGATGGTTCAATTACCGCATGCCATTATTAGATACATTAAGATGGACTCAATAGATATGTCAGTTATTTCTTTGCCACTTCTGCTCCTGATGATAGGTTACTACTCTTATTACAGATATCTGAATTATTCTTCAATAGGTATCCCAGTAGGTACTCATGTGTGCTGTTTGTGTTGCTGCTTCCCCACACTAAGTTGTAGGCATTTGCATCACAACTAATGAACATTTATTCATTTAGTTGCATTCATTATTCTACAGTCTCCTCACTTCCTCAGTGGGTGTACATTGTCCTTGTAAGGAAGGTAAGCTGAGGCCAATAAAAATTTCCTCTTGCTTCCTTCCTCATGCTGTTACCTTCACTAAGTCCTTGCAAGAGAAGTTCATCACTGATATGAATGAAATTCTATTATTGACATAAATGCATGTGTGTGTGTGTGTGTGTGTGTGTGTGTGTGTGTGTGGTTTTTTTAAAGCATAAATCAGCTTATCTCCATTTCCTTAGAGGCCTGCCTCAGCTTTGTCTGGATCCAGTTATCCTAAGAAGTGGCTGTAACAGACTCTTCCCTTATTTTTTTGCTCCCTGTCATGGAAGTGGAATAAGTCTGTTTACCCCCTTCATTCTGAGACAATTTTTTTTTTCAGATGTCTTAGGTTAAAGACATTTTAATTCCCTGCATTTATGTGTAGGAAGTCATTCTTTGCCATTCATTTCTTTTTGTTCTGTGAGAAGTTTTGTCCTCTGAGCCGCAGACAAAGATTTGATTCTCAGTGACATTTTCCACTTCTTGGTCTGGTCCGTCAGTTGATCCAGTTGCAGAAAGGGCTTTCGCCAGTTCCAACCATAATGCTTGGGTATTTCAGATGTCAACAAGTCCATCAGTTTTTTAATTAGATTAGATTAGATTTACTTTCATTCCAATTGATCCGTAGTGAGGAGGTCCTCCAGGATGTGGAAAACATGTCAGAAGAACAACAATACATGACAAATATTTACAACTACAACAAATAAGCTAATGTACCATTCCACTGGTCCCAAGTGGAATGATCGTCATTTTTTAATGAACACTATATGAAAGAGTCATTTTACAAATACTAATGCAATGAATTTAAAATAAAAAAGCTTTTTATTTATTAATAAGGTAATAAACATGTAATACAACTACTATAATACTTATTTACAATGAACACATTACTGCACTGAAAAGTGGTGCAGAAGTTAGATTGTTCTTATATACAAGTCAGTTGGTTTTACTGAGAAATTCATCAATGGAGTAGAAGGAGGTGGCCACCAATAAATCCTTTAGGCTTCTCTTAAACTGAATTTCATTGGTTGTTAAGCTTTTTATGGCTGCTGGCAAGTTATTGAAAATGTGTGTTCCTGAATAATGCACACCTTTTTGTACAAGACTAAGTGACTTTAAATCCTTGTGAAGATTATTCTTATTTCCAGTATTGATTCCATGAATTGAGCTGTTGGTTTGAAAAAGTGATATTTTTAATGAAAAATTTCATTAAGGATTAAATATATTGGGAAGCAGCAGTTAGTATCCCTAGTTCCCTCATATAACTCTTACTGCACGTTTTTGTGCCCGGAAAACTTTAGCTTGGCTTGATGAATACCCCAAAAAATAATCCCATATGACATTATGAAAGTAAGCATAGTACACCAGCTTTTTCATTTTTATATCCCCTATGTCTGACAAAATTCGCATTGCAAACAGAGATTTGTTAAGATGCTTCAGCAGTTCTGTGATGTGCTCCTCCCAGTTGAATTTATCGAGCTGTAATGCCAAGAATTTAACACTGCCCACTTCTTCTATCTTCTTGTCATCGTATGTTAGACATATACTCGTGGGACACCTCTTACAAGTTCTGAACTGCATGTAGTGTGTTTTTTCAAAGTTTAGTGACAAAAAATTGGCTAGGAACCAGTGATTAATGTCCACAAATATTTTATTGGCTGATCTTTCTAAGACTACACTTGATTTGCTATTTGTTTTCTGTGTTCTCTCTTTTTGTCCCATGAGAATGGGGCTGTATCAGGTAGACACCAGTGGTTTCCCACTCTGACATAAGGTCAATAACTGAGGACAGTTGTCCAGTACATCTGTTCACGACACATCTTCCCGTGTGCCGCACACACTTTAGTGTGGATAACATCACATCTTGGGTTGAGGACGTAGGGAGTTGGGGAATGTCTGTGGAAATGGGTGTGGGAAGAGATGGGGCATTGTGGGAAATGCTTGATCAGGTTCATCTGTTGAGACTTGTCTGGTTTGGGAGACCTGCCAGAAGCTGTGCTGTTGCTGGTATAGCCCTCAGCTTTGCGCAAACACACAGGCCTCTCCCCCCACATAGCCAGTGCTATGATAAGATGGTGTCTCCTGGAGAGGTGTGAAGTCTTACTAATGACTGCATTGTCCTTTTCCTCAATAACAAAGCAAACAAGATTAGACACACCTGAGCTGGCTCTAACCATCCATCCAGTCTTACTTCTCACTAGTCTCTTCCCATTTTATCTATTGTTCTCTTGCTTAGCTTTACACTCACTGCAAAGATTTTTTTCTATGATTTGTCATTTTGTATCTTTTTGTATATGAACGGTTTTGAACTCTCCTCAGGCATTCAGCTAGGCACATAAGATGTGATAGACACATGCTGGATGAAACGCATTCGGCTGTCAAGAGAGCAATGCATGATGCTTTCAGTGACTGCTGTAGCAGGATATCATCAAGTGATCTTTTACAGAACCCAAAAAACTTCTGGTCCAGTCCCTCGTGAATGGGACAGGGACTGAAACTGAGGGTAGCAAAGCAAAAGCTGAAATGCTTAACTCTATTTTCAATGTTTCTTTACAAAGGAAAACCCAGAAGAATTGCCCAAATTTAATCGTGGTACTTCTGAAAAGATGAATGAAGTGAGTGTTAGTGCCAGTGGTGTTGAAAAAACTGAAATCATTAAAATTGAACAAAGCTCCAGGCCCCTTTTACTAATTTTAAACTACTGTAAATTGCTTGAACATAAAACAGAGCCCAGTTCTTGGAAAAAGGAACAGGTCACACCCGTGCACAAAACTACTGTCCAATATCCTTGACATAGATTTGTTGTAGAATCTTAGAACATATTCTGAGCTCAAACATAATGAGATATTTTGAACAGAATGACCTCCTGAATGCCAACCAACATAGATTCAAAAACATCGATCATGAGAAACCCAACTCGCACTTTTCTCACACAACATATTGAAAGCTTTGGATCAAGGCAAGCAGGTAGGTGCAGTTTTTCTTAATTTCTGAAAAGAATTTGACTCGGTACCACACCTATGCTTATTGTCAAAAGTATGATATTATTAGGTGTATCAAGTGAAATTTGTGACTGGGTTGAGGACTTCTAGGTAGGGAGGGCACAGCATGTTATCTCAGATGGGGAGTCACCCTCAGATGTGGAAGTAACTTCGGACGTACCCCAAGGGAAGTGTGCTGGGATCCTTGCTGTTTGTGTTATGTATAATGACCTTGCAGATAATATTAATAGTAAAATCAGGTTTTTGCGGATGATGCAGTTATCTATAATGAAGTACTATTTGAAAGAAGCTGCATAAATATTCAGTCAGATCTTGATAAGATTTCAAAGTGATGGAGAGATTGGCAACTTGCTTCAAATGTTCAGAAACGTAAAATTGTGCACTTCACAAAACGAAAAAACCTGGTATTCTATGACTATAATATCAGTGAGTCACTGTTGGAATCACCCAACTCTTACAAATATCTGGGTGTAACACTTCTTGGAGATATGAAATGGAATGATCACATAGGCTCAGTTGTGGTTAAAGTAGGTGGAAGACTTATTGGTACAATACTGGGTAAGTGCAATCAGTCTTCAAAGGAGATTGCTTACAAGTCACTTGTGCGACCCATCCTAAAATATTGTTCAAGTGTGTGGGAACATATGAAATAGGACTAACAGGGGTATTAACCATATACTGAGAAAGGCATTATGAATGGTCACAGATTTTGTCTGATCCATGGGAGAGTTTCATCAGAGGCACTGAAGGAACTGAATTGGAAGACTCTTGGAGTTAGATGTAAAATATCCAAAGCAAGTCTATGAATGAAGTTTCAGGAACCGTCTTTAAATGATGTCTCTGGGAATGTACTACAGTCACCTACATATCACTCACATAGGGATTGTGAGGATAAGATTAGAATAATTACTGCACACACATAGCCATTCAATCAATCATTCTTCCCACACTCCATATGTGAATGGAACAGGAAGAAACCCTAATAACTGGTACAGTGGGATTTACCCTCTGCCATGCACCTCATGGTGGTTTGCAGAGAAGAGATGTAGATATTTCAGTGAGCTGACTTGTTGCTTGCTGTGCTCAGGCAATCTGTGTGACATTGACTTCTGCTGGACATTGTCTCTGTCAGACATTTCTCAGTAGAAGAACGTGTAACCATAATCATCTGAGGATAGCTAATAACCATGTAGACAAAGGCAGAGGTCTGAATAGATGAGAGGAGTTTTTAAGTTTTCTCCCTACCCCTGCTCCGTCCCTCCTCCATCCTGGATCCCCCCCCCCCCTCCACCCCCCCCCCCCCCCCCAATGTTCCCAATGTTAATTTCATTGTGTTTGCACTGTACCCTTTCTTTCCAACACAACATTTGTTTTTAATGTTGTTTGTGTGTGTGTGTGTGTGTGTGTGTGTGTGTGTGTGTTGCAGAATGAGCTAATTTCATGTCTGACAGTTGCGACAAATATCAGTAGAAAAACAAGTAGATGATGCGGAGAACTTTGTAACACTGACAAAAGCAGTCCATTGCCATTTGATTTTGCATTTGAGAGCTGAAACATGTGTAGTAGATAAAATTGAAAATCATGTTACTGCTTTACATAAAGCAGAGAAAATATATGGATCTCGTGGAAGGAATAGATTTTTTTTTCGTATGATGCTAAAGATCCAAATTCCATTTTTCATTGAACATCTGGAATTAAAAAAAAAGAAAAAAAATTTAAAAAATAGAAATTTTTTGTGAATCATTGTTAAAAAAATAATACTAGTAATGAAGACCAGTTGATTAGAGCAAAAGTACAGCATTTACAAATTAGCAATATTTTACACCAGCACCTGGTCATGACACTCTGCCATTCTATTTTGTGTATTCCTTGGATAGTTGTCTATAACTGACGGTCCATGCAGCTGCCTCTACATGACTAACCAGTTATTATAAAACTATATTTTTGACAACGTGTTTTTTATTTATGTGTGTATTTCTTGTTCTTGACAAAAATGAGTGAGTACTGCTTGTATTTTTAATACAGTTTTCGAACATCGGTTTTTCCTGAAATTTTCTTGTATACATGGTCTGTTTACAACAGATCATGGGATAATGATCTTCGACTGAAATCAGATGTCAGTAAAGAATAAATTGAACATTAGCTTAAGGTGCTACATGATGTCATTTATACATTTGTCTAGATATTTCATTTTCTTTTGTTCTCTGTTTCCATAGGATTATATTACTACATTAAGGTCTGTATTACATATGTTAATATAGTGAACTATTTAGATCTTAAAACTTGCACCAGAGCCCATTTTAGTCTTATTATTAAAGAGGTAAGGATATTTTAAATTCAAATGTATCTTACGAGAAACAATTGATCCTTTAAGTTTTTGTATATACTTTCCTATTTATGATGTTTTGTTAAACATTCGCATCGTGTAAAAACCAATTGACAGTCAACATTTCTGATTTCTTTCTACTGTATGGTCCCATAATTTTTATTGTCATTATTTCTATCTTGCTTAACACTTCTGTTCTAGGAAAGAAGAATGATTAATGTTTAACATTCTATCCACCTTTTATTTGTCTGTGTTGAGAACATAAATATGTGGCACCCTTTCCAAAGGAACCATATGAGCATTAATGTTAAGCAATTAGAGAAAATTAAAGTATGTATTGGTGGCAGGTATTTGACCCTTGCTCCTCTGTAACCAAAAGTCCGTTGTAATCACTAAGCCATCTCACTTGGTTCTATTGTAACATCTGCCATTGTGGTTGGATAATTATCATTGTTACACTCCTTCATGTACTGCTTCCTTAGGATTTCTATTATATCTTCTGTTAATCCTCCTTGGTATTAATCCCAAACTTAATATCAGTACTCAAGAATAAATCAAATGAAGTTCCTGTAAGCTACCACCAGGAGTGAATTATATTTTCTTAAAATTATTTCAGTGAATATACCTGGCCTTCTTGTTTCCTTCAGTTAGCCTTGTGTGTTGGTTCCATTTTAAAACACTACAGATGTGTTTTTATATGTATTTAGTGGTTGTGGCTGTTGCCCTGGTTTGGTTGCCTATAATGCAATCAAACAATAAAGGATCATTCTGTCTATGTGCATTACATTTCATTTGTTTGCACTGAGAATCAGTTGCCAGTCCATGCCTCCATGAGGACTAGCATATGCAGAGGTCAGTCAGTGAGGCCCATAAGACAGTGGTTAATATTTCTAGCAAAGAATTGGATAACATCTCTCTTTTTGGCAAAAGCCTTTAATTTTTTTCCAACCCTGTCACAAGTGCCAATATTAAATATATTTGGCGAAAGACAGCAGTACATTGGACATGTCTCACAATATTCAGCAAAGGACCTTAATTTGACTTCCGTATTTACTCGAATCTAAGCCGCACTTTTTTTCCGGTTTTTGTAATCCAAAAAACCGCCTGCGGCTTAGAATCGAGTGCAAAGTAAGCGGAAATTCTGAAAAATGTTGGTAGGTGCTGCCACAACTAACTTCAGCCGTCGAATATATGTAGCGCTACACAGGCATGCTTTGCAGGCACAAAGATAAATACTGGCGCCAAAACCTCTGCGTCAGTAAATAAATTTAACGAAGGTGGAAGACGAGCTTTTTAGCTCCACCCCAAGTTTCAACCAAAGCATTTTCATGCATTATCCAACGTAGTAAATACAAATTCCGTATTGTTCATCTTCGAATGTAGCAGCATTTCAATGATCCGACTGGCAAGACTGTTTGGGGTGTTTGTCAATATGGCCAACTCTACGTTCTGAATTTTTTCCTACCTGTGAGAAGAGATGGTTGCTAATAGGAACTTTTATGAATTGTGAATCACATGCAGTATTCTCTTCACCATAAGAATAATACGAATATAAACATTTTGTCATGTATTCTTTCGTGTTTGCTGCTATCTCATTTAAATCCTGTCAGCCTAATAAACTACAAAACTAGCACGAGACAACAGCAAACGCGGAAGAATATACATACCATGTCATGTTTATATTCGTATTATTCTTGTGCCTAATAGTGATACAGTCAGAAATGAAGCACGACAATTGACTAGATTTTAAATCTAAGATGACTCTCATTAATTCCTGTGCAGAATGTAATGTAGAAAAGAGGCGTCTGCAAAGATTTTCAAACGGAGAAAATTTTTAGCTAAACTCTCATCCAGAACATCTTTTGTCACACACAGTCTATTATTTAGTTCTTGTTGATCATTATCAAAGAAAGCAGTAGTGTAAGTAACAACAAATAGCTGTCTCTTGCCATTGTTTCGCTAATGAGACAATTCCTCTCTTTTTTTTTATTGTAAGCAGCGGTAGCGCGCCCAAAAGCAAGCCATGCCGCGAGTGGTGACAGGTCATAAACACACATTATCAGAATGCGACAAACAAGGCATGACACAGTACACTAATGCATTTTCAGCTTAGAGTGACGTAAACACCTATAACAAAGAGAACGGAATTTATCAGATCAAAGAAAAATAAGCAATCGATTCAAACCACACGAAGCACGTGAAAAAGGAAGGGTACCCGTATAAATACGGACAGAGCATCTGACGCATAGCAATGGCTTAACTGCTAAGCTTACGAATCGAACCAAACTACTGTAGCTGTATCGTCATTCATTTGACCTAAATTGTGTCTCATATTACAATGGACCAACTTTGTTTCGATTCGGAGGTGCAGCCTAAAACTTTTCTCTCCCCTTGAATTTAGAGTGTCTCAAATTTCAGGTGCGGCTTACATTCGGGAAATTTTTCTTTCCTTGATTTTGAGCCTCATTTTTCAGGTGTGGCTTAGATTCGAGTGCAGGTTAGATTCGAGTAAATACAGTACTTGCAGGAGGATGTTCGACTAATTGCTGAATGTAACACAAAACCAAGCCATGGAAATTGAATATTCATCAGTAAGAAAAACAAGGATTTTACTTGTTACTAAATATTGAGGAGTTGATTGTCTGTTGTGCAAAAAGAGAAATGCTGTGTTGGTTATCACTGAAGACTAACATCAGAGCTTGTTACACAAATTGGATGATGATGATGATGATGATGATGATGATGATAAGTGAAAGTTGTCATGATCAGACTTGATCTGTTGTCAGAGAAACTGAGTACTTCTTAAGGATTTCTGGAATGCCAAACAAAGCTGCTTGAGCTCTTGGCTGTAGTGATATTCTAAGATACAGAAGGAAACAGTCACATTTAGATCCATTCTTAATGTCATCGGTTCACTTACTATGGACTTACGAAACATCAGGCAGGATTAACAACACCCAAGCACATGAGTACAACATTGTTAATTTGTGGATATTTGAGAAGAGACTTACATATATAATTACTGAAACATGGTATTGCCTAGATCAACCATCTAAATGTATTAAACATTTAACCACATGGGCCGATTAGTACAGAAATCATCATGCCAAGTTGTAAGAAAGGGAAACAACATTTTAAAAATATTCTTTATGAGACTCGTTTATTTTAAAAAATTGTCTACACATTTTGAACACAGCTGCTTTTTTTGGAGGAAATATTATTGCATATTTAAATAGGATACCAAAACTTCTGGACTGGAACACTTTAAAGGCCCATTCTACCTACTACTAGTAGGTACAAAAAAATTTGTAGTCCTCTCCCTGTCCCGCAGAGCAACCTCTGATGAGTTTAATGTATTTCTGCGATCCAGTAGATATCCGTGAGGGCAGTTTTGTCTCGTGTTCTTCTGCAGTTGTTGGTTTCATAATATGCATTATTTGTTCGTTGGTGTTTATGGATGCTGTGGCAGTTACATTAACCTGTTTTGGAGCTTCTCCATGTCATTGTCAGCATCCTTAAATTAGAGCAGTGAAATATTTTATATTTAACAGAATATTTTAAAGAATCATTTGCATTGAATTTAAGTCAGTTTGTTTCATGAAAACAAAACATTGTTTACTTATCTGTTACTTATAAAATGTGGCCATTGAAATTTGCTATAGGTAGTAAGTTTTTGTTTTATCCTATTTCACCGCATGAATCTTGGAAATTATTCTTCAACTATTGGTGTAGTCTGAATGCATTGATGACTACAACTGCATCCAAATTTATCATGTTCCTGCTTCATTTGCCTAAAGTTTCTTCAGAGATGAGTAAAGGTAAACAAAGAGACTACTAAATGTGCATGCTGAAAAATTTCAGCAACTTGTAGGCATGTCAGCTAGTGTTGATACCATGTCCAGAAATATCAACATAGGCTCACTTACCACATTAACAATCAGATGATTTATGCTTTCTGCTAGGACTTCACTCACATTACACATTACACATGTGCACAATGCAGTTTTTTCTCTTCATGCTCCTCACCTCTTCAGCAATGGACAACACATGGTACAACCATAGCACTAATGGAGATTTTGATCAGACTGACAGTGGCACATGTAAAGTATGTTCCAGCACTAAACTTAAGAACTGCAAGGTCGTTGTAGAAAAGTGAAGACAAGAAGACCAGGAAAGATTATAGCAAGCAAGGTAAGTTAATTAAGAGAAATATGTGGACCACACATGAGAGATCCAAGTGAGTGAGCCTTGCTGTCGTATTCTTGGTGTAATTATCTTACACAGTTTTTATTTATTTGCACGTTAAATTGCATTTGCTTGTAAAATATTTGTTCTGTAGAATTAAAGTACAAAATCTGCTTCAGGCTACGTTGTCAGTTCAAACATAGCTTCCATTTTTTAATGATTGTCTTCTTACATGTCTGCAGTCTTATTAGCAGCTGTCAACTTAATGTTATTAATTGACCTTCATTCTTTTATGTTCTTTGTTAACTTTTATCTCTCCATGTAGTTTTGTGATATTTACTCTAACTCAGTTTTGTCAGTTCAGTACACATAAGTTTTGTTGTAGAAACTTTGTCTACTTCACAAATAGTGAAAATTTCTCATTTTTTGTTTTGTTTTTTGTGTTCTGTTGTCTGTAGCGCACACTAATTTGCAAGACATTTTTGTAGAAATAAATATCGCATGCTTTTCACCACTTCTGTAGTAGTAGTTATTTTTGTTACACAAGTTTTTTTGTTTTTAAATGTGTTTCAGAATCACCTTTCTGTGCCATCACATGTGAATTCAAGGTACCTTCACACATGTAAGGTTAGTAGAAACAGATGAAAGAACTTACTTTGAATTCTGTTATGCAATTGGATTATTGTATATTCTTACTTGGAGTTGGAGTGGGTGAAAGTGTTTTCCGGTAGTTAAGGTTTTCATTTTCATATCTGACATTCTCTTGTGACTTGAGTAGGTAAGTTGAACAAGTATTCTAAGAACTTTTTGCTGGAGGAGTGTTTCAGTAAATGTAATCAACTCTTCAATATTCATAATCACTAATGAGCTTAACCAACTGAAACGTAATTGACTGTGTATGTTAAGTAATTTGATTATCGTGAGGAAACTCTATTGTCGACTATAAATATCTACTGACTGAACTTAGAAATGAATCCATTCTCTTTTAATTTGGAAGTTGTTTCATAATCCAGTCCAGTATGGCATGTATCACTTTCCAAGCTGCTGCATTATAATTAGCCAAGAGTGGCTAAGTTCAGTGTAAAGTTGACTTTTAGATGAAAATTTACCATCTCTCAGTGGTAAAATATTTTACAAAAAAGGAAACATGATAGCTTGCATTAGTAAGCGTTTATTTGTTTTGGCTTATTAATGTGCAAATGTTATCCAACCACTGAACTGACCTGTACCTTTACCTCTATCTTCGTGCATTGAAAAGCTTCGTAAAAATAGATATACTCTCTGACAGTGGAAATCCATTTATGTATTGCGGATGTGGTTAGTTTACTCTGTTTGTAACTGTTAAGTATGAGGTGAGGCACAAAAGAAATGAGACTCGTACTGCAAATTTAAGGACTTAAGAGGTATGTATGACTAACAGTGGTCACCACTTGAGTCTGCACGAATTTGCCTTTTATCCTTTGATTGCTGAAAACATTTCTGCGCTAGTTTCCAAAGGGTCTGCACAGTATCTCTTCCATTTCACCTTCTGGCAGAGCCAAAGAACAAATCTGTGCTAAACTCGTAGACATTGAACATTAAAGGTGTGTGAAACAGTTGATGCCATAGGTACACTATGTGATCAAAAGTATCTGAACACACCCGAAAACATACATTTTTCATGTTGGGTGCGTTGTGCTGCCACCTTCTACCAGGTACTCCATATCAGCGACCTCAGCAGTCATTAGACATCGTGAGAGAGCAGACTGGGTCACTCCGCAGAACTCAAGGACTTTGAATGTGGTCAGGTGATAGGGTGTCACTTGTCTTGTCTTTACATCCCTAGGTCCACTGTTTCTGATGTTATAGTGAAGTGGAAACGTGAAGGGATATGTACAGCACAGAAGCATACAGGCCAACCTCGTCTGTTGATTGACAGAGACCGCTGACAGGTGAAGAGGGTCATAATGTGTAATAGGCAGACATCTATCTAGACCATCATACAGGAATTCCAAACTGCATCAGGATCCACTGCAAGTACAATGACAGTTAGGCGGGAGGTGAGAAAACTTGGATTTCATGGTCAAGCGGAAGTGCCAAACCACGCCTCGCTTGGTGTAAGGAGCGTAAACGTTGGATGACTGAACAGTGGAAAAACGTTGTGTGGAGTGACGAATAACGGCACACAATGTGGCGATCGTATGGCAGTGTGTGGGTATGGCGAATGCCCGGTGAACGCCATCTGCCAGCTTGTGTAGTGCCAACAGTGAAATTTGGAGGTGGTGGTGTTATGGTGTGGTCGCATCTTTCGTGGAGGTGGCTTACATCCCTTGTTTTTTTGCATGTCACTATCACAGCACAGGCCTACTTAGAATGTTTTAAGCACCTTCTTACTTCCCACTGTTGAAGAGCAATTAGAGGATGGCGATTGTATCTTTCAACATGATCGAGCACCTGCTCATAATGCACGGCCTGTGGCGGAGTGTTTACATGACAATAACATCCCTGTAATGGACTGGCCTGCACAGAGTCCTAACCCTAATTCCTACAGAACATCTTTGGGACGTTTTGGAACGCCGGCTTCATGCCAAGCAACACCGACTGACATTGCTACCTCTCCTCAGTGCAGCACTCTGTGAAGAATGGGCTGTCATTCCCCAAGAAACTTTCCAGTACCCGATTGAACTTAGGCCTGCAAGAGTTGTCTTCAGGGCTAAGGATGGGACAACACCATATGGAATTCCAGCATTACTGATGGAGGGCACCACAAACTTGTAAGTCATTTTCAGCCAGGTGCCTGGATACTTTTGGTCACATAGTGTATATAAGAAGAAAGTGTACAGTTAGTTAACTGTGTGCAGCATGGATAGCACATTATTTTGGTGAGCACTGACCAAAAAAAAAAAAAAAAAAAAAAAAAAAAAAAAAATGCTGAAATATCTTAACATAGTTTGGATCTGTTTTCTGTGACGCAACAGGACTTCTTAGTGCTGATACATCGCAAGGTAATATTTGACAAATATCACCCATGTGATCTCAACCATGTGGAAGGAAAAAATTTAGTATAAATTGAAAGAGGAAGCAAATCCTATTTCATCAGGACAATGCAGCTGCCAACATAATTTATTCGATAATGGGGAGACTGATTTATTTGCCCAGTACAGATTGTTGGTCCACCATCCATGTTTATATTACTTGGCTCCCTATGTACATCTGTCTGAACCCCCTGACAACACAGGGATCACATTTCTGATACATGAGCTGCTGCTCCCTGTGTATGCCTAAGAGTGGGTTGCTTGTCATTCTGGAGCATCGGAACTCCCAGCAACGATCGCTGTCCCAGATAGGCCTTACTGTGACTGGGTGGTGCCCATGGGGAGAGCCCTTGATCGGAGTGGGTGGTATCAGGGCGGATGCTTTCCATATGAAATGTATCAAGCTCCATAAATCTGGCCATTTTTCTATGGCCATCTCGTCGGTTGATGGCAGATCATTGAATGCTGCTTCTTATGACACATCATTGAATGCTGCTTCTTATGACCCTGCTGCCTTCCCTTCCCTGGCTACATCTTGAGAGGGGGCACAGGCTCGCCGGCTTGGGGTGAAACACTTTCCCTGCTGCCTGGTCTGTGCTAGAACAGACAGAGACACATTCACCTTGACAAAGCCATTATTTTTTGTGGAAAATATTGAAGACAAGTTTGGCGAAGTGGAGTCTCTCAATAAGATGTGGTGATGTCCCCTGTTGGTCAGAACTTCTTCTGCCGTCCATTCTGCAGCCCTTTTATGGTTTAGGGAGTCATTTATCATAGGGGCCTCATCCTTCAAACTGTGAGAACTCTGGGCCAGTCTGGAATGACAGGGCATTCATTTTGTTCAGTGTGTGCAGAAAGGTTGTAAGGACAGTTGCACACATATCAGCACTTTTATTCTGGCTTTTGAGGGAGATACCTTACCGAAGAAGGTCAAGGTTATGTGTAATAGGTATGACATTAGGCCATACATCCCTTCTTCCAATGTACAGCGGACCGTCTGTGTGGTTAATGTGGACACTCTCTCCATGATGGGAGCCCCAGTGTTCTGCCACATGTGTGTGTTAATTGTGACTACCATAACTCCCCATACTCATAAGATTGCCCAGCTTATAAAAAAGGAAAGAAGATCCTGGAGTATAAGTCCCTTGATCATTTATCTCACATTGAGGCTTATCAGAAGTACAACTGACCTCACCTTCTGTCCATGACTTACACTTTTGCCCCTGTTACGTACTTACTCCTCCTCCCTCTTCCTTACCTCATCCCATCCTCCTCTCCTTATTCCCTCCTCAGCGGTTCCCATGCACTCTCGCCCGAATGCCAGTCCCATCCCCGGACAAAGACACGTCCGCCTTCTGCGGTGCCTGCAGGTGATGGGGCTCTCTCCCAGGACCCCTCCCTCCAGTGTGTCTCAGACCAGAGGCCTACTACCACAACTTGGCCCGGGACACCTGCTACCACAACTTGGCCCCGGGAGACACATTCTGGGCAATCTAAGGTTGCTCGCTCTTTTGGTACCGGATCTTGCAGAAGCCTTCTCTCCCTCGGGGCTCTTGCCTCCTCAACCTATGAAGATATAGTAGTCCCAGGACAACCCTCACCATCATCCCCCCCCCCCTCCCCCTTCACAGGTTCCCAGAGGTGCTATCTCCTCTCTCACAATTGGATACCTGCTCCTGCTTATTCAGTGAAAATGTAATGGATACTACCGTCACCTCCCAGAGTTGCAGTCCCTTATTGCCTTTTACTTGGCAGCTTGTGTCATTCTCCAGGAATCTCATTTTACTGATGCACACTCACCGACCCTTTGTGGATTCTGTGCTTTCTGTTGGCTCTTTGAGGGCTTCTGATGCCGTTTGTTCGTTGGTGTTTATGGATGTTGTTGGTACATGATCCCACTACGTATCAAATTGGGAGCAGTTGCCAGCTGGGTCCACTTGGACTCTGCAGTCAGTTTGCAGCCTTTACCTCCCTCATGATAGGCCATCTACATCTGCTGCCCTCACTGCCCTCCTTCAACACCTCCCCTCTCCCTTCCTCCTTCCTGGGGATTCTAATGTTCAGAGCCTTCTCTTTAAACCAGTGTCTTGCAAACCATGACCTATACCTATAATGATGGTTCCCCTACTCATTTTAGCACTGCGTATGGCACTTTCTCACCCATTGAATTTTTGCTCTCTTCCCCTGTCTATCCTTCCTTCCATCCTTCCTTCCACTGGTCGACACATGATGACCTCTGTCGTAGTGACCACTTCCCATTGATTCTCTCGTACCCTTCCTGCACGCAATGACCAGGTTACCCTGCAGGGCTTTACATCATGGTGACTAGCCTCTATATACCTCCCAGGTCATGTTTACATCTTCATTGTCACATGCTATTGATGAAGTCATCAGTTGTCTGTCCAATGAGATAATCCGTGTTGCTGTCATTTCTGTAGCCCAATTGACAGGGTCCGTTCGCCGTCCACCAGTTCCGTGGTGGAGCATGGCTGTCTCCATCGCTATCCATGATTGCCATTGCTTCTTGCAGCATCTTAAGTGGCAGCTGTCCTCCGCCAGTCTTATTACCTTTAAATGTTTTCACACCAAAGCCTGTTACTTAATCAAACAGATCAAGAATGTGTGTTGACAACATTTTGTCTCCTCTTTAGAAGGGTCTTCTCCCCTTGGTCTTGGGTGTAGACTACACTCGGTGGCATTCTTTCATTCCAGGCCTTTCCATTCAAGGTGGCCTTCGTAAAGATCCATCAGTTTTCACTGAACATTTCATGACCTGTTTTGTTATGGCATTGTCATCAGCCTTCTATTCAGTCATCTTCCTCCTCTGGAAACAGTGGGCCGAAGCTTCCAGCTTATGTTTTACCCCTTCTCAGGCAGAAGCCTGCAATGAACCTTTTACTGAATGGGATCTTCTTCTGCCCCTCTCTTCTTCCCAACATTCAGCTCCTGGCCCTGATTACATCTATAACCAATTGCTTCAACACCTCAGTCTTCCACAACGACACACTCTCCTTGAGCAGTTTGTCCGTATTTGTCTCCATGGTATCTTCCCATCTCAGTGAAGAGACATTATTGGTGTTCCCGTCCTCAAGCCTGGCAAGGATGTGTCATCCCTCGATAGTTGCTAGCCAGTCAGCCTAACCAATGCCCCTTGCAAGTTACTAGAACAGATGCTGGCTCGTCGGCTGAATTGGGTCATTGATCTTGGAGCCTTTTATCTCCTTAAGTGTGTGTGGCTTTCAGGAGGAATGGTTTCTGATCAACCATCTGCTTCAGCTGGAAACCGCAGTTCAGCAGGCCTTTTTTTTTTTCCCTTCCAGCACTGCCATCTTGTTGCTGTTTTCTTCAATCTTTGCAAGGCCTACGACACAGCTTGGCTCCATCCCGTCCTCCTTAGACTCCATAATTGTTGTATTCGAGCGCCCTCCCAATTTTTATTTGCCAGTTCCTGTCCCATTAGACATCAAAGTCTATGTTGGCACTATTCTCAGCTCTCAGTGGACCCAGGAGAATGATATCCCACAGGGCTTGCTCTTAAGAGTTCTCCTTTTTGTCATCAGTGTTAATGAACTTTGGACTTCTGACAGACTGTTGGTCACCACTGCTCTGTATGTGTATGATTTCTGTAATTGGGCTAGCTCCCACTGGGTGGCCTCTGTGGAACGACAGCTCTTCAGTGTCATATGGTGTACTTCCACATGGACACTCTTGCATGGTTTTTAAATTGTCTCTCTCTTTAAGTCCAGGGTGGTGCGTTTATGTCGCCATACTACAATCTATTCTGATCCAGAGCTCTATCTCGATCTGTCTCCTCTGAACTGTCGTCATCAAGTTCTTAGATTAGCTGTCTCTTCCACACTGCTCCTCATGGATTCTATTCACCATCATTTGCCTAGCCCAGTCCATAGTCTTCTGGTTGATGCTGGGATGTCTCCCTTTTTGATTCGACAGTCCCAGCTCCTGGTTTCCTGTGTCACCATTATATACCGGATGTCTCTCTTCTGTGGTCTGAAAGCCTCCATTGCTCCAACTGTGTTCCATTGTTTCTTCTGAATGCTCTTAAGGGAGTTTCAGGATTCCATTGTTTTCTACCCCCTTGGTTCTAAATCTGCAGATCATGTAGGATATGCCTTCAGATTTCTGTTGTCACAGAATGTAGTACTGTCCTTTTAAGTTTTACACATGGAACAGGAAAAACTGTTACTGTTGTTTGGTGATGCTACTTTTTCGGTTTCCTGGCTACACGGGGATACAGGGTGACGAATTTGCTTATTGTCTGGCTTGGGCCCCATCTTTGTCTCACCTCTTCACCACAGCCCATAGTGCCCCTTCCTTATCCCACATGTTCACCAACTCCCACCGTGCCCTGCCTTCGACCCGCCTCTCCACCACTGCCCATCTTGCCCTGTCTTCGTCCCTCCTCGTCGCCCCCGCCCAGAGTGCCCCATCCGTGCTATTAAGGTAATTTTGAATCGAGACCTACGAAAATAGGTATTTGGGTTCTCGCTCAGAAATAAAGAAATACAAGTTTCAGCATTTTTGAAAATTTGACCATTATGGTGATGAAATCATGGGTGAAAGTTTTTTTGAAAATAAATCGTTACTAAAGAACTACTAAAGTATTTTTAAAGCTAGACCTATTAAAATAGGTATTTGATTTTTTTGGTTACAAATAAGAAACGTGTTTCATTATTTTTGGAATTTCAATCTCGAAGGGGATGAAATAGGGGCTCAAATATTTAATGAAATTGTTTCATTATGGAAGCATTTTTAAAGCTAAATCTGTGAAATTGGGTGTTTGAGTTTTCGGTCACAAATAAAAAATACTTGTTGCAGTGTCTTTGGAAGTTCAACATCCTAAGAGGTGACAAGGATAATTTTATGAAATTATTTCGTTATGAAAGTGTTTCCAAAGCAAAATCTATGGAAATTCATACTTCATGCTTCACACTTCTTGGTTAGAGATAAAGAAATATGTACAAGGGGATGAAATATTCTGTGACAGTATCACCAAAAGAACACAAAATGCATGTTTAACAAAAATCTCTGACTCCAGCTATCAAAATCGCATTTTGGGCAGACATAAATTCAGAAAAGACCATGATTCTAGGGCCTTAATTAGTGTGAAAAGTTTAATAGGTTTTGCAACTTGTGAACAACATAAAAATTTCATTAGAGAAAAAGAAAAAAAAGGTCTGTGCAGACCATATGATCTCCATGAGCAAAGCAGTGGGAGCTTACCTGGTAAGTAAGTAAATGCATATTAAAAGTATTTTTTCTAAATATAGTTATGTCTTGCTGTTTAAGTGGAATTGTTTTGCTCTACCAATTCAGTCATTGCTGTGAACAGAATGTATGGAGAGAGTTGTCCCTTTGAAGTTGATACAGTCTTAAGTATTGTTATTGGTCACCAGAGAGCCATGCTCAATGGAATCTAATGTAGCACTTGTGCATGTCAGAAGAGGTTTTGTTATAGTGTGCTCACTGTGTGGCTCAAGCACTTCTGATCTTGAATGTAGAAGTTTGTGTCATGTTAGTAGAGGAAGCTCTGGATTAATGAATTCATCAATCACCATCAACATACAGCAAATCAGCAGTCCATACAATTCCTAATGTTCCAGTAATTAATTTACTATTATGTGGTTTAGGTTACAGGCTCTCATGTCAGTGGTCCATGCAAAAAAATCGTTGCCAGTGGGGATACAAAAGCCACCTTGTAAGTTTTCACAGAAACAATGAAAGTAAATTAAATGTACAAAGCTGTATACATGTTTGCATGCTTTCAGTTCAGGTATTTATTTTTCCCTGTTTTGATGATGATACCCCAAAAATATGGTTTTTAGGATGATTCAGCAGCCTCTTAGGGCAGTGAAAATATCTGTCCATTCTTCTTCTTCTTCCATTTATTATGTATAGTGTAAAAAAAAAGATGATGTTGGCAGGTAAATCGGGAGAAAATGGAACAGTGAGGTATTGACCTAATTTTTTGTGTGTCAAAAATCAATTGCTTGTTGTGCTGTGAGGTTGGTCGCACTGATATGATGAAGGGCAATGCTGCATTTTCGGTTATTTTTTCCAGATGTTATTGACAGTTGGTTGCAGCAAATTGCCATACATCATTCAGCATTTAACTGCTCCTAGATTTCCCAAAGCAATGGTCACTATATGACCAGTGTATCCAACAAAACAAGCTATCATTTTATTGGAAGTTGTAATGTGATGTGAATAATGTGACTCTGAAGTGTCGCTTCTCCTTGAACATTATTTTAATTAATGAATTGCCTATGTTCTGTCGTACCTCCACTGAAACTTCATTTTACATTTATATTTCACATGTGAAATTTGGAACACACACCTTCTTGGAGCGCACAAGGAAAATAGGAATCTTGCTCAGTTTACACAGGAAGGCCATATTCCTGCTCTTCTTTGGATCACGAAGTTTACACATCTCTTTCTTGTTAAGATGGACATCTGTTGCATCCACTGATACAGTTTCTGTACCAACTCCCAGTACTCTCCTGATATAAGCCTTCAGTTCATGTGCAAGATGGATTTTTTTTAGATTCTTGTCCCTATGTGAGGAGTAACAAACTGCTCCACAAGTTTGTTCAAAAAGTTCAGCTAGCTCATTAATCCATTATCTGAGTAGTTGTTGTCAATACACATGCATTGACACAACTAATATCTATGATTGTGTAAAATACAAAGCCATCGAGGAGTTCTCTTTCCTGAACTGTAAACAAAATCTTTTTCATTGATGCTGCCTACTCCTGCTTCATTTTCACTTTTTAGCTGAATAATGTCAGACTTTAGTGTTTACTTATTTGTGTCGGGCTCTTGATGGATACTGGAATGCAGGACAGTAGCTGTGTTTTTCTCTGGAACATACAAAACAGGAGGTTTTCCTCATTGTACTAACCAGAATCAAACCAGTTTTTTGCATCACTTGGGCAAGTTCTACAGAAGAATACCAACTGTCAGTCGTCGCATTTTTTGAGTCATTGTTTTGAATGGTGGAAGATGTCAGATGCATGCGTGAGAGAGGAGTGAACAGCATTTATCCTCAGCTGTGAGATTTCTTTTATCACATCCTTGTCCATGTAAATATAGCCACTCAGAAAGTAATGGATTTTGGAGTTACTCTGTAACTGCAAGTTTCTTGGACAGTTTGCAAATTTCTCAAAAATGTCAGATATAACTGCCGTTGGTTCAGCTGCCGCCTATTCATCTCTATTGTGATGTTCATTGAAACAGAGATGTGAAAGTGCAATGTTAAATATGTTTTGGTTCATGACACTACAAAAAATGCCCCATCTGTTGCTCAAATAGCAGAAGTGTCCTCACGGTTCAGTTTAAAAACAAATGTATTGATGAGGTGGTCACAGAATGTTTACAGTTCAGTCATATCAACATCTCTCAAATCTGTGGCATTTGCACTTTTCCATGGAACTCGTTCAGGTTTGAGATTTGTGTGTCTTCAACATTGTACCGTTGATTCGTAAACTCCAGGTTTCTTCAAGCCCCACATGATGCCCGAGAACTCTCACCGCAGGACGAAGACCAGGAAGCTGCAAGACAATACTGTGCCTTGATGTCCTTGAAAATTGGCTTTGGAAAGGATCCCTTGACCACCCAAACCATTCTTGCTGTAATAATGCTATTTCTGTGCAACTAATCCTGTGTGATTAAAGTTAGCGAAACAGAATGATCCCCCATCACCACTGTCCTGAAGTCCAAAATCATCATCTGTTTCTTGATCTGTATCACTGACATCTTCCTCCATCTACTGACTAACAATGTCATCAAACTAAGGATCGTTAAAATTGACACTTTCCTGCAAACATATTTTGTGTTATACAGATGAAGACAGTTACTCAGTTCACAAGGTGCAGTCTGAGAAACTCTAACATGTGTCAGCAACAAACAAAAAAGATGATAATGCAACTAACAATAAATGTTGTTGGATTTGCAGTTTAAGGAGGGAAAGAGGGTGTAGAAGCATTCTGCCAGAATTGATCACATTTCCTGAGGGAAAGGTTAAACATAACAAAGTATCATATATTACACATTGCCGTATATCATGTGGACAGCAAAGTAATCAGTGATACCGCACCAAACTCTGAATCACTACAAAGTGCTTCCCAAAAGAACCAGTTTTGTTGGTTTTAGTTCATCGTAGAAAACCCAAGCAGAGCTAAAGTGCACTTGTCGTGTTGGAGGCTCTTCTGTTTTGTGCTGCAGTTCACTATCATTCGTGTCAGCCAGTCAGATGATAATAAACAGCATGCAATGAAAGCACTTACCTTGGTTGTCACAGATATTTTGTGTAGGCTGAGAGTTAGTTTGAACAGCTTAAATTTCTGCGAATGTAACAAAATACCAGCTATTTTCATTTGAAAATATGGGTTTTGCTAACCACATCCTACTTGTGATTCATCATGTTCACTTTCCATCATTCATCATGCAAACCATTACCAAGAGCAGCGTGAAACATGAAAGCCAGAGACACCATAAGTGCCCTTATGAACCCCCCCCCCCCTCCCCCTCCAAACAATAGATTTCTGTTTATTTTCTATTTTGTTCAAGTATTTCCAAGTTTCATCTCTTGTGATGATGATGTATCCCAATTTTGCATTTCCTCAGCCGAATGTTTCAAGCATATCGTTACAATAATTGATACATGCATGACTTTGAGCTTCAGTAAAATTTTGTGGAACCATTGGAACAGACACTTTTCACAGCTGAATTTTCATGCAAAATAGAACATATTAAAATCTGTAGTGTACCTAAGGATGCTCCTCATAGTGTCTCATGTACCAATTGGATTCATTCATCTTGCACACAGCATTGATGTTTTTTTGAAACAAAATTTTGATTGATCTTCAGGAAACCCCAACAAAATTCTGCAAACCAACTGTAGAGAGTGTTTTTGAAGGATGGTTGGTTATCAAAAGTTGAACTAAGCAGTTAAAAACATTGTTATTGAGTAAAGTTTTAGTGAACATCATAAAAAATGTGTCCAATGATAATATTCATGTCAAATTTCTGCCCTTAAGAGGGTAAAATGAGATGTAAGTGACACTTTCAAGGAGGCCAATGACTGGGGGGGGGGGGGGGGAGGGAGGCTGTGTTTGTGTGTGTGTGTGTGTGTGTGTGTGTGTGTGTGTGTGTGTGTGTGTGTGTGGGTGGGTGGGTGGGTGGGTGTGGGTGGACTACTACTTGACCTTGCGAGTCCAATGTTTACTTGTGCATGCTTTTTCTGAAATTTTAAAAAGTGTCGCTACATAACGGGGCAAGGAGCAAAGATGGACAGTTTCGATGGTGAAATAGTGTGGTGGTAGAAAAATAAAATCTGTTGGTAAGCTTTAGAACTTTATTTAAGCTTATTAAATTGGGGAAGGGCAATTTTGGTGTAGACTAATACGTGTTGTTTTTATAGCATCTTTTTTTTCCACACTCACAGTTATTTAAGAAATATGGATAAATAATAATTGTAATGGGAGTCTTGTTAAAACCAAACACATTCTGCTTTACTTCAGAGCATTTTTCTTACAATTTTGTGTGCTAGTATCATGAAAGGTTCTCATGTTTTAGCTTACTACTAAAAACAGCATACAGTTACTATGATTACCCATAGTGTTTTCATTTATTTCATCATTCTTCACATTCTTCTACACATATAGGGTGGTACAAAAACCATTACCCATTGTAACCTAATTGAATACAAAGCAAACAGTTGGAATTGTGAAATAACCGGGAACTTTATTGATGCTTTAGGATTATTTATAACAATTTTCTCAACATTTCGTCAGATGACCTAAGATGCTTCATCATACATGTTTACAGTGTCATTTGTTGGAATCAATATCTTCAGAAGTGTTATAAATACCTTCTTTCAATTGTTTATCGTCCCATGCCATACAGTTTATCATTTTAGTGTTCTGGATAACTTATTGCAAAGCTTTAAACTTTCTTTCATCATTTATTGATGGCCTACCTGACCTGTGACAATCCACTGGAGATTCACTTTTCTCAAAATGTTTCCCGAAATTATAGGTTGCCTTCTCTGTTGGTGGAATGGTGTTGAAATAATTATTCCACTCATTTATTATTGAATTATAACTGCCTTTGCAACATGTTTTTATTGCATTTCTTTCATTAGGAAACATCTTTATAACAGGTTTGAATCAACAGTGAGCAGTCTGAGTTCTGTTTACTCATTTTGAGTGGTGAGGGGGGATCTGTAATAATAACTTGAGAGAAGATGAACTTCTTAGCCAAGATCACGTGTAAACAATGTTTATTGTCGATTACCAGTTTGAGTACCCGTGGTTTACCATCTTCAGATTTTGATGAAAGGTTATTGCACATCTCCTGTACCAGCTGTAGAAGTACTCTTTCTGAAACATTGCCAGGTATGTGAGGGACAAGATGAACAATGCAGCAGCAAGTCGAGGTTAAAACCACAGTATACGGAGTAATTCGCCAGATGCTTGTACTTGTACAACTGATATAGGAGACAAGCAATAACCTTTTATCGAGATCTGAAGATAGTAACCATGCTTTCTGAAAGTGCTAATTGACAATAAACGCTGTTTACAAGCAATTTTGGCTAAGTAGTTCATTTTCTCTCGAGAATTGTCGAGAGATGCTTGACTTAATAGCAGTGCATTCTGAAGTTCGTGTCAGTAATTACCTGAAAAAAAAGTAACAGTGCACTATGATGTTTGTATCTATAGTTTTCAAAAACCAAAAATATTGCTGTAATGTAAGTTAATTCTTACAAAGAAGAAAACAGCCACTGGCTGTTTGCTGTTTTCTTCTTTGTAAGAATTAACCTACATTAATTGTACACAGCCACAGTGTCACCATGTCAGTTTTAGACCAAATAGCATATTGCCTTAATGTTTTTACTGGGTTACAAGAGGTTCTGACTTTCAGCCCATCCCATATGTGGTAGGTTTTTGTGTCTGTTAATGTGCTGTCCCCATAAATCTACCACACTTGTAGAAAAATGTTAAGAATGACGTAAGAAATGAAAGGATTTTGAGCAATAATAGTAATTGTCTATTGTTTATAGTAGTAAGTTAAAGCATGAGAACTGTTCATCACCCTACCACAGAAAATTGTAAGGAAAACCAATATTCTTCCTGTGCACATTGAAGATGCTTTAAAATAAACTGATATGTGTTCTGGCTTAATAAAATTCTTATTACAGTCGCAAAACATTGTATTAACCTATATAACTTGAAAAATTACATCACAAGTGGAATGGTATGTTGCAGAATATCTGTCTTCGACAAAACTATGGGCACTGAACAAGTCACCTCTACCATAGAGAGTTTTGTAAATTTCTGGCATTGTGCCTTCTCATAAATGAAGGTAAAGATTGGTGTTCTGACAATCTTAATGCAAAATCTTGATGCAACCAGTGTGTGTAACAGTGCACACTTGTATATTACATAACTTGACTTAAATATTGTTAGAGCTATTATTATTAGTGGCACAGCTAGAGCAGAAAATGTTTTAATTCCACAAATCCCAATTATACTGATGGATTTTCCTTTCAGTGTGGCACTAAAAATTGCATTTGGAAATACCATAAATAAAGACCAAGGGCAAATACTCAAAAGTTGCCAATGTGCATTTAGAAAAACTGTATTTTCCTCTCTCATGTGGCATGCTCAAGTGTATCCAATCTACAAAGCATTTACATAATTGCGAAAGAAGGCAAGACCAAAATTATTGCACTAGAACTGTATTGACAAGATAGTGCAATAAATGATTGATAAGAACAAAAATGGTTGTAGTTTTTATATTTTTTTTTGTAAAGATTCGACATATGGAAAAATATTAGAATCTCATAAATTATGTATCAATATACCGGCACTATGTACACACACACACACACACACACACACACACACACACACACCTCTACACCATTATATAGCCAGATATTATAGTAGTAAGTTAAAGCATGAGAACTGTTCATCACCCTACCACAGAAAATTGTAAGGAAAACCAATATTCTTCCTGTGCACATTGAAGATGCTTTAAAATAAACTGATATGTGTTCTGGCTTAATAAAATTCTTATTACAGTCGCAAAACATTGTATTAACCTATATAACTTGAAAAATTACATCACAAGTGGAATGGTATGTTGCAGAATATCTGTCTTCGACAAAACTATGGGCACTGAACAAGTCACCTCTACCATAGAGAGTTTTGTAAATTTCTGGCATTGTGCCTTCTCATAAATGAAGGTAAAGATTGGTGTTCTGACAATCTTAATGCAAAATCTTGATGCAACCAGTGTGTGTAACAGTGCACACTTGTATATTACATAACTTGACTTAAATATTGTTAGAGCTATTATTATTAGTGGCACAGCTAGAGCAGAAAATGTTTTAATTCCACAAATCCCAATTATACTGATGGATTTTCCTTTCAGTGTGGCACTAAAAATTGCATTTGGAAATACCATAAATAAAGACCAAGGGCAAATACTCAAAAGTTGCCAATGTGCATTTAGAAAAACTGTATTTTCCTCTCTCATGTGGCATGCTCAAGTGTATCCAATCTACAAAGCATTTACATAATTGCGAAAGAAGGCAAGACCAAAATTATTGCACTAGAACTGTATTGACAAGATAGTGCAATAAATGATTGATAAGAACAAAAATGGTTGTAGTTTTTATATTTTTTTTTGTAAAGATTCGACATATGGAAAAATATTAGAATCTCATAAATTATGTATCAATATACCGGCACTATGTACACACACACACACACACACACACACACACACACACACACCTCTACACCATTATATAGCCAGATATTTGTAAACTGCTAGTGTGCTTATTCACCATCACACGTCATAACAAAACTACTAGTATCAATGCAGCTATGATTAAAGCTAGTATTTGCATAAATAAACCTGGATCATTATGGTTTTTGATAAAAAGAAATCAGATAGTCGGAAACATTTACCTTTTATTGTAGATATCTCTCAGTATTAAAGCAATCTGTGAAGTAAGGAGACAATTTTTAGTTGCCATTCGTTGAATACTTGTGAGTAATCAAAAAAATCATGTCATGTTGATTGTTCAAAACACATTGTGCCTTCTCTGAGAGCATGGAACTTTGCTGCTCATTCAGCTAAGATGGGATGAAGTAACTGTACAAGTGATAAGACTAGCAGGAGAGCCTCTTTAGAGATGGAATAGTAAGAGATAAATACTGACAGGCATAAGTTTTTAGCCAGGCCATGGGCCTATTAAGACAGCTAAACTGGTTAGTGTGTTACTGTGAAAGCTTTTAACTTAGTAATGAAAATTTCATAAATTTACAGTGAGTCTCTTGATTTAACGATTATTTGCATACTACGGCAAGAGAAAATCCATATATTTATGGATATTTGGGTGAATGCTATTGAAGTTTCCTGTTTTTCCCATTTTACATTTCTTTTCTCCAAGTGAAACACATTCTGGATGTTAATTTAGGGCTGTACTATCTTAACCGAGAATTTGGAAGGCTGTATAAACTTATAGCTCGATATCCATCCTCTCAGACTGTTGTTTCAGTAGCATGAAGATGACTGTATTTTTTATGTACTGTATATCATTAAATTAGTGTCACTTTCTTCACCAGAAATTCTTTCATATTTGCAGATCCGAGAGGTTCCTTTGTCGCCTTATTCACATTAGTCATATGGTGACTGGTTGGATATGCACTGTATTTTTTTCACATGCTCTGTTTAAATTTTTGTTTTAGGGTGTGACAGTTGATAGCACAACAGTACCACTGGACAACTTTTCCCAGCAGCAGGGCCAGTATATTTACCAGCAACCCCAGCAAGTACAACAGGCACAAGCACAGCCACCATCACCTCAGCAGCAGCAGCAGCAGCAAATGCAGCAGCAGACGCAACAACAGTCACCTCAACAACAGGCATCTCCACTTGGCAGTCCGAATCTTGTTTCAAATTCGAAGCCTATGCCATCTGTGAACCATGCAGTATGTATTTTCCATACAGTTTATGTAATACTTCTCATTGTGGCAACTATTGTGGGATTTGGTGTATTATTGTAGCAAGCTATTTGCTGAAGTGTCACCTTGCTTGTTGGATGGGTAAATTGCATATAAGCAGATTTTTAAACGTTATTATCTTCTGTAATATCTTTCAGTAAGAAACACAGTAACAGTCAGCTATGTCTGCTATCTTGCATCCCATTTATACTTGTTTGAGGTTTATGTGCAGTGAATTTCACAATTAAAAATAGAAAAATTTCTACCATTTCCACAAAATAAATTTCTGAACCACATGCTGTCTGTACGTGATTTGTTCTGCTTAAAGAAGCAATCAGCTGATTTTACAATCTCCAGATGGAAACAGTGATTATGAGTTAGCAGCCCATCCATGACAAGGCCATTATTTGTGAAGATTAAGTTTGGATTGGGTAAGGAAACTGGCTTTGTCCATTTCAAAGAAACCATCCTGGCATTTGCTTTAAGCAGTTCGGAGAAACTATGGAAATCCTAAATCAGGATGGCTGGGCTGTTGTTTAAATTACTGCCCTTCTGAATAAAAGTCCAGCTACTTGACCACTACACCATCTCGCTCTGTAGATACAGTTTGATTGAACTTGAAATTGTTTTGTTGTAGAATTGCACATTTTGCAACTTCTTTACATAGACATAGTTGTAGTGAACCCTCTTACATTTGTCTCCTTCTTCTTATTTTTTTATTATAAATCCAGCTTCTTCCCTTGATCAACATATTTTCAGAAAATAGTAAATATGCAATCATGAAACTAGATCAGTTTGAAAAGAGTAATTTTGTGAAAAGTCACTAAGAGGTACAGTTTAGAAACTAAGGTTTTTAACAGTGAAAACTGTACTTCTGAAAGCAATTGTATCATATTTTCCAGACTCGACAATTGCCTAAGAAAAAGTAGTGGAAACCCTATGAATTTTTTGTTATATATTTCAGTCTCGGATCACTAAGGTGATATATCATTATGGGTTTTGACTTACTACCAGTTCATCATCAGAGGATCTGGTTAAAAAGTAAGGAAAAAAGAGGAGGGCAAAATTGTAGAAAACTAAAATGACAACTAGATTAACTTGCATTTATCAAGTGAGGCTGCAGAAAAAGGAACCTCAACAAAGGAAAAAAAGCCAAAATAAAGAAGAGACATTGTAAAATGTAAAAAATACTGCATTTACCTGGATTACTGCTCATCAATCCGTGGTGGGGATAATATGCAACCACTTGGAAGCAACTGGGCCATTTGGAGTACCAACAACAGAGTATTTCCTGAGTATTCTTGTTCTCTTTAGGATATTGCAACTCTGTTGGAAGAGGATTAAGTGTTTTTGTATTTTCTTGTAGGTCGTCTGTCGTATCAGTTCCTCTTTTTAGTACCTCTTGCAGAACTTGACTGAAGGAACACATCCAAGCTAGACATAGCTTCATTCAGTCTTGGAATGCCAGCTCCTTGTGTAAAGCACTTTAGCTTGATGGCTGTACTGGTTCTCTTGGAACCATTTCTATTTTGAACTATCACATTGACACTGCATGGAATCCTGTTTTAAAATATTCTATACTGCTGTTCATCAGTACTCAATAACGTCAATGTTTCACATCTGTCAGTTAAAACTTGCATGATTATGGCCATGATACTTTTAATATAAGCTTTTTGTTTAACACCAGGGAGTCCAGTGACATCTTATATGTAAGGAAACAACTGTTTCCACTTAAACTGTGCAGTTTTATTTCAGTTGTCATGAAATTTCTCATTTAACCCCTTAAGCACTTGCATTGTGTCAGAATGACCCAAGAGATTTTTAATTTTTTGCTTAATTTCTCTGGCATGTGATCTTATGATATATGCCGGGGGCATGTACGAGGGTCACTCCAAAAGAAATGCACACTATTTTTGTAAAAATACAGTTTTCATTCTGCATGTGTGAAAGTTTTACAGTGTATAGATACATCCTTCCTGCTTGTTTTCAAACTTAGTTCAACCTGTTCCCGTGAGTGGCGCTGTCACAGCATGTCTTAAAGATGGCTGCTACACTTGACGTTCGTCAGAAGCAATGTGCTGTCTTAGAATTCCTGTGCTGTGAAAACGAGACAGTGGGAAACGTCCACAAGAGGTTGAAAAAGGTGTATGGAGATGCTGCTGTCGGTCGCAGAACAGTTAGTTGGTGGGGAAGCAGGTTACGTGATGAAAGCGGGCACGGCAATATTGAGGATTCTCCTCGCAGTGGCAGGCCTTGTACTGCACACACTCCAGACAATGTGCAGAGAGTTAATGAATTGGTGACTGCTGACCGGCACATCACAGTGAACGAATTTCCACGCTACATTGGGATAGGGGAAGGAAGTGTTTGCAGAATACTGACAGTGTTGGCATTAAAAAAGGTTTGTGCCAGGTGGGTTCCCAGGATGTTGACAGTGGCTCACAAAGAAACAAGAAAAACAGTATGCAGCGAACTTTTGGAACAGTACGAGAACGGTGGAGATGAATTTCTTGGAAGAATTGTGACAGGTGATGAAACATGACTCCATCATTTTTCACCAGAGACTAAGAGGCAATCAATGGAGTGTCATCATGCAAATTCACCCAAGGAAAAAAAAATTTAAAATCACGCCTTCTGCTGGAAAAGTTATGGCTACGATGTTTTTAGATTCTGAAGGACTCTTGCTTGTGGACATATTGCCAAGTGGAACCACCATAAATTCTGATGCATATGTGACGACACTGAAGAAACTTTAAGCTTGACTGAGTCATGTTCGACCACATCGGCAAAAGCAGGATGTTTTGCTGTTGCACGACAATGCGCGGCCACCTGTAAGTCAAAAAACCATGGAAGCGATCACAAAACTCGGATGGACAACACTGAAACACGCGCCTTACAGTGCTGACCTGGCTCCATGTGACTATCATCTCTTTGGGAAACTGAAAGACTCTCTTTGTGGAACAAGGTTTGAAGATGATGACTCCCTTGTGCACGCTGCCAAACAGTGGCTCCAACAGGTTGCTCCAGAATTTTACCATGTGGGTATATAGGCACTGGTTCCAAGATGGCGTAAGGCAGTTGAGAGGGATGGAAATTATGTGGAGAAATGAAAATATTGTTCCTAAAGGATGTGTCCACACACTGTAAAACTTTCTAACATATAGAATAAAAGACGGATTTTTAAAAAAAAATAGTGTGCATTTCTTTTGGAGTGATCCTCGTATTTTCTTTTATTGTTGAGCTGTTTCAGATAACGTATATGGAGACATTCTTGGCTTCATTGTTTTACGTATTGTGCGTCTGACCCGACACGACTATTGGTGTTCTGACATGACATGAGTGTTCGGTTTCCACTGTTTTTGCACCTCTAACTTGATACGTGTGTGTGTTCATAAAATACTGAGGCTAGAAAGGGTTCGAATAAGTGTATTGATTTTTTTTCTGTGTGAGTAAATCAAATTACCAATCAATTTTATTTTTGTATTATATTTTCTTCTCTTAGTCAAAAGGAAAATGATAGGACTGTTCTTATTTGCTGACACTGTCCTCCTTGTGGCTTCACAACCCTGTGTGGATCTTTGCCTTCTTAACAATTTCCTTCCATTTTTCTCTCTCATTTACTTTCCTTCTCCATCCACTGATTCTTTTTTTCTTTTCCATGTCATCCAGCCATCACTTACGTGATCATCCTTTCAATTTTCTTCCTGTAGATTTCCACTGGAAGATCTTCTTTGTAGTTATTGTGTCCTCTATCATTAGGACATGTCCCAGACAGGCTATTGTTTTACTTCATAGTAGCCTTACAATATCAACTCTCTGTATGAGATGATCCAACTTGTAATTGGTCCTTGCTCTCCAGGAACCTTAATTATTTCAGGTCCTCCCTCCATAAATTTTCTGTAGTATTCTTCATTCAAATGCTCAGAGTCATTTTTCATCAGTGCTGGTTAGTGTCCATACTTCACATCCATTTTTGACCACTGGCCTAATCATGACCTTATATATATTGTCATTTTGAACTGCCTGTTCACCACCCCCAAGGTCATGTGCTTTTTAAATGTATGATAATACCTGTTACTACCTAATATGCGGGCTTTTAGAAAATCAAAATCTACTGCTGACAATCTACCCAGGTTACTGTCCCCTATTCTACGGAATTTTGCACATTTAGTTTTGGATTTGTTAATTGCTAGTTCCCTATACTGTGTGGCTTCTTTCATTTCTGTCACTACTCTCTCCAATGACATTCTTTGTCTACTAATAACTGCAATGTGATTAGCATATACAGCCAACTGTGTGGTTCTTATACTATGTGTCCAGATATTTGCAGTTTTCATATAATTGCTTCAAAGCTCAAATTGGAAAGCATTGTGGAAATAGCATCATCTTGTCTAACTCCTTCATTGATAGTGAACAGTCAGTTAATTCCCCATCTACTCTCACCATTGCCTTTGAACCTGCCTGTGTTGCCTTAATAACCGAAATATACTTGGATGGTATGCCAAGCAGTTTTATATCTTCTAACATCTCTTCCCTATTTAGACTATCAAAGGCCTGCTTGAAGTCCACGTAGGTATTGCTGAGTTTTGCTGACACAGAATGCTTAAAATATTGATTGATGAAGAAATTATTACCTTGACAACAATGCCAAGGATCTGTGTGACAGTTATCGGACTTTGAAGAGGACAGTGTTGAAGAAAGTGTGCACAATACTGATTCAGACATTTCTGCCGCTTGTAGTGATAAATCAGTGATTGAAACACTACTATTATTTTTTTCTGAACAGATATGGTAAAACCAAGTGGAACAGCCAGCCATTTAGTTGAAAGGGCTGTGCTAAAAAGCCTGGAGGTCAAGGCACAGCAGATGGAACAAAGACACCAGAGGAAGCCTTCCTTCATTTCAACAAGCATATAATTGGCAAATTGGTTATGTACACTATAAAAATTGGCACAAATTTTGAGAGGAGGCATGATGCTGAAGTTACAGATTGATTTGAAATAGAAGCATTCCTTGACACTGCTGCTTGCTGGAACCTAGAGAGCTTCACTTTATTCAGTTTGATAATGCCTGTGACTGAGATGAGAGTAAGAAGTCTGACAAGTTGGGTGCGGATCATGAATTACTGGTACTAATATGGAAAAACTTTATGAAAGTTTATAATGCAGCAGAATATTTGATGATTGATGAGCAATTCATTCCATTCCGGGGTCATTGCTCATTTACACAGTATTTGAAGGGGAAAAAAAGAATGCTAAAAGTATTTTCCATAGTAGATTCTAGATGCTGTAGTAGATTCTAGAACACTCTACTTGGACACAGTTGAGGAATATGCAGGAATGCAACCTGATTGTCCATTCCAGCAGTGTAATAGTCCTGTAGATATTGTTCAACGTCTTTTTGCTCATGTTAGAGACTCAGTAAGGAACATAAATGTTAATAACCTGTTATACAAGTGTACAACTTGCGAGAACATTGCTGCACATGAAGCTGACTTTAATGGAAACATCACAAAAAAATAAGCATGACGCAGCTGCTAAGTTCCTGTCCAGTAAAGAGAAGAAGATAAGTTCAAGTTATCTGATAAAAATTAGAAATTGTGACTTTCTACACTTGCACTAAGGGAGCAGTGGGCACTTGTAACCAGCTATGCAGCAGCTATAGTGTTGGTTGAAAAAACAAGGGCATCCATTTTCTAAATGTCTGTGCATTAAATTCATATGTCATTTACAAGATGAATGCTAGTCAGAAGGTACAATGAAGAATATTTCTGAAGGAGATAACAGACAAACTTATCATGAAGAGTGTTGTCAGGGAAATTGGTAATAGCCATATGTCCTGCAATGTTAGATAGCGAAAAGAATTGTTTCTGGTGATCAGAGGTATGGAAGTACCATAGCAGCAGGATCAGCAACATCAAATATGCAAGGGAACGGGATCTGGACTAGCACTGCATGAATGGAATAGATGATACAGCTGCCCAAGCACAAGCAAAAATGAGCATTCAACAGTGTGTGCTACTTGGGACAGGCATTCAAAGTGCATACCAAAGTTATCTGCACAAAACGCTTAGCTCACTGAAATATTTTGACAGTAAAAAAGCTTTGTATTATGGTAACTGAACTTCCGTCGGTTCTTGGTAGAACAACATTATGATAAATGAAAAGCACTAGTGGCAATACTCAGTTAATGTCTAAAGATGGCCGTGTAAGCCAAAAACTGGTTAACGCAATAAAAGTATTACTGTAGAACAAAAGTAAACTAGTGCTTTTCATTTATGAAGCTTTATATTATTAATGTATAGCATTTTTTAATATTAGGTTATTTTCCTTTGTTCAGCAAATCATAAATCACAGTGTCATTAAGTGGTGTTAAATACTGGCTGTTTTTATTCATTTATGTTCAAAGATTGGCCATAAATAATAACATTTCTTTTTTTATAAGGCTAGACTTACATATTCAGCTCATTTGTGACTGGGTCAGCTACACCCGATGTGGGTACTTCAGTTACTTCTTGTCACACAAGTACTTAAGGGTTACTGTTAGATCCCAGATAGTAAAGATACTGTATAAGTTCTAAATGAAAACCTGCTTCTGACAATTTATTTTATTTATTATTTCCTTTCCTAATGAAGATGCTGTACATAATTTTCAGTTGTTAGCAAGATTTCTGGGATATATAGCTGCTTCACCTCACTCACTGTTCTCTCTGAAGAGATATTCTTTGCACTAATGATTAACATGCATTAGCATAAGTACTTACACATTTGAATTGTGCCTATATAACAAAATACTTTCATTGTAAAGCATTGTCTGAATCCATTACTGTACTGAACAGAGTATTTAAATCTCCATCATCTCCCACTGCAGCCTTGCAGTCAGCCAAGGTTGCTTGAATGAGTGAAATTTATTTTATGGTATGTTAAATTGTAATATAGCTGCCATCTTAAGTCAGTTGAATGCCTGATTGAAGTTCACTTAGAGGTTATAAAGTTCAGTATTGTATTAAAATGCTTTTCCATGTATTTGCCTCAGGAAAAAATCTGATCTCTTTGTTGACTCACTAGGCACTTTTTGAATCATCAGTCATGTAACTAGTTTGATGTCGCCCACCACGAATTCTTCTCCTGTGCCATTGTCCTCATCTCAGAGTATCACTTGAACCCTATGTTCTCTATTATTTGTGAACATTTCCAGTCTCTGTCTTCCCCTACAGATTTTACCTATCTGACTTGCCTCTTAATATCATGGAAGTTATTCCCCTGATGTTGTAACGCATCTTCTGTCAACTTGTCCCTTCTTATCAGTGCTTTCCATATATTCCTCTCTTCACTGATTCTGCAATGAATGTTCTTGATCCTTATCATATCAGTCCACCTGTTTTTCAGATTCCTTCTTTAGCCCCACATCTCAAATGCTTGCATTCTCCAGTTTTCCTACTGTATCATACAATGCTGCCCTCCAAATGAACATTCTCAGAATTTTTTTTTCTCAAGTTATGGCTGTGTTGATACTAACAGACTTCTTTTGACCATGAACACCCTCTTTACCTGTGCTAGTCTGATTTTTATGTCCTCCTTGCTTCGCCTGTCATGAGTTATTTTGCTTCCAAGGTAGAAATAGTGCTTAACTTTGTCTACTTCTTGATTACCAATTTTGATTGTAAGCTTCTCAGTATCCTCATTTCCCCTATTTCTCATTAGTTTTGTCTTTTTCCAGTTTACTCTCAATGCATATTCTGTACTCATTAAACTGCTCATTCCATTAAACAGATCCTATAATTATTCCTCATCCTCACTGAGGATAGCAATGTCTTAAGTGAACCTTATTATTTATATTCTTTCACCCTGAATTTCCCACTCTTGAACCTTTCTTTCATTTCCATCATTACTTCTTTGACATATACATTCAACAACAGGGGCAAAAGACTGCACCCCATTGTAAACCCTTGTTTAATCCAAGCACTTTTTTCTTGGTCTTCCCGCTCTTAATGTTGCCTCTTGGTTCTTGTACATATTGTATATTACTCATCTTTCCCAATGGGTTACTCCTACTTCTCTCAGAATTTTGAACACCTTGTACCATTTTACATTGTCAAACACTTTTTTCAGATCAACAAAACCTATGAACAGATCTAGATTTTTCTGCAGTCTTGCTTCCATTATCAAGCACAATGTCAAGACTGACTCTCTGGTGCCTTTACCTTTCCTAAAGCCAAACTGATCTTCATCTAACAGATCCTCAGTTTTCTTTTCCATTCGTCCATATATTATTCTTGTCAGCAACTTAAATGCATGAGCTGTCATCTGAGTGTGTGTTAGTTCTCACATTTATCAGCTGTAGGGAATATTTTTCAAAAGTCTAATGGTGTGTCGCCACTCTCATAGATTCTACACACAAACATGAATAGTCAATTTGTTAATGCTTCTGCCACTGATTTTAGAAATTTTGGTGGAATGCTATCCAACCCTCCTGTCTTATTTATTTTTATGTCATCCAGAGTTCTTTAAAATTCTGACTTAAATACTGGATCCCCTGTGTCTTCCATCTTGACTCAAATTTCTTCTTCTATGATATCATTGGACAATTCCTCCCCCTCGTAGATGCATTCAATGTACTCTTTCCACCTGTCCACTCTCTTCTCTGTGTTAACAATGGAATTTCTGTTGTGCTCTTAATGTTGTTGCACTGCTTTTGATTTCACTGTAAGCTGTTTTGACTCTTCTATATGCTGAGTCAGTCCTTCCAGTTATTATTTCTTTTTTGATTTCTTCACATTTTTCCTGTAGCCATTTTGCCTTGGCTTCCATGCATTTGCTATTTATTACATTCCTAAGTGATTGATTTATATTCCTGTCTGCCTGTCTTTCCCTGAAAATTTATGTGCTTCCTTCTTTCATTGATCAATTGAAGTGGCTTAAAATCTTGCTAATATTCTTCCAAAACAAATTTCCATTGTGTAACTAACCTATTATGGAAAATACTAGATAAAATTGTGTAGGTTGCATTCTGTCAGGTAGTGCCTTGGCAACTGGAGCAGCAAGGCTATCCCCTTTCTTACATACTGTTTCAACCCACACCTAACTCCACTCTTCTGGAATACTTTCATGATTCCATATAAACTTAAAAAGTTTATGTATTTGTTTGTGGAGAGCAGTTCCACACATTGTTCAACCAGTTACTTCATTATTTGTTGGTGCTTTATAATTTTGTGCAAGTGAATGTACTGTAGAAAAAAAATTATAAAGTGGCCTCCTCTGTCTGTAGTCTTTCATGGAATAGACTAGCTGCTCATTCCTTTAAAGGTATGTTTTCATATATCCAGAATGGCTTGTTTGTCTGCAAGATATATTATCCTTACACACTTACATCTCAGGTTTCTATTCTTTAGTTGGCTCTTTTATTTTGTTGTAAACATTTTAATCTTGCTTCCTATCTACAGTCATCATACCACCATAATTTTAAGTCTCCTTGTTCCCCGCAGTATTTCATTTTTTTCCAATGGAATTTACATTTTAATAGATTGATTCTTTGCCCATATGATCCCCAGCATTGCCTTTAACTCAGGTCTCCATCTGTTCCATTATTCTGTCACTATGGACCTGTCTAAGTTATATTTTTTAAATTGCATTATTGTTTCCATTGATGACCAGTGCAAGTTTTTGCTTCTTTGTGCTCCAATTCAGTAATGATCTTAATAAGGATCAGCATCTATGAAAATATCCTCATGTTCTATATAAGATGCCCACCTATTAGGTAGTAATAAATGATATGTTGCATTTGTTTCATTCTTTCCTGTAATTTTTCTGTTGTAAACAGATGGTTACTGTTGTCTATCTGTTTGTGGCAGCAAAATGAGCGATCCTGACTTCTGTTGATACATATTGAAAGCTTTTTCATTGCTCAGTTGGAAGTTATAGTTCCCAAGGACTATATCACAGTTGTATGTAGGTATTTGGTCACATATCTTCTGTAACTAATCATATAAATAGCCTATAACATTTCAGCTGAGTCTTCTGTTGGGCATATGTGTTCATAGAGGTCATTTTATGAAGTTCTCTGTGATAAGCCAAAGTACATATTTTATTTTATAGCAGCAACAATAGCAGGAAAAGGATATATTGTACTCACCATAAGGAAGAGTTGCAAACAGGCACAACGAAAAGACTGTTACACATTATGCGCGCGCGCAGGGCCTAGAGAGTACCAGGCACAGCTTGTGGTGGTGGGGTGTGGGAGGAGTAGGAAATTGTAGGGGAAAGGGAAAAAACGGGAATAACAAAAGGAAAGGAGCAGGGAAGGAGATAGGACAGGTGGGTACATTGGTAGAGGGTACTGCACAAAGAGGGTGAGGGAATGTGAAATGGAGGAGATGATAGGACAAGGGGGTGGATACAATTGGGTGGAGGGGTGGGGTATAGTAGATTACCATAGGTTGAGGCTGGGATAATTTCAGAAGCATAGTATATGTTGTCAGGATAACTCCCACCTGTGTAGTATAACTCTCATCTGCACAATTCAGGAAAGCTGGAGGAGAGGATCCAGATGACCCAAATTGGGAAGCAGCCATTGAAATCAAGCCTGTTATGTTCAGCTGCATATTGTGCAACAGGGTGGTCTACTCTGCTCTTGGCCACAGTTTGCTGGTGGCTGTTCATCCTGATGGACAGGTGATTAGTCATGCCAATATAAAAAGCTGTGCAAAAGTTTCAGCAGAGCTGGTATACAACGTGGCAGCTTTCACAGATGGCCCAGCAAAGATAAGCCTGTGACAGGACTGGAATAGGAAGTGCTGGGTAGGTGGATTATGCAGGTCTTGAACTAGTGTCTTCCACAGAGATATTATCCCTATGGTAAGGGATTAAGGTTACAAGTGGCCTAGGGATGGAGTAGGATGTGAAGGTTGGGTGGGCAGCAGAACACCTTGTTAGGAGGGTTGGGGAAGATCTTGGTTAGAATGTCCCTCATTCCAGGGCATGATGATAAATAAACACACTATGGTTGTAAATCAATGAGGATAGGGTGTCTTTGCTCTAATTCCAGATCATGTCACCAATGAACCTGAACGAGACCAGGGGATATGGGGTTTTGGGAGGCTAGGGAGGTTCCCTCTAGATCACCCATAAGCAGGTTAGCATAAGAGGATGCCATGTGGGTGTTCATGGCTGTGCTGTGGATTTGTTTGTATACCTTCCCTCAAAGGCAGAAGTGAATATGTGTTTGGATAAAATTAGGTGAATGAGGAAGGAGGTAGTGCGTTTGGAGTCTTGAGGGATGTTGGGAGATGTAGTGTTAAACAGCAGCAAGACCATGGACATGAGGGATTTTGGTGTATAGGGAAGTGGTGTCAGCAGCGACCAGTAGGGAAACAGAAGGTAAAGGGGTGGGGATGGTGGAGAGACGGTGAAAGAATTGGTGGTATCTTTGACATGAGGAGCTAGAGTACAGATAATTCGTTGGAGATGTTCATCTGTGGGGACCAAAATCCTCCCAGTGCGGGCACAACAACCAGCTACAGTGGAGTGTACATGAGTTTGGTTTTGTTAATTTTGGGAAGGATATAGAGAGTGGGTGTCTGGGATGTCATAGGGGTGAGGAGGAAAATGGATTCAGGGGAGAGATTCTGGGAAAGTCAGTCTTTAAGCAGAGATTGGAGGTTGTATTGGACTTCTGGGATTTGATAACTTTAGCAGAGTTTATAAGTGGAGTAGTCAGACAGTTGTAGAGGCCGTTCTGCCAGGTTGCCATTGCAACTCACCACAATGGTGGTGGAGTCTTTGTCTGCAGTGAGGATGGTTAGTTTAGGATCTGTTTAGAGACACTGTAGGGCTTTCCTTTCTTCTGCTAACCGTTTGCCACAGGAATCATATCTCTGTGGATGATCGGCTGCAAGACCTTCCCAGCCCAGCCAACCAGCATTTCCTATTCCAGTCCTGTCAAAGGCTTGTCCTACCCTGTCAAAGGCTGGTATTGTTAGGAAGGGACCTGGGGATGGTTAGTGAGGTCAAGCTGGAGGTGGGGAATTCCTGCAAGGTGACCTGGGGGTGGTTGTGTTTGAGGGATGCAGGATAACAGTTGGATGGTGTGAATTGGGAGAGGCAGTGTTCAATGTTGGAATTTGGTTTGCCTTGGTTTGTAGGCCTTTATGGCAAAGAAGTGTTTCCATTGCTGGGATCGTAACAAGGAGAGTAGGTCTTTGAAAAGTCCAACATTGTAGGACTGATGATTTTGGTGTAAAGATTAAAAACAGTGTTCCAGTATTGCTTAGGGGGTCTGTATTTGGAGTGTTGATAGGGAGTTTTGGTGATGTGGCAAGTTGAAAGGGTCTGCTAGGTAGGGTCTGGGTGCTGTGAAGGGTTAAAAAGGAGGAACACTGTGGGTGGGATAGGGGTTGGATAGTGGTGTCCCAAGATGGCAGTAGGATATCAGCAGGTTGGATAATTTATGGAGGTGGTCTCTGGAGTACTCTTCTAGATGCTGGAGAGTAAGGGATTCAGTTTCAGACTTCTGATTCATGTTGTAGGGATTGCACAGTAGTATTATCTTGTGGGGATAGTAGAGATGGTTTTAAGATATCTCTGCCATGGAAATGTGTTTTTGTAGTCCAGGTTCATGAGGAACAGGGACTGACAGAGTCTGAAAAGTTGAAGGTTGTTGTGAAAGGAGGGGTAGGATCCAGAGAAAGGAATTGTTATGTTTAGGCCATTGGGAGGTATTTCATGGTTTAGGCAGCATTTAAGGAACAGGATGTGGGACTGGGTTTTAGCCTGGGAATCGGATACTTTCATGATCTTGTGCACAAAGGTGGAGTCCATGGTGGCAGGGATGGCATTAGGAAATGGGAAAGTGGGGTTGGTTGGTGAGGGGGGCTGTATAACAGAAAGGCATGTAAAAGTACATACAGGCATGCAAAAACACGCATAAATAATTAAAAATATTGTGTATGAAAATATGGACAGATATCCACAGGTGTGTGTGTAAAAAAAAAAAAAAAAAAAAAAAAAAGTAAAAAAAAAAAAGGGGGGGGGGATGGGGGTGGGAAAATGGGATGGATGAGGTATGGTAGTTAGTGTGGCGCAGGTAGATGAGGAAAATAAAACACAAAAATACGCAAAGATGAGGGAGGAAAATGATCTATAGGAGTAATTATAATCATCGACAGGAAGAATTTGGTGCATCAGGTGCTGCACCAACAATCCATGTGGACAAGAAGCCGTATGTTGTGTGTGGACGACATTGTTGATACAGTGGAGCTCGGAAGTCAGAGATTGTGCAGTTTGGAAGTTGATGAAAAAGCACATGAAGGAAGTGAAAGAATGGACACTGAGAAGAGTAATGTTTTAGACATAGAAAAATAGCACAAGGTTGTGGGATGGAGGAAAAGCCATTAGACAAAATCAAACTATGGAAACTCCAGGCAGAAATATTAGCATCTTAGGAAAGAATAGATTGCTACACACTGTAAAGATGACACATTGAGTTGCACACAGGCACAATGAAAAGACTGTTACACATTACAGCTTTTGCCCAGAGCCTTCTTCAGCACACATGACTGCTACCACCACCAGCTGGGACTGGAATGTGAGTGTCACGTGAATAGCAATCTAGAGTGGAGTGTGAAAGGGGTAGGAATAACAGTCTATGGGTGTGGGGGGAGGAGGGGGGGGGGGACAAGTGCTGTGTTGTTGAGTCACAGTCAATATCTGGCAGAAGGCCTCTGCCAGTTGTCTGACTTGTCCACCTATAAACTCTGGCAGAGTCTAATGTAATCTCCATCCCCTGTTTAAAGCCTTAGGCCCTTCTGAGAATCTCTCCCCAGAACCCATTTCCCTCCTCCCCCCTGTGACACACACTCACCTTCTACGCGCTTTCCAAAATTCACTAACCCAACAACCCTGAAGCTCCATTGTAGCTGGTTATTGTGCTCCCACTCAAACTATTTTGGCCCTGATTGACTGACACCTTCAACCAATTGCCCATAATCTAGTCTCTTATGTCAGAGATACCAATCATTTCTTTCACCAACTCTTCACAATCTCCACCCCTTTACCACCTGATTCCCTAATGGTAACTTTGATGCCACATTCCTATACACCGACATGCCTCATGGCCAAGGTCTGCTGCAGTTTTTGAACACTACCTTTTCCACTGTCTGTCAGATTCCATATCAAGCACCTCATTCACCTAACTAACCTTATTCTAACACATAATTACTTCTCCCTTTGAAGGGAAAGTGCACAAACAAATCCATGTCACAGCCTTGGCCACCAGCGTGGCAACTTCCTATGCCAACCTGTTGATGGACCATCAAGAGGAAACCTTCCTAGCCTCCCAAAACCTAACTCCTATTCTGGTTCAGGTTTATTGTTGATATCTTCATGATCTAGACACCATGTCCTCATTTGTTCACATAATCAGCACCTTTTCTCTCTTCTGCTTCACCCAGTTTTTCTCATCCAGTGGGCCACCTTCCTAGATATTGACCTCTTCCTCTCTGATCGCTCCATTCACCCCACTGTCCACATTATACCCACCAACCACCAACAGCACCTGCATTTTGACAGCTACTATCCCTTGCACACCAAAAAATTGCTCCCATACAGCACTGCCAACTGGGGACGGCATATCTGCAGTGACAAGAACTCCCTTTCCCAGTATGCTGAAGGTCTCACCAAGTCCTTCACATACACACATCCCCCAGATGTAGGTGGCAAACAAATCTCACATGCCATTTGTCCACACTCTCCAAATCCTCCCACCACCATCAACAGCCAGCTGCAAAAGAATGCCGCCTCCATCACCCAATACCACCCAGACTCAGGCCTGGAATAACTGAACCACATCGTTCGTGAGGACTTTGGTTATCTATCATCATGTACTGGAATGAGGGACATTCTACCCGAGATCCTTCCCATCCCTCCTAAAGTGCTGTTCCATTGCCCATCCAACCTCCACAACATTCTAGTCCATCCCTATACCACTAAAAACCTTAACCCTTTGCCACAGGGATCAAATATCTGTGGAAGATCCAGGTTCATGACCTGCCCAATCCACCCATCCAGCACTTCCTATTCCAGTCCTGTCACAGGCTTACGTTACCCATCAAAAGTCACGCCACCTTTGAAAGCAACTGTGTTGTATACCACCTCAGCTACATCTACCGCACAGCTATTTATGTTGGTGTGACTACCAACACCTGTCCACAAGAATGGATGGCCACCACCAAACTGTAGCCAAGAGCAAAGTAAGTCGCCCTGTGACACATGATGCAGCTAAGTGTAACATGCTTCACAACACAGGCCATTTGGATCTTCTTCTCCATCACCAGCTTTTGTGAATTGTGCAAGTAGGGTTATCCTTACATCACATTCTCCACTCCCCAAATTATTCCGACCTCGTCCTACAATAATCTACTGTCCCGACACCTTGTACCCAACAGTTTCCACCCCTCATCCTGTCACCACCTCCTTTTAGATTCTCTCACCCTCATTTTGGTTCACCATCTGCCACCGTATCTGACTATCCTTTCCCCTTCACCACTGGACTCCTTTCCACTGTGCTCCCTGTCTGCTGTGCTTCCTTTCCATTACACTCCTACCCCAAACAGATTGCTATTCGCGTGACAGTTGCATCCCGGTCGGAGCTCCTAGTGGTAGCCCTTGTGTGTGTGTGTGTGTGTGTGTGTGTGTGTGTGTGTGTGTGTTTTCTTTGCTGAAGAAGACTTCGGCTGAAAGCTATCATTTCATTGTGCCTATATATATTGTTATTCACAGGAGCAGCTGATGTTTATTAGGAGGCTCAAGCATTCTTTATTACATTAGTAGTGATAAGCTTTTTCCAAATAACAAATGGCAGTGGAATCAATAATTCACGTCCTCACTTGGAGGACAAGAATTTGGTTTTTGGTTAGCTATCTTAGTTGACAGTTAAGCCTTGACACCTGCTCCCCTCTCTCTTTGTCCATCACACATTCATGGATTTGTGCACAAGTATTATGTGTATTGTATGTTTTATTTTACCATTTCACCACACATCTACTCCAATTGGCACTAGTATTGATCCTAATAGTGCCACTTTACAGCACACACAAAACAATTGTCATTGTGATTCACCACTCATCTGAGTCAAAAGAAAGTGGTTTCATTGCCTTGACAGTACTGCTGTTATGTCATTTTTTTCTTTTCTTTTTTTTTCGTGTTTCAAAGATAATAGATGTTTCCATTATTTTAACTTCGTATTTGTTTTTGTAGTGCATCCACAAACCTACTGCTCATCACTAATCGTCAATGTTCAGAAAGTTAGAACTAGTGTTTGTCAATTTTCAGACTGAATTACTTCTGCTTCACTTCTCCATATGGCTACTACTAAGTATTGAACTAAATAGTATGATGTAGCACTCGAGTGAACAACAGTCTAACAAGATTTTCACTTTTCCAGTCACGGATGAATTTCTATTTAATGACACTTCATGTAGGTGTGAGAAATTAATTGCATGTACCTGAATGTGTCCCACATATATTCATTGAAGACTGCCTGATATATTCAGAAATAATTAAAATTCTGTATTTTTTGAATGAATTGGATATGTTGTTTCTCACTGGTGAAGTGCTTGTAACATACCGTTTACCTTTGTGTGTGACTGGTGGAGTGACCATTATGAAAATGTGACTGAGAAAGTAATGCCAGAATGTAAATAATTGAAGACTTAATGAGATCACTCACTGAATAGTGGAAGTGTTGAGTCATTGACAGGTACACAAAAAGAGTGAAAACTGGGCTAGCTTTTGGACATATCCTTTAAATAGGTATAGAGTAAACAGATGTCCCCCAACCCCTATCCTCCAACACACATATATGTTTATGTATATATGTGGAGATACATTTCACTGGCTAAAAAATACAATGCTGGTGCACTGGCTTGAGGGGTTGTCAGCTGGGGAGGGTAAAAGAAGAAACGTATGGGAAGTGGTACAAAAGGGTTGTGGAGAGGTAGCTAATGGTTCAGAGGAAGGCAGCAGGTGTGTGGGATATAAATACAATGACACAAAGCACCATAGCTGGTAAGTTTGAGTAACACATGATAATATGGAGGTGTTGATTGGGAGGGGGGACAGGTCGGAAAGGGGAAGCAGTTGGGTAGAGGGTGTTAGTGCAGTGGGTTACTGTTTCTGTTTGCTGTGCAAACTCACCGGCTTTGGTGCCCACGTGCATTGCATTCCTATCCCACACACCTGCTGTCTCCTTCAGATCTGCCAACTAATCCTCGCCAACCCCCTCCTTCTTCTAACCTCTTTCTCCATCTATCCATGCCACCTGACACATTTCCGCTCTCTCATGTACATGCTGTACTGCAGCCCCAGCATGCTATGTTCAGCTGGCACAATGTAGCTCTCTCTCTCTCTCTCTCTCTCTCTCTCTCTCTCTCTCTCTCTCTCTCTCTGTGTGTGTGTGTGTGTGTGTGTGTGTGTGTGTGTGTGTGTGTGTGTGTGTGTGCGCGTGCGTGTGTTAAAGCTTGGCTTGACATTCTTCACAGTTACAAATCATTTTTGGAAGTGAAAGAAGCAATAACTGACAAAAAACTTAGGACCAACTATGGATTGAACGCCAAACCTACGGATTGGAAGCCTGACACTGAGTCACTGAGCCACAGACATGGAGTCTTATTGTTCCACAAAGAACATGGTCCCTACTATCCACTGACACTATATTAATTTTAATATCTTATTTCTATATTTATCTATAAAAATTGTAATGTAGCATCTTGCTCATTTTCTGTCTTTCATTGAAACTCTCTGTAAATGTATAAGCGGTAGCTTGTTATTGTGTTGTCATGTCTTGATGGCTGCTTTTTTTGTAGAGTCATTAGTAACTTACTTAGTAGCTCCGCTTTCCATTTGTGAGCTCTTCCGTAGAGCTGTAGTTGGCTTTAACCATGTTAGTTACTTTTTAATATTGTAAATGTTTTGTACTGTACTGGGACAAAATTGTTGCAAAAATTGATGCAATATGACATTATACTGAATTGCCATACAACTTATGTAGAACAGCATTTAAGGCATGGTGCAGAAGTTTTTTTTATAGTACAGTAAAACCTGAATATTTCATACCCATTTTATTCATTTCTTCCTGTAATATTCTGCTCCACACAATTCTATTTTTGTTGTAAAGTTTTTCTTTGACCTGTTCCTCTCTGTTGTTCCTATAGCTTAACAAAAGGTTTTATTGTATTAGGTACTGTAGGTTATTGTCAGTTCTGGTTGGCTTGCATGAGTTAGTGTGGACTCCAGCTGCCAGAACTGCCAGTGATGAATTGTTGTTGTGCACCTTTTGCATGATTAGTAATGTTTGGTGTTTCAGCATTTGAATTCCTTGAACACGTATCGAAGCCCGCAGCCTCTCACTAGGCCCAGTCCCCAGACATCCCCTGGTCTTCTGGTACAGGTAAGTGCTAAGCCACTTGTAAAATTGTTTGTGCCAGAGGACAGTATTTCGTCTTCAGACCTGTAAAGTGGATTCTCAGTTGTAAGATTCGAGTTTGTTACTTTGCTGTATATGTGAGTAAGGAGGACGCCAAGGTAAATACAGTAAAAAGGCATCCACTTAGTGTAGCATATGTAGTGCATATGTTGCATTGTGTTTGCTATTTTTAGTGCATGCTAAGCTCTGTGCTTTAAAAGGTGTGCAATTTTGAGAATAATTTTGCTCTGTGTTACTAACAATGAATCTGTTGAATATTCCAGTATATTTATAAATTAGTCACTGGACCACTTAAAAGTAAATGTAGAAAAAAATTAATACCAAATATTTAAAATAAGGGAAAGGCAACCACTCATCTATAGCAGATTGATGCATGGCACACAGTGACACACGACGAAAAGCACCATTTGCACTAGCTTTCAAACACTAGCTCTTCTGGCAAGACTAATTAGTCTTGCCATGACAATGGGAGTGTGCATTCAGGTGCTGATATGTGTGAATGTATATACATTTGCTGGAGAAAGAGCTAGTGTTTGAAAGATAGTGTGAATCCTGTTTTCTGTTATGTGTTACTGTGCATCAATCTGCTATATGTGAGTGGTTGCCTTTTCTGTACTTTGTGTATTCCTCCATCCAAGAATTTCCACTACTGTTAAAAACAATATATTTAATACGTGTGTTGACGGGATGGGGTGGGAGTTCAAGATGAGTACAGTATGAGAGAACAGTCCCAAAGGGAAAATCTATGTCATATGATGTTTCTCTTGGTAAGCAGTAATGAAAATAAATTTTAAACACTGCTGGTTATATGATTGAAAACAAATCAGTACACTGTGTTTACACAGCATTTTCAGTATTTGATATTGATAAATAATGTCCTAAACATCTTGTAAGGCAATAACTCAGTGTTTTATTATCTCCTTCTTCATTCTTTCACATTTGCCTGTAGATCAGTGGTTTGTGAAAATTTTCACTTACTGCAGTGAAAGAATTTGGTTGTCTATCACTAGGATGCCAGAGGGTCAGTGATCAGATATCACTATAATTTGTCGTTAAAATTCAATTTTATGACTTCTCCAGTGTCATAATAGCATGCTCACAAGTATATTTTTCAAACTTTCAAAATAAGTAGTATTTAAAGCTTAAGAACTACTTGTCTCCCTTCATCCCTCTCCCTACCACCTTCCCCCTTTATCAGTGACATCTGTTCCATTGAGTGTTTATTTGAATATATTTGTCAGTTTGCTTTTTTTTATGGATGTGTAATGCTGGGCAGTGTCTGTCTCATCCATAAACACACCAAGCGTCAAAATGAGTTTCAGCTTGCCACTCATTGACACACTCTCATTCCACTGAAGGTGCCTTAAATTAACATTTTTTTATGCCTCTGGCAGGCAGCGCTTTTTGTACCGCTAATACTGGATACAAAGTACTTCCAAAGCTCTGGATTGTTATTTTCCCTCATAATGGAATTTGGTAAATATTTCTGTATTACCGGCCTTCCTTGACAATGTTTAACCCATTTGTTACCTGGTGAGAATGACATGTAAGTAATGTTCTGGCAGTGTGTAGTTTATATATTAATGATTTCTTTGTTCTGTTAACAAAGCAGAAATAAAAAGCAGTTACTCAAATTGCAAACAAACTGAAAATTGCATTCTGGTTGATCTGTAAATTACACCAGTCAATGATGATACAGTGCACAAATTGCTAAAGTCTTGCTCTAATCCATTTGGCTAGAAATGAGTGTATATTGAAATATTCTGTATGATTGGTTAAAACAGATCTGTATCTTTTATATTTTAAACAGCTCATTCTCCCACCGGTTAAAAAAATATCATCATGAAAACTCAACACTTCACCACTCCATCCTTGTTCTTCAAAGCTGTTTCCAGAATAAAACCTACTCTGTTACTGAATAATACAGTGCATCATAACATAGTTTCACGGCAGGTTAAAACTGTTCATCAAATAACATTTCAACCCACGTGTGTGTCTTTAACAGGCAATGATGTGAGACTATTTTCTTGGGTAATTTTACCTCCCCATATGAAATAAAACAGTGTGTCACATGATGATACTCAGTGATTTGCCATGTAAGCCCTTCTTTGATTTTTAAGAACAGTTAGTCCTTTGTACAGTAGTTAGTTTCTAAAGCTGTTGTGGTTACTCTCTTACCAACATGTCATGTTTGCTCATTTTATGTACGTCACTGACAAAATTGGTGGAAATATGTCGTTACTGCTAAAAGTAGGCTATGAGTTTGTACACACATTAACTTGCATTAGGCAAGAATAAGGAAACAAAATTATCGTGTCATTCCGACTTCACCATAAGCATCTCATTTCCCCTGCAAAATGTTTCATACACAGTAAATTAATAAGGATCATATGAAATTGAATTAGGCAGCTGTGTCAAACTCTTAACAGGGTTCTGATCTTACAAGGGAATGGTCTAATAAGACATGTAGAAACCTACCCAGAAATTTTTTACACAGGAAGGAGACGACGAAAGAAGTGCACTGTCAAAATTTTAGCTGCTAAGAGGCACTGCAAGTATTTTGCAAAAAATGTTGAAGTTACACATTTTTGCCACACAAAGAACAGTGGTTTGTACAGCTCTGCCTGCCTAGCACGCGACTCATCGAATCCCTCACGCAGTACTGAGTTTCGGAATTGTTCGGAGTTCACAGACACCAGTTCTAAGCACCTAAAGCTGGGTTTACAATCGAGCAAATGGAAGTGAAAATATGCGAATAAGCATTTGCAGAAAATTCACAACCATTCACTCACGTATGTGGGTAGAATCATTTATACTAGACAGGACGGAAGAGGACACAAGGTAGCAAATATTGCCTATGGATGCTGTTTTATTAGTTTTTAGTTTTTGGAGCTAATATTTGGTGTACAGGATACAACTCTGTCTTGTTTGAGCCACAATGCAAAACTTTGCTATTCAGTGAGGATTATTTTGCATGGCGAGCACACTGTTCTTGACAGAGTATGCAAAATGGCGCAGGGAAGGAAGAATTTAAGTGTCTCAGTTTGTATGGAAACGTGACATGCGTGGAGATCGTGCAGTTTACATGGAATTGCATCTCCATCTCATGTTAGCACTGGTCCAAAATTTTCCTTGTATGTTGGCTGCCATTTTTCCCTGGCTTCTCATTACCATTGAGGAGAAATTTGTAAACAGAACACTAATTACCAACATTGAGCATCTCAAGAGGTGATACAGCTAGTGTTTCCACTTCGCATGTAAGGTATATATATCGATAATAGAGGGAAACATTCCACGTGGGAAAAATTATATATAAAAACAAAGATGAGGTGACTTACCGAACGAAAGCGCTGGCAGGTCGATAGACACACAAACATACACACAAAATTCAAGCTTTCGCAACAAACTGTTGCCTCATCAGGAAAGAGGGAAGGAGAGGGGAAGACGAAAGGAAGTGGGTTTTAAGGGAGAGGGTAAGGAGTCATTCCAATCCCGGGAGCGGAAAGACTTACCTTAGGGGGAAAAAAGGACAGGTATACACTCGCACTCACGCACATATCCATCCACACATACAGACACAAGCAGACATATTTAAAAGACAAAGAGACAAGTCTGCTAGCCACTTTATCAGAATTACATGTGCAAGAATGGAACTGTCGATGTGAAGTTATTCAAAAAAGGTCTTTCAACTGGATGCTACTGCAACTACTTATGTGTGCCTCACCTTCACCATCAGCTGGATACTACTGCAACTACTTATGTGTCCCTCACCTCCACCAGTTACCTAACTGGAAAATGGAGACCTGCAGAGAAAATAAAATCATGGCAGTGTTTGATGTCACAGACGACTTCCATCAATGTGGAGTTGCAATTTTTTGAAATGAAATGTATATTGCAGTACTACATTTTATAAGAATTCCTGTAGGTCATTCCTTACAATTATGGTTGAATGTTGTACATTTGACTATCAGTGAAACAGTTCTTTGTTTATTCTCTGTAGTCATCACAAAAATGCGTAGCATCTATTGAATGACAATTTTTTTTTCTTGCACCAGGCACACTGGACAAAGGAAAAATTGATGAGTCAGGCACTTCACAGTAATCACTAGTGTTATTTAGACAGAATTGGGATGGAGTCAGAAATGGTCCTGGCTGTTGTTCTGCATATTGTGCTGCATACCATGCATAATTGATCAAATTCATAAAGCGTGGCAAAGAAAACTGGTAATACACAAATGACTGGAACTTAAGAATACTGTTCTGCTGATAAACCTGAAATGAGAGAGAAGTATTGGAAATTATGTCATCTGATAATTTCCTGTAGAATGCTTTCCACTGTCGAAAAAATTCTTTATCGAGAGGTTGAATCACACTAGTAGTTCCAGGCGGAATCCGCGTTACATCTACAGATTTTTTGTAGTCCTCCACAAAAGCGGAGGCGTCGTTATGTCCAGACCATGAATCCAACAAAAGTAATGAATTAATTTCTGCAGCTGGTAGGAATAAGGTTCGAATGAAATGTTGAAAATGGTTCTTTCCCATTTTTCCAGATTTTGATACATTGATTACAAGATTTTTGCAACCAAACAGTCCATTTTTAGGCACTAGCCACTCGACATGTTGTTTCATTTATTTTTGGTCCTGATTTGCCTTGCGGTTCTTGAAGACAGATACACAGCTGTGGAAATAGTAAACAACTCATACTTATCACTGGAATTATCATTTATGAATGTGTCATTGCATTCATTTTTTTTTTTTTTTTTTTTTTTTTTTTTTTTTTTTTTTTGCCCCCAAATGAGAAGGTGCTGTGTGCATGCAGTTCTTTCACAAAATATTACTGATCAGTGTTATAAACAGCTGTTGTGAGGTTAACAGCAAGTTTTGTCTCTATGTCAGCTATGAATTTCTGTATAGCATTGTCTATCACGTGCAGCTGCGCTATACGTTTACATGATGTAAACTTGGTAATTTTGTGACGTCCTTTTCTGTACATTTTCATGAACCTGCGTAGCCATACCAATGAAGCCTGGAAATTAGCAATGTTCATGTCAGATGTAATTCGGGGGGCCTAGTCGCGTAGATCTCCATCAGTAACGGTGCATAGCCTCTCACGAGCAGTTATAAATGTTTCGAACAGTTCTTCATTCATTTGGTTTCAGGTTTCTGTTTGGTGCATATTTCTTACTTCATGTAATTCATTCTTCCATTTGTACACTTCACACTCCGATTTCACTAAATGAAAACGCCTTTACACACTTCATAACTTCAAGCATTTTTTCCCTCCTTCGTTTAACCAATATTTCACTGCCTTTTCTTTGTTGCTGAAAGCTCTTGCAGTATGTTTTTTTTAGGTTTGGACAGTATCCTTCCTCACAACTGTTACTTGCACAACTGACGTCGCCTGACCACAGTCCATGAAATCATCACAGTTATTTCCTATTTCTTCTAACGTATCCACAATCTCAAACAAAATGTCAATATCATTCGAATGAATGTCAAGGAAATCAACTAATTAAAGACATATACGTACGTCCTCAGGAGAAGAAAGTGATTTCGGCTGGAAACCACGTTCTTCATATTTCATCATTGCTAGATTCAGAATGTTAATTGGATTCCACATTACTGTGAAACTGAAAGAAAACAAGGTACTATTAGCAGGCATGCCTTACGAAAGCACAATAAATATTAATTCAGCTTTATCTGTATTGTCAGTACTTACAAATACTGCAAAAAGCAACAGATAATTTGTATTGAATGTCACTTGAGTGGGTAATGCGAGAGAATAGTAACTGTGTACTGTAGTGTTAGAGAAACTATCAACGAACGGTAGTCTGAAACAACCTTTATAAATTACGATTGGGTTGTGTAGCGTTTCCTATTTACAAATGTACTGCCGACCTCGGCTGTGTGTGTGCCTAGTTACGCACGCACAGCTGCTATAGCGCCAGTTGGGGGTGTACATTTCTACCGCCGCCTGGTGTGCTACAAATTTGGCAATTTCCAGCTATTTTTTTTTTTTAATACTTGCAGTGCCTCTTAGCATCTAAAATTTTGACAGTGCATTTCTTTCATTGTCTTTTTCCTGTGTAAAAAATTTCAGGGTAGGTTTAGACAAGTCTTATTGGATCATTCCCTTGTTAGCTTCAATCATAATGTTCCCAGTTCCTTTTTCTTAGATATTTGCTAATTATATTCCATTGTTCACTTATTAGTACCATTTACTTGGAAAATAGAAACCATGCATTGCACCCTTTGCCTTCCAGCAAAGTTTGCATACTGTGTGTTGTGAAATGAAAATCGGAATACATATAGTTAAATTTCACAGCAGCATTAGGTCTCTGTTGTCGTATGTGGATGTGGAATATTTATAAGGCAATCGGGGTTAAATCAAATTTAGATGTATATATTCTACAGTCCACCTGAGTTAAAGATTCCATTTCTCTGCGCAGTTGGGGTGAAATCGAATTTAAAAGATGTATATATTCCACAGTGTACGTGAGTTAAAAGTTCTATTTCTGTGCGTAAATATTTTTTGTCAATGGAAATATTGTGTAGAAAATAGAATTATTGGCAGTAATTCCAGCTCCAGGTGGAAAAATTGTTGTTAGAGAGAGAGAGAGAGAGAGAGAGAGAGAGAGAGAGAGAGAGAGAGAGAGAGAGAGAGATGTTCCCTGATTATACTTACACCTAATGTAACATAAAAATGACTTGTATGAATCCAGTTCTGCTCCTGTTTTTAAATAAAAACTAGTGATCGATAACATCTGCTGCAGTTTTATAAATTTTATCTACCGATAAAAAGATAGCACAGCCAGGTTTCAAGGACAAAGAGTCCCGTCATCAGTTGGTGCACCTGAAAAATTACAGATAAAATATCAAAACTATACATCCTGTCAAACTGGAAAAAAAAGCAAAAAAAACCTTAGAATACTACCAAAAAGGATACCACATATATGTACAGAATGTCTATATGCATCACCTAACAGGAGTTAATATAGTGATTGTCCGGTACATGGCAACTGAGTAGAAAATCCGCCTTGTACATTCCTACGCTGCACGGAAAACTTCTTGAAGAAAAGGCTTACATAAAATACATTAGATCCCCATATATAAAAGAGCACAACCACTCCAAATAAAATAAAAATAATGATTAATGACCTCATATCCACAGACAAGTTTACAATGGTCCAAGCTGAAGGACTTCAATACCATGATTCCACATAAAGTAGGATTACGAGACATTCACACTGTGGAACCAGAAAAAGATATGATATGTGGTCACTGCACCTACAGATTTCAGTGTTTACATAATATGTTCTCTTATGTAAAGAGTCTGAGTTTCCAGTACTTCATACACGCCCATATAGTATTGACCGAACGCACACAGTTGTTTAAATTCCGGGTGATGGGCTATGTTGCCACCATACAAGGGAATGCGATAGTGCAACACTTCATGGTTAAGCTCCAAACTACTATTCCTGTATTCATTGTATCTAAAACCTCTAGCAATAGCACCATTACCATCATGCTGACACATAACACCACCTGTTGTAAACCAATTACACCACCCAATGTGTGTAATCAAAATTAAATAAGTGAACAAAACTCTTATAATACCACTCATAAAGTCTGTGCCAGCATACACAAGAATTCTGACCAGGTTGTACCCATTCTGAGAATTCTGTAAACTAATATTTAATGGACCAAAAGCTATTGAAACTTTGTTAAAACCACCATCCTACATAGATCACAGAAGCAATAGCTTTATCAATAAAAACCATGTATTAGGAATCAAAGTTAAAATAAAAGCATTAAATTGCAGGTGAACTTTCAGCAGGGTAGTCTGTAATTAACACAAAGCCAATGAGTGCACGAACATAAGAACCAGTGAATCGTGCTGTGATCCACCAGGCTTCAGTGCTCCTGTACGATCTGCATTACTGATTATATTCCCCATTAAGGAAATGCAATCTAAACACGTCATATAAATAGTATAAAAAGACAGTGGCTTCCCCTTGTGCATATAGTATAAATATACACCTAAGTAGTAGGAAGGAGTAGCTCCCAAAATATGGGACATAATGAAAGAAATAATCAGTTCATCTCTCCCTGAACAGGTTAGTTAGACCGCTCAAGCAAAGAATCCCTGAATTTCGAACAATACTCTACTACTCATCGAAGAAAGGAGCACACTAAAGAAATGTGGCATGCAAACCGCTCAAGATGAAGAAGCATGCAAAGAACTTTGCCGCAAACAGCGCAGCTGCCGAAGTGACAAGACCCAGTGCCTCATCAGTATTTGTGATGACATAGAGTAATGTCAAAATCTAAATGAAACGCATGACCTATTCAAGAAGATGAACAGCATCACCTGATAGTTCAAACTGCGCACGTGGATGTTAGAAGATACAGACGGCACTATTATTAGTGACAAGCAATTAGCCATAGCTAGGTGCAAACAACACTGTGAAGCACTGTATTGCAAAGGAATCAACGTCGACGAAGAGAACATTTGTACGGAAGCAAATAAGAACCTGATATTCTGTACAGTGAAATCGAAAATTGATTGGTGACTCCATGGAGTGCTGTGTTCACAACGACCATATATGTTAAATTAAAAGGAAGGTCAACTTTGGCCGTAATGGTGATGTTTTATTGATAGCAGAATCGATTTTCGATCACATAGTGATCATCTTCAGTGCTGTACAAATTAAACTCAGACACTGGTATCAAGTTATCAAAACCAAAACTGAGAAGCGATCACAATAACTCCTTGTTATTGTGATCGCTTCTCAGTTTTGGTTATTGATAACTAGATACCAGTGTCTTGAGTTTAATTTGTACAGCACTGAAGATGATCACTACGTGATCGAAAATCGATTCTGCTATCAATAAAACATCAAGAAATCGAAAATGGCATCGAGCATCTGAAGAACAACAAATTGCCAGGTATAGATGGTATTACCAGAGAAATGCAGACTGCGATGGGAGAGGAAGGCATGCATGCCCTACATTTTATATGTAATAAGGAGTGGAAACCGGGTGAAAGGCCTAAAGACTATATCTGTCCAAATTCCTCTGCACAGAAAAGGATCAGTTAGGGACTGCTGCAACTATAGGACCAAAGCATTAATATCACATGCTAGTAAAGTCCTCCTGCATATAATAAATCAATGCCTAAAAAATTTTCTGCAGTCTCAGATTTCCACAGAACAAGCGGGTTTCGCGTCAGGTAAAGGTACTCGAGAGGTAGTCTTGAATTTAAGGCAGATAATTGAAAAATGTTGTGTTTTCTGTGTCCCTGCCTACATCTGAGATTACCAGCCTGCCTCTTCACATCATATTAGGAAAGGCCGAAGATCACTGTGGATGGAAACATCAGTCTGAAGTCTCAACTACGTAAGAATTAATGAGGAAATGAGGTCACAACTCTCAGCTATGAGTAAAACGACTAATGAATGAAAGTAGGAGCCCTAACACAAGAGCCAAAGGGAAGAGGCATGACAGAAGCAAGTGGAGAAAAACACCACAATGCATGTCTGAACACGAGAGATAGAAAATACGGATAGATCAACTGGAATGCAATACTCTGGAAAGATTGTAAGTAATTATTAAGTATGCTCTAATGCTTTGATTTTGTTTGTTCATTATGGACATTCTCAGGATAGTTAATTTTGCGTTTCATGATTTCAGTTTCCTCCAAAGTGTTCAACCTAAATTTTCCCTAATATACTGTTTATTAAGCACTGGATGAAGAGAGGGGGTTCCATACATCCACCTACTCCAGTCCAGTCACAAGCATCACTTATCCCATCATAGGCAGGGCTACTGGTGAAAGCTGTCATGTGATCTACAACCACTATCCTGTGTTCTATGTGGGCATGACAACCAATGAGCTGCCTGTCTGCACGAATGGCCACCATCAAATTGTGGCCGTGAAACAGCTGGACCATCCACTTGCTGAGCACCCTGTCCAACACACCATTCTCACTTCAATGACTGCTTCATAGCCTGCACCATTTGGATCCTTCCTACCAACACCAGCTTTTCTGAATTATGCAGGAGGGAACTCGCACTGCAGTAAGTCGCATGTTCCCCAAACCCCCTTGGCCTCAACCTTTGTGAGTCACTGTCCTTCACTCGCCTATCCCCATCCCTGTTCCCATTCCAGCATTACACAGCCTTTTATTCCACCAATGTGCCCACAGTCTTTCCTGTCTCCACTTTCCCCCGTACCCTCCATCTAACCTCCTATCTACACCTAGCAGCCGCACCCTCTCCCCATCTCATTCCTGTATACTTCCACAAATAGAACTTTGGCCCCCATCACTACCCTGGTATCCCTCCCCTTCCACGTCCCAGCCTCCTCCCAACCCCCCACCCAGATTGCTTCTTCCATCATGTGCCATTGATTGCAGTCTGTCCTCAGTGGAAGACATGATGATCGTGTGTGTGTGTGTGTGTGTGTGTGTGTGTGTGTGATTCAGCATCTCAGCTATATGAGTTACAATCTATCCTTTCCATAATATTGTCTTATTTCATCCTGCGTTATCCATTGTTAAATTTATATTGTGTCATTTTTCTTCACTTGCTTCTGCCATGCCTCTTCTAGTCCGCTCTTTTGTTAGGGAGGTCTACCATGCTGCTGTGTATTTATGTGCACGAGGGGAAGCCGCTGTCTTTTTGTACTATGTGTGTGATATGTTTAGTGTACGTTTCCCAAATAGGGAATATAATAAGTAAAGTAGGTTGTACAGGGACATTGTGGCCTGATGGGTACAGCACAATTAACTGGTTCTTATATTCATACTCTCACTGTCTTTGTTTTCATTACAGGCTTCCTTGTTGGAGGTTCAATTGTAATTTAATGCTTTTGTTTTAATTAACATAGCTATTGTTGCATCTGTAATCTATTTAGGATGGTCTTTTTAATAAGATTTTTATGGTTTTGGGTCCATTAAGTATTAGTTTGCCAAGAGCTCAGAATGGGTACAACTTGATGAGAATTCTTGCGTATGCTGTCACAGAATGGTACATAACTTCACGAATGCAATTATAGGAGCTGCGGCCATTTATTTAATTTTGGTTATGCCTGTTGATCTTTTAATCGGTTTATGGCAGGTGCTATGTGTAAATAGTAGTTCTGTAATCTTCAATGTGATAGGGTCTGCAGCTGCGATGAATTTTTAAAATGATTTTATGAAACCTGCATCTGATATTCTCATTATTTGATGTACAAGTGTACAATTTCATCCTGAGGCTGTTTTCAGATATCCAGAATGGAAACTTTATACATCGGGTTCATTAGTATCACTTATAAATTACATCAAATCCCAAGATAGGCTAAGAGGATTATTTATTATTTTATGCACAATATTTTAATGGTATTATATACCATGTATGTCTTTGCTCCTGTAACCACAATGTAATTGTCATAAAATAAATTTGAAATAGTTTTTTTGTTATTTTAAGATTATAATTATTCTTCAGAAATTAATTGATAAAGATATATGTGTAAGTGTTCTCAATTACATTATCATTGGTGGAAATATGATTGTATGTAATCCCCTTAAAAACTTGTAAATATTTGTTCTAATTTTGCAGGAGCATGTCATTTGTAAACAGTTGTTACAAATATCTTATATATATAAAAGTCGATGACGGCACTCTATTGAAACAGCACTGAAAACCATGAAAATTGAGAAGAACCTTTCATGATCTGCTATCTGGTTGTGTGATCTTATGCATTACAGTCATATTTATTACTCAGTATAGCAGTAATTAAACATTATATGGTACTGTAATACTTTGTTGTAGAACTGGTAAAAAGTTGTGTAGGAATTTTCTATTCCGTACGTCATTTTGATCATGTAAAACTCTTGTCTGATTGGTCTCTTAGATGGATGTAAGGAAGCAATTGATTCCATTCTTACATCCATGACTTAACCTTTCTGTAACTTAGGTAATATTTGTAGTAACTTAGCAGTATTAGGTATTTAGTGGTTGGTGTTTTTAAGTGTACATGCAGCAAAGGTGGATGGGTGCTGTTACTTATTGTCATGTGTTCTTTAAATTGTGTGCAAACTTCCCTTCCTGTTTGTCCAATATAAAGTTTTGAGCACTTCCACAGTTAACTTTGCAGATTCCTGAATGCGAAAAATGTTCAGACTTCCATGGGTATGTCTTGATAATTGTTTTAGATTGTCAGGGTTCCTGTCACTATTGTATAATTTTGTATTCTTGAAACAGCGAGTAATTTTGTCAGAAACAATACTCTCCAAAGTTATTTCATCTTTGGAATTGGCATGTGTTTATTTAGGCTTCTTTTTGAGAAATATGTCCACTAGGTTTTTAGGATTGCCGTTATTTATAGCCATGTTTTGAAGATGATGTAGCTCTTTTTCAGTCCTCTGGTTTTCCATTGGTAAGTTGATCAGTCTGTGTATCATAGAACGTAAATATGTGAGCTTGTGCACTCATGGGTCACATGATTGATTGTGGATAATTATGTCTGTTGTCGTTTACAAAAAATATCAAATGTTTGCTCAGATTTCTTGTTTCAAATTTTTAAATCCAAAAAGTTGAACATCTTCTTTATATTTCCACAGAGCTTGTAATTTTTCTATGTAAGCTGTTGAATTGTGCATGTGTGGTGTTGCTGTTTTTGTGCTAGCAAATAGGTTTAAAATGTCATCAACAAATGTATAGTAATAAAGTATTTTTCAGCTGTCTGAGTGAACCTGTCAAAAAATTTTCATCTTAAGTATATCACCTAATGTGCCTGCTAGGCATGAGCCCATTGCTACCCCCATCTTCCAGGAGATAAATTTTGTCGTGGAGTGAGAAGTAGTTGTTGGCAGTGATCAATTATAGGAGTTCTACCAACTTCTACTTGAGTGATTTTCTTATATTTGAGAAGTTTGATTTTTTAAAAAATGATTCCTGTAGTCTCTGTTATTGGATTGTTTGTATACATGTTGGATCAACTGTTTTTAGTATATTTTTTCTCCTAAGTGTTATATTCCTTATGGGGCATATTGAGTTTTTTACTAACACCATGTTAACAGTTGGATGAATGTGGATTTGTTGTTTATGTATCTTGGTTTGGGCACACAATGTTGGTGTTGTTGGCTTCATTATCATGGAATCTTGTATGTCTTTTTCTGTGAATACCAAGTTACATCTTTTAGTGCTTTCTTTAATTGTGCATTACATTTGGTGCTTGGGTACTGATCGATACTTTTAATATTACTTTGTTCAAAAATTCTAGTACTTCTCTATTATAATCTCCTTTTGACATAATCATCAGCGTACTTCTTGTATCTGATTTTCCACTGATTTCATTACGTTCTTCAAACTTGTTATTAATTTGACCTATGATACTACTATCCTTTGTTCTTATATTGATCCTGCTTTCTCGTTTTGCTTCAGTTTGTATTATTTGTACAAGTTTAAAGTTATGTTGTTCAGCTGATGAGTTGGCAACTGGGCAATACCGAGCACTACTTTAGTGTTTGCAATATTGTTTTAAATTATACTGTACATTAGTGTGGTTTTATGTTGAAAAAGAATTTATAATCACACCTATACCTTTTAATAAATAAGACTGTATTGTGTGAAGATCACACAATCATAATGCAGGTCATGAAAGCGTCTGCTCGATTTTCATAGTTTTAAATACTGTTTCATTAGAGTACTGTGATCAAGTGTACGGGATCTTTGTAACAGCTACTAAAAACGATGTGCTCCCACAAAGATAGAACAGATATTTACAAGTTATTTTAAGGAAATTACATACTGTCATATTTACACTTATTATGAATGATAACTAAATATAATTCAAAACAAGGACATATATAGTTTAATTAACAAATTTCTGTAAAATAATTATTATCTTCCTAGTGTAAGAACATTCAAAACATCAACCTTACATATAAGAGCTTAGCAGCAACTGCTCAAAAGTAACATGCTCCTAAAACAACAAAAAAAACTTTATTACAAATTTTACGACAATTTCATGCAGTCACAGGAGCAAAGACGTACATGGGAAAATATATTATTAAAAAATCATCCCTAAAGTACGTTCAAATCCGCCTAGGATAACTTGGGAAATGACTTGTTCTTACGTAAATTCATAAGTGATACTAATGAATCTAATGTGTGATGCCTCTGTTTTACATACTTGGAAATGACCTAAGGCCAAAATGGTACAATTGGACATCAAATAAATAGAATATCAGCTGAAGGCATCATGAAATGATTTAAAAAATGATAGTTGTGTGTTTCTCGTACATGAGCAAAGTCAACTTGATGGCAGTGGTGCTATTGTTAGAGGTTTTGGATATGACAAAAATAGAAATAGTAGGCTGGAGCTTAACTGTGATATGCTGCACACTGTACACTCACTTGCATGGTTGCAACACAGCCCCTCACCTGAAATTTTAATGTCTGGTTGTAGTTGTCACAGTATGAGATGAACATGTATGAAGTACTGGAAAGCCAGAATCTGTATGTAAAGGAACATAATACGTAACACTGAAGCCTGTAGTTTTTTCTGGTTCCATTGTGTGAATGGCTAGTTACCTCGCTTTACGTGGAAACATTTTATTGCCATCCTTCAGCTGTGTGACGAAGGAGTATATAAGACAGATTTTTTGCTTATATGCCATGTACCAGAGAATCACTATATTAACCCCTGTTGGTTGATTTGTAGAGACATTCTGTACATATATATGCTATCCTCATTGGTAATGTTCTAAAGTTCTTTTGGTTTTTTAGAGTTTGACATCATGTATTGTCGTCACATTTTAGTTACACTTTTTCATATGCAACTGAATGTGTAGGACTGTTGTAATGAGACCTTTTGTCGGAAAATGAAACAATAGTTGTGGATATCCTAACAAGAGAAACATGTGTTAACCAAAATTCTTACTACTGGAACTGCTGTTATTGGCACTGACTATTTGTAGTTGTTGAACTTTCCACCCTCCTCATAAAAAGTCATTCATTAAAGAATGAATTACCAAACTGATTGCGAACCCAAAAACATATTACCTCACAAAACCAAAGTAAATGAAGTTCATATTGGCATCAAACTTATCTTTGAATTCATTTTGCAGAACCAGGGAAGAAATCGTCACATTTTCGTACGTAAAGTTGCAATGTTTCATCTTAAAATTATTGTAAAGTTCCGTGTTGACAGTAAGGAGCTTCATGAGTAATAAAGTCTTAGTTCCACAATCTTTGTCTTTTAATTTGCATTTGTTCAATAAGAAGTACAACAGTGGATGTACTTAATATGCTAAAACTGTTATAATTCATACAGGAATGGTAACTAGATGCCAAACAGTTCTTATACAGAACTCTGACCAGAAATGCCACAAAGACTTATGGCAAGTCATAATTACAGTTAGAAAATGCCATACATAACTTGCTGTGTTTAACAGTACTGGATCACAGTTACCTTACAACGCCACTCTTTAACAACCACTGTCAACTCTAACGACTCCACCAATACTGAAAACATTATTTAAATAGGTCTGTTGTTTATAATTAAAGATAATTTAATTGTAATTAGTAACATAATAAAATTAACACACATTTCCTTGTACCTATTGAAAATTTGAACGACTTTTTGATATTAACTAATCAGGTCTTACATTTTTTACTGGAATTTAAGCAGTATATGCTTTTTAATACAAACAAAGAAATATTTAAATAAAATAGCTTACAAATTATTGCTTCAGTTATATCAAAGTTCCAACAAAAGTGTAGTAGCTGTCCCAAAATTTTGGAATGTGTTGTGCTGTGAAACTGTAAATATCAAGCATTTTTGTAGATTAAAAGTTCATTAGGAAAACTAATTACATCAAAGAAAGCATTATACCGCAATTTAATGTCTACATAATAAGAATGTGGAAAATACAGCCCATATAGTTGTGATATTTATTTGGTAATTGTTGTCCAAAAGCAGATTCCGAAAGGGGGGGTTTCAACTCTTAGTTTGACCCAAGTTATAAATGCTCATGGCATAATTTTTGATGAAGTATAACTTTTTATGAGCTGTGTTTCAATCTTCCAAACTCTGCACCAAATGTGACACAATTCTTGGTTGTGCTGTGTGTCTTCTATGAGCTTATGCCAAACTGCTAGTCAGTGCAGTTGCTGATACCTATCCAGTAAATCCCTGTCCCATCTATTGGAGTTAGTTAAATGTGGGATGAATCTGGGAAACAAATGCAACTCGCCCCCAACTCTACAGTGAAATAACGTTACATGCATGTAGATGGAAAAAGAGCACAATGAATTCTCACTTCCGAGCAAAAAGTAATCAGTCCAAAGAGATTAACAATGAATATATTCAGTAAATACCTGTTTCTGATCACAGAAAATCATTGTGTAATATAGTATAAGTTAGGGCTGGTTTTGATGATTAGAATATCTGGGTTTGTAGTTAGAATAGTATATTTGACTGTGACAGTGACCAGGTAGAAAGGGGCATTTCTTCAGGTACAAAGGTTATAGGGGTAACAAACTGAATAAACTGTAATTGCATTATTACTCTGTAATGAGGGGCCAGAGAATGTGGGTCCTTTATAATAAAATACTTGGAAGGTGTCCCTGAACAGCCTCTGAAAGTTTGTCAGTGGAGTTCTGGTTCACACTGTACGAAAGTAAAAGTGACACACTAACTTTTGATACTGACAGTTCCTTGTCAGGGAGGGCTGAGTGATAAGGTGGGGAAAGTTATGAGGGAAAGGCTGGCGACTTGGTCCCCAGGAGGATAGTAAGGACAAATGTAGACAAATAAATATGATAAATAGGTGTGATATTAGTTTTAGAAGCTTTTGATAAAGATTAAAATATTTCTTCCGTTATGAGCTCCACAGCAGTAAATAGTAAGACAACACTTGTTGCTTGTTAATATAGGGTGCAAATGTTTACCGAAGTGCAAGCCCGGGAGACACTAGCCATAGTGGGCCTCAGAGTCCAGTATCGCCTGCCAGCTCACCAGGAATTGGGCCCAGCACCAGCCCTTTCCTTGACCACAACAGCTATGGCTTCACGCAAGCTCAGGCAAATGCATTGCAGCAGCACTTTGAGCAATTCAGTATGGTGAGTAAGCATTCATTGCAAATTTGTTACTTTTTATTGACATTCTGCAGGTGGATGGAAATTTACACTGATAAAACGTAATATAAATCTCTTATCACTGTTGGTTGCTAATTATTTTCTCTTAATTATTTCCTGTGATATGCACAGTCATTCAGAAAGTAAGTAGAGTGGTTGAGATAAATCAACAGTGTATGCCCTACCACCCAAATTAATCTTTCTTTTATATTACATTAACTGACAAAAAAGGTGGAACACCCAGAAAGGGAGGGAGAAACAAAATATAACTTTACAGATTGAGAGGATGTGTGATGTTACTTCAGTGATATCAAAGTGAGACAGATTTACAGATAACTTGGCAGGATGAGCATGTTTATCAGTATGATGATGCCCTTCTGGCCTGGATACACGCACTGATTCAGTTGGAATGGGTGTCATAAAGACCTCATATCATCTTCCGAAGCAAGCTGCTCCACAACTTTTGTAATTGGTTATTGATGTCCTGGATACTAGCACTGGGACAGAGTTTACTTCCAAGCTGCTCCTGCATGTTATATCGGGGAGAGATCAGGGGATCTTGGTGGCACGTGATTACCGCAACATCACGTTGACTGTTCATGGAGAAATGTGCCCTTTTGAAGTGGGGCACAACGATACTGTCACATGAGAGGGAACCCATTGGGATGCAAGGTGTCTGTGACATATCTTTGTGCTGTCAGAGTGCCCCCAATCACTACCAGCAGTGATTGGAAGTCATACCTGATTGCTTCCCACACCTTGGTACTAGGAGTAGCACCACTGTCTCTCCCCAAAACATTGGAAGAATGGGACCTCTCCCCAGGTTTCCATCACACTCGCTGATGATGGGCATCCAAGGTAGTAAAGAATTGCATTTCATCGGAGAATGCAGTGGGATGCCATTCATTGGCAACCCATTCTTCCTAGTTATGGCACTATTCCAAACATGGCCGTTTGTAGTGTATTGTTAGCAGGAGCACGCCTGGGACAGTAGTTCCCCAGACTGGCAGCTTTAGCCCCAGACCAGTGGTGCGGGATGACACATACAGTTTCAGGGAACTGACTATTTGTTCCCAGCTAGCAGGTGAAATATGAATCTGTCACAGTATGCATGATGTCCAAAACAATGACTGCCCCCTTATGGTAGTCATGGTCGACCTGAATCTTGGTGTCGAATATGTCTGCTCCCATGTTTCCATGCAGTCCAATGTGGGTCCAATATTACAGTTGAAAGCCTCACAAACCTAGGTATGGCATAATTCAACTAACCAGCCAAATGGAGACCCACAATCACACACTTGTCAGGGGCTGATAAAGCTGTCTCATATGAGTATGTGGCATCTCAGTGTCCTTCACAGTATTTGCATAACATCTGACACTATTGAAGCCCCTTACATACCATACCGGGCATAGTAACAACACTAAACACAAACAGCATTGATGCATTCTCGTGATCATTCTGCTTGTGACAGAGAATTGCAACTATAATCATTTAGTTCATAGCTGCTGATGGTGTGAACGTGTATGGAGATAAATTGTCATGTGGCCATGTCATCTGGGTATTTCACCTTTTTGTCAGGCAGTGTATTTTACAACATTTGTTAACAAAAATTAGCTTTTATCAGAAATTATTTATGAGGAAATAAGATAAATAAGACTGAATATGTATTCATATAATGCTGTGGTGTGATAATCCAAAGTGGTATGAGAAAACAAAGAGTTATTTAAGCAGGAGAGACAAATTATTAGCTAAGCTTTTCGTAACATTTGAATACTCCTTTCACTGGTTCCAGTATATATCAAACAAGAGTGACCAGTTCCAACTAGTGGCGTGAATACATAGTGATAGGTTGTAGAGTGTAACACATATAATGTCTGCTATATTGTGTGTAATGCATGTCCCCCTGCCATTATTGCTGAACGGAGGAACCACATTGGCGGTTCAGTTCTCGAGTTGATGAGTTTTGCCTTATAAACTTTTGATTGAAAATCTATAAATTATACTAAAAATAGTTTTTTTTAGCTGTGCATGTTGTGCGTAATGAAGTGAATATCAATCATATCATCAAACTGTTGTTGAATTTGAAGTAAAAATGCTTGAGTATGTCGTCAGATGCAAATGTGAACAGTGTTAACCCTTTGACTGTGGCTGACTGCCACAGCAGTTCAGTGGTGCCATTTCCCAGGTGCTGCCAACTGCTGTAGAAGTTCTGAGACATTCCCTTGCTCATTGTTTAGCTGTGCTTGAATATACCCACTTAAGATGTCTGTTTGTTTGCAGCGCTACTGGCGGACTCTCGCCACATCTTTTTGTTTGTTCTAATTGCAACAGTTGTTTCAATATAAATCGATGTCATCACTTTTGGTGGATCCTCAAAGCACTTGAACAAGTAATTTGCTTTACACACAACAGATGACGCTACTGTGATTTCTGCCGAACTGTAGTTTTCCCCATTTCTGCAAGACACTGTTCTTGGTTCAGACATCAGTCGGCTATTATTCGCTTGTGTTCGCATAGTGAATTTACTTATTGTAATTGCATGTAAAAAGCTCCTCACCTCCGAAGAGATATACAGATGTTGATGGAGAGTGACTCTGAAGAATCACTGAGCTTATCACTAGACAGCGATTCATATGAAGAAGATTCTCTTATGAATAGTTTACAATCTACCGACATTATTGATTCTCATCTCATCTCCATCTGTAATTACTAGTGCTATCAACATACCACAAAGCTGAAATGCCTGAGACTTAAAGAAGAGATAGGAAGAGTGGTGATCTGAAAATGAAACTGAGTGTGGTAATAGATTACAATAAATTAATGGGACTAGTCGTCCGAAGTGGCTTGCAAAGAAAAACAGTGGAAAGTACACGGAAGTCATTGTTTTCCATATTTTGGACATTGCAATTTTCAATGCCTTTTGCTTATACTGGAATTATGGGACGAAATGAAGTGGGAAAAGTTTCATCTCAGTGTAATTAGAGAAACTTTTGCCTCTTTTTACATTGATTGCTGATGGTGCTAAACGTCAAGAGTATCCTACAAGACTAAATGTGTCGACACATTTACCAGATCAGATGGAAAGTACAAGACGTGTAGTCTGCGCTCGAAATGGTGTTAGGAAACAAACTAAGTTGTGCTGTAAGGAATGCAATGTAACTCTTTGTGCTTATCCTGCTTCAAAACTTATCACAAACAATTTCAGCAATAAAAAACTGTCAAACCTTATTTTGAGAGAATGTAGACATATATCACTATTGTAAACAACTTTAAATGCACCTCACACAAAAATGAAGTTTAAATTTGTAAATAAAAACCCCCCAGTTCTTCCATAGCCAGTCCAAATATCAGAACAAAATAGAAAGCCAAAAAACAGCGAGCATATTGGAATCATTGTGCAAGGTGAGCGCGCCAGAAGCATTCAGCACCCAGTGCACAGCGAGTGGGACAACAATGCAGCACACGAGACATGACCACAAGTGTTGCACAAAGCAGTCAAAGGGTTAAACCAAGGCACTGTCAACAGATGATCTAATTTGCTTTATCCAGTTGTATACCCTGTTACCCCCACTTCCAGGCTGCCACCACCACCACAACCACAACCACCAGTATGTGCCTGCAAATGTTATGCAGTGGCCAGCTATGGGAGCACACTGGTGCAAAATATGCAATAATTTACGCACATGGTCCTCCAATTTTTGAGGTCGTACCTGTTGCTGTGGTTCATAAGGCTTCACTAGATGCAAAATTTCTCCAGCCTCTGTGAGAATGCTCTGTCAATGTAAGGTAGCTGACAGCATGATCTGTTTCCATTTGATACACAGCTTGTGTACACATGAGTACATGTTGCAGTGATGCTACTGTGGGAAGAAATACTTCAGTAGACAATAAGAGCTGTCAAAGAGAGACTTGAGGAACACATATGCCCAACAAGACTGCTCCAACCCAACAAACCAGCCGTTGTTGATCATGTACTCACATGTAAAAATGTTACAGAGTACGCTGAAACGAAAATGACAGCATTGTCAAGGAGGCTCTGAAAGACAATCCTTCAGAACTATCAATAACTGGGCCAATGTGCACATTATTACCAAGGTGTGAGAGCCAACTGTGCTGGTGTATTTCACACCTTAGGGTATAAAATGTATTTCTCCTACTGCTTTCCAGTAGTTTACGAATAGAGGATATTTCATACCAGCCCAGGTCTTACTACCAGGAGCAGGGATCACGTGGTACAGAATTGGGGGGTAACAGTTATATGCGTGTAGACCTAAGTACCTTAGATCCCCTGATGATGGCATCTCATTTTGCCATTTAAATGTCATGCCACTTTGAAATGCACGTCTTGGGTGATAGCTGAGAATTTTTCCTGCCTAGACATCTGCACAGAAAGAATTGCCTGCTGTAGAATTTTTGAAAACTGTAGTGCCTACTGCTGCCTGTGGGAGATAGACCAAAAACCCCATGAAATTTTTAAGTTCAGCATATATTGGCAAGTTAGATGGTACGCTCACTGTATAATCTAATTACTTGTTCACTTATACAATGTGTACTGAATGCATTTTATTGTCTTTAATATGCCACAATTTGTTTTCAAGCCCAGTTCATCTTCTAATAACTATTCGGATTAATTTTAATATTTTTAGTGTATTCTGAGAAGTACCATGCATTGTGACATATTATAAATAAGAATAAAATACATGCAGCTTTAAATTTGAGACACACACAGGCTGACACCAGTATAATCAACCAAATTTTGTAAACTGAATGATAAAAGTTGTTTTTGACCCAAATCTAAAATATCGCCATAAATTATCCTATTTTAATAAGTACTGTGGTGCAGGTCTGAAGAAACGCTATTCGAAGAAAACACATAATAACTCTGACATGCACAAAGAACAAAGCAAAAACAACGTGCATGGTTTTTAAATCAATTAGTGTGTAATACTAGTTGGGTCATCTCATGCCTACAGTTTCCCATGTGACCATAATGGATTTTGATAAAATTTCGTATAAACAATTGCACAAATTCCCAGTTATCATTGGTTAAGTTTCACAGTCGTTATTTCAGTACTTCTGGAGATAAGTCATTTGTTTCACCCCATAACACAGCTATCAATAATGCACCCGTGAGTTTTCTGCAGCATTCAGACATGTCATCTCTGGTAATGTTTTATTGAGAGAAACAAAACTAGGTCATATTGTACAACCTTTTTTTTCTCTCTCTAAAGTGAAAAAGAAAAAAAATCCTGAGCAATTTGAAGCAAAGTCGGCCAAAAAAAATACTAAAAAAATTTTAAGTTTAGCTTTTTATATCTCTAGAAGTATAAAATTTATTTTTCGTACTGCTTTCCAATAGTTTACAAATAGGCTCATATTCTGCTGGTACTTAAATCTGACATCTTTTATTATGTTATATAGCTGTTTAGTAGTCCCAGAGGAACACAAGATCAAAAGTCGTGATGACTAGAAAGTGAGATCAAGTCTGAATAACTCAAAAAACTTAAAAAAGGGGGTGTCTTCTGTCATGACTCATCGCAATATACTGCTATAACTACAGAATCAAACTTGTTATAAACTTCACAATTTAACTCTGTATATTACCAAGGCAGTGGAGCTCATGGTATTAAATTGTTGCATAACAGCTGCAGCACACATCACATAAACATCCTGCAGGTTTCACACCACTGTCACTTTATGTAAATTTTGTTGGAGTTTAACCACTTCTGGTTCCTTTAAAAGTGAGAAAACCAGCTATCCCATCACCATAGGGGTCACTTCTTATAGCTGCGCCAACAGCAGCCGCAGGGGATTTTCTTTACCACAGGTTTCCAAACCTGATAGGGTTTCTTTACACAGGATCCCGAGCTAATGATACATTTCTGGAAGAGTTTAAGGCCAGAGCTAGAAGAGGTTTCTCTTAGGATCCTAAGCTTGTATTTACTTCAGGATACTTGAATTTTTACATGTTCATTAATTAACTGTAGAATGTCACGAGGAGAATGATACTGCTGGCCAGATGATGTCACTGATGGGTTTGTTTGGGAAGAAATTTTGATAAGACAGAACCCAAAAATTGCACTTTTCAAATGTGATTGTCAAATTATTTGATCTACAAAAAGAGGAAACTAGTCTTTTTATTGGATCCCATATTCTGTTTCATTTTTTATTCTCATTTCCTAATTATCAGGCCTTTTGATATTATTTTCCACAGAGAGCAATGAACAACTGTAAAACATAGCAAAATATGTCAGATTTTTAATTTGAGTACCAGCTGAATATGGACCCATTTTCAATGAACCTCTACCTTCTCATTCTTTTTTAGGGCCTTAAATGCTCTCACTGCAAAACTAATTATAATTTATAGATGGTTTAGGACATGGTCTTTCTAATGAAAATGGTTTAAAAGAGTTGCAGAAGACAACTTTTATAAAAAAGTTGGTCAAAATAACTATTTTTGGCATTTTTAGAAAACTTTGCCCTTAATTTGTAAACTATTGGAAAGCTATAGGAGAATGAAATTTTGTATTATAAGCCCTTGTATTGATATGTTAGTAAGTGCAAAGTTTCAGGTGTATCTTGCAATTATTTCCGGAGATAGAAAAAGCTAACTTCACTTTTTTTGTGTGTCTATTTTTTAGTCGGACTTTGCTTCAAATATTACATATGCCAATTGCTTATGGAATCCTTTTTTTACTATTTCATTTAAGAAAACATTGAAAGTCATACAAGATGATACAATTTTGTTTCTTCCAAGAATATATTGCCAAAAATATTATGTCTCAAACTTAGCGAAAACACACACACACACACACACACACACACACACACACACACACACACACACAGTTTTTTACTGCTCAAAAGAAGAATTTAATGTTTTCAAGCTGATAATATTAAATGCAACAGACTGTATTATGATCATTACTGAACTCCACATTAACATTACATATCGCTTGTGAATGTCAAAATACACAAATTATCCAGTATGGTGTCCAACAATGACTGTTTCATTGCACACACTTCCTACATGTCCTCTCGTTATCCTGTCTCGTAACAAAGTCCCCTCACATTCAGATTTTCCTGCTTTTCTTTTCTTGCCATGGAGCAACTCTTTTTAAGTCACAGAATAAATGTTTCGCTCACACAGGCGAAACACACCACCTCGTGATGTATCTTCACTTTAAACCAATAACAATAGAAAGGCAGTTGAACCGATCACTCTCTCCCAGCGGCTGGTACGGGCCAACGGATATTATACTGTTTGCGCATGGGGTCAAACAAATGACTATATCTCTGCAAGTATTAAACTGGTGAAAGTAAAACTTGACCAGTGTTCATTGGGAACATACGCAAAATGTTCACACAAAATTTCAGCAAAATCTGTGATGGTCATGTGGGAACTTTTTCTGAAATTAGATGACTTAACATGAAATGGCCCAGTCATGAAAACAGACAGACCATCAGAAAGGTTACATTAGCAGCGTCTCTTGAGATATTATTATTACTATATTATGACCTCTAATTTGTTGCTGCTGTGGCTACTAGGTGTAAAATTAACATTTGTTATTTTTAGAGAATAATGCGTAATTTTCCTTCTTTAATGCTTCCAGGGAGTGGTAAGTACCAAAATGAGTCTATTTTCATTCCCGTGTGGTGTCACACTGTAAATAGCCAGTTAATTGCAGAACTATTCTGGTTGTAAAGAAACTTAATAACAGATTTGCCAAAAATTCTTTTGAGAAAAGTTATCAGTGTGTCTCTGTGTTGGTTCGAGATCAGAGGAAAATATCTCCAGTTGTTGTAAGCAATATTGTTGTGAAGATGTATTCTTACATTTACAAATATTTTTAATAGTTTCTGCAGACTGAGAAGAACAACAGACTAATCTGAATGGATGTTTAGATAGCAGTGATTGCATCCAGTTTTACACTGTGTTTTGTTTTACTTTAAATCAAATGATGTACAATCTTTCTTAATTTCATGTGGCTGTTATTTTATACTTGGCATGTCTTTTAAGCGATTAATTGAGTAATATTGGAGTTAAACAAATAAAAACATCCTGCATTGAGTGTGTCAGATATAGCCGTATTCTTCACTATAATAAGGGAATGAAGTTATAATTAATTATGGTATGCTGTAAATAGTAGTCCCTAACTGCATTCTTTCAAACACATTTCTAAAATTTTCCTATTGCACACTCAACATTTCTGGGGGGAGGAGAAAAATAAACTTTCCGAATTTTACAAAGATTATTTGTTTAAAATATTTAAATCTGTGTAAAACATTTCAAAATTGATACCCATAATTCCCTTTTGGCAACCTGCAAGGATTGGTGCCAGCTTGTTCACAGCTTAGTGGAGTCTAGTAGCAGCTGGAGTGCAGAACTGCAGGTGATTCTTTCTCCATCACCAAGCTATTGCATGAGTTATTCCTCTCTCTTTCTTTTAGCCAGATTTGTATTGTTGTGTACAGAGTAGTGAAAATTTGCAGTCAAATGAAGACCTTTTTTCTCATAATTATTTCTTTTAAAAACTTTTCTTGTGTTTTGTGTTATGCAGATGATCTGTCTTTTTGACATAAAGCCAGAAATGTATCCAAACACAAAGCCAGAAATATTTGTTAACTATTTCGAGGAACATGATAATGATAAGACATATCAGTAATTGTCAGATTGGTGAGATCACTAAAGAAATACTACTAAACCTCATGTACCCAGGCTCTACAGTTCATTCACTTTCTATAGGATTACTTGCTCAAAATCCTCATTAGAGTGAAGCAGAGAGAACTGAAAATAATATGCCAGCAGAGCATTTTTTAAATTGGAAATCAGAACTGAATGTGCTCTCAGCCATCCTGTCTAGTCATCTTTTTTTATGTCCATAGTGAATATATTTTTTGAAACATTATACGAAGTTTGTGCATTTGTTTACACATTTGTATACCCTGAGCCTATCTTTTTTCTTCAGTGAGGTCTAGCAAATAAGTAGATTCAATAATAAATTATGTTTGTAAACCATTAAAAAATCAAAACTCTGTTTCTCTCTGTTTCTCTGTAACTTTAACTCCTGCTTTCACTCATATTTGCACTCTTTGTCACCAAAGGGTTGTCATGGCTTTCTTAAAGCTGTTGAGAAAGGCATAAACTGAATATCTGTTTGCTTAAGTATCTCTCATGAATTTTTCCGGGGTTTGCAAATTATGTACTTCAGTAAAAAGTTGTAAATTGGTTTCTCTTCCTGTGATTCAGCATTCTTTCACTCCTGCCATTTCACGTACATCTACAAATTCATTCTACATAATTGCAATGAAAGTGTTTAAAGTATTATTAGTATAAATGTAGACTGAGTTGGCAGCTTGCAAAATAGATCGTGACCACATATTAGTGACTGATTTTGTTAAGTTATAGTTTTACCAAAACTGAATATGAATACATCGCTTTGCCTGCCTCTGAAAGAAAGGAATTAGAACAACTGATGTTCACATTTGCTTATAGATGCCACCTAACTGAAAAAATGTATTTTATCATTGTTGCACATGACACATTAAACAACATGTCACAACTGATTTATGCTTCAGTTTGTATGGAAACAACAATGTGTTTGCTGTTCTGTCAGCATTTAATTGCTAATTCACTCATCTTTCTTAACCAGCATTAATCTGAAGGTGATATGAACTATATTTTAACATAGGATTTATATGCCACTCATAAATAGGAAATACTGAGAGATCATGTGTTACATGAAGATAAATCTAGTGAAGTAGATGACAGTTTCCTAGAAAACCAAAAGAAATGAATGTAGAAAGTCAGTTGGCAATTATCATCAGCAACATCAACAGTGATGAAGAGTCTACAGAACCGTTTGCAGTGGATCCAATACAAACTTAAAGTAACTAGTATACTATCTGTAAAGATAGGATTATGTGACCATCATCATATAAGGAGAGGTAAGGGCACATTTTATATACCTGCAAATGTCTGTAAACACAGTTTGGATTTGTGGATCTGGGGAACCACATTGTCATTAAAATTGAATGTAACAGCCCATAAATTAGTGTGTTCTTTGTGGTGATTTCTAAGATATAGTTGGAGCCTAGACATTGGATATGTCTTAAGACCATTGGTCACAGCACCTGGTGAAGACTATTTTGGCTGTGGCAATATTGTACAGAAAAATAGAATAGTCAGCTGAATGTGCTGTAGTCAACTCGAAAACGGATTAGAGACAATTTTCATGCTAGTCTATCCTGGGCAGATCTCTTCATCTGTGGGTAAATGTTGTAACCAAAATATACTTGAACAGAAGCCATGGTTTTCCTCTATGATTTTTATTTTTCCACACTTGCCTTTGTTACCAAATTAACTTTTCCTAAGTGCTCTAAGATGCGCCCTACAACTCACCAACCCCCTTTCTTTAAAAAGAAAAATAATTGAGTAATCCCACAAAATTTCTTTTTCCCCAGTCTGATTCAGCCCATCATTAGCTACCCGTATACCCATCTCACTTTCAACATTTCGAAAGTTTCCATTTTGTACTTGTTTGTATTATTCACCATTTGCTTTTCAGTCTCATATGAGGCTTCACTTGAGAGAAATATTTTCACAAATTTTCTAACAAACAATTCATCCTGCACTTTCCATTGTTACATTTACATATTCACAGAAGTCATCATTTTTGCCAAGTTACTGTCTGAGGTAGGGTAATAGTTCACTATCAGTTTATACCAAGGAAACTGCTTTCAAAACATTATGAAGCAGCTTAGGGCATGTCACAGTTTAAATGCAACAGCTGATGGATCAAAGGTTTGAGATTGAGAGTAGTCATAGTCCTGTAAAGGAACATCAGTTTGACAGCCTCATGAATCATCTCTTATGGTGCTATGCGTACTGAAATTACGGAAACGAGAAAAACCACACATTGCTCTCATAATACTGGTATGCATAAAGTCATGAGAGAAGATACACTAAGCTCTTAAACTGATTTTCGATTGTATAGTCATTCTGTTGGTAATGTAAAATATTTGACACGTGGATTATTCTGTTGTAACTGTAATGTGTGCTAAGGCACTTCATAACCACTAGAACATCATTGTCTCAGTCAAAATAAATTGGTTATTCCATTGCCATTTAATAGATCACATTCCTAATTACAAATGAAAAGCACACAACTGTGGGTGACCTACAGTATTAGTTTATGTAGCTTATTGATTTTTGGCTTAAAAGGTCATTATCAGACTATAACTGACTGCTATGATCAAAGTGGATGCTGTGCTGTTCAGCATCATTAAAGAAATATTTCCTATGGAGAATGAGATGCAAAAACATAAAAATTACTATCTTTGACAGTGAAGTAAACATATAATTGAAAACATTAATGATAAGTAGTAACTAAAGGAAACACATCAGAAAACATTGAAGACTAAACATTGAAATATTATGTATTGTGGTGTACAGTTGATGGTACAAAAGGTGGCACTGGCTGAAATTTGTATTGCTTACCACATTACACAAGAGCCAGTCACGTTTTAGTGTATACAGTACATCCCATAAAAGTAAAGGACATGTGTAATTGTGAATGAAATTGATAAATAAATCTTATTGACACAGAGCATGAAACACACAACCTGGATTTGGGACTTCAAGTTGTGAGGTGGAGTAATGTTGGGGACAACAGTAAAGAATTTCTAAATATTGCAACACATGGAGCCACTGTATAAAGCATTTGAGCTTAGATTAACACAGAAAATCACCTCATATCAAGCGTAACTCAGAAATCTGTAATATATAAACATTAATCCCACATTATGTTGCCGTCAAGTGGAATCTACTTTAACTGGTAAAAATTCACCAATCAAAGTCACCTCCAAATGTAATCTTTAGTCTGCGATTTAGTGTAGTGACAGAACAATGCTTTAGTTTTGTGCAAATACGAAATGAAATAATAAAGAAGTCATTACTAATATGTAAATATGTGGTTATGCCATTCCCACACTGCTGTAACCATTCTTCCTAAACATGCATCCCAAATGCTGAAATGGAGGTTGTAGATGGTTATTGTTAGAAATAATCTCTGCCTTGTATACTAATGTTCATATTTACTCCACAAGCCACCATATAGTGTATTGCATAGGGTACCTAGTGCCACTATTAGTCATATCCTTTCCTGATCTACTTGCAAAAAGAGCGAGGTAAAAATGACTATTTATACACCTCCGTACGAGTGCTAATTTCTCACATCTGTCTTTGTAGACCTTACGCAAAGTACATATCTCTGGCAGTAGAATCATTCTGCAGTCAACTGCAAATGCCCATTCTCTAATTTTCTCGATAGTGTTTCACAGAAAGAAGGTAGTTTCCCACCCAGAGATTTCTATTTGAGTCCCTGAAGCTTCTCCGCAATACTAGTGCGTTGATCAAACCTTTCTTTAACAAATATAGCAGCCTGCCTCTGAATTGCTTTGATGTCTTCTTTTAATCCAATCTGACTAGGATCCCAAACCCTTGACCAATACTCAAGACTACCCCCTAGATATTTAATCAACGTGACCACGCCAAGCAGCATATCACTAATAGTGCATTCAAAGGTTACAGGAGTGTTCTTGCTATGCATGTATATTAACTTACTTTTTCTACATTTAGAGCAAGCTGCCATTCATAACAACAAATAGAAACTGTCTTAGTCATCCTGTAGGCTCTCACAGTCACACAGTGAGGACACTTTCTCATACACTTGAACATCATCCGCAGACTTTTGTTGTATCACACTTCCATGGGACACTCCTGACAGTATCCTTGTCTCTCATGAATACTTGATGTCCAGGACAGTATTCTGGTTTCTATTACTTGAGAGGTCTTGGAGCCACTGACATATTTGGGAATATATTTTGTATGCTTGGACCGTCGTTAGCTGTCTGCTGTGGGTTACTGGGTCAAACGCTTTCCAGAAACCTAGGAGTATGGAATCTGCCTTTTACTCTTCATCCATGCTTTTCAGGATATCAACTGAGAAAAAGACAAGTAGTGTTTCACATGAGTGTTGCTTTCCAAATCCATGCTGATTTATGTACAATATATTTTCTGTCTCAATGAAATATATTACATTCGAACCTAGAATATGTTCAAGTATTCTCCAACATACTGATGTTGCAGATATGGGTCTGCAATTTTGCAGCCCCAATCTTTTACCTTTTTCAACCCGAGAGTACAACAATCCCTGCTTCCTCAGTGGTTTCCAAAATTTTGTTATGAAACCACAGCGGGTCTTTTCCAACCTTAATCCACTTGCTTGGCACATACTTCTTTGTACCACAATTCACAATAAATTTAACTGTGCACATAATTCTCATGCATCCATCATTTGTGATTTTTTTTAAGAAAAAAACTGTGGTGTCATAATGATCACTAATCCTTGTCTCTATACTGCCACTATTGAGAAGGTCAGGTCTGTTTCTTCTACATCTGTACTCTGAAAACCACCGTGAAGTGCATGGCAAAGGGGATGTCCCATTGCACCGGTTATTACAGTTTCTTTCATTCCATTCATGTCTGGAGTGCGGGGAGAATGATTGTTTGAGTACCTGTGTTTGTGTTGTAATTATTTTAATCATTTCTTCACAATCCTTACATGGGTGATATGTAGGTAGTAGGTAGTAGTATATTCGTAGTCCTAATTTAAAGCCCGTTCTTGAAACTTTGTTGGTATACTTTCTCGGGATAGTTCATGTCTATCTTTAAGTGTCTGCAAGTTTATTTTCTTCAGTATCTCTGTATATTTTCAGTATCCTGTGTTAGTCCTATTTGGTGCGGGCCCCACACTCTTGAGCAATGTTCTAGAACTGGTCACAGGAGTGATTTATAAGGAATCTCCTTTGTAGGCCGATTGTACTTCCATAGTATTCTACCAGTTAAACTGAAGTCTATCACCTGCTTTACCCATGACTGAATCTATGTGAGCATTCCATTCCATTTCATATGCCTCCAGGTATTTGTATGAATAGGCCAATTCCAGCTGTGACTCTTTGATATTATATTCATAGGATACTAGGTTCCTTTCATTTTGTAAAGTGCAAAATTTTGTATTTTTTAACATTTAAAGCAAGTTGCATGTCTTTGAAGCACTTTCAAATCTTACCATGATTTGACTGGATGTATATGCAGTTTCTTTCAGACAGAAGTTCATTATATATAACTGCATCTATAAAAAGTCTGCAGACAGAAGTTCATTATATGTAACTGCATCTATAAAAAGTCTGAGGCTACTATTAAAATTGTCTGCAAGGTCATTAATATAAAAAAACAACAGCAATGCTAGCTTGGGGAGCACTTGGAAGTTACTTCTACATCTGAAGAAGATTCTATTCCGGGATAACATACTGCCACTTGCCTACCGAAAAGTCCTCAGTCTGGTCACATAATTCACACGATACCAAATACAATCTTACTTTCGACAATAAATCAAGAAATACTGTATCTACCTGCCTGCCTTGATCCAATACTTTCTGTATATCATGTGCCAAAAGTGAAAATTGGGTTTCACATGATCGATGTTTTTGGAATCCGTTGAGATAATTCATTATTTTTTAGCTCAGAATACATTCTAAGTTTCTACAACAAATCAACGTCAAGAATATTGGACAGTAGTTTTGGGGATCACTTCTACCACCTTCTTGTAGGTGGGTATGACCTATGCTTTTTTTTCTCAAGAACTGGACACTATCTTTTGTTCAAGGGATTTATGATAGATTATAGTTAGGTGAGGGGTTAACTCAACTGTAAATTCAGTATAGAACCTGATAGTGATTCCATTGGGCCCTGGAGCTTTGTTCAGTTTTAACGATTTCAGTTGTTTCGCAACACCACTGATACTAATACTTATTTGACTCATCTTTTCGGTGGTAGGAGGATTAAATTTGGCCAATTCTCCTAGGTTTCCCTTGGTAAAGGAACATTTGAAAATGAAGTTAAGAGTTTAAGCTTTTTCTATGCTACCCTCAATTTCAGTTCCTGTCTCATTCTCTAGGGACTGGACACTAACTTCGGTGCTACTAACAGTTATAACATATGATCAGAATTTCTATGGGTTTTGTGAAAGATCATTTGACAATACTCTGCAGTGGTAGTCATCAAGGCTTCATGCCTTACTCTCTTGTCAGACAAACAGTGTGTTATTTAACTTTGTCCCATGCTTTGTTTTACATGTATTATGGGAGATGAAGCAGCTTGCGCAGGATAGAGTAGCATGGAGAGCTGCATCAAACCGGTCTCAGGACTGAAGACCGCAACAACAGCAAGGGAGTAGTTTTGATGGTTTAGAAGTTTCTTTATAGTGACTGTATACCATGAAGGGTCCCTCCAATATGAACTGTTCTACTGCATACATATCTATCCAGTGCATGGTAATTATTCTTTTAAGCTTGAGCCAGAGTTACTCTGCATGCTCCTGACCTGTGCTGAAAGTTGAGGTATGACACTACTGAGTTTTTATCTAATTTACTGAACATATATATCTTTCCGCTTGTTTTAGTTGTCCTTTGTACTTCAGTAATCATTGTTACCACACCCACATCATGGTCACTGATATCAGTTTTGATATGGACATCCTCAAAGATATAAGTTCTATTTGTTGCCATTAGATCCAATGTGTTTCCATCATGGTGGCATTCCAACTATCTGTTCTAGGTGGTTTCCAGAGAAGGCATTTAGTAAAGTTTCACAGCATGTCTTTTCACTTCCACCAATAACAAACTGTAATTTTCCCAATTAATTGTCAGATGATTAAAGTCTCCACCAGTGGTCACAGTATGATTGGGGAACTTACGTATGAGTGAACTGAGGTTTTCTCTAAAGTCTGGTGGGCGATAGGAACCAGTTATCATTTTCTGCCCACCCCTTATACTGAGTATTGCCCAAACAATTTCACATGCAGCTTCAATTTCTATCTTGGTGGATTTGAGTTTCTTGTCTACTGTGACGGATATATCTCACCTATTTCCCATTTGCCTATGTTTTCGATGTACATTTAAGGGGACTTCGAACCGGAAAATTTTTTTTTTTTTTTCACATTTTCGGGTTTTAATCTCATTATAAAATTTAAAATTTTCTGATAAAAATGACATACATATTACTTACAAATTCATATTGAAAGTATTTTATTTCATATTTTTAATCTACACCAGTTGAAAATGTTAAAATTTTTACGTGCATTACTTCAAGATCTAATACAATTGGTAATTTTTTATATATAATGTTGTGTTATAAAGCTTAAATTACGTTTTTGTATTGGTAGCACCGTCAAAAACAGTGTTGTATCATTTCATAGTATAAACATGTGTCATATGTCGAAGTGCTAACGTTTTTCTGAGGAAAAGTGACGAATAATTGGTAAATCTCTCAAGAAGTAAATTATAATGTCAAAAGAAGTGTTTTTAAGAAACATGTGTTTCATGGTAATAGATTTTCAAATAAAGGGAAACATTGTGTTCAACATGTGGTGTGTGAAGTTACAGACAATGATATACAGGCAAACTCATCAGTATCTAGAGAAACACCCATTAGTGCTTCGAAGATTAAAATAAAATGTTGCGATACACAGTTTTCTTAAAACAAAAGTGATGTAAATGGTGGGTTAGGTTATATTCTGATAGATTTACACATCCTAACAAGGATGTTAGGTGAATGTGTGTGTTGTATTATATGTGGAGGGCCAGTTAGTATACTTGAAGACAGTGAGGTATCAAATGGACTAGCCAGGAAACATATCATTAATTGTACCAGTTGTAAATATACTCATCCATTTTGGAATTCTGATGAGTATAAAGTAAATGTTAGGTGGCTTATTGATTGAGGCCTATTGGCACAGAACACACTGCAGCAGAAACAATGTGTGCCGTGATGAATTTGCCACGCCCATCTTGTAAAATCAACAAGTATGCAGGATTTATTGGAGCTGCTGTGGAATCTGTAGCATGTGAGTTAATGAAGGATGCTGCAAATGAAGCTGTTGAAATAAATGATGGTATGACTGATATACCAGTAGCTTTTGATGGCACTTGGCAGAAGTGCGACTACAGTTGTAAGAATTCTGTTTCTACGATGATCAGTGTGGATACTGGAAAGGTAATAGATTTCCAGATTTTAACCAAACACAGTTAGAAGTGTAAATCAGGGAATGAAGAAGGGCATATCTGTGACAGAGAAACAAATAAAATTGCTCAAAAGAGGAAAGGCCGCTGGACCTGATGGGATACCAGTTCGATTTTACACAGAGCACGCAAAGGAACTTGCCCCCCTTCTTGCAACCGTGTACTGTAGGTCTCTAGAAGAGCGTAGTGTTCCAAAGGATTGGAAAAGGGCACAGATCATCCCCGTTTTCAAGAAGGGACGTTGAACAGATGTGCAGAACTATAGATCTATATCTCTAACGTCGATCAGTTGTAGAATTTTGGAACACGTATTGTGTTCGAGTATAATGACTTTTCTGGAGACTAGAAATCTACTCTGTAGGAATCAGCATGGGTTTCGAAAAAGACGGTCGTGTGAAACCCAGCTCGCGCTATTCGTCCACGAGACTCAGAGGGCCATAGACACGGGTTCACAGGTAGATGCCGTGTTTCTTGACTTCCGCAAGGCGTTCGATACAGCTCCCCACAGTCGTTTAATGAACAAAGTAAGAGCGTATGGACTATCAGACCAATTGTGTGATTGGATTGAAGAGTTCCTAGATAATAGAATGCAGCATGTCATTCTCAATGGAGAGAAGTCTTCCAAAGTAAGAGTGATTTCAGTTGTGCCACAGGGGAGTGTCATAGGACCGTTGCTATTCACAATATACATAAATGACCTTGTGGATGACATCGGAAGTTCACTGAGGCTTTTTGCAAATGATGCTGTGGTGTATCGAGAGGTTGTAACAATGGAAAATTGTACTGAAATGCAGGAGGATCTGCAGCGAATTGATGCATGGTGCAGGGAATGGCAATTGAATCTCAATGTAGACAAGTGTAATGTGCTGCGAATACATAGAAAGAAAGATCCCTTATCATTTAGCTACAATATAGCAGGTCAGCAACTGGAAGCAGTTAATTCCATAAATTATCTGGGAGTACGCATTAGGAGTGATTTAAAATGGAATGATCATATAAAGTTGATCGTCGGTAAAGCAGATGCCAGACTGAGATTCATTGGAAGAATCCTAAGGAAATGCAATCCGAAAACAAAGGTAATAGGTTCCAGTACGCTTGTTCGCCCACTGCTTGAATACTGCTCAGCAGTGTGGGATCCGTACCAGATAGGGTTGATAGAAGAGATAGAGAAGATCCAACGGAGAGCAGCGCGCTTCGTTACAGGATCATTTAGTAATTGCGAAAGCGTTACTGAGATGATAGATAAACTTCAGTGGAAGACTGCAGGAGAGACGCTCAGTAGCTCGGTACCGGCTTTTGCTAAAGTTTCGAGAACATACCTTCACCGAAGAGTCAAGCAGTATATTGCTCCCTCCTACATATATCTCGCGAAGAGACCATGAGGATAAAAATCAGAGAGATTAGAGCCCACACAGAAGCATACCGACAATCCTTCTTTCCACGGACAATACGAGACTGGAATAGAAGGGAAAACCAATACAGGTACTCAGGGTACCCTCCGCCACACACCGTCAGGTGGCTTGTGGAGTATGGATGTGGATGTAGATGTAGATGTAGACAGAAATTATGAAGGAACAAGTGGTGGTATGGAGGCCTCTGCAGCTATTGAAAGTTTCAGTCTATCTGTGAACGAAAGGGGAGAGTGTTAGTTCTTAGGTGATTGTAACTTGAAAGCATATAACAGTGTAGTAGATGCTCAGCTTTATGCTGAGAAGATTATCACAAAACTGGAATGTTTTGGTCATGTCCAGAAGAGAAGGGGCACCAGGTTCAAGTAGTTGAAACAAAGCTTGAGAGACAAGAAACTTTCTGATGGTAATACCATAAGAGGCAGGCTGACAGACAAAATGATTGGTGAACTACAGCAGTATTATGGGATGGCCATTAGAAATAATACTGAGGATTTGTTGAAAATGAAGCAGGCAGTATTGGGTTACCTTCTTCCACAGACTGTCAACTGATGAAAAACAAGTACACCATCTTTGCCCTCCTGGGCCTGATTCATGTTGCAGTTACAGCAATGCCCGGTACTGAAACTGTTCATACACCCATAAACGTCCCATCCCAACAGCAGTCATGGATATCATAAAACCTATTTACAGAGACCTGGCAAATCCTGAATTACTGAAGAAGCATCTGTATGGCCAGAGGCAAAATCTTAATGAGTGGTTCAATAATCTGATATGGACTCCAAAATGGTTTTTGTTGGAATGAAGACACTAAAGTGGGGGGGGGGGGGGGGGGGGAGGTCAGTGATCCTGTTACTGCTTTTAATGATGGCAGCATTGGTCGGATAAAGTGCTACAGCATATGAGAAATAATCGTGGAGCAAACTCCATCAGAGAACTTGAACAGATGGACAAGGTTCGCATTGATAAAGCAGAGTATGCAGCACAGTTGGTCACTAAGGAGTCCAGAAAGAAGAAAAAACTTGGAAAAAGATAAAGAGGGTGATATACAGTATGGCTCAGGATGCTTCTGAGTGACTAAAAATAAAAAATTAAGCATATATTGAGTTAAAGTCTTCTGAAATTTTATAAGCTGTTCCTGAAAATTCAAATTTTCAGGGAGTAATAACATGCATATCCTGACTCTACGGAACTAAAAGAAGAACATGATGTTATGTATAATTAAAATTATTTAGGATAACTTACGAAAAAGTAATCAAAATCGTATTTCCAAAAGCAGTTGTTGTACCATGTTTCTTGTAGTGGCCATTTTCACAGTAGCTGTATATAAATTACAGTTCCTTCAAAGAAAATGCCTCTTTTTGCATGTTGCGCATCAAAATTTTTATTTTTATTTATGCACACAGACGCGTTCGCCTTTTTTACAAGGCATCTTCAGTTGGTGCCCTGAAATATTACATTATTTGCCTATTTTTACACATGGGTTATGGTTTCACATCTAGGTTATAGATTTAAAAACAGTTCCTTAACTTTTTTTATATAAAATGGAAAGGTACTTAAAAGTAACTTCTAATTCATTGCGTCTAAGCAAACTGCTTTTTCTCATCTGGCAACCAGGTGGACATCTTACAGTTCACTGTTTACGTTACACATTACTATAACTGCCATCTTTTTATACCAACTTTTTCAGTTTTCTGCATTCAACTGTTTTGTGAATATATCTCTGTGTGTGTGAAAATTATTTGTTTTATTTTTATTACAATTTTTATTCATTTATTTACTCCTGAAAATAATACTAATTATTATTATTATTATTATTATTATTATATTTTCCTGTAGATACTTATGAGAGGAATCAGATGTGTAATCATTTGTTGGGGTTTCTGTGTATTATATGATCAATCAGTGTAAATAGTGATTTGTTAGTCATATTTATTTAGTCATTTAGTGGTTGTTTCTTTTCGGCCTTTGTTTTGTATGTATGATAATTTTCCTGTAATCTTAGGAGATGTCTTTCATTATTTGTTCTAATTATTTTCATATCATTTTCTCTTATAGTAGGTTTGTGGTTATTTTCTCTCAAATGTTCTGCAGAAGTTGGGGCTCATTCCATATTTCTGTGCTCTGATATGTACCAGGTGTCAAATGTTTTGCTGGTTTGTCCTATATACCTTCCATTACATGTATTGCACTGTAGTTGGTATATTCCTGCTTTTTGGTAGACACCTGTTCTTGAATCTTCTTTCTTGTTTTCCTGTATTCTTTGTGTTGTTGTTGTTTGATGGTGTTTATGTAATGTGTTCACTGATTGATTTGTTTTTTTTAATTTTTTTGTTTAATTTGGTGACTAGATCCTTACTGTAACCATTGTTTGTTGCTATTTGTGTGATGATGTCAAGTTCTTTCTGGAAATTTGCTGTGCTGAGTGGTGCTGTGTTGAGTCTATGAATCATGCATCTGAGTGCTGATTGTTTCTGTGAGTGTGGGTGATTATAAGTCTGATGTAGGATTGTGTCAGTTGTTGGAGGTTTACGGTCGACGTCAAAGCTGTGCTGATTGTTTTCTTTTTTAATGGTTATATCCAAAAAGTTTATTTGGTTGTTCTGTTCTTTTCCATTATGAATCTTATCTTTCTGTGTATTGTGTTTATAACTGAATAGAACTACTTTCATTTCAATAATGAATACTATTTACAGAAAGATGGGCTACCAATGGGATCCCCAGCATCAGGTGCCCTAGCAGACATTTTCATAAACCATGTAGAAAACTTAATTTTCAAAAATGTTATCAAAAAGAATTACAGCATACTTTATTGGGTGAGATACATGGATGGCATCCTTTGTTAAATAAATGAACCTCAGGCAAAAATTGACCAGTTGCATACAGATATAAACACAATACACAGAAAGATAAGATTCATAATGGAAAAAGAACAGAACAACCAAATAAACTTTTTAGATATAACTATTAAAAAAGAAAACAGTCGGCATAGCTTTGAAAGCTACTGCAAACCTCCAACAACTGACACAATCCTACATCAGTCTTATAATCACTCACAGAAACAATCAGCACTCAGATACATGCTTCATAGACTCAACACAGTACCACTCAGCACAGAAAATTACCAGAAAGAACTAGACATCACCACACAAATAGCAACAAACAATGGTTACAATAGGGATCTAGTCACCAAATTAAACCAAAAAAATTAAAAAACAAATCAGTCAGTGAACACAGTACATAAACACCCTCAAACAACAGTACAACAAAACACTACACACAGGCACAAACAGTGACAGAACAACAACAACAACAACAACAACACAAAGAATACAGGAAAACAAGAAAGAAGATTCAAGAACAGGTATCTACCAAAAAGCAGGAATATACCAACTACAGTGCAATACATGTGATGGAAGGTATATAGGACAAACCAGCAGAACATTTGACACCCGGTACAAAGAACATATCAGAGCATGGAAATATGGAACGAGCCTCAACTTTTGCAGAACATTTGAGAGAAAATAACCACAAACCTACTATAAGAGAAAATGATATGAAAATAATTAGAGTAAGTAATGAAAGACATCTCCTAAGATTACAGGAAAATTATCATACATACAAAACATAGGTTGAAAAGAAACAACTACTAAATGACCAAGTAAATATGACTAACAACTCACTGTTTACACTGATTGATCATATAATACACAGAAATCCCAACAAATGATTACACATCTGATTCCTCTCATAAGTATATACAGGAAAATATAATAATAATAATAATAATAATAATAATAATGTCTGAGAAAAGAAAGAATAATAATAATAATTAGTATTATTTTCAAGAATAAATAAATGAATAAAAATAGTGATAAAAATAATTAATAATTTTTATTTCATTAAAAAAATAAATAAGAAATCTCTCTCCCTCTCTAACACACACACACACACACACACACATATATATATATATATATATATATATATATATATATATATATAATAGAGGGAAACATTCTACATGGGAAAAATATATCTAAAAATAAAGATGATGTGACTTACCAAACGAAAGCGCTGGCAGGTCGATAGACACACAAACATACACACAAAATTCAGGCTTTCGCAACCAATGGTTGCTTCATCAGGAAAGGGGGAAGGAGAGGGAAAGACGAAAGGATGTGGGTTTTAAGGGAGAGGGTAAGGAGTCATTCCAATCCCGGGAGCGGAAAGACTTACCTTAGGGGGAAAAAAGGACAGGTATACACTCACGCGCGCACACACACACACACACACACACACACACACACACACACACACACACACACACACAGTCACAAGCAGACATTTGTAAAGGCAAAGAGTTTCGGCAGAGATGTCAGTCAAGGCAGAAGTACAGGGTCAAAGATTTTGTTGAAAGACAGGTGAGGTATGAGCGGCGGCAACTTGAAATTAGCGGAGGTTGAGGCCTGGCGGATAACAAGAAGAGAGGATATACTGAAGGGCAAGTTCCCATCTCCGGAGTTCTGACAGGTTGGTGTTAGTGGGAAGTATCCAGATAACCCGGACGGTGTAACACTGTGCCAAGATGTGCTGGCCGTGCACCAAGGCATGTTTAGTCGCAGGGTGATCCTCATTACCAACAAACACTGTCTGCCTGTGTCCATTCATGCGAATGGACAGTTTGTTGCTGGTCATTCCCACATAGAAAGCTTCACAGTGTAGGCAGGTCAGTTGGTTAATCACATGGGTGCTTTCACACGTGGCTCTGCCTTTGATTGTGTACACCTTCCGGGTTACAGGACTGGAGTAGGTGGTGGTGGAAAAACAGCTTTCGCATCCCGCAACTACCTCCCAACCTGGTACAGATGCAAATAACCAGAGCCACTTTCTCATCCCCTCAAGCCCAGAACCTCGAACAGAAGAACCACAAAAGTGCCCCATTTGTGACAGGATACTTTCCGGGACTGGGTCAGACTCTGAATGTGGCTCTCCAGCAGGGATACGACTTCCTCAAATCCTGCCCTGAAATGAGATCCATCCTTCATGAAATCCTCCCCACTCCACCAAGAGTGTCTTTCCGCCGTCCACCTAACCTTCGTAACCTCTTAGTTCATCCCTATGAAATCCCCAAACCACCTTCCCTACCCTCTGGCTCCTACCCTTGTAACTGTCCCCGGTGTAAAACCTGTCCCATGCACCCTCCCACCACCACCTACTCCAGTCCTGTAACCCGGAAGGTGTACACAATCAAAGGCAGAGCTACGTGTGAAAGCACCCATGTGATTTACCAACTGACCTGCCTACACTGTGAAGCTTTCTATGTGGGAATGACCAGCAACAAACTGTCCATTCGCATGAATGGACACAGGCAGACAGTGTTTGTTGGCAATGGGGATCACCCTGTGGCTAAACATGCCTTGGTGCACGGCCAGCACATCTTGGCACAGTGTTACACCGTCCGGGTTATCTGGATACTTCCCACCAACACCAATCTGTCAGAACTCCGGAGATGGGAACTTGCCCTTCAGTATATCCTCTCTTCTTGTTATCCGCCAGGCCTCAACCTCCACTAATTTCAAGTTGCCGCCGCTCATACCTCACCTGTCTTTCAACAAAATCTTTGACCCTGTACTTCTGCCTCGACTGACATCTCTGCCGAAACTCTTTGCCTTTACAAATGTCTGCTTGTGTCTGTGTATGTGTGGTTGGATATGTGTGTGCGTGCAAGTGTATACCTGTCCTTTTTTCCCCCTAAGGTAAGTCTTTCCGCTCCCGAGATTGGGATGACTCCTTACCCTCTGCCTTAAAACCCACATCCTTTCGTCTTTCCCTCTCCTTCCCTCTTTCCTGATGAGGCAACAGTTTGTTGCGAAAGCTTGAATTTTGTGTGTTAGTTTGTGTGTCTATCGACCTGCCAGCGCTTCGTTTGGTAAGTCACATCATCTTTGTTTTTAGATATATTTTTCCCACGTGGAATGTTTCCCTCTATATATATATATATACATATGTGTGTGTGTGTGTGTGTGTGTGTGTGTGTGTTGGTAACACTTAGAAAAACAAATGAAACACTATTAAAAAGATGGCAGTTATAGTGAAGTGTAACGTAAACAGTGAACTGAAAGTGAACTGTAAGATGTCCATCTAGTTGCCAGATGAGAAAAAGTTAAGGAACTGTTTTTGAATGTAGAACATAGATGTGAAACCATAACCTACGTGTAAAAATGGACAAATCATGTAATATTTCAGGACACCCACTGAAGATGCCTTGTAAAAAAAGCGAAAAATGTCTGGGTGCATAAATAAAAATTAAAATTTTGATGTTCAGCATGCAAAAGAGCCATTTTCTTTGAAACAACTGCAATTATTGTAGTTCAGTAGACTCTGAACATACAGTTTAGTATCCTGTAAAAGTTTCATGTCAATGGCTTCAGTGGTTCGTGAAATACGGGGGAAGCCAAGTCACTAAATTTAACATTGTCAGGATAGGGCGTTCCAAGTCCCCTTAAATTTTTCTGAAAATCTCACTGCAATGAATTTCATGTTCCAATCAGCTTTCTGTACCTAGTATTATGTGAGCTTCACTGCTTTTCATAAGCACTTCAAACTCTGGCACTTGGCAGTTAACCATTAGGATTTTAGTATCTCGTATGTGGGAGGCATTTCTTTTGATCTTACACTGATATTTCTGGGTTTCGTGCAGCTATTGTTATCTGGATTTGATGGAGAGTCACCTAATTTAAAAAACACTTGTGTGCACCCCACACACAGTCAGCTACCTGAGTAGCAGCCTCTGACGTTATGTTCACATCTGATCCATTTAGGGGGACCCTACAGTTCACAACCCTATGGCGCAAGTCCAGAATGTCGCAGTCAGCTTGTCACAGAACCGTAGAAGTCTCTGGTGCAGTTCTGCCACTCGACTCAGATCCAAAGGGCCACAATCAGTTCTGGAGACAATACTGCAAATTGTGAGCTTTGTTGAAACTCCATTCACAATGCTAGTCTTCTCAACCTTCTCTGCCAGTCATTGGAATTACACAAGTATGATCTCAGAGCCCAGGCAACAGGCATTTATTCCAACATGCACCACAATCTGCAGTTGGTTGCACTCTGTTCCCTCAGTGGCTGTTGTAGTAGCCTCTTCAACATGTTGGATGAGGCCCCCCCCCAACTAGACACACCTTGTGTCTTTTGCTGCCATTTCCCTAAGGGGTACCATCATTCACTGTATGTTTGAACTGCCAACAGTTAATAGACACTACCCTTTTGTGTATGCCTCCTCTTGACAATGGACAAAACAGTTTTCCTCAAAACAAATGAAGTTAGTCCCACTGGCTCAGTTACAGTTTCAGTGAAGGGGAAGACTTCAGATTTGGATATAGTGATCAATACAACATCCTGAGACCTCCCTGGTCTCCATCTGCCCTGTACAGGGCACATGGCTGTACCACTGAAATGCCATTTGGAGGCAAGTGGATGAGTAATGACAGAGCAAGTACTCCCTGCAGAGGAGACAAGATCCACAGGGTGGATAGTACTTACAATATCTTTGGTACCAGCACTACATGTACATGACTCTCAAGAGCTCTTCCAACAAGAAGACTTACGGCAGCTGCCAATCATTTGACGGTAGTCAGGGTGATTTTCAGCTGCTTATGAATGTCAACCAGCCCATTCTGTGATTGAGAACAGCATTCACAATGAGGCTCCATTTTGGCTGGTGCTGTATATTACTGGACAGTGAACAAATAACTTTAAATTAAGCCCATTGATTAGCTTTTAATCTGTTGAGCTAAAACTTTGGCTAATTTCCTACAAGAATTGAAGCAAATACACAAAATGAGAATTCTATTAAGGCAATAGAATAAGTGTGGTAAAAATTACTAATTTCCTAAAACTTTTTGACATTAATTATTGTTATTAGCAAACTCAAAATAGAGTTAATTTACTATAAATGTGGATCAGATATATTCTTCTTCAAGAAAACAAATAGATGTAACACAATATCTGCTACAGTAACTAAATCACAAATGCCAATTTTCTACAGATTAGATTTTTGCACGAGACAATGGTAGCTTTTAAAAACTCCCAAAATGCATGTTTATTTGCATTGATACACAATGAAATTCGAGATGATCTATTCTTTGGCACTAACTGTGAATCACAAACACTAATTTGCTACGAAATTAGTTATCCAAAAGACTTGTGCCAGCGACTTATAAAAATGTAGTTTTGTGACTCTCAGAGAATTCTCAGAAATAACCTATTTCTCACACAATTATATAATGAAATTAGAGAAAGATTGGTTTGAATGAGGATAATCCTACTGTTCTCAAAGTTTAAAAGAGCACAAATAAGTTTAAGCCTACAATTGATGATAATGCCACAGATTTATAGGGGCAGTCACGAATGTTCGAAATTTCACAGCATATCACAATACAAATGAGTGTTAATACAGTCAGTGAAAGATTATGCAGAAGTGACACAAACAGTAAAATATCCGAATCCAGAATTTGAAATCTGCACATGAATATTGTACATGCAGTCTAACACAAAGGAAAATTCCGAATTTGGCTTTTACATTTATAAAGAAATGTACAGATTGCATGGATTTTTTTCCACTTAGCTGTTTCTGTGCCAACTTCTGCACTGGCGTGCCCAAGAACATCACTGGAGCCTGAGTTTATCTCGCTCAAAATCACAGCACCAACAAACCATGTCTTCTGCCTGTTACAGCTAACAGCTACAAGGTCTAAAATATTTCTGTTGTGTGTTGGTTTTCAAACTAGTTGGTCAATACAGTTTGCTGAAAGTGTATTCGGAACTATTACACAAGTCTGTCTGTCCTTATCACCTGCAATGATTCCATAGACGTCCCAGTCTACACTCAGTTGATAAGTATTCTCCAGCTAATATTGCATAATCGGAGTTCTTTCACACTACTGAGTGTAGACCTTCTTTAAATGATTTTGTGACTGTTAAAGTGGAATCATGTAGCTGGTAAAAACATCTGATGATTAACTTGAGATCACCTAGACCAGTTTAAATTTGATTTCAACTTCAATAGAGACAATATTTTTGCTGACTGCAATGAACACTCCCTGTCCTGTGGTGTCTGATTTGTCTTTTTGATGTATTTTCCACACTTTGTTAAATATTTTTTAGCTCTTCTTTGGGTTTCATCCATCTCTCACTTGTGAAAATAATTTGAGTGTTGCAACTTTTTTGGAGTGCGGTAAATTCAGGTACTTTGTTACAAATGCTTTAAGCAGTTTACCATTAAAATTTTGACAAAGTGCCTCTACTTTGTATACAGTCTGATTTTGCTCGCTGAATATTGACTGGCAAGCATTATTGGAGAACCTCAAACTATTGCCTATCCTAAAAAATCACCGTGTGTGCTCCACAAGTACTGTAGTACCCTAGTAGCTGCTTTCTGTGTGTAATGCACACTTAACCTATCAAGAGGAATCCTACAATTCTCTACTACTTAATCAGGTCCAGAAATCTGCAGCCAAAACAGTCACAGAATTGACAGATCCTCTGGTTGAGACCCCCCACTTAACTCCAAACCAAAGGACCCCAATCAATTTTGGGTGCGATACTGCAGATTGTGAGCTCTGCTTGCACCACACGAGTGAAGCTAGTAGCCTCCACTACCGCCACCAGCCACATGTACAAACTGAGGAGCGCCTCAGAACCCATGCGACAGGCGTCGTTGGTGTTGATGTGAGCCACAACGTGCAGATGAATGCACAATCACTCTTGATCGCCACAGGCAGGGCCTCTTCCACATCTCAGTTGAGATCTGCCACAAACATACTGAGCACACATTGCATTTCTTTACAGCCCTGGGTACCATGTTCCTTAAGGGCTTTGTAACACTTCCAACATTGAAGATCCTAATGAGTAGTAGACCATTTCCCCATTGTGCCTGCTCGGACACAGCAGAAGGATTGACCACCTGTCCACTCACAGATTGAACAGGTGAGGCCAGCCAGCCAGTCCCCGCATTGACTTTCCACCTCAAGTTTTGCAAACACATTGCAACCCATCACTCACCCTGCAGTGAGGGCATATGCCCCATCTTGGGTATGCTATAAGGTGCTTTGGTAGCAGAACTCCTGGGAAAAATCAGTGACACTTCAACTGTCCCATGCGATGTGCCAGATTCTCCTTCGCCACTAAACCCCAAGGCAGAGGCCTGCAGTTGGCTGAGGGTGGCCAGTGCCATCTTCACCTGTTCATGAACCATAGTCAGCTCCTCCTGTGTCCGCACAAAGCATACACAAACAGTATCCATCCTACTGCTACTAATTTGAGAAGCAAACACTAAAAGCAAACAGAAGAAATAACTATGTAACTTATAATATAATTGAAAATATAATTTAATCAGATGGATAAACAATCTATTCACCAAGCGGCAGTAGGAGAACACACATATAAAGGTATTTAAGTTTGTGAGTTTTTGGAGCCACTGAGAAACTGGTGTCTGGGGGGAAGAAGCTAGATGGCACATATGGTGAAACAAGCACTGAGGTCATGACTGTCATGTTGCAGGGCATGCTATGCAACAGGATACTGTGTGTTGCCAGTATACATCCTCTATCTATGTCCATTCATCCTAACTGATAACTTGATGATAGTCATACAGATATAAAAGGCCGAACAGTGTTTACATACCAGCTGGTATACAAAGTGTTATTTTACAGGTGGGTCTCTCTTTCAAGGTATATGTTTGCCAGTTACTAGGCTGGTGTAGGTGGTGGTAGTAGGGTACTTGGGGCAAGTCTTACAGTGGGGACGGTCACAGGGGTAGGAGCCATAGGGTAGGGAAATGGTAACAGAAGGACCATAGGTTCTGACAAGGATATTGCGGAGATTGGGAGGGTGACAAAAAGGTATTCTAGGTGTGGTGGGCAAAATGTTGGACAGAGTTGTCGTTTTAGGCAATGATTTTAGCAAGTCATAGCTTTGTCGAAGTACCAGATTAGTATGTTGAAGATCAGGATAATACTCAGTGACAAATGGTGTACTCCTATGTTGTTTTTTGGAGCGATCAGAAGTACCAGGTTTGGATGTGATGGCCTGGGGAATGTGCTTTTGAACTAGGCTGGTGGTGTAATTATATTTAATAAAGTCTGACATGAGAGTGGTGGTATGTTGGTGTAAAGAGTCTGCATCTGAACAAATACATTTTCCTCGAATGGCAAGGCTGTATGGGAGGGAGGTTTGACATGGAAATGATTGCAGCTGCCAGAATGTAAGCACTGTTCTTTGTTAGTAGGTTTAATGTTAACAGAAGTGTGTAGCTGGCCGTTGATGAGGATGAGTTCAACATCAAGGTATGTGCTATGGAATTTGGACTAGGACAATGGGGAATTTAATTGTGAGAATGTATTTAAGAGATTCCAAGAATTTTAACAGGTCAGCCTCACCATGTGTCCAAAGCTGTCATCAATGTATCTAAACCAAACTAAGGGCTGAAGGCTTATGGAGCCCAGGAAGGATCCCTCCAAGTGACCCATAAAAGGTTGACATAGGAAGGAACCATCCTGGTTCCCAAGTCTGTGCCATTGATCTGTTTGTATGTCTGCCACTTGAAGCTAAAGTAGTTGTTGGTAAGTGAGCAGGAAGGATGTCATCCCCCACGTACATGATCTGTCTGCTGCTGAACATTTCCTCAGCCATTGCCAAATGCCAGGAGCAGACAGCTGAAGCCTGTGGTATTGGTTAAGACGTCTGTCCAAGCACATGGCTCAGCTGTTTTCAAATCACCAGGGAAGCAACACAACCACAAAAAAGAAGTGGGTGAGCTAGACGATATTGCGAAAAATATTTTGTGGCGCATAGTGTTCAGCATGTGTGCTGAAGACGAATATACAACAGCAGAAAAACTAGTTTCGCGTTTGAAAGAAGCTGAAAATTTTAACGGAAGCAAATGGACCATGGAGACGATACTGAAAGACATGGGGTGAACGATGATAGGAAATTATTAATGGAACGAAGTGATATTGTAGCTGGAAGGACTGTGTTTTAGAGAACAATGCAGGAGATAAGAGAAGCTGGCACATCTCTAATTTATTACTTAGATGAAACTTTCATTAATCAGAGCCATGCAAGGGCTATGTGCCGGATGGGTACAGTGGATTAAAAGTTCCTGTTGGTAATGGTAACAGAACCATAGTGCTTCATGTTGGAACAGCAAGATACTGGCTTTATTCCCCAGGGTAAGCAGATTTTTAAGCAGTCTAAAGCTAAGAATTCTGAAGATTTCCATTCTGAAATGACGTACAGCGTCTTCAAAAGGTGGTTTACACAACAATTATTGCCACATATTCCTGCGTTTTCAGCTATAGTCATGGACAATGCGAGCACCCACTCAGTGCAAGTGAACAAAGCTCAAAATACAAACTCCAAAAAGCTGTCATCTAACGGAATACCTTAACTCATCGCATACCAGAGCAGAATTGCTCATTCTTGTCAGTCAACACACGCCTGCATACAGAGTTTATGAGATGACGAAATTGCAAAGCAGTATGGACACCGTATCGTCAGATTACCCCCATACCATAGCCATTACAACCCAGTCGAGCTGGTACGGGCTCAGATGAAAGCATATATTGTGGAAAAGAACAATACATTCAAAATAACAGTACATTAAAAATTGCAGATGTTGAGAGACTTACACATGAGGCAATAGACAGCATTTCAACATCTGCATGGGCAGCTTGCGTAAGACACGCAATAAAAACTGCAAGATGAAGATTACAAGAGGGAAATTGGCAGGGACACAGTTATGGAACCATCTGTCATAAATCTTGCCGAGTCTGATTCATCTACGTCAGACAGCAAAGATGACGCAGTGGATTTCTTGCTGTGAAGTATGTAAATCCCAATTACTCCTACTTATGACTTTGTGTGACTGTGCCTGCAGCAGCATAAAAAATTATTAGTTTCATCTTTGACCTCTTAACGATGCCATTTTCTTCATAAATCATATTTCATTCAATTAAGTACACATACTATAATGCCATAGTAGGTTCTACATTTACATCAACATTTACATGTATACTCCGCAAGCCACCAAACGGTGTTTGGCGGAGGGCAATTTACGTGCCACTGTCATTGCCTCCCTTTCCTGTTCCAGTCGTGTATGGTTAGCGGGAGGAACGACTGCCGGAAAGCCTCCGTGCACACTTGAATCTCTCTAATTTTACATTCGTGATCTCCTCGGGAGGTATAAATAGGGGGAAGCAATATATTCAATACCTCATCCAGAAACGAACCCTCTCAAAACCTGGACAGCAAGCTACACCACGATGCAGAGCGCCTCTCTTGCAGAGTCTGCCACTTGGGGTTGCTAAATATCTCCGTAACGCTATCACGCTTACCAAATAACCCTGTGACGAAATGCGCCGCTCTTCTTTGGATCTTCTCTATCTCCTCTGTCAACCTGACCTGGTACGGATCCCACACTGATGAGCAATAATCAAGTATAGGTTGAACGAGTGTTTTGTAAGCCACCTCCTTTGTTGATGGACTACATTTTCTAAGGACTTTCCCAATGAGTCTCAACCTGGCACCCGCCTTACCAACAATTAATTTTATATGATCATTCCACTTCAAATTGTTCCGCACGCATACTCCCAGATATTTTACAGAAGTAACTTCTACCAGTGTTTGTTCCGCTATCATATAATCATACAATAAAGGATCCTTCGTTCTATGTATTCGCAATACATTACATTTGTCTATGTTAAGGGTCAGTTGCCACTCCCTGCACCAAGTGCCTATCCGCTGCAGATATTCCTGCATTTCGCTGAAATTTTCTAATGCTGCAACTTCTCTGTCTACTACAGCATCATCTGCAAAAAGCTGCATGGAACTTCGGACACTATCTACTAGGTCATTTATATATATTGTGAAAAGCAATGGTCCCATAACACTCCCCTGTGGCACACCAGAGGTTACTTTAATGTCTGTAGACGTCTCTCCATTGAGAACAACATGCTGTGTTCTGTTTGCTAAAAACTCTTCAATCCAGCCACACAGCTGGTCTATTATTCCGTAGGCTCTTACTTTGTTTATCAGGTGACAGTGCGGAACTGTACCGAACGCCTTCCGTAAGTCAAGGAAAATGGTGTCTACCTGGGAGCCTGTATCTAATATTTTCTGGGTCTCATGAACAAATAAAGTGAGTTGGGTCCCACTCGATCGCTGTTTCTGGAATCCGTGTTGATTCCTGCAGAGTAGATTCTGGGTTTCCAGAAATGACATGATACGCGAGCAAAAAACATGTTCTAAAATTCTACAACAGATCGATGTCAGGGATATAGGCCTATAGTTTTGCGCATCTGCTTGACGACCCTTCTTGAAAACTGGGACTACCTGTGCTCTTTTCCAATCATTTGGAACCTTCTGTTCCTCTAGAGACTTTGCGGTACACGGCTGTTAGAAGGGGGGGCAAGTTCTTTCGCGCATTCTGTGTAGAATCGAATAGGTATCCCGTCAGGTCCAATGGACTTGCCTCGGTTGAGTGATTTCAGTTGCTTTTCAATTCCTTGGACACTTATTTCGATGTCAGCCATTTTTTCGTTCGTGTGAGGATTTAGAGAAGGAACTGCACATAGTGCGGTCTTCCTCTGTGAATCAGCTTGCCCTTCCAATTTCCGCAATATCTTTGTGAGACCCTAGGCTCCTTCTGAGCGTGTCTCCCTCCCCTACAGCTCCTACCCCTGTGACCGTCATTGTGGTAAGACTTGCCCTATGCTCTCTCTTACCACCACCTATACCTTCCCTGTAATTGGCAAAACATATACCATTAAAGGAAGAGCCACGTGTGAAGTGACACGTCTTATACCAGGTATTATATAAATAATGTTCAGTTTTGTACATCTCCATGACTACCACCAAGTTATCAGTTAATATAGTGGCAACACACAATATCCAATTGCGCAGCATGCTCTAAAACATGACAGTCTGGACTTTGGTGCCTGTTTCACCATATCTTCACAGTAACTATTCCCTTCTTCACTCCCTTTTAAATTCTCTATATCTTTCATTTTCTGACCCTTTTATTTTCTGCCACCCCCCTACAACTTCTGTCACATACAGCGCAATTAGTTTTCCACTCCTATCAATTCGTGCACAACATTTTGGCTCTAATCTGTCATACACATGCCTAAGTTATGCTTAATCTCGTTTGGTGCAGTCGTCAACAATCGGTCTTTCCGTCTCATCACGTCCGGTAAGTCTGCTCTGATCCATGGCTCTGGGCAACTTTCCATTCACCCATCTTCCTTCCCCTTCAACCCTTCTGCCAGAAGAAGGAGCTACTGGTTTTGAACGGTGGCAAGCTTTAATACCTTTAAATGTGTGTTCTCCTGTTACCTCTTGGTGAATAGATTTTTTATCTGTCCAATTGCAGTATATTTTCAAAAATTGATTATTTTGTTGTTATAATTGGATAGATAAAAAATCTACTCCCAAAGCAGTACCAGGAGAAAACATACGAAATTCCTGAAACTTTTATATTATTTTCTCCTTCTGCTGGTTGGTGAGTCTTTTATCTATCCAATTATATTTTTGATAATTGATTATTTTCATTAATATAACTATAACGTTGCTGCTCTCCTGATGTGTTAAAAGTGGCAGCTTGCTCCTGAACACTTTGTTTATCCTAAACACATCACTACCACCATTGTCTTATTTTAACCAACAATCTTACACTTCTTATCTTATTCCTTAACTAACATGCTGATTGGTTGAAATGATGCGTTTCATGGTACTGTCAGATGCTCTGTTAATTTTCTCTTTGCAAAACATTTAAGATGATGAAAGCTCATTTGACTGTGACATTGACGTGAAGTTAAGAATCATATATGGGTAAGTGCAGGTGAAAATATGTATTTGACGTGATAATTATAATTTATTAAGAAATAACTTGTGTGTTTTTTCTTTTCTCAACCACATTAGATTTTTGAATGCCTTGTTATATGAAAAATTGAGAAGATAGACACACGAATGCAATCCAAAGTCATTGTAGCCAGTATTTCTGAGACTGTCTAAAAACAAACAAGTTGTTTCTTAGACACAGTAGTGATTCTGATGCAGGCTACACCAATTTCAGTGTCTGAATATTGAGTTTAATTTTGCATTGCTTCATCACACAAATAGAGGGCTACAGGATTAGATAGTTCCCCATTAAAAATAATTGAAAAGTTCAGAATGGTTTGTAGTAATTGAGTTCAGGGGAGACACAAGTGCTTAGAGCGTGGAAGAATATTGAAGTTTATTGCAAAGCTTGTAGTATGGACAACATTAGAACTACACTAACCCAGCATGTTCTGAAAATGCCTAATATTGAGACACTTGCTGTCTTTGTAATTCTTCAACTCAAATTATTGTTTTTCATTTTAAATACATATTTGTGTCCTGTAGACCAAGTAAATATATTTGGTGTAATTGTAAGCGTTTAAGATATGGTACAAATAGTAGTTGTGTCAAGTAACTCATAAACTTTAATCTGGTCTTCTTTCAACTGCATAATGTAAAGTTTAAACTGGTGTTTTGTAGTTTTATTGGCATTCTTTTAAAATTTAGCTGGATTCTGTATATGAAAATAAGCAATGTATAAAATACAAATCTCCATGTTCCACCCCACACGATATTCTCGGAACTGACCAGAAGCGAAGTCATTTTCTGCCAGGGGTATAATTCAGATGTGGTATGGAGGGATGTGGGGTCGGCAAACCATTCTTCCAGCCGTTGCCAGCTTTCTTGACCTTGAAGCCATTACTTCTTACTCCAGTAGCTCCCCATTTGCCATCACAAAACTTGAGCGCATCCTGTTCCAGTCGTCTCACCAAGGAAAAATCCCTGGCAGTATCAAGACTTGAAAACAGATCCTCTTTGTAGCAGCCAGACACAGTGTTCACTGGGGTACAGAGGTACAGAGGTCGGTATATGAAAAAAAAGGAACTCATTTATTTCTTCTGTATGTCTAATAATCTGTTGCTTGTGGGTAAGGGATGCAATAAAGGGAACAGAGGCAACCACAGGTAGGGAGAGAGAACAGAAAGATAAGAGCTGATGTAATAATGTGAAGCCTTTGAACTGAAAGTGATCTCAAGACTTTTTTGCATTTGGTACTAGGAAGTAAAAAAAGGAGTCATTGAATCTGATCACTAACTCTTTTTAATTAAAGTTACTTTCCAGCCAGATAGAACCAAACAGAGAATAAACATAAATTCAGGAATTGATCCAGAATTTCTGAAACAAAATTTACACACCTTCCATGCAGACATCTTCAGCCAAGAATCTTGCGGCTGGTCATAACTTAGACACTCTCCTACAAGCTCTCCAAAGTAATGATTCACCACCTAGGAAACATAAACATAAGTGGTGGGTTAATATCTGTGACAAGGCCATAGAGCAAAGAATTAAAGACTGGAATTCCCGTAAAACGACATAAGAGAGGTGCGAATTCAGCACGTTCCAGAAACAGACTACAAATATCATCCAATTCATAACACAATTTTGATAAAACCAGACTAGGATAAATAGAGCAAGACTTCAATAAAAACAACACTTGAAATTTCTGTAGAATTTTCACAGAAGAAATGTCAACATATCAGGCTCACAGTCACTGTTTTAGATGACCAGATGGGACTCTGGAAACAAATAATAAAGAGAATTGTAAACTTTTAGCAAACTACTTTACAGACCTATTAAACTGTGAGTATCTGACATTTGAATTCATGTTTGGAAAAGGTGAGCCAAAGACAGACTCGGAACCCCCAGCAGTAGAAGAAAATGACAAAGCAATATATGAACTTAGAAACAATAAAGTTTCAGAGGCAGCTTGTATAGTAGCAGAAATGTGGAAAATGGGTAGGTAAAATCCTCAACTAAAAAATTCATCCAGTTTTTATAGATATTTGGCTGGAGGAAGCAATCCATAAAGAATGGCAATGTGCCATAATTAGAGAAAAAGGGGGATAAAGCAGATATAACTATGTATGGAGGGATTTCTTTGTTGGCATTTGCTTACAAAATTCTGTAAAAATAATGCTCAAAAAGCTTGAAGCACAAGCAAACCATTTAACTAGTGAATATAAAGCAGGTTTTACAAGAGGTTGATCCTAGGTGGAACAAATTCTCCATTACAAATCTGCAGGGGCAGAAAAATTGTGATCACATTTGTAGGTTCCAAAACAGTGTGCAGTCAGTAGATAAGTATACACTGTTTAATATGAAAGTGAATCAAATGCAAACAATAATTTTCATTTTACATGCCTTTTTGTAAATGGAGAGCACTGCAATCGCTGCTCATTGTTGCTTTTGTTTTCAGTGATTGTTCTGCGCAGCTACAATGCTGTCATTGCTTCTTTAGTCAGAATCGCAGTCGGAGCAAGAGGTATTGTCATTTGCTGCGCAACCCATTATATGAAGTTTCTCACAACAGGGGGTTTAAAACCATCCAAAATTTGGAAAAGACTTGCAGCTCTGTCAGAGGCAACACTCACAGAAAGACTCAAATGTGCACATGGCACAAATAGTTTTTACAAGGATGATAAATGGTTGAGAATGTAGTTTGCAGACATCACCTGAGGACGACCATGAGTGAGAACAGCATTTGCATTGTTAGCCAGCTTAATGAAGAGGGTCACTGAATAAAATTTGCTACTGAGGTTGGCATAAGCTACAGTAGTGCTCAGGTGATCATTATTGACAACCTGGGATTTCGGAAACTGTCCGTAAGGTGTGTGCCTTCTCTTTTCACTACAGAACAATAATTTCATCATCTTGAGGTGTGTAAATTGCTAGTGACATGCTAGTGACCTGTGATGAATCGCGTGTGCTCCAGAATGAAAAAAATCGGCATGGAATGGCGCAAAAAGGATGAATCTGCACCCGTCAAAGCCAAAAACCATCTTTCCATGCGGAGGTTATTACAGTAGTCTTTTTTTTATTTTAGAGGAGTTTTTCCCGTAATTTGTCTTCGTGAATGTCATACTGTGAATGCTGCATATTATTGCCAACTTTTGGACCAAACAAAATGTGCATGTCGTCAGAAAAGGCACACATTTCTTATCTGTGGGATATTGTATCCTAGAAGAGTTTAAAGTGAAGAGAAAAACAAGACTATTGATTAAACAAACATCAACTGATACCAGCTCAAAAGTTAAATTCCAAGGCGAAATGTCTGAACTTTTTGATATAAAAACAGGGGTCTGACAAGGAGCTGGACTATCCTCCTTGCCCTTAAGTCTTGTACTAGAAAAAGTAATTAGGTCTTAGGAAAAAGCAGACTACATGACACAAAAATTCATTTACAGTACTTAGCTTACACAGGCAGTATAGTGATCTTTTCAAACAACAGAGAAGAGGTGATTAGTTCCCTAGAAAAACTTCATGTAGCAGCAACTAAAAGTGGATTGAAAATATCTTAAGAACATACCCAAGACAAAGAAAATTCTTCTCGATACCTAGATGGACATCCTATGTCCACACAGTGCAGCAAAATATTTAAAGTATCCAAATTTAAATACATTGGAGAAATCATCCAACCCACTGGATTAAATCGTGATGCAAACAAAGGAAGAATCATTAAATTACAAAACACTAACAGACTTACATGGAGTAGGGACAATAGCAGTTCAATGCCTTGCAATAAAAAATTGAAACATTACGTAATAATAGTCAAACCTGAAGTGTTATACATGTCAGACTGTAATTGTTGGTGGTAAGTCATAGACAGAGAGAGAGAGAGAGAGAGAGAGAGAGAGAGAGAGAGAGAGAGAAGAAAGTAAATTACTGAGGAAAATTTTTGATCTGGTTTGTGTTGAGGGAATGCGGATGAGATGGTAGTCTTATGAACTATATCAAAATTGGGAGAAAATATTACACTTTCAGGAACAGAAAATTGAAATTTTATGGCCACATTCTGAGAATGAACAACAATAGACTGACCAAAGCAATTCTCTGCCTTGCCCCTCAATGAAAATTAAAAACAATTGGTTACTTGAAATTGAAAAAGATATTCAAGGAATAGGTATTAAAAACAAAATTCTACAGGACAGAGCTGCATTCAGAACTTTGATTGACAAGCAGAAGTTTTAAGTTAAACAAGGTGTTATGCCTAAGAGAACGAGGACTGGAGAATGACCTGGGCAGAGAACCACAATGAGATGATAATGAGAGTTGGAGTAGTGGAAAGCAAGCACACCAGTGAAAGAAGTTCAATCATGCTTTGTAGCAAGGCATGCAAAAAAAAAAAAAGTGTGTAGACATGCAGTTGAAAACAGAAGAAATATGAAGTACTAGACATGAGTTGATGTGACAAAATGAGTATGATTCAAGGAGATCAGGAAGAAGAGAAAAAGGTGAAGTAAATAATCCAGATTCTGAAAAAGGTATAATACAATAACTGGGCCAGTAAAGCAAGGAAGTTAAGTGGATCAATTTAAAAACCACCTCAGGGTACATGAATAAAAAATAATCTTATTGTAGATGAAACAGTGGCATGTTAATAAGTAACTGCAAAATACTAAAAAGGTGGACAGAGTAGTTGAATTTTGTAATGAATATCTATTGGAATCAGTAGTGTGGTGTTGAGAGTGGAAGAAGAAGAAGAAGAAGAAGAAGAAATATGAGCAATCACTACTTAGAGTTAATGAAGTGTATTGGCCACTTGAAGAACGATAGTGGATCTGAAGAGAATGAAATTGTGACTTCCTGTTAAGAAGAGGTGCTCTCACTGGATGTCCGGTCAGGAGAATTTGGGGATGAGGCAAAATTTATTAGCACAAAGAAGCAGCATGTTTGACACTGTCTTGTGCAGAATGAGTTGGAGAGCTGTCATGGAGCAAAAATACACCCTTATAAACCTTCCTGTGATGGTTCGTCTGGACAGCTACCAGTAATCTCATCAGGAGATTTTAGTTGTACGGTCCTCAGTTGGTTTGTGCCTTGTGAACATAATCTGCTAGCGGCACACCACAACAGACCTAAAACACATACAACGTCTCTTTGCCTAACAATGAATGTTTCTGTACCTTCCATTGCTTACCTTGCTCCTTTCTCTCAGAGTCACAGTGATACACCCAGCTCTTATCTGTGACGATAAGATGGTTAAAAAAGTCATTTGGATCGGCCTGAGGAAGTCGCAGCATGTTTGCTAGTTCCTTCGTTCTGTGAACTTCTTGAATTGGTGTGACCAGCAGTGGACCCCAGTTGGTGGGATGACCTTTTTCATGCTCAGAATGCTGTGTAAGATGTTGAAAAGGTGATTAATAACTGATTTTCCCTTTTTTCACCAATGTGTTGATTGTGATATCGCAGTCTTCAAGCACTGAGGGCATCAAGTTCTGTAGCGAGTCACTGTTCTTAAAACAGAAGTGGTTTGCCACTTTGTTCGCCAGCATCCAAACAATGCTGAAAGTATCTGCGACACCTGAAATGTGGATTGTTGCAGTTTTGTTTTCCATCAAATGCAGAAAATGAATTACCTCGTGGTAATTCACTTTATCAATGGAGTGTATCATTTTATTTTGGCTCCTCTAGTGGTATGCTACAGTACTGTGGTGTATGTTCCAAAAATACAATATAGATGGTCTTCGTTATGGCATCAGTGTTACATTTTCTGTGTGTGATATGTAACCCTCCCAAGTTCGATGTCAATAGATCTACTACAAAAAAATTTCTCTCGTCGCCATTCTTAATGTTTGCCGAGGTTGCCCTGCTACTCAGTTCCACCTAAATGGTTACAGTCTTTACAGGACTTCACCTCCTTATGCATGGATGGGTGTTGAAGGAGAGCGCTAATTATTTTGCCAAGCTAATGGAGTGATGTAAATAATTAATCTTTAAAACTTCTGTATTTACACTTTCTCTTAACAGAACATCATGTCTCAATTTTCTTGGGATTCATTGTAGCCATGGCTTTTCATTTTTCTTCTTGTCATTTAAACATCTCCAAACCACACTGCCAAGGAACAACCGGCCCCACACTGCAGGTGGAGATGCTCACTTAGCATTCTGTCTTGTAGGTATTATGGGTTCAAGACATTCTTCAATCTACACATATTGTAACAATATCTTCCACAGCAGGATGTCGCAACACTTACTTACTAAGGAATGTCAGGAATATCTTTCATCGTTGTGAAAGCCTGGGTAATGTCACACTTCATACCAGGCCTGCAGACATGTTACTGCAAACAAGTAAAAATTTAGTTATGTAACTACTTCTTGTTGTCGGTGATAATTAAAACTTTGACTACCCCCTCATAAGCAAAATGTAAGGTGAGAGATGGTTTACTTTCCTCTCTCCTATTCAGTTCAGTGCTGGGAGGCTAACCAGACATCCAGACTAGTGGTAGAGGGATTTTACAGAATTTAACAGACTTTCTAAACAGTGAGCAGATGACTTTCATTGCCATTGAGAGCATTACCTATGCCACAATTCTTGAAAGATTTAACAGTAATGACTTCTCTCATTCTAGACAATGACTGTTTTACCCACTGACAAACTTGTTTGATTGCAGGTCATTTTAAAGCCCTCTTTGGTGTGAATTCAAGTTGAGGTTTCAGTTGTGAAATAAGTCCTCTTGGGATAACAGCAAGCTCTGTAGTTCCCTGTCTCAATTTCTCTTTCACAGAATTATTTAAGTGACTGCTAAACTGATTTAGCACAAGAAGAGAACTGTTCTTCAATAAAGCACCTTTCCTTCTTTCCCACACTTTAATTCATAATTTTATATCAACCTCATCCATCCAACCCTTGTCATGTATGTGAACAACAACACCAGGTTGTATTTCAGAACGTTTTGGCATTGTTGTGTACTTGAAAATTACCATTGGATTAAGTTTAGTAAAGTCAGCACTACATACCAAAGAACAACACTGAGTACATTAGTTACAGTTTTAGCTCCCTTCATGGCAATAGTTCTGTTACTCGGCCTATCAAATGCCAGAGGGGTTAAGTTCATATTTACTATTTGGCTTAGTTCCACAATGATTTTCTTTCAGTGTTGAGTAATAAAGTGTGGAAAGAATATGTTTTATCTTCTTGCTCTTGTGGCATTTTCTGTGATATTTTGGCTTTGGTTTGCATGACGCTTCATAAATCTGTAGCACCAACTAACTCCACCCTTAAAGTCTGTTAAATTCCACCGTAGTGCTAGCTTGTGGGTGTGTGTATTTGAATCATATTTGCATTAATTCCAGTGCCATTTTCACAGTGTCCTTGAATCCATCTTCTAGTTTTGGCCATTTTGCATTCAGTCCTCTATTTGCACATTTAGCCTTCTCACTTTTCCTGCTCTTCTTTACTAGTCCATTAATTGTGAATGGTTTTTTCTGTTGGTGAAGGACTGAAATATTGCTCAGCTGCTGTATTTCCATGTTCTTCTGCATATGCTATTACTTTCAATATAGAGCCCACATCTTATGAATACCTTTTATTTTTTCCATTACAAAATTAGCTACTAAACAAAATATTATACTGTTACTGATGAGACACATCACTTTCAGTTCAAGTTCATCGGCATCGTAGGCTAGAGAGTGCTCTGGGTTTGCGATGGTGGCGTGCCCAGGAGACAGTGTTAGCAAGCTTGTAAATCCCCGCAACTCATGTTTGTCACATTGGTGCACTGCTGCTGCCAATTGAATCCAGTGTTCCCAGTAGAGATAGGTTTCCTGTGGCATCGAATACATGACCATTTGTAATACTGGTGAGAATTTTAAATCAAACATTGGACATTTTTGTATTAATTTAGAGTATAAGACACACCTGAATTCTGGAGGCAGTTTTTTGAAGACACACCTGAATTATGGAGGCAATTTTTTGAAGAAAAAAGTTCATCTTATAGCCCGTAAACTACAGTAATGTGGGAGGTATCATAAAATCAGATGCTAAAATGAGACTGTAAATCACTGAAAGTACACTAGACTCTTGCTAATCCGGCCCTCAGTAATCCGGCCGCTCAGTAATCCGGTGCACATCGAAAAACACATGCACAATGAATTAATGTGTGCAACAATGCTTAATTAAACAATGCTTTATATACTGTACTTGAAATTGTAACTTTCTTTACATCTCTTCTAAAAGGAAACACATTATGCTAGACCTTAAGCAGAAACTCAAAGTTTTAGATATGTTAAATCAAGGTTCTTCACAAAAAGTCATTGCTGCTGAGCTCACTGTTGGTTGAGCAACTATTTATGACAACAGAAAGAAAGATGATACTCGACGGTACTCAACACAAATGGATAGTGAATTGGGAAAATGGAAGGCTATGCGAAAGAGTGAGAATGAAGAACTGGACAGAGCAGTTTATACACTCCTGGAAATGGAAAAAAGATCACATTGACACCGGTGTGTCAGACCCACCATACTTGCTCCGGACACTGCGAGAGGGCTGTACAAGCAATGATCACACGCACGGCACAGCGGACACACCAGGAACCGCGGTGTTGGCCGTCGAATGGCGCTAGCTGCGCAGCATTTGTGCACCGCCGCCGTCAGTGTCAGCCAGTTTGCCGTGGCATACGGAGCTCCATTGCAGTCTTTAACACTGGTAGCATGCCGCGACAGCGTGGACGTGAACCGTATGTGCAGTTGACGGACTTTGAGCGAGGGCGTATAGTGGGCATACGGGAGGCCGGGTGGACGTACCGCCGAATTGCTCAACACGTGGGGCGTGAGGTCTCCACAGTACATCGATGTTGTCGCCAGTGGTCGGCGGAAGGTGCACGTGCCCGTTGACCTGGGACCGGACCGCAGCGACGCACGGATGCACGCCAAGACCGTAGGATCCTACGCAGTGCCGTAGGGGACCGCACCGCCACTTCCCAGCAAATTAGGGACGCTGTTGCTCCTGGGGTATCGGCGAGGACCATTTGCAACCGTCTCCATGAAGCTGGGCTACGGTCCCGCACACCGTTAGGCCGTCTTCCGCTCACGCCCCAACATCGTGCAGCCCGCCTCCAGTGGTGTCGCGACAGGTGTGAATGGAGGGACGAATGGAGACGTGTCGTCTTCAGCGATGAGAGTCGCTTCTGCCTTGGTGCCAATGATGGTCGTATGCGTGTTTGGCGCCGTGCAGGTGAGCACCACAATCAGGACTGCATACGACCGAGGCACACAGGGCCAACACCCGGCATCATGGTGTGGGGAGCGATCTCCTACACTGGCCGTACACCACTGGTGATCGTCGAGGGGACACTGAATAGTGCACGGTACATCCAAACCGTCATCGAACCCATCGTTCTACCATTCCTAGACCGGCAAGGGAACTTGCTGTTCCAACAGGACAGTGCACGTCCGCATGTATCCCGTGCCACCCAACGTGCTCTAGAAGGTGTAAGTCAACTACCCTGGCCAGCAAGATCTCCGAATCTGTTCCCCATTGAGCATGTTTGGGACTGGATGAAGTGTCGTCTCACGCGGTCTGCACGTCCAGCACGAACGCTGGTCCAACTGAGGCGCCAGGTGGAAATGGCATGGCAAGCCGTTCCACAGGACTACATCCAGCATCTCTACGATCGTCTCCATGGGAGAATAGCAGCCTGCATTGCTGCGAAAGGTGGATATACACTGTACTAGTGCCGACATTGTGCATGCTCTGTTGCCTGTGTCTATGTGCCTGTGGTTCTGTCAGTGTGATTATGTGATGTATCTGACCCCAGGAATGTGTCAATAAAGTTTCCCCTTCCTGGGACAATGAATTCACGGTGTTCTTATTTCAATTTCCAGGAGTGTAGATGGTTCGTACAACAATGCAGTAAAGATATTCCAGTTAGTGGCCCAATTATAAAGGAAAAAGCAGCTGCATTTAACCAACAACTTGGCGATAGGAACTTGTTTGCACCGAGCGACAGTTGGCTATCAAACGGGTAAAAACTACATGGCATTTGGCAGCTGACAGTCACCAGGGAAAGTCGCTCAGCTAACGATAAGGATGCTAAAATGCTTTTTTATTCCTGTCTATGATCACAAATGAATTCTTTAGACGACGATCGGTTTCAGTCTGTAATGACCATCCTCAGATCTTTTTACACCATGTCCTAAAGTGATACGTCCATAATGGCATCGTCAAAACAACATTTTGACGATGCCATTATGGCCGTATCACTTTAGGACATGGTGTAAAAAGATCTGAGGATGGCCATTACAGACTGAAACCAGTCATCGTCTAAAGAATTCATTTGTGGTCATAGACTTGAGTAAAAAAGCATTTTACAGTATTGGATCACTGTTTGTACACGCGATTATGTCGCAGTTGGTGAGATAAGGATGTTGATGAGTTTGTAAGCAAGATACGGAAGATAACAGAGAAAGAAGATTTAACTGCTGAGATGCCTTGTATAATGCTGATGAAACAGGACTCTTTTACAAGATGCTTTCTTGAAAAACATTAGCTGCCAAGAACGAGAAGGAAGCTCATGGTTACAAACAACAGAAACAGCATGTAACATTAATAGCATGTTGTGATGCAAATGGGAGCCATAAACTACTGCTTATGGTGATTGGAAAATTCCAACATCCATGTTGTTTTCAACACACTGACATAAATACTTTACCAGTGCAGTATTGTGCTCAGAAGAAAGTGTGGATGGACAGGCAAATATTCTCTCAATGGTTCCATGAAACATTTGTACCAGCAATGAGAAAAGAGCTAAAGAAGAAAAAGCTTCCACTGAAAGCTATCCTTATAATTGACAATGCTCCCAGTCATCCTTCAGACGTTTCTCTATAAAGTCCAATGGTATACAAGCACTCTTTCTCCCACCTATTGTGACAGCCCTAATTCAGCCCATGGACCAACGAATTTTGGAATCAATTAAGCTTCATTATTGACATCCACTTCCGAAAGTGAAAATGACCCTATCAAGACTATGCTGAAGGCATGGAAAGCAATTAACAAACATGATGTTGTTTACCAAGCAGCCAAAGCATGGGATAAAGTTGAGAGTACTACCATAATGAAGAGCTGAAGAAAATTGTGGCCATCCATTGATGATGAGTTGAATCCAGTAGTGAGCGACAGCGATGAGTCAGTCAATTCAGAATTATTAATTAATTTGTACACTGACGTGTTCCACAATCTTCCAGGAAGAGAAGAAATTGATGGTGAAGATGTTACTAAGCGGCTGAGTGAGGAAAACTGTGATATGGACCAAACTTTAACAGATGAAGAAATAATCAAAAGTGTGCAAGAAAGTAATGATGAAAGTGATGAAGAAGAGAACACAGGAGGAGAGAGCATGAAGATTTCACACACTGCTGGTGCTGAAGCTGCCAAGGTCTTCCTGGAGTATGTTACACAGCAACCAGATACATGCAGTACTGATGTAATTCTTGTAAAGCGGTTGCGTGATAAAGCATGCCACTGTCGCCTATCATCATTGCGACAGTTAAAAATTAGGAACATGTTTCACGACTGTATAATTATGTACAGTATACACTCAAGGAATAAGTTTTCTTTGAAAATTAATATATTTTTGTATTTAATAAAGTACATCCTCTATGTTACAAAATTATATCCTTCAGTTTAATAAAGTACAGTACACTATATCCCCTATTTTTTCAAAATAAATACAAAACAAAATAAATGAATAAAATAAATTTCAGACACTCAGTAATCCGGCACCCATATGTGCCAGGAATGGCCAGATTAGCGAAAGTGTTTGGAATTTAATGTAATTGGATAGATAAAAATATATACTCACCAAGCAGTGGTAGGAGAACACACATGCAAAAGTATTAAAGTTTGCAAGCTTTCAGAACCGGTAGCTCCTTATTCTGGTAGAGGGGTTGAAGGGGAAGGAAGAAGGTGAAGGAAAAGGACTGGTGAGGTTTAGAAAAAAGGGTTGAGTTCAGAAAAATCACCCAGAACCTCAGGTCTGGGGAGACTTACCAGACAGGATGAGAAGGAAAGACTGATTGTTGGGGGCTGCATCAGACAAGATATGAAAACTTGAGAGCTTAAAGGTGGAAGATAGGGTAATACCCAAAACACAGATTACTGCCAAAACATTGTGCACAAGTTAATAAGAACAGAAAACTTAAGTGCATTGTATGCGATAGATGTGGAAGGGGCAGCGAAAATAGACAGGTTATAAAATGCAAGATATAGAAAACTATAAGTTAGTGAAGAAAGGAATAGCTATGACCAAAGAAATTTACGTATATTAAGGCCAGTTGGGTGGCAAGAACCATGTAGTGCAAGTTTCCACCTATGGAGTTCTGACAAGGGAACCTCCCCATCGCACCCCCCTCAGATTTAGTTATAAGTTGGCACAGTGGATAGGCCTTGAAAAACTGAACACAGATCAATTGAGAAAACAGGAAGTAGTTGTGTGGAACTATGAAAAAAATAAGCAAAATATACAAACTGAGTAGTTCATGGGAAGATAGGCAACATCAAGGACAATGGGGACGCAGGCGCGCCATGGTCTCGTGGTAACGTGATCAGCTGCGGAACGAAAGGTCCTTGGTTCAAATCTTCCATCGAGTGAGAAATTTAGTTTTTTATTTTCAGTTTATGTGACAAACTCTTATGTTTTCATCACTTTTTTGGGAGTGATTATCACTTGCACAAGAAAACCTAAATTGGGCAAGGTAGAAGAATCTTTTTACCCATTCGCCAAGTGTACAAGTTAGGTGGGTCGACAACATATTCTTGTCATGTGACGCACATGCTGTCACCAGTGTCGTATAGAATATATCAGATGTGTTTTCCTGTGGAGGAATCGGTTGACTTATGACCTTGCGATCAAATGTTTTCGGTTCCCATTGGAGAGGCACGTCCTTTAGTCTACTAATCGCACGGTTTTGCGATGTGGTCGCAAAACACAGACACTAAACTTATTACAGTGAACAGAGACGTCAATAAACGAACGGACAGATCATAACTACGCAAAAATAAAGAAAGTAAAATTTTCACTCCCGGGAAGACTTGAACCAAGGACCTCTCGTTCAGCAGCTGCTCACACTACCACGGGACCACGGCGCTCCTATGCTCACATTGTCCATGATGTTGCCTATATGGCCCATGGACTTCTCAGTTTGTATATTTTGTTTATTTTTTCACAGTTCCACACAACTTCTTCCTGTTTTCTCAATTGATCTGTGTTCAGTTTATCAAGGCCTATCCACTGTGCCAACTTACAACTAATTCTGAGGGGGGTGCGATGGGGAGGTTCCCTTGTGAGAAGCTGGTGTCTGAGGGGTGGGGAACCCAGATGGCATATGTGGTGAAACAGGCACCAAGGTCATGACTGTCATGTTGTAGAGCATGCTCTGCAGCAGGATATTGTAACAAAGCTCATTATTACCTAGGTGCATGACATTTTTCAGGAGTTTGGGAAAGATGTGAATTGAAATAATGAACTTAATTGATTCTGTAACTGGCTCAGTTGAATTAGTTTATTTAAAACTCTGTCTATGCCCATTCGTCCTAACTGATAACTTGATGGTAGTCATGAAGATATGAAAGGCCGAACAGTGTTTATGTGTAGCAGCTGGTATATGACGTGTTATTTTACAGGTGTGTCTCTCTTGGAAGGTATATGTTTGCCAGTTACAGGGCTGGTAAAATTGGTGGTAGGAGGGTACATAGGAAAAGTCTTACTGTGGGGATGGTAACAGGGGAGGGAGCCATAGGGGAGGGAGACGGGTACAGAAGGAACAAAGGCTGACGGGGATGTTGCAAAGATTGGGAGGGCAATGATAAGCTATTCTAGGCATGGTGGGCAAAATATCGGGCACAATGGACCTCATTTCAGGCCAAGATTTTAGGAAGTCATAGCGTTTGTTATAGTTGTGTCACAGGGAGTATTACAGAAGCACACCTCCTGAGCAGAAAAGAGTACAGTGAAGATGTAGGCTGGGAACCAGACAATGAATCAGGAGACTCAGGAGAAGCAGCTCCAGATCAGTAAGTGTGGAGGTCGTTTGTTAGGGAAGTGCATAGCCATCAAGGCATTGATATATGGTTGATGAAGCAGCAGTGTATTTTGAATTCTACTTGATTTAACTCTCATTATTTACAAAAAATTTTGTGGAGCAGTTTTCTCCATGCAACTACTCAGATTCTTCTTTGTGGTATGTCAGAGGTGCTTCCAAGTGAATTTCCACATTTAGATGTCTATTGGACACAGTCAAATAATGGTTTTTCTGCCCCTTGCATATTTGAAGTGCATATATTTGGGTCACTTGCACCAAGCATCTCACATTCAGACTGTGATAATGCATTGCTGTTTGATTATATATAAACTCTGATGATATTCCTTGTTGCTATTTGGGCTGATTTTGCCAAGTAACGAGACACAAGTGTGGCATTGCGTGTTTGTACTCATGTTACACCTTGATCCTTTTTGTATAACAGTGTGCTCTTAGTCCTTGCAACTTAGCTAAAGACGTTGCATTGTCCAGTGGTATGGTACATACTTTAGGGTGTATAGCAATGATGTGGTCAATTTTCAAATATATTAAAAATAAAGTTGAGGGCAGAGGTAACAAAGCTAATCATTATCTAGGTGCATGACATTTTTCAGGAGTTTGGGAAAGATGTGAATTGAAATAATGAACTTAATTTGATTCTGTAACTGGCTCAGTTGAATTAGTTTATTTAAAACTGAATGAATATGCTTTAACAATAAATAATAATAATAATAGTAGTAGTAGTAGTTATTATTATTATTATTATTATTATTATTATTATTATTATTATTGTTGTTGTTGTTGTTGTTGTTGTTTGTTAATTTTTCATCTGTTATATTCTTTGTTTTATTTTCTACCTCATGTTTAAATAACTGGAATAGTGCATTATGCTGTTTTAGTCTAATGTGATATACAGTCTTTGTATAAAGTAATGCAGAACTATGCCTTTGCTGTAGTATCTTTTTTTGTGTCTGTGTTAGACATTTATCCATGGGGAATGTTTTTTAAAATACAGAATACTGGTAACTAGTGAATATTTTATAAATCATCTTTTGAGTGAACATGTTTCTGGTTTATGTCCCTGAACACTCCTGTTCCTTATTGTTTTTGTTGCTCACTTAAAGAGAATATGTGCTATGTTACTTTTTATCTATATACTTAATGCTTTTAAATTCAAGTTTTATTATTGTAATCAAACTGAAGATACAAAAAACAAATTGCTGTAATAATATGCTTCTCATCAGATCCAACATTGGATATAACTAGTTGAATGTTACACTGTTTGAAGGAGACTGTAATAAGTGAATTGTTCAGTTCAGTATTTAAGTTTGTGATACTGTGTATTAATTATGAATCTGCATGAATATCAGTAAATAATATGTACAATTCCTGAGACCAGAAAAAAGGTCTTACTACATAAGTAGTTATCCTCTTTGTGAACATAGAAAAATTACAAACCTGCATGTCTTTTTTCCCCCCATTTGTCTTTGAATTGCCATATTTTCTTAAGTCACAGAAATTGCATTGATCTTTCATTTTCTCCAGTTACACCACTTACTAACAGCAAGAACTTGATGTTTCAACTTGTAATTTGTTTAATATGACATTGATCTTGCATGTTTTATGTAGTTTTGATATTGCAAGTTAAAAAATTTTGATCTATTGAAAGTTCAGTGCACGGCCTTAACTAGAACAGATCTTGTATTTAACTTTCATTTGCTGTTATTTCTACATGTAATTTTAAACAACAGTGATTAACTGTAGTTACTGTGATACAAATTTGTGATACAAATTTGTCTACAGATGAAAATTATTGAAGAAGTTTCTAGATATGTATTGATGATACCAAGAAATAAAGTCTGTTATATAAAACAATGAGAAGTAGACTACTAAAAGTATCAAATAATTTAAACAAACAGAAATGAAAACAGGAAAATTGTTGTTAAATCAAATTAGTAATATGAGCCACGAACTATAAGAAACAGATTGATGTCCTTTCATTTGCTATCAAGTACAGGAACTTACTTAATACTGCCAATTCTGTGATCAGTTTTCAGGAATGTGGAAATTTGTGGATATTTAGATATAAATTACCATTACTTGACTGTGTGTTCAATCTTGTGTGATGTGCTTTCTCACTAGCAAAACTCTTGCACGTGGGAGTGAGAGCACTATCATTACTTGAGAAACTGTAAGTGCATTAAATTGAAAAAGTCTATTCTAGTTTTACTATCCATTCAAGGCTTATCATTTTTTGCCCTGAAGTTTTGACTTCTTATCTTTGGTGATGGGTCCTGTGTCATGCCATGAGAAGTTACATCACATTTCTTGATTCTGTGTTGGTGGTACTAATCTGTAGAAGTAATTTACATCTTGAAGCAGCACAGCAAAGATAGTTATCAAACAGTAAAGTCTGATGCACCCAAGTTACATTAAGGCTAATTTACAGTTACAATATTACTCCAAATTAAAAAATAGTTAACTCCTATTTACAACAATAATGTGGAGCTCATTTGATTCCAGCTGTTGAGACAATTGTGTGTGTGTAGCATTTGTTGAACTTACTGGATGTCATTGCAAGCATTTCAGGAAAACACACACACACACACACACACACACACACACACACACACACACACACACTCTTTTGATACCACAGTGAACATTTGTAAGTTTCCCCTTTAACAAGCCTTTGTTTTAAAAAATTATGGTTGTAATGAGAATGACAATGGTTCCACCTTTATCAATGTAGTTTAATGTTGTTAGTACACTTACGATATTGGCACATAAGTCTAAGGACACTAACAAAGAAGAAAGAGTCTGTATTAAAATTATAGCTTGCTGATTCAGTAATCAGTTGAGGAGATTAAGATTACATTGAAAATGAGTGTGTTTTAAGTGTCCTGTATATAATGTGATATTTTCTTCAGAGGGCTTTGAACAGGCAGTGATAAAACTAGAAAATGTCTGATTTCATTCATCAGTCTAAGCCAGCTGACAGATTTCAGTCTTTTGTTGCAAATTGAGGCCATTCAAGATACACTCAAACATCGCATGCTGAATGGAGATATCTTAAAACTTATTTTGATAATCCTAGCAGCAACACAGGCAGAATGTGAAACATTTTAGCAAAATAACAGCATTCTGTTTTTTTTTCTTCAGTATTTTGTGATAAAATAATCCATGGGTCTACTGCTCACAGTTGGTGGTCAGCAGTTCACTCATGGATATTTTTATCTGTACTGACTGTCAATTACTTCCATTTCACATGTGGTGTTCAGTAGCTTATACATTCCTTTATGCAACGTTGCAGGATCTATCCAGTAACATGTAATCTACAGAGGACGCCAACTTCAATTTTGGTGAAATAATAAATTTTCGTTTTGGCACATGCTTTTAGAGGAGACTGCACAGGGATATTGGGAAGGTTGCTAACACCAGTTGGTACCTAACAGTTTAAGCAAATAAGCACTTACTTGGATAAAAAATGTTGTTACATATGTTAACAGGATGCAGCTGTTATCACTGCCACCCATCATCCTACTCTCTCGCTTTTCTCTGTATGTCTTTGTCTCCTCTGTAACAACCTTCCCCCTCCCCTGCCCTTCCACCTCTACACCATCCATTTCTCATTCTCCCACCTCTGTGGCTTTTGGAGGCTATTCATCAGTAATTTAAGTCTTGGTTTTTAACTTCTCTCTGTCCACACATCAAGCAGGTTCACTTTGAAATTTAAGATTCTAATTTATTTACTTATTTATCGTGTGGCACATATCGCAAAATATGTCTTATAAATTATTACTACAACTTTCAAAGATGCAGAACATTAAAATAAAAGTGTAAAAAAATAAAAGGTAACATAAATCCATTTGAACAATTGAAATCTGTGTTTTTGTCAGAAAAATATGTGGCTATCCCTCAGGTGTCATTAACACTGTGGGGCAGATATTATGTTACACTTACAGAATGTATCAGCAAACCTGCCATGATTGGTCCTTATTTGGTCAAGGAAGCACTGTTTTAAGTGGTAGCACAAAGCCGGCTGGGTTAGTTGTTGCATTTGGCATGTTGAGAAGTTCTGGTTAGGCAGTGTGGGCCCATGTGTGCCTCATTTATTGCGTTCAAATTGGTGGCTTCTAGGTTTTCAACTCTTCTTACAGAAGACATTATTGAGAGCAGGCTATGCCTCCATAACTGAGATTAGATTCTGATATTTTATATACAAACTGAACATTTTGTTTGTGTCATTTCCCCATTATATGACATTGATTATGTTAGGGCTTGTGTTCATCATGAAAGACTGTATTTTTCAACAGTTGCAAGTGCAGCACAGGATTCATACAATATCATCAGCTGTATGCTTTCTACGTGTTTTGCCAGTAGTATCCTTATACTGACAACCATTCTCATCACCCCAGTTTCAGTGAATATCTTTGTGGTGAAAGGTATATTATTGAAAATATTTGGAAGTGTAAGAGTGGTGCGTGTAATGCGTTTCATACAAAATCAATGGTTATTAGCCACAATTGTGAATTTTACAAATTGTGGCAGCAGTACCTTGTTTGTTTGGAAAATAGTTTCCTTTTAATTTTACTGTAGGTACTTGCATGGTTAATGCAACATTTCCACTGTTACCTGTTCATTGCTGCGTTTGTTCTAAGTAACTGTTCAGGAGTTAATGATTGTGATACACCATAGCTTTTTATGAAGTCGACAGATGTGGTATAATATGGAAATATTGCATTAGTCATGCAAGTACCTACAGTAAAATTAAAAGGAAACTATTTTCCAAAGAAGATACTGCTGCCACATCAAGTTCCAGTTAAGTTTCCCTTTCAGCAACAGTGTATATCATAAGCACTTGTTATAAATCACACGTATTTTCTAGTTTATTACGAGAGTCTGTTAGTGAGCACAATCTTGACGAAACATAAGTTCGAGACACAGAGTTAGCTTCAGGGAATCAGTAAATTTTATCCCGAGTCTCTCGCTTGTTGTAGTACAAACCACGTTCTTGAGCATTTCGGCTTTAGTTCTTAATGGGAACTTAAAATCATTGTAGCATAACAGATCCTGAGATTAAAGGAGAATCAGCAAAGTTAATTTGTAGTGACTTGTTTACTGTTCAGGAAATATTGCACTAACCATAATTTACCCCCACTATGACTGCTGTTCTTGGACGACACAGTATTAAGTAGTTGATTTTTTTAAACAGTGGGGAATGACCCAACTGCTGTCAGGAAATTCAAATCTACTACATATGATGGGTATATTGATGAGTTGGGGGACTACAGAATGTCACATATCATAGACATCAAAGGTACCTAAAGTACTGTCCTGTAATGTGGATACTGCCTTCTCTTTAGGAAGTACATAAGATGTTACTACTTATAGCCTGATTGTCTTGACTGTGGATGGCAAATAAATGGTAGGTCTGGGGTCCTTGTAAATGGAAGGTGGAAACCAGGGAGAAAGGGAGAACTTGGGATACTGCACTGATTAGGGTATTAGTGCAGTACCCCGAGTCTGAGCTGCTGTCTCCATCTGGAACTGAAACAGTGTAGCACACTTGACCTGTTGGGAATTCTGCTATGTCCTGCGTCAGGAAAAATATGTGCAACAGAGTAGAGGTCTGTTAACATTCTGCAGTTGGTATGTACAGCAGATACTGGTACTCTTTAGGAGAGTGGCAACAAGGAATCTAAAGGATCACTTTATGCCCTCAGTGTGCATATCTAGTCACTTCATTCAGCATGTTGTAATGGCTGTTTTCTGTCACTGATGAAACAGGGTGCAACGAACTGCAGACTACGGTGCACACAGGAATGAATTATGCTTGTCATATGGGCTTAAAGGTGATATTTGAATCATTCCAGTGACTGGCAGAAGAGATTGAGAAGACCAGCCTAACTCGTGGAATTTCAGTGAAGTTCACATTCCCACAATTGATTGTAGCCCTCTTATTCTGTTGCGTGAAAGATGTGAACCAGAGGCTGGACATTTCTGTGAGAAGCTAGCTTGGGACTTCTCAGACTTAAGCCTTAGATTTGCAAACTGTAGAGTAGCCCTAAATAGGTCATGCACTGCACATTAGAGGCTGCTACCCAGGTAGCAGACTGTGTGTGAGGTGCTCACCAGCATTTCTTTGTTTACGCAAAGATCCAACCAGTGCAGGAGATGATAGCCACATGAGATTCTAAAGTATTAGTGGTATTGTCAAAGAAATGGTCCTCACAGACAAGACTATTAAAATATGTCATCAAATGCAAAAGCATTTTCAATGCAGTCTCAGCAGTGGAGTGTAATTCTAGATACATGAAGTTGGCTTTCGGGTAACTCTAGATGTATGTTGAAAGGATAGGATAATGGCAGTGTTTCTATCACAGTATACAAGAAACTCAAATCCAAAGAAATAGAAATAGAAACAGCATGTGACCTTATTTGTTCAACACTCAGTGTCAAGGGTGGGCACAAACTTATAGTTGATTGCCGCTATTTGAGAAGTCTTGAATCATCCAACAATGAGTTGGGATAATAACGACTTTGTAAGAGTTGGGGGTGACAAGACATTCTGTGAAACAGTACTGAGGTAATTTGGAAGTCCACTCATGAGGAGAATATATCAAGAGCTCTCATATATATATGTGTGTGTGTGTGTGTGTGTGTGTGTGTGTGTGTGTGTGTGTGTGTGTGGTTCTCTGTTGTCTGACTGCACACTTCCCCACTACCACACCATAATGTCTGGGAGGGGAGGTGGGAAAACTGTTAACGCACTGCATTAGGTGGCAATAATGCCACACAGGGAACACACAACTGTTTGCATGCAGCTTGGTTTCATGTTTTGTTATATTAAGAAATTTGAAAATCTGAAGCTGTGTACAACTCATACTGAAAAACAATATTGTATCATTATTTAACTTTGGCACAATGTAATACACTGTACAAAATAATAATAATAATAATAATAATAATAATAATAATAATAATAATAAAGGCAGAGTTGCAACTACATTACACCAGCAGTATTGTGTGTGAGTCACATTCTTTCCTGTAAAATTCTTGAGACATGTTGGCTATAGAAAGAGAGGCAAACACAAATAGTCTCTGTAGTGCGCAGTTAGGGGTGAAATAAATGTTTCTTTCACATGTACTTGCAATCGAATTCTAGTACCTAGGACTACTTTCTGACATTGCAGTGGCTACGTTTTTTCAGCAACATAAACACAAACAAAACACATTTTTCCTGTTATTTGAAATTTTTTGTTTGTCAAAGATAACAGAACTTGCGTAGGGCATATGGGCAATCGAAGACAGTTTCGCAAATTTTCATCACTAGTTTCTCGATTAATCATAACTTATTGAGATTTATAAGTGCAAAATGTCCTTCACACACATTTTGATTGAAACACTGATGTTACATTTACAGCCTCATTATAGGACAAAACTCTCTGGGAGGAAAACTTCTTAGAACTCCTGGATGGTTTTAATCTGTCTTTTAAGCAGCAGTTCTCGTACACATCGATCAGTTCCATCTTAAAATGAAATGGCAAAGGGTCTCAAATACAGATGTGTGATTAGCAATGCTCTGAAAACTCTTGGAAAACTGTTCCTGTAATTCTTTCGATGCCACAATGAGTTTTTCAAAATTTGCATTTTCTTTAACACTAAGGAGCTTTGGGAAATGAGCAGTGTTCTTTTCCAGAAGTTAGCCCTTTCACAGTGTGATTTTCATTTCAAACATTTCCACTTTCCTCATCAAATAAGAAATAAGTTGTGTCTCGCATTTTGAAGCCTTACTGAGTGCGTTTAGGTATGTAATCAAGTCCAATGAAAGTGCATGTTTAACCTCACAATGTAATGACCTCTGCAGCTTAAGAAAATTCACTATTTGTTCTACACATTTTTTCATGTCCTTTATGCTTGAAGATTCAGTAAAATGTGTTTCCTGGTGTGCAAAATTATGAATCTCATACAAATTCTACGTTGATTGTTGTAATTTTTTGCTCTTTCATCGCCAATTAAATTTTTTAATTCTTTTTGCATGGTGGTATAAGGCTGTTCTGTAGCAAATTTATGGCGCCTGAGAATTATGTAACTGTGTAATAGGCACTGAGAATTCCTATCCTCCTTTGAAAAAGAACAGCGATTCCCATTCATTTTTAAAGTCTTATGATGACGGGTCAGTAGACTGCCTCTCTTTTATTGTATCCTTTGCAAAAGATACTAGACCTTCGAACTTCTTTCATACCAAGAGGAAATAGCGAGGAGGTAAACAATGTTGCCAGCGTGGTTTCGCCGAACTATAGAAAGTCATGCCAACCGAAAAAGACAGAAGAAACAATATCACACTGCATTGTATTGCTAAATGAAATATCACACTGTACATTGCAGTTCTGACGTGAGAAGGATCAAGCATAGCTGAGACGGACAAAATGAAGTCAGGATGGGCTGAGTAATGACAGGAGAGACAGTAGTAATGAGATGTACCGAGTAGTTACCAGATGCTGTAGTTTATTATGCTGGCTACCTAGTGAACAATGATGACAAAAGTCAAATACATCACATTACCTATTTTGGCCATGCACAGTTTGAAAATAGTGGTATCTGGTACACCATGTGAGACCATTATAATCATTGGCCGGTAAACGTCATGGTCTTAATTAACCATCAACCTTAATTGCCTTATGATACTATGAAACACCACTGGAATTTTTCCTAGATTTTTGCATTTCATTCAGCAAAATTTTTACACTAGCTGGCAAATTGTCGAGTCAAAAAAGAATATGATAATCCTACTACGTCTCTAAAATTTCTAATGTTCACTGCCAGCTTAACACAAAGCATATCTTCTACATGGCTCCATTGATTTGAAGTATACTAAACAAAGACAGACTTGGGTATTAATAAGCTGTATTTAGTCCTTTATTATTGGATCACTACTGGTTTCGTGGCACTAAAAGCCACATAATCAGGTGAACATCTGTATGACAATAAATCCAGAAGGGATAACAACCCTGAGATATACACTATGGTATAATAAATCTTTTTAAGATTAAAATTTTTTTAAAAAAAAACTGTTAAAAACTTTTACACGAGAATATTAAAATTTAGTACTCAAGTATCTGAAACATTAGAGCTGTAACCCTAGAACTTTGTACCCAACATTTGTTGTCCATTGGAACAAAACACCGCCAAAAGGCGGTATGTCATAGAATAAAACAGCTGGATTCCTATATAGAGGACAGGTCCGAAACAAGTCATACCATAGCGATCCATTGGTAAGGTGAAAATAAATGAAAAACTATTAGGACCTAATTTTGGGCCAGAATGAAAACCAAGAAGTGGCTGCCACAAAATGGAGGGATGTTCTACTGGTACCAAGCCAGTCACATAATAGATGTAGCTTTTAGTGCTACGCAGACTTGGTCTCTCTTCAGGTATTGCCTTATACTCTGCATTAAACTCTCATTTTATTCCTTTACATGTTATTTTTCAAATTAATTCAAACACCCATGTCAAAGTTGAAAACCATTAATCAGCATGAAAATCCAGAATATTATACATCACCATATGTGATGTGCTAACATAGGCATAACTCTCTCAATAAACTTACATAGACCATTCGAAAACAGAGACAGGACCACTGCTTTGACTTTTAACAAAGGTTCTAATAATTGTTGCTTTAGGATTTTGTGGCTCTGAGTGACAGTGTCGGCACCTAGCAGTGTCCGTGGTCCGGGTATTCATTCCTAGGTGGCCATGCTGTCGCCACATTCTGAGAATTGGAAATGTGCAAAAAGCACCCACTGAGATCAGCAGAAAAAGTGGCGGCTCACGTTGTCACAGGACATATTGAGCCTCAGGCTGCATGTGTGTAGCAAATTGTGCAGGACGCAGATGCAGAGGAATTGTCACCCAAGTTGAGATATATAATTCACCAAGCATGGGGTAGATATGTAGCAGTAGGATAGATCGTGATTGGAGGAACCCTCCATGGTACTGAGTCTCAGTAAAGACACTTCTAAAGGAACAGTGACTACTGCTCAGTAGGTGTAAAAGAGAGCATAAGGGTGTACATATAGAAAGATGCTAAATGAAATGTGTGTTTCGCTGACAAAAGGCTGATGTGTGAAGCCTTCATTGAGAACATAAGCAGAATCTTATTGGAAAATCTCTCACAAAATATTGAACCTGTTAGTGGGCCCAAAGTTAGTGTCCAGACACTCATGTGTGAGACAGGAATAAGAAATTGATGCTGGTAAAGAAAATACTGAAATTCTGAACTCAGATTGTCAAATGGTTCTTCACAAATGAGAATCCTGGAATATGAGGGCTGAGCCAAAAGTTTTTAGCAACTCTTAAATGTGAAATCGAATGACAGTGAGATTATTCCAGTTTGAAAGAATGTTGTTTCTTGGTTTTGGAGCATGCATGCGGTTGTTTTCCCAACTACTCAATATCAAACAAGAATGCTAATGGTGATTGAAGACACAGGCACCGACCAGTTTGACTCAGAGCAAGGACAGATCTGTTATGCCGCATTTTTTATACAATGGTTTATTACGACTGTAAAAAGAAGTCTAATGCAGAAGAGTTCCATTCTTCTCTGGTACATGTTTTTGGGTAGTGTGCTCTTCTAGGACTACCAGTGGGAATTGCTTTTGTGACTTTTCAAGTGGTCGAGAGTCTCTTGAAGATGAGCTTTCTTCCGGTCGCCCAGCAACAGCAGTAATCCAAGAAAACATTGATACTGTTAGAAAAATGATTAAAGATTATCTTATCTCACATTTTGTGACATTAAAGTGATCATAAATGTTGGACTGACTATGGTGCAGACCATCATTCACAACCATTTAGGCCTAACCTAGATGTGCACCTGTTGGGCATGACGTTCCCTGACAGAAGCCCAAAAACACACAAGAATGGATTGGTGCCATTTTATGCATGAAATATTTGACAAATGGTGTTCCAAAGACACTTAAAATATCATCACAGGCGATGAAAAATATTGTCACAGTTGAATCATGGGTGTACCATAATGACACTGAAACAAAGTTGTAGTCTTCCAGATGAGGAACCATCCATCAAAGTATGTGATGATGGCCGGCCAGTTTCTTCACCAATTTGGTCATCTCTTTTCTGTGGCCTTGGACACACATCACACAGTCATTACTGAGAGTAAAGTGACTGAATGTCTGGTGAAAGTAATCACCACATGGAGGTAACAGTACCCAAAGTTGATGAGTGGGCACCTTCTTCTGTGCGACAACAAACAGTGCCTTGGCACATGTGGCTACCAGAACAATGGACTTCTTGGAGAAAAACTGCACTTACTCTTTTCGCCTGACATGGCTCTATGTGACTTCTTCCTGTTCCCAAAGGCAGAGGAAAAAATTCTTGGACAGTGTTTTTCATCTGATGAATAGGCTGTCACATCATACAATAATGCAGTAAGTGGACATTGTGGAATATTCCCCCTTCAGCCCCTACAGAACAGAGATGCATTCCAACCAGAGAGCTGCCATTGAGTTTTTTTTGCAGAAAACAAGGGCATTGCAGATAGTCATAGACACTTGCAGAATATCTATGGGGACCGGGCTGTAAATAAAAGCATGGACTTCTCCTCCAAACAGAGAATTCGAAGGCTAAGCCAGTAAAGTCATGGTGACGGTCTTTGGGACTCTGAAGGGGTTATTCTGTTTGATGTTCTCCCTCATGGTGCAATAATCAACTATGAAGTGTACTGTGCTACCCTCAGGAAACTGAAGAGATGACTGTGTTGGTCACTACAAAAATGTGAATGAACTTCTCCTTCTCCATGACAATGCCAGGCCACACAAAGGTCTGTGCACTCAAGGGGAGCTCACAAAACTTCATTGGACTGTTCTTCCTCATCCACCCTAAGCCTGGTTCTCGCACCTTTCAAATTCCTTCCATTTGCCCCAATGAAGGATGCACTCTACAGGAAGTAGTACATGGATGATGGGGAGGTGTTGATGCAGCTCTTCAACGATAACCAGTAGAGAGATACAATGTAGGCATACATTTCATTAAGGTAGCATAAGACCATCACATTGAAGGGAGATTATGTTGAAAAATAGGATTTTGTAACCAAAAGAGTGTTCAGTGATATGGTGTACTGGAATCTTGAATAAAACCAACCTGCTTTCAGGCAAAAAATATTGCGTTACTTATTGAACAACCCTCATATAAATGTTCATGTAGAGTATTTTGAAAAATTTTAAAAGCTACATTGTAAATAAATTTCTTCCAGAGTTTCTGCTAAAAACTTCTGGCAAATACTGCCTTACTTTAATTGTTGTACCACTGCAAAGGTTAGTGATATCTATATTAGTGGCATTGAGAAACAGCTGAATTTACTAAAATATAACAAGGCTCCAGGGCCTGATGGCATCTGTGTCAGATTCTGTATAGAATTTGTGTCTATGTTAGCCTTTTCTTTCATCTTTAATATACCAGAGAGACCTGTAACAAAAATTGCACAGGTTACATTCATCCACATGAAAGGTAGCAGAAGCAAAACAATAACCTACTACCCAGTATCATTGACATCCACCTGCTGTAGAATCGTAGAACAATTGTGGGCTGAAACATAATAAGGTATATTGAACAGAATGAATGTTGAATGGAAAGTCATCAACAGATGTAGAAGTCAATTTAGATGTTCCCCAGAGGGTATTTCACAATGGGGAACATCCTTTGCCATGCACTTCACAGTGGTATGCAGAGGTTGGATTTAGAGGTAGGACTGTGACTGTCATTTGTCTCTGTATTGAAGAAAGTGTCGTTACAGTATTATAGGCAATATATTGCGAATTTGACTCTGCAGTTGACTAGTGATTAACTAACCAAAACAGAAAAACAGCTCTTCAAAGTTAAGTGAATATGAATTTTAGAGTATTGTCTGTTGTGGCAAATCTTCTAAATACTGTCCTTTGATTGAGGATTTTAAATCAACCGTATCCATAATAACAAGTGTATGCGCTTGAAGGTAAGATGTAATTAGAGAACAGTAGTGGTATTTGAAAATAGACATTTAGTCACCAGTGTTATGGAAGATTATGCAGGCTCATAATAATAATAATAATAATAATAATGAAGAAAAGGGTATAAATGTTATGACACTGCCAGTAGTGCATTGGGAATCTAATGGAAACTTCAGAAATTGCACACCTGTAGCTAAGTAGTATCGGCAAACATCTGATCACCGTCAGGAATAAGGAGACAAGAGGCACTTGATATAGAGTCCATGCTGCATGGTTCAGTGAGTTATCCTTCAGCGTTTTTCTTATTTTCATCCTTCCTTTGTTTTTGTCATCAGCCGTACAGTCAGCCCCAGAACCACAAAAAACAAAAATTGTCCATTACATCCGCTTAAACTGAAATTAGATCAATGATCTTAGAAAAGTAACATATTTACTGTATTATAATGTAAAAAATAGAAAAAAATTAAATATCATTTGTGGCTCTGGTATAAAATTGTATACGAGTTTATACACTTCCGCTTCTGTCACTCAACTTGTTCCAAACAACAGATTATAATTATATATAGTGTACACCGTAAGTAGCTTTTGCGTGGGACTGCATAGTTCTTAACATTAGAACTTCAAGGTGGTTGTGAGAGGTCACAACGTTCAGTTTATAGACATCTATTAGTTCTGTTATCACTAGTTTAGGTAACAAATGTGGGGTACAATAAAACAATCGAAAATCCAGGATGACATGTAACAGTATTATGAAAAGGGTAGTTTCTACTCTTCTACTCACCGTGTATCGAAGATGCTGAGTCACAGATAGGCAACAAAAACACTGTCACAAAATAAGCTTTCCACAACAAAGCCTTTGTCAACAGAACCCCCCCCCCCCCCCCCTGCACACACACACACACACACACACACACACACACCTCACATGTTGTGACAAATTTACAAATGTGTGGTACAGAGGATTCAACAATATTTTCTAAGGTGTGTGTGAATTTAGTTCTGTACCATACTGAACCATTTAATTACCTGACTGGAACATTATTGAGCATTTTCTGTTGTTTTTAGAACACAGACTCTTGGTCAGATTTCTTTATCTACTATCACTGAAACTAAATGCTACATTGCATGATGAACAATGCAGAATTCTGTTAAATTGTATTCATCCTTCCTGTGACAAATTACAGATGTAAAACAATTTAATCTGGTTCAAACTGCATTAATCATATGCCAGTTAGATTTTATCTGATTTTAGTAACAATATGTAAATATGTAATTTTTATTGAACTCAAATGGTGAGATATTAAGCTAGATAAACTATTAAAAACTCACTCGAATGTAACATAAGTAATGATGCTAAGAGCTTGAGCTTATTTCACAATGAGTTTGTTACTAATTTTCATTTCTTTAAAAATAATGTGATTTCTTTACTCCCATTACCAATATTGTAAGCACATTATACATTTCCTGCTCTCATAATTCATGAAAGTAGTGTATGTACTGTTGTTGTGGTAAAATATGTCGTATGGAATATCGTCAAACAGGGTGATTTCGGACGATTTTGAGGCTATTTTCACCGTAACTTGCACAGGTGACTTTAGATTTCGTTGTTTGTTGCAAAAGTGTTGAGGTGTGTGTGTGTGTGTGTATATATATATATATATATATATATATATATATATATATATATATATATATAGTTCTGTACCATACTGAACCATTTAATTACCTGACTGGAACATTATTGAGCATTTTCTGTTGTTTTTAGAACACAGACTCTTGGTCAGATTTCTTTATCTACTATCACTGAAAAATATATATATTCTAAAAACAGAAAATTTGTTTGTGCCTATATTTGCCCAACAGAGACAAAGTTTGGACATGGGTTTTTGAATCTCTATCCTGGATTACAAGTATACCCATATTCAATTTTAGCGACTTTCAGCACATTTTAAGACTGCTCATCTTTACGTTTAACTGATGAGGACTGAGATAACAAATTTTGTGGATTAAAGGTCAGTCGTTATTTTCTAACAAATTAAATTGCAAATTTTTGAAGTTCATATCGAAATGCTAAAAATGGAAACAGAACAAAGAAATTCTATTGAAAGATCAAAATCAGTTTTCTTAGTCAACATTCAAAAATAAAATGCAAGCCCTTCAAACTCTGGCCTTAAGGTATGATGGCATATGAATCTAAAGCACATATTCTCTAAAAACAAACATCAAACATCCCACTCTTTTCAACTGGTGCAAGCAGTACCTGTGACAAAAATGTGTGTACTGTTGTTCTGTAGATGCAAAAAATTCACTTGTACTTCCCCTGCACCAACATTTGTGGCCACTCCACCATACTGCCTTGTATGCTCCTTGTTTATATCTGTGTACTTGTAGTCCACAGCAAGAAAAGCATCTTCTTTCAGCAGTAAAACGTCATTGGATGATGGGTTGTTTTCACTTTTACTACTGCTGCAAGCACTATCACTTGTTTCTGTGATGTTTTTGTCTTCCTAGATGTCACAGCCCACATTTAATTTCCCAGGAGGAACATCAAGTTTGTGGTGGCAGAAATTACCAGGCTTATCTGGAGAGAAGGAAACATAGTAGGTGAATATGGATTGGGGGTAAGAAATGAAAGAGGAAGCTGCCTGGTGGAATTTTGCACAGAGCACAACTTAATCATAGCTAACACTTGGTTCAAGAATCATAAAAGAAGGTTGTATACATGGAAGAAGCCTGGAGATACTGACAGGTTTCAGATAGATTATATAATCGTAAGACAGAGATTTAGGAACCAGGTTTTAAATTGTAAGACATTTCCAGGGGCAGATGTGGACTTTGACCACAATCTATTGGTTATGAACTGTAGATTAAAACTGAATAAACTGCAAAAAGGTGGGAATTTAAGGAGATGGGACCTGGATAAACTGACTAAACCAGAGGTTGTACAGAGTTTCAGGGGGAGCATAAGGGAACAATTGACAAAGAATGGGGGAAAGAAATACAGTAGAAGAAGAATGGGTAGCTTTGAGGGATGAAGTGGTGAAAGCAGCAGAGGATAAAGTAGGCAAAAAGACGAGGGCTAGTAGAAATCCTTGGATAACGGAAGAAATATTGAATTTAATTAATGAAAGGAGAAAATACAAAAATGCAGCAATTGAAGCAAGCAAAAAGGAATACAAACGTCTCAAAAATGAGATTGACAGGAAGTGCAAAATGGCTAAGCAGGCATGGGTAGAGGACAAATGTAAGGATAGAGAGGCTTATCTCACTAGGGATAAGATAGATACTGCCTACAGGAAAATTAAAGAGACCTTTGGAGAAAAGAGAACCACCTGTATGAATATCAAGAGCTCAGATGGAAACTCAGTTCTAAGCAAAGAATGGAAAGCAGAAAGGTGGAAGGAGTATATAGAGGGTCTATACAAGGATGATGTACTTGGGGGCAATATTATAGAAATGGAAGAGGATGTAGATGAAGATGAAATGGGAGATATGATACAGCGTGAAGAGTTTGATAGAGCACTTTAAGATCCAAGTCAAAACAAGGCCCCGGGAGTAGATAACATTCCATTAGAATTACTGACAGCCTTGGGTGAGCCAGTCCTGACAAAACTCTACCATCTGGTGAGCAAAATGTATGAGACAGGCAAAATACCCTCAGACTTCAAGAAGAATATAATAATTCCAATCCCAAAGAAAGCAGGTGTTGACAGATGTGAAAATTACCGAACTATCAGTTTAATAAGTCATGGCTGCAAAATACTAACACGAATTCTTTACAGAAGAATGGAAAAACTGGTAGAAGCCGACCTCGGGGAAGATCAGTTCGTATTCTGTAGAAATATCTGAACACATGAGGCAATACTGACCCTACGACTTATTTTAGAAGCTAGATTAAGAAAACGCAAACCTACGTTTCTAGCATTTGTAGACTTAGAGAAAGCTTTTGACAATGTTGACTGGAATACTCTCTTTCAAATTCTGAAGGTGGCAGGGGTAAAATACAGGGAGCGAAAGGCTATTTACAATTTGTACAGAAACCAGATGGCAGTTATGAGAGTCGAGGAACATGAAAGGGAAGCAGTGGTTGGGAATGGAGTGAGACAGGGTTGTAGCCTCTCCCCGATGTTATTCAATCTGTATATTGAGCAAGTAGTAAAGGAAACAAAAGAAAAATTTGGAGTAGGTATTAAAATCCATGGAGAACGAATAAAAACTTTAAGGTTTGCCGATGACATTGTAATTCTGTCAGAGACAGCAAAGGACTTGAAGTGCAGTTGAACAGAATAGACAGTGTCTTGAAAGGAGGATATAAGATGAACATCAACAAAAGCAAAATGAGGATAATGGAATGTAGTTGAATTATTTCGGGTGATGCTGAAGGAATTAGATTAGGAAATGAGACACTTAAAGTAGTAAAGGAGTTTTGCTATTTGGGGAGCAAAATAACTGATGATGGTCGAAGTAGAGAGGATATAAAATGTAGATTGGCAATGGCAAGGAAAGCGTTTCTGAAGAAGAGAAATTTGTTAATATCGAGTGTAGATTTAAGTGTCAGGAAGTCGTTTCTGAAAGTATTTGTATGGAGTGTAGCCATGTTTGGAAGTGAAACATGGATGATAAATAGTTTGGACAAGAAAAGAATAGAAGCTTTCGAAATGTGGTGCTACAGAAGAATGCGGAAGATTAGATGAGTAGATCATATAACTAATGAGGAGGTACTGAATAGGATTGGGGAGAAGAGGAGTTTGTGGCACAACTTGACTAGAAGAAGGGATCAGTTGGTAGGACATCAAGGGATCACCAGTTTAGTATTGGATGGCAGCGTGGAGGGTAAAAATCGTAGAGGGAGACCAAGAGATGAATACACTAAGCAGATTCAGAAGGATGCAGGCTGCAGTACGTACTGGGATATGAAGAAGCTTGCACAGGATAGAGTAGCATGGAGAGCTGCATCAAACCAGTCTGAGGACTGAAGACCACAACAACATCTGGAGTATAATGAGCTCATTTTAGCATTTCTTCAAAATTGGAAATCCATGCTTCTGCATTGCTTTGCCGGCCCTTCTCATTATCAGGCAATTTCTGTAAGTCATAATCAGGATAGCAGATTTTGCTGAAATATTAGTGTCTGTTTCAGAAGAGATGGAAAAGCATCCTTGGAAATGGTCTCATAAGTGTACTTCAGTTAATATGCCTTGCCATGCCGCTTTCATTGGTCTGCAGAGGCTTACATCAGAGGTTGGAGGGGGAGGGTGCTATTAGGGTGAAGGAGAATGAATGAAATATTGTTCTGCTCACACTCTTTGATAACATGTAAAGACATGTAATTGGGAAAGTTGTCCCCAATTATGAATTTCCTTGAGACAGAGAAGTTGCTGTCCATGCATCAGCACAGCTTTAGAAAGCATCGCTCTGCGAAATGCAACTCGCCCTTTTTTCACATGATATCTTGTGAACCATGGATGAAGGGTATCAGACGGATGCCATATTCCTTGACTTCTGGAAAGCATTTGACTCGGTGCCCCACTGCAGACTCCTAACTAAGGTACGAGCATATGGGATTGGTTCCTAAATATGTGAGTGGCTCGAAGTCTTCTTAAGTAATAGAACCCAGTACGTTGTCCTCGATGGTGAGTGTTCATCAGAGGTGAGGGTATCATCTGGAGTGCCCCAGGGAAGTTTGGTAAGTCCGCTGTTGTTTTCTATCTACATAAATGATCTTTTGGATAGGGTGGATAGCAATGTGCGGCTGTTTGCTGATGATGCTGTGGTGTACAGGAAGGTGTCGTCGTTGACGGAATGTAGGAGGATACAAGATGACTTGGGCAGGATTTGTGTTTGGTGTAAAGAATGGCAGCTAACTCTAAATATAGATAAATGTAAATTAATGCAGATGAATAGGAAAAACATTACGGGTAATGTTTGAATACTCCATTAGTAGTGTAGCACTTGACACAGTCACATCGATTAAATATTTGGGCGTAACATTGCAGGGCAATATGAAGTGGGACAAACATGTAATGACAGTTGTGGGGTAGGTGGATAGTTGTCTTCAGTTCATTGGTAGAATTTTGGGAAGATGTGGTTCATCTGTAAAGGAGACCGCTTATAAAACACTAATACAACCTATTCTTGAGTACTGCTCGAGCGTTTGGGATCACTATCAGGTCGGATTGAGGGAGGACATAGAAGCAATTCAGAGGCAGGCTGCTAGATTTGTTACTGGTAGGTTTGATCATCACGCGAGTGTTACGGAAATGCTTCAGGAACTTGGGTGGGAGTCTCTAGAGCAAAGGAGGCGTTCTTTTCGTGAATCGCTGCTGAGGAAATTTAGAGAACCAGCATTTGAGGCTGACTGCACTACATTTTTACTGCCACCAACTTACATTCTGCGGAAAGACCACAAAGATAAGATAAGAGAGATTAGGGCTCGTACAGAGACATATAGGCAGTCATTTTTCCCTCGTTCTGTTTGGGAGTGGAACAGGGAGAGAAGATGCTAGTAATGGTAGGAGGTACCCTCCGCCACGCACAGTATGGTGGATTGCGGAGTATGTATGTAGATGTATATGTAGATGTTATAAGCACATGTGTTTATAATAATCATGCATTTTGTTGTTTGCTAGCTGTAAATGTACTGGGAGACATTAATTGGAGGCCACTGTGATGGAGATACAAAGTTAAACCTGTCCCTGTCAAATGTATCTAAACTGGCACATCAGAACAGATAGTGGTGTAATTTTTGACAGTTTCTTTTTTTTTTATGAGACCTAATTTAATTTGTAGACTGTGTTGACCAGATATTAAAGAGGTGCAGTAAAATGAACACCATCTCCCAGAGAGTGTAAAGTCGCCTAAGGTGAGATGAACACCCAGCATCATGGTCTGCGATTTGATTGACCATCAGTGATTCTTGTTTCTCCAAATTGGGAGTGCTCTCGTCAGTCATTACCACTTTAGGTAGGGCCTGAAATGAAACCATACCCTTAACACATTTTAGAGCAATTTTTCAGCAGGACACAACAAGCTCTGACATTTCAGCCAGTGGTCAAGAATACATGTCTGCACCACTTCTTCCTTGGCATCTCCCATTCACATGGATTGCTGCTCACTGAAGACATCTTGGACTTTCTCATTGAATAACTCAGTTGTACTCATCCATTAGTCAATACTGCTGAACTTCAGACAGAAGCCATCGTATATGCGAAACTTAAAGCCTATTTTATTTTATGTCTGTGCACCAACAACTGATATTGAGCATTTAATACAGTTTTATTGCTCCCTGTAACTTATTTCTATGTATCCCTTTAATATCATACATTGACTAAAGTTGATTCATTTTTGTGACTCCTTTGTGGTGAGTCATGAATAGCAGTTTTTTGTTCAGGATCTAAATTTTGCTGTTATGTTAGGAGGAGTGGGATTGGTCTGGAGAGGATGTAGGAAGTCATTGGCCATAACCTGCTGAAGTATTCACCCTGCTTTTCTGGAAGTGATGTAGAGAAACAGTGGAAAACAAAATGCAAGAGAATGGACGAGAATCTGAGCTTCAAAGCAAGCCCAAAATAAACTTGAATGATATTAAAATAATATTTGATCAACTCACTGGAAAGAAAACTGCACTAATTAATTGGAATCAGTCAATGAACTTTTGTATTTTGAGTCTTTGAAGAGAATGGCTGCATGAACTGCAAAATAGCCTGAAGTATTTTTGGTAATCTAAGTTTCTATTCTGTCTGAAGTGAAAAGCTTACATTGTTGTATATTAGTTTTGATTTATGGTTTGTTTTAAGGTATGCGCTTTTAATGGGAATACAGTTCAAATCTCAGTTACATCATTGTATATTAGTTTTGACTTATGGTTTTAAGATATGGGCTTTTAGTGAGAATGTATTCAAGTCTGCTGGTTGCTAAACGAGCAATAGATTTATTTGAAATACTTGAAGAGACAGAAGAACAAACAAATTGATTAGGAAACTAAGTGGAGTGGAAGAAGTATTTATTTGTGACTATGATGAAAATGAAATGGAGGTAGACAGAAATTGTAGTCAGATTTAATGGCAGATGGCAGATGGGCAAAGGAAGTTTTTAGTTAGATTTCCAATTAAAAGAAAAGAAAAGACAGAGAACACAACCTAATGGGAGATGTAAAGATGATGATAGAAAAAATGTGGCTACTGTGCCTTTCATTGCTCTTCAGGTGACATAAATTTGGTGAAACTACTCTTAGGTGAAAAGATCACACAGTTTTTGTTGTTGTCTTCAGTCTGAAGACTGGTTTGATGCAGCTCTCTAAATTAGTCTATACTGTGCAAGTCTCCTCATCTTTTGCATAACTACAGTAACTTACGTCCCGCTTGCTGTATTGAAGCCTCAGTGTCCTAAAACTTTCATGTCCACGCATCCTTCCGTTACCAAATTAAGATGTGTCCTTACAACATACCCCTTCTTTTAGTCTAGTTGTACCATGAAGCTCTTTTCTCCCCCATTCAGTTCAGTATCTAGTCAGTGATTATCTCGATTATCCATCTAATCAATAGCATTCCTCTGGGACACGTTTCCAAAACTTCTGTTCTCTTATTACCTGTATTGCGTGTTTCAGTTTCATTTCCATGTAACATTACAATCCAAACATATCTGTTCAGAAAATAATTCGTAACACTTAATTTTATATTGAATGTTGTTATAAAAGATCTTGCTATATGTGGACCAAACAACTTGTGACTCAGGCGTAGTATCCACATTCTACACTCACACCCACATCCACACCCATACCCAATCATCATTACCTGCTTTGCAGAGAATACTCTTCGCCACATATTATGATTTCCTACTGCAGTTAATCTAGTGTGATTGCAGCCTCTGTGGAGGCAATACATAGGTGGCTGGAATATGTTCATAGATTCTTCACGTAATGCTGGTTCTTGAAATTTTGTATGTAGGGTTATGTGGTGTAGTTGAAGCCTATCTTCAAGTGTCTGCCAGTTCAGGTGTTTTAGCATTTCCTTGACAGTCTCCAATGGACCATACAGACTTGTGATCTTTCATGCAGCTCTTCTTTGTATATGTTCAACATCCCAGCTAGTCCCTTGTCAATATTTTAGGATGGGTTGCTCGGATGTATTGTAAGCGATCTTCTTGGTACACTGCTGCATTCACCCCATCACCCTAATCTCATTTGGTAAGTATTCAGGTAAATATTTAGTTCAGAACAGTATTCAGTACTGAAGAAAAATTTCAGGAAATGAAAGTTATAAAACATGTGCCATAGATTGCAGTCTTTCTTTGTTTAATTTTTGCGTAATTTAAATTATTGAATTTAGGCAGTATGTTTCCTGCAGACTTGATCATGATCTCATGAAGTCCTATTTGTTGGTTGTAATTAATATGCAGTTCTAGTTGTAATTTGTTTACTGCAAATGTGTGTATTAAATATATGTTCATATAGGCTTGCTTCTGTAAGATACATTTTTTGCTACTTTTAGTTTGTGTTCAAACCATGTTTGGATACAGTCGTATCATCTTCCGTGGATACTCTTTATTTACTGATCTCAGAATTTCTTATGATGATTGTTCATATGATGAAAGCTAATGCATGTTGGCTTAAAACTACAATTGTACAATGAAGGCTTTCATGACCGAATGTTTCAGATGCCGAGAATTCTTCCAGGTTGTTTGGCCGGGGTCCGTGGCAATCTTCTATCTCTGACATTTTGTCCAAAGCTACGTTGGACATTTTCAGAGGTGTTCATGTTTGTGCTGCGTCTTGTCAGCAAGACTCAGCACAAACAGGATCACCTCCAAAGATGTCCAATGTAGCTTTAGACGAAATGTCTGGCATAGAAGAGTTCCATGGACCACGGCCATACAACCCGGAAGAATTCTCGGCAGTTAAAACTACAATATCATTATGAAAAAGCTTTTCACATTGAACAGGTTGTTTAAATATTTCAGTGTTTTATCTGCAACCACATTAGATTTGATAGAGAAAACATGAGAATCTTAACACTTAAGAGCTATTGATGGCTCTGTTTACTGGAAAGTGACTAACCAAGTGCGCAGTATTTTTCTTGTGTGATTATGCTTTATTGTCTGTTTAAATACTAAATGTGAACAGTTCTGTAAACGTCATTACTATTGTTTTTGGGTCTTTATGAAGGTACAAAGTCATGTTGCACACTGTCTGTGCTATCAAAGCAGTCTATGCAATTGCAGATGGAGTGCTGTATTACCAAAAGAAATCAAGATAACCACTGTGTAGTATCTCACAAACATTATAACCATCAATAAAAGATGAAAAACAGTATTTTGTTTTCAACTAAAACTAAACAATGGAAAATCCAGGATGGAATAATGACAGTATTGTGAAAGTAAATATTTTCATAATATTGCCAATTTAAACTAAGGCTTTTTACTATCTCACAGACAATACTGAAACTTTTTTTTAGGTCAGTAGTTAAAGAGCACCCATAGAAGATGTGAAAAACACTGAAACACATTTTGACCTTAAAAAAAAAAAGTAAATACAGTTGTGTTGTGTAAAGGTACACATCTTCTAGCAATAAATTTTAGCCATCTAAAAGGAAATTGGGACAAGGAACTAAATATCTCCATTGTGAGTAGGTACATAGGGTTGTATAAATGTAGTTTTACTTTCAAAGACTTTGTGGGTGTTTGGTAAAGGATTTCTATATAAACAATGTTTAAAATAGGCCAATTACACTGAAGAATATTCAGGTATTACTTCTCTTTGCTGTGCTCTCTGTCAGTGCCGTTATCAGCAGCACATTTGCTTAATTGTTCTTAATAGCAATTTTATTGTATCTGTTTTTCTCTGTCAGTATTATCCATACTCTCCTGTAGTGGTCTTTGGCAAAAAGGGAAAGAAAGATAAAGATTCATCCTTTACATAGTGACAGACTGGTTATAAATTTTATGTGAAAGTTGTTACGAAACATATTTGAACTTGCTTTCTTTTATCAGTTTTCGGTCACTGGTTCACTCTTTTGTTTTCTTGCTCTATTTCAAACACATAATTATTGGTAGCAATATCCAGATCGGCTCAGCTATGTTGAAGTTAGACCATTTCTCCACATTTGATGGTAGTGGCCAACTTTCTATGTGTCCATGAGCTGCTGTTTCTCCTCTTTGATGTGTCAGTTGTAGTGTATTGACTGTATTGAAACAAAATATATAGTTGCATGTGAATGGGTAGCTTTGCAAGGCATGCACATTTTAAAAAAGCATAGCTCTGTCTCTTTAGTTGAGCTTCTTTCATAAATCTAGAAACAGTTGATATTTGTTAAGAGTGGCACTACGTGATAGAAATCTTTTGGTTGTTTTCTCTCTCTGTGTGTGTGTGTGTGTGTGTGTGTGTGTGTGTGAGAGAGAGAGAGAGAGAGAGAGAGAGAGAGAGAGAGAGAGAGAGAGAGAACCAGCTTTTTCGTCAAAAGATACAGTCTAACTGTGGCGGAGCAAGATGAAAAAGTGTGAATGTGTGGTGTGATGTTAGAAGATCTTATAAAAAACATTGTGAAGAATTTGTTTCTATGATGCTGCTGTTTGAAATAAGTGGTTTTTGTAGAACTTTATTTCTACTGTGAAAGGTCTGGAAACTATGAACTTGATGTATGCTGAAGAGATTGGGAGTGGGAGACAGTTTTTCATTAGTAGTATAATAGAGGCTACATATAAAGCAAGAAAAAGATGGTGTGAACTGTAAGCTTTAGATCATATTTGCAGGAAGAGAGATATTTTTTTATGGTGTGAATGGCAAAGCATCAAAAAGATACATAGAAAAATAGAGAGAACAGGTTGGACGTACTAAAACACAAAACAATCAAAGAAAAGTCAACAAGTGATGTTGAAATAACGGAATAAATCACTTTCTTTATGTAATTCAAGTTCTGAATGACTTAGGAAAATTCTGAAAATGTCTGTTCTGTATATCCTTACATTGAAAAGAGGAAATGATTTGTCACCATCATGATATGCTATGTTGCCTTTCTTTTTATTGCTGTTGTATTGGTAAGTTTCCATTGCCAATGAAAACAGTCTTCTGTATTTCAACACTTTATATATATATATATATATATATATAGGTTTTAGTCTTGTGTTTCACTTTCAAATTTGCACATGAAATATTCTGTTTCCCTTGTTATGATAGAAGCTGTTCATGAAATACAGAATTGTGATGATATAATATCATTATTGTTGTTGTTGTAGTCTTCAGTCCAGAGACTGGTTTGATGCAGCTCTCCATGCTACTCTATCCTGTGCAAGCTTCTTCATCTCCCAGTACTTACTGCAACCTACATCCTTCTGAATCTGCTTAGTGTATTCATCTCTTGCTCTCCCTCAATGATTTTTACCCTCCACGCTGCCCTCCATGCTAAATTTGTGATCCCTTGATGCCTCAGAACATGTCCTACCAACCAGTCCCTTCTTCTTGTCAAGTTCTGCCACAAACTCCTCTTCTCCCCAATTCTATTCAATACCTCCTCATTAGTTATGTGATCTACCCATCTGATCTTCAGCATTCTTCTGTAGCACCACATTTCAAAAGCTTCTGTTCTCTTCTTGTCCAAACTACTTATCGTCCATGTTTCACTTCCATACATGGCTACACTCCATACAAATACTTTCAGAAACGACTTCCTGACACTTAAATCTATACTCAACGTTAACAAATTTCTCTTCTTCAGAAACGCTTTCCTTGCCATTGCCAGTCTACATTTTATATCCTCTCTACTTCGACCATCATCAGTTATTTTGCTCCCCAAATAGCAAAACTCCTTTGCTACTTGAAGTGTCTCATTTCCTGATCTAATTCCCTCAGCATCACTCGACCTAATTCGACTACATTCCATTATCCTCGTTTTGCTTTTGTTGATGTTCATTTATATCCTCCTTTCAAGACACTATCCATTCCGTCCAACTGCTCTTCCAAGTCCTTTGCTGTCTCTGACAGAATTACAATGTCATCGGTGAACCTCAAAGTTTTCATTTCTTCTCCATGGATCATTATACAGAAGTAGAATATGACACTGACTTTGAAATTAAAAAAAATAATAAATAAATAAATAAATAAAAAAGTACTCAGTGAAGCTGATTTCCCTAAGTATTCGTCCTCCCTTGCCCCCCCCCCCCCCCCCACCCCACCCCCCCTACTTTTGCACCCAATTTATGGCTTTCAGAACAGAATTTCATAAGTATTGCAAAGTGATGCTTTTTCCAATTATGATCTTTCCTTGAGTTTGCCAGTAGTCAAATCTGGAAAACAGAAGTTGACATGCTAATGGTGTATGGCACAGTTGTTCATATTTGTCCATGGCACTTATGTAGACATGTAAATGTATTGTCTCAGTAAAAGAGAATTATCTCCTTTGACGAGTTGAACAGCTTAATTTTTTATCAATTTCAAGTTCTTCATTCAGCGATCATCCAGCTATGTATAAATTTGTTAGCATTTTCTGGAGTTGTGTCCTTAAATGCACCTTAGATGCTTGTTATCAATCATACATGGGTAACTGTAATGGAATGTGATGAGCAACTTGTGGGCCATTCTTCTGTTTCCTTTATTGTTTTTTAATGCAAGTGTTAGTTCTTCATCGGTTCGTTTTTGTTTTGACTTTGATAAGTAAGTGCACACTCTTTGCCGATTTATATTTACAGACCAAACTAATATTTTCTCTCTGTCTTCCCTCCCTTTCACCACTCTGATATCATTGTAAAAAGCCAGTACAGATCTGCAAATGAACCAACACCCATAAAATAAAAAATTAAGCATGTAATTGATTCTCATATCTTGAAATGAGATAGGTGTCTTATATTGTATTATTTGATAATACAGAATACTGTGTAAAGGAAAATTACACTATATGTTCTCTTTGAACTGATTATGAAATGAAAAAGGAACATTGTAACCCTCAGGCTCTGTTGAATGAGATGGAGCAGGCTCGCTATCAACCCATTGCAGGCCTCTTGAGACATATTTTCCCACTCCTCAGTGGCAGCAGTCCTGAGAGCTTCAATCGGTGATGGAGGATGTTAACAACTAGAAATCACTCTTTTGAGCAAGCTCCATACACGCTCTATGCAGTTCATATCTGGTGAGTATACTGGCCAATCCATCCTTCAGATCCCACATCTTGTCAGATACCAACACACACTGCATGCACACTGAGGTTGAGTGTTATCAACCTGTGGAGTGAACCCTTCCACTACAGTCTCTGCAAAACCACTGACTATGGGTCAGACAATGTTGTCTTCATACACTGCAGCAGTCGTATTGCTTCAATTGGAATGAGTGGTGTGCAGTGTCCATATGTGGTGCCTGCCCAGATTGTTGATGACGTTCCACAGTCATTGAGGAACGATTGTATTCCCATGTTTGCCTCCATATATGAACAGCGTTGTCTTCAGGATGCAAGCCTATTCGTACTTCATCTGTGAAGAGCATTTTGGTCCATTGGTGTCCATTGGAGCTCTAGCCCAACATACACGAGCACACCTATGATATGGATGGAGTGATGTAGTCTTGAGATGTCTTTGGCTGTACAGTCAGCCATCGTGAAGTCTGTTGCATACAGTTCGGATGCTTAATGGTAATCCCAGTGGCTTCACGAAGCTCGTGGAGCAGAGTAGTCACTGCCTTTGTAGGGTCTCACCCTGCGTGTATCATTAAATACTGGTCCTGAGCTGCTGTAGTTTTGTGTGGATGACCGTCACAATGTCGATCCACTATTAAATGCATTTCCTGGAACTTTTTCCACAGTCTGGAGACAACACTTTCATTAATGTGACCAACATTCACAACATCAGCTTGTCCCATATTTTGTCCCATCAATGTGATGATTTTGATACGGTCTGCCACAGAGAGCCTGCTCTGAAGGCATTGTGGTGCACTGCGAGACACACAGACAACTGCGCATTCAAAAGAATTCAACTCTGGTGCACTGCATTTGATTACAAGCTGTGACTGCACGGTCCCAGATGAGACAGAGTGGCAACTACAAACAAGTTCACATTATGTACACAGCCAACTTCCTACATAAACATAAAAGGAACATCCTTAGTGACTATTGGTGGGTAATTTGGAAGTATGCTTAACGTTTTTTGATGACTGTGGTTGGTTTTCCATAGCAGTTTGCTACAGCTTTTCATTCAAACTTTATAGTCAGTATAATGTTCTTCATTTGTTGTGACTTGTGGTTTGCTAATTATAGTCTTTTGAAAGTCACACATGTCATATAAATATGTAATATCTGAAATGGTGCTGTTTCCCCAGTGCTTAGTTATGTGGACAATAAGAAAAAAATTGCAGTAGTCATAATGTTAATTTAATTTGTGGAACATTAGTAATCTACACTACAAATAAGGAAAGTAGAATAAATTTGTATGTATATCATTTCATTATCCACACACACCTTGTGGAGTTGGTAGCTCTAGTGGTGGCACTCCAGCACTGCTTTAATTTATCAATTTGTTTCACTCTTCTAATTCAGCTTCCAAAACAATGCGCTTTTTTTCTGAGTAGAGATCATTGATTTTCTTAGTGTTCTGTCTAATGGGTACATATTAGTGATAATGACAGTTGCGGGTGCACATTACTGTTTGCAAAAATTTCAACACCGGTGAGAAACCATCAGATATATGAAATTGAAAGTGTATGTGGTGTGTAAAAATACAAAGACACAATAAAAATACACATCAAAGTCACAGTGCATCACAGTAAGGATCTGAGATGTCTCTGAAAATCATGGAACAAGAAAGTAAAGTCTTTGAAGACATGCATAATAAATGACCTTACATTCTGTCTAAACCCATGATTCTGCTGAATGGGAGTTGTTGCCGAGTTGCCAACCAACAAAATTGGTTATGTTCATTGCATCATTTTAAGTTAATGATGTGTGGACATCAGTTTAGTCCAGACTGGAACAAACCGCATTGGAAAAAAATGTATGTATTTGTTGCCAGGATCTAGGTGTACTCTGTTGGAATAGATAAGTACTGTTTTGCTGACACCAGAAACATGATATGCTGACAGATCACACCAGTAAGTATTTGGCCTTCAGCACTCAGTCTGAAGCTCTGTGAAGTGTGTTGAGTGAGGTTGTGCAGCTTTTAGCATACTGGACTTGCTTATGGTGGTTAAAATCACTATCCACATTTCAGATTTAGGTTTTCCTTAGTTTCACCAAATCGTTTAAAGCAAATACTTGGGATGGCTCATTGGAAAAGGGTTTTCTTTCCCATCTTCCTTTCAGTCCAAGCTTGTGCTCCATTTCTAGTGACTTAATTGTCAATGGAATGTTAAACCCTAATCGTCTTTTTTTGCATAATCGATTACTACCTCATGTTTGAAATGCCAGCAGTTATATACAGATGCCCCTAATTACATTCACTGATAAATTTATTTAAAAAAAATAAATAAATAAAACATCCAACACCGGAGTCACTTGTTTGATTCTTGCCCCAGTCAAGGTATTTTTCAGTTGGTGTCTATGTTCTTTGTGCATTTTAGATTATGACAATTATAGAAAAGAAAATTTGCAGATGACACTAAGAAAGTAAAATTTGTATAGCATACAATAAAAATTGGTTCATGAAAATTTGGAATTTCAGCAAGGAAATCTCAATCTTTTGATGGAATAAAATTTCAGTTCTGTCTGCATTTATGACCATAGACACTTAAGCAATTGTTTGTAAGTGTGAAAGGAGCAAGTTGATAAAGCATTGACTCCTCAGATTTACAACACATGGATATCATATTTGATGGTTTTGTAGGTGTCCAATATGTATTTCCAAATACTTTACTAATTTATCAGACATGTTTGAAAATTTGATAAGAGGTAGTCATTAATTACAGATTAGAGGCATTATAAACTAGTTATGGTTAGATGACATGTAACAGCTCTAAATTCAAAACAGTTTATTTGATATCTTCATGTTCTGCAGTTCTGGGATTGATTTACATATTTAGAACTCAACTTTTTTTGCTTTGGAGTATTCAGGATAATTTATTCTGTGCATAGAAAGAATATGTCATGAAACAGGTGTTTATTAGTTATGTTGTTCATGAGATCTTCAGCAATGCTAAAGTCGTTAGACAGACCACTTGTCACATTTTTCTTATGGTTTAGAGTGAGATGATGGTGTATGTCTAAGTAATACTGAGTAGCAAATCAGATCATTTATACTTGTATAACTGAAATGTTTAATGTCATTTACTAGCCAATTTAGCTGTGCTCATTGAGACAAGTTGCCAGAAACTGAAAGCTCACAGGATAGAGAACTGCCAGCAATGCTCTGAAACATTAATTGGTTTTTAGCTACCTGTAAATATACAATAATTTTACTCTCATGGATACCAAAGGTTTTAATGAAAAATGGTTGGTGATTGTGACGAGGAGTAAATGACAGGATAAGTTAAGTTTACATCTTCAGTATAGAAGAAAGAACATGGATTATTCAGTTTCTGTGATCAAGATATTGAAATATTGATATCATCTTGTTTCAAAAACGACTCTGTAGACAGAAAAATAAAGTATTTGTGTAGCTGTATGTGCATAGGATTTCTTGACGATGTTAATGTGGCAGAATCTATAAAGTTTCATGTTGTTACAATATAGAATGTAAAGAAAGAGAAATAAATATGGGAATGGTAACAGGGGAAACATGAAAATTATATTACAGCATTGAGAGGTATTGACTAGCAGATGGAATTGTGCAGCTGTGAAAGGAATGAAGACATTGTTGCAACAAAATAGAAAAAGTGGGCAAAATGGAGTGGAAGAATCAGGAGGCTGGAATCATTGAGTGCAAAAGTGCATTTCTTTGTACTCTGAGGAAGAATATGAGCTTAAAGCTGAGCCACTGTGTAAAATTCTTGCTTATGTGCCTATCCACTGTCCAGTGTGTGTACTACACAGTGAAAGGTTATTCTTGTATTATATTTCAACCACTGTTTCTATGTGTCATATGAAACTCGCCATTATATGGGAAAGGTGTAAATTATAAGAAATACAGTGATTATTGAATGTACAATAGCAATTACAACCAACAAATGGAGGGGACAGTCAGGCTTCTCGGTATCTTAGGAGTTAACAGTGCTCACAGTAGAACATTGACAAGAAGGATGAATATCTGAAGATTTTTAAAAAAGGGGGCAAAAATCAATGAAATCAACAAATAAACAGTTTCATGTAGCGAAATTATTTGAAAGAAGTCGCAGATAATAGCTAAAAGTAATTGATGTACGTAACCTGAAAGAGCATCATTAATTTATATATAAACTGTTGTGCATAATTTAAGAATAAAAGTAACATTCTCATAAAGTATCACTACTAAGAAACATAACTTGATGAAACTTGGACTGTACGTAGGAAGAACTGTTACAGTATAGTACAGAAGTCAACTGAAAGAAATACACAATGAGAACAGAAATGGCACTTCCATTCAAAGACAATAACGACACTGAAGTTACTGTGATTCATGATGGTCCCCTGGACATTACAAAAGGCCATGGTTCTTAATAGAATGTGTGATTACTATGGACGGCAATGAATGTTCTGCAATGTGCTTCCATGCTGGCCACAAGCACAAGATTGGTAAAGAGTTCTTGGATAGGGCATTCCATTCCTCCACCACTGTGGTTGACAGTTGCTGGAGAGCTGCTGGCGCATGTGGACATGCTGCAGTACGTCTCTCGAATGTATCCCACACATGCTCATTTTGACCTAAGTAAGTGGAAGAGGCAGGTCAGTCCATCCCTCTCATTCCAAGAGCTGCTCCACTTGTGCAATTTGATGTGGTCACACAGTGCCATCCATAAAAATAAAGTTAGGGCTGAATGTGCCACTGAAAAGATGCAAATGGGGAAGTAGTGCAGTGTCACACCAACAGGCACACATTGTTCAGAGATATGGAGGTCAGTACACCCATTCAATATTATGCCTCCCCATGCCATAACACCTAGACCACTAAAATAATCATTTCAACAGTGTTCCTGGGCGCATTACGGTTCTTACCTCTCACCATGTGAGGGTACTTAAGTCCTCCCAGGAACATTGTTGAACATGATCATAATGCCGTAATTGTGTGCACATACCGATCTCCATAACTTTGAACTCAGTACACCCACCGGCGCACATAATGTTGTTATGACACTGTATTCTGTACCCTTTGCATCTTTTCAGGGGTACATTCAGCCCTGACTTCATTTTTAGGGATGATAGTGCGTGACCGCATCACACAACACAGGTGGAGGAGCTGTCCTACCTGTTCCACCATCTTAAATCCCATTGAGAATGTGTGGAATGGCATGGACAGACATGCTGCAGTACATGGCCAAATGCACCAACTACTATCCAGCATTGTCAACCATGCTGGAGGAGAAATAGAATGCCCTACCACAAGAACTCCTTACCAACATTGTGGCCAGCATGGTAGCATGTTGCAGGGTGTGTATTGTCCTTCCATTAAGAGCCATGTCCCACCTTTCATGAAGTCCAGGAGACCACCATAAATTGCAATGACTTCCGTGTAATTGTTGTCTTTGAATCAAAATGTCATTTCTGTTTGTCTTATTGTGTGTTTCCCACTAAAATTTCCTTGTTAGTTCTTATTCTGTTGGAGCATAAGTATTCTCTCTAATGAATTTGACTTTTTCCACTTAGAAAAGATGAGGCAGGTCATTTGCACAATTTTATATAACAGCATTTTGGAATTAGAAAAGATGAGGTAGGTCATTTGCAGAATTTTATATAACAGCATTCTGGAATTTGAATAGTCTCATTCACTTTTGTATTGTTTCCTGCATCTTACTGTTGGTTCATGTATATGTTATACTTAATTTTCCAAATGATCTGTATCCTTGGAAATTTTTTTAAATATATCAAATGCTGCAAATTTGACCCCTTACAATTTTTAAAGAAAAATAGTGTAGCCATCTGAGGCCAGCTTTAGTTATTGCTTTGGCAGCTAGTATTTAGCTGATCGTCTTCTGTGTGAAGAAGAAGGGGGGGGGGGGGGGGGGGAAGAAAATTGCTCCTTTACCGAGCTAACTTTTACTTAGACCTGAAATTTTTTTATAAGTTTTTCTTTTTCTTTTGCATTGAAAAATATGTTGGTCACAGCATAATGAAATTCCTTTAGTGAAAGGGAAAAGCTCAATAATGATTGAAACTGGATTAGATCCAGTTCATTTTTATGTCTCTTTATCCTTCCAAATGGTAAGCTGTTGGGTTTGGATGGAAGAAAATTATTATTTTCAAGGGCAAACGCCTGTGATAGCAAGGAACTATGAAATGTAATGGCGTGGTTGAAGATATTTACTGAAATAGTCTTTCTTTGAAAATTAATACAGCATTTGGTGTGACATCTCTTTGAGATTTTGATGGAAAATAAATATTAAGAACCTCAGTACATGTAAGATGTGGTGGTTAAAAGCTGACTGACTCATGCTCACACTTCAAGTATTTTCAAGTGTAATGGTTATTGTTTCAGTGACAAGTTATTCCTGTCGCTCACTGCTGTTTTTGATAGTACAAATAAGACTGTGAAAGGTTAACTGCCTCCAATTTCTGAATTTGCAGCAGTGACTGTTAAAGCAATGGGCAGTCTTTAGGGATTGACAGAACTGTGTCTGCATCAACAACTGGAAAATGTAAAATTAACGTTTTAGAATATGGTGTAACCTTAATAAAATTGTGGAATGTGCAAACAAAGTTAGAAGGCATGTTCATTGAGTAAAAGATCCCTTTTTCCCAGAGAAACACACTGGCACAGGAATCAGAGATAACTTAGTGAGAAGTGCATGAGCTCAACAATGGGCCAGTTTATCACTTGTGTGCACTCTTTAAGTTTATAAATGTGTGACTTATCTCCCTTAAAAGCTGGGGAAAAGCTTGCATTGAATGAAATGATAGGTGCAGTTATTGTGTATATTTTTATGATTTTTGGATATAATAGAGGGAAACATTCCATGTGGGAAAAATATATCTAAAAACAAAGATGATGTGACTTACCAAATGAAAGCGCTGGCAGGTCGATAGACACACAAACAAACACAAACATACACACAAAATTCAAGCTTTTGCAACCAACGGTTGCTTCATCAGGAAAGAGGGAAGTAGAGGGAAAGACGAAAGGATGTGAGCTTTAAGGGAGAGGGTAAGGAGTCATTCCAATCCCGGGAGCGGAACGACTTACCTTAGGGGGAAAAAAGGACAGGTATACATTCGCACACACACCCTTATCCAACTGCACATACACAGACACAAGCGGACATTTGTAAAGGCAAAGAGTTTTGGCAGAGATGTCAGTCGAGGCAGAAGTACAGAGCCAAAGATGTTGTTGAAAGACAGGTGAGGTATGAGCGGCGGCAACTTGAAATTAGCGGAGGTTGAGGCCTGGTGGATAATGAGAAGAGAGGATATACTGAAGGCCAAGTTCCCATCTCCAGAGTTCTGACAGGTTGGTGTTAGTGGGAAGTATCCAGATAACCCGGATGGTGTAACACTGTGCCAAGGTGTGCTGGCCGTGCACCAAGGCATGTTTAGCCACAGGGTGATCCTCATTACCAACAAACACTGTCTGCCTGTGTCCATTCATGCGAATGGACAGTTTGTTGCTGGTCATTCCCACATAGAAAGCTTCACAGTGTAGGCAGGTCAGTTGGTAAATCACGTGGGTGCTTTCACACGTGGCTCTGCCTTTGATTGTGTACACCTTCCGGGTTACAGGACTGGAGTAGGTGGTGGTGGGAGGGTGCATGGGACAGGTTTTACACCGGGGGCGGTTACAAGGGTAGGAACCAGAGGGTAGGGAAGGTGATTTGGGGATTTCATAGGGATGAACTAAGAGGTTACGAAGGTTAGGTGGACGGCGGAAAGACACTCTTGGTGGAGTGGGGAGGATTTATTGAAGGATGGATCTCATTTCAGGGCAGGATTTGAGGAAGTCGTATCCCTGCTGGAGAGCCACATTCAGAGTCTGATCCAGTCCCAGAAAGTATCCTGTCACAAGTGGGGCACTTTTGGGGTTCTTCTGTGGGAGGTTCTGCGCTTGAGGGGATGAGGAAGTGGCTCTGGTTATTTGCTTCTGTACCAGGTTGGGAGGGTAGTTGAGGGATGCGAAAGCTGTTTTCAGATTGTTGGTGTAATGGTTCAGGGGTTCCGGACTGAAGCAGATTCGTTTGCCACGAAGACCTAGGCTGTAGGGAAGGGACCGTTTGATGTGGAATGGGTGGCAGCTGTCATAATGGAGGTACTGTTGCTTGATGGTGGGTTTGATGTGGACGGACGTGTGAAGCTGGCCATTGGACAGATGGAGGTCAACGTCAAGGAAAGTGGCATGGGATTTGGAGTAGGACCAGGTGAATCTGATGGAACCAAAGGAGTTGAGGTTGGTGAGGAAATTCTGGAGTTCTTCATCACTGTGAGTCCAGATCATGAAGATGTCATCAATAAATCTGTACCAAACTTCCTCTAAGCGACCCATGAATAGGTTGGCGTACGAGGGGGCCATCCTGGTACCCATGGCTGTTCCCTTTAATTGTTGGTATGTCTGGCCTTCAAAAGTGAAGAAGTTGTGGGTCAGGATGCAGCTGGCTAAGGTAATGAGGAAAGAGGTTTTAGGTAGGGTGGCAGGTGATCGGCGTGAAAGGAAGTGCTCCATCGCAGCAAGGCCCTGGACGTGTGGAATATTTGTGTATAAGGAAGTGGCATCAATGGTTACAAGGATGGTTTCCGGAGGTAACAGATTGGGTAAGAATTCCAGGCGTTCGAGAAAGTGGTTGGTGTCTTTTATGAAGGATGGGAGACTGCATGTAATGGGTTGAAGGTGTTGATCTACGTAGGTAGAGATACATTTTGTGGGGGCTTGGTAACCAGCTACAATGGGGCGGCCGGGATGATTGGGTTTGTGAATTTTAGGAAGTAGGTAGAAGGAAGGGGTGCGGGGTGTCGGTGGGGTCAGGAGGTTGATGGAGTCGGGTGAAAGGTTTTGTAGGGGGCGTAAGGTTCTGAGGATTCCTTGATCTCCGCCTGGACATCAGGAATGGGATTGCCTTGGCAAACTTTGTATGTGGTGTTGTCTGAAAGCTGATGCAGTCCCTCAGCCACATACTTCCGACGATCAAGTACATGGTCGTGGAACCCTTGTCCGCCGGAAGAATGACGATGGATCGGTCAGCCTTCAGATCACGGATAGCCTGGGCTTCAGCAGTGGTGATGTTGGGAGTAGGATTAAGGTTTTTTAAGAAGGATTTAGAGGCAAGGCTGGAAGTCAGAAATTCCTGGAAGGTTTGGAGAGGGTGATTTTGAGGAAGAGGAGGTGGGTCCTGCTGTGGCGGAGGACGGAACTGTTCCAGGCAGGACTCAATTTGGATAGTGTCTTGGGGATTTGGATGATTTTTGACAGAAATAGCACTTTTACAGCTCAGAAGCAGATTCAGAAATGCTGAAGAATATTAAGTAAAATGAAACATTGTGGGAAAATACATTTTATTTGGCCGGAAAATTCTCTCTCTCAAAGTGAAGAGCTAAACTTGGCAGTGCCTCCCACCTCTTATGTTATGGTAATTTGGTGGATGTCCAAAGTAGAGGATAGTACAATCTAGGGAGGTAATATGAATTTCGTGACAAGCATGGTATCAAGGAGAGGCCACTCATCATGGAATAGAAATCAGTTTAAATAGAAAGAGTCATTCAAGAATGAAGATTTGGTTTAAAACTTGAAAAACTGAACAGTGGCTCAGGCATGTTTGTAGATTGAAACTTATCAGAACACCAAAACTGATCTGAAATTTAAAAGCTGTAGGTTGAGGACCAAAATTAAAATTTAGCAATGTGTGATTGGAACAGATTGGAGTAAAAGTGTGACTCACACATGGAAATAAAGTTGGTCATAAAGTATGACCATGATCCTTCTGTGAAGAGAAAACTGGGGTATTATTTAATTGTACTGGCTGATGAAGTAAGGTGAACAATTGTAACAAATTGTCTAGAAACTACAGAATAATGATAAATGAACAAGTGTGAGTAGTAATGGTAGATGAAATAACTGTTCTCAAGAAATAAGACATTATTAAAATGAAAAATTATAAATTAGTCGTCTTCTGTTTATATTACTCAAACTTTGTGTCTGTTCTTTTTGGGGTCATTTGTGACAGCAACTAACACAGTCAGTGATGCAGCAAAGCTGTCCACATTTTGTGAAAGTAAATTTCTATTTGAATAACAATAAATACTTATTTATTATCATACTATCAAATGTTGATCAAACACTGTAATGAAATAGTAAAAATATATTTTGATGTTAATTGAAATACACTTAGATAACCATGAAATACAATGTCCTCTAAGAAGTTTCATTGGTTAATGGAAATCTGTCATAATACAGCAGTTGTCTGCTGCTAAAGAGCGTCACTTGTGGTTGTTACTCTCTAAGGATTAATCAAAAAGAAACATTCAAAATGTTTGAGTGTGTGCACTGATGAGAAATTAAATTGGAAGAAACACATTGATGATATGCTGAAATGGTTTGGTTCAGTTACTTATGCTATTAGGTTTATTGCAAATTTTGATGATAAACATATCAGTAAATTAGCCTACTATGCCTGTTTTCATACACTGCTTTCATATGACATCATATTTTGTGGTAATTCATCATTAAGAGAAGTAGTATTTATTGCACAAAAGTGTGTAATCAGAATAGCTGGAGCCCACCCAAGATCACCTTGCAGACATTTAGTTAAGGAACTTGGGATATTCACAGCACCTTTACAATACATATATTCACTGATGAAATTTGTTATTAGTAACCCATCCCAATTCAAAAATAATAGCGAAATGCATAACTGCAACATTAGAAGAAAGGATGATCTTCACTATTCTGTGTTAAATCTGACTTTGGCGCAGAAAGGGGTGAATTGTGCTGTGACAAAAATCTTTGGTCAGTTGCCAAATAGCATTAAAAGTCTGACAGATAGCCAACCAACATTTAAAAACAAATTACGTGAATTTTTAGATATGAAGTGGTCACTGAAAAAAATTTGTTACATTGTGTAAAGAAAACTTATGTTAAAGTGAGATGTTCCACATCATTACGAAATGTATTCATGGTCTATGGAAGAAATATTAATGTAATGTATATGTCCATCAGCAAGTAAGTTAAGTACTGTGCAGGCTTGCTGAGCGTCATCTTAGGAGCAGTGTTATGAGGGAGGTACACTTCTGGAACAACCGTCTATGAGACTCATAAAATGTTAAGTTTCAGGATTGTTCATATAAATGGGCTTGTGGTCAAACGTGCATTTACAGAAGGAATGATACAAAGGATTTATGTAACATAGAAACTTCATATACAGTTCCTAATTATTGATGATAACGTGAGTTTATTTAAACAAATTTACAGCTACCTTAAAAATTTTCATTGTTTGGATTTTAGCATTTTTTCTTAATTTGGTAGAGGTATTATATAGTTTCCCATCAAATAATTTGCATGATGGAATGCTGGTGTAAAGCAATATTTCTTGTGCCCTAATGTTTACAATCATTATCTTAGTTAATGAATGCCACATTTTGAAGCTTATTATGATTGGCTGACAGTAGGGGGAAAACATTACTATCAGCAGCTGTGTTGAAACTATAGATTTTCATTAATTTGGTATTTTAGAAATAAATACTTTTGACAGAAATATATTCAGCTTGACTTTATCCAGATAAATTGTTTCTGGTATGTGTATTATAACAGGTGTGATTTCTCTTTCTTTTCAGGTGGACAATCCTGTACCTACAAGCATCAGTTACATAAATTCACAACAGAGTAACACAACTAACTACTCACAGGTTAGTGAATCATTGATAATGTACTCTGCTTGTTCATTTGTTTCTACATAACAGTAGTTTCAGTAAGTGTTGAGACATTTGGTGTAAATTAGGTAAATGTGTTTGAATAGTCACTGATTTTAGATAAATAAATTACTTCGGTGTATGATGTTGTTAATGCAAAGACTTAACCAATTGTTTTGATCGGCATGGAAAAATTTTGCCTCAGTAGGTGCTACAATGAAATCCCAAAAGCTCTATAGTGTATTAACATTTGTGATAATAATTTACAACTAGCTCAAAACCAAGGTATGTTTAATATAATAAGGAGTAGAGCCTGAAACTAATAAAGGAAAGTATGTATACTTTCAGCAAAGACATTATAGATAACTTCTATAACTACGGCATAGTCTGTGTGGAACAGGTGAAAATTCTACATTCTGTAAAAACCACTTTACTGATCAGAACTCTGGATTCGTGAAATATTTCTGTTGGCAGCAACTTTTCTCTAAAAGAAGTTAATTGATGATTGTCTGTATAGAATTCAGCATTTTAGACCTTCATACCTACATTGTATGTACGCATTTTTTTCCAATAGTCATCTATACACAGGGCATGCCTTACAACTTGTTGCTCATTGAAGGAACTGAGTGCAATATCTCCCTCACACTTACAAACTACAATAGTACAGGTATGTGCCCCTCCTCTTTCTCTCTCTTGCACTGCAAATAAGATTAAAGAACGGACATTTATCTGCAGTGGCAATCTCCATGAAATATCAAGACTGATCTCATCATATCATCTTCAAATAAAATGATACTGTGGTGTCACCGCCAGACACCACACTTGCTAGGTGGCAGCCTTTAAATTGGCCGCGGTCCGTTAGTATACGTTGGACCCGCATGTCGCCACTATCAGTGATTGCAGACCGAGCGCCGCCACACAGTAGGTCTAGTCTAGAGAGACTCAGTAGCACTCGCCCCAGTTGTACAGCCGACTTTCCTAGCGATGGTTCACTGATTACATACGCTCTCATTTGCCAAGACGACAGCTTAGCATAGTCTTCAGCTACGTCATTTGCTACGACCTGGCAAGGCGCCATATTCAGTTACTATTCTGAACAGATAATATTGTGAATCATGTACCATCAAGAGCGACATTCATCATTAAGGGATTAAAGTTAAGTATGAAACTAATTACGTCCGCTTTCGGAACCTTCTGCACAAAGTTCACATTGCTGATATATCCTTGCTACATTCCAGTTTTGTTGATAATCCAGACTGCATCTGTACACTGTCTGTAGTGCTAGTACTGTCATCAAGGTGTTGTCAAATATAGCAGCATTTTTTGGATCCATCATCCACAAAGTAGTCTAAACCTTTCTTCAAAATATTCTTAATGTGACAATATGTTAATCAGATTTTTTAAATACTGATTTTAAAGAGTATACAGTAAATTAAAGAAACAAAGCACACTTGTGTTACTTACAACATGCTAGTTTCTGTTTGTCTGCTCACAACAGGTTTTTGTGCAGACATACATATAGGCTGGTAATGAAGTGGTATTGATTTGCAGCTTCTGTATTTTATGTAGTGCAATACTTACAAAAAGTTTAGGGCTTCTATAAGGGAAGGTTTAACATTATGATGTAATATCTTTCTTGAATTTTAGGATAAGCTTGTAACTGTTACAAATGAAAATGAAAAAAACGTTCTGCATACCTTCACTACTGACGAACAGTTAGTTTGAGAACATTACTTTTCACCTTTAAGCGAAGAGTCTCTTTACTTACTGAAATATGGGTGGCATTGAGTTTAGGGTATTCCTGCATAGTGTTTGACACCGTACAAATATTACTGTACTGTTCGTAATTAATGACATTATATATTAAGTAAACTAGTATTGGTTGTTATTTACATTACATAGAAAATCTTGTATGGATCATTATAGGCCCATAAATCAATTTCAGTTACTAAAAATGTTGAAACAGACAAAGCAATTCCTTATTGAATATATTGTAAAAATTAGTCAATGTGTAGATTATCCCTGGTGAAAACTAATCTGCTCGGTGGTGTTTTGTAAGTGCAAATGGTCATTGTTCACTACTCCGTACAATATTTCATCTAGGTATGTGCCAAACATCTTCAGGTGAACTGTTGGTGACTGGCATGGGCTACTCTTGCCACACAATTTGTTAGTGCACTGTACACATTTTGCACTGACTGTCTGCTGGGTTGCTGCTCACCATGGCCCTTGGCATATTCTGTTGCCTTTGCTGAGAACAAATTCTGAAAATAGTGGAATTCCGTATGTTGTGCAGTTGGCAGTTGCTGTCAGTAATAAGGATTTCTGCCATTTGTATCTCCATGGAATCTTTAATAATGCTACCCCAAAATAAATTAGTGGTAGTCAAAATTGTTGTTTTGTTGTATTCTGTTGTATGCCGAATTGATATACAATGTGCAGCAATAATAGATATGGGTTGCGATACACAGTGACAGCATTGATGTTCTACACAACATTCTCCATCGGTGCATGTGTTGGTTGACCTATGTGAGGGTGACAAAAACTTGGTTGCACATTCACTCTTGGTAATTAATTCCTTGAAAGTCCAACCAAATTTTATTCGACCACACCTTCTCTGGGTATGCTCAAGATAACTGTCGTATCGGCCGCTGCACAGCAGCCGTCAGCTCGGCGTGGCGTGCCACAACATGCGCGACACACAGCGAGTACCGCTGGCGCCGCACACGATGTCAGCAACTGGCGCAAGTGAACGCGTCGTCGCAGGGTTAGCGGCAGCGTACACACCACTATCGATGCAGATTACCCTGGTGGTGCTGCCCTTGCCACCAGAGTGAACAACCGTATAAGGGCGCCGTCTACCAACACTCTGATTGGCCGGACCTGTGGATTTAAGCTAGCTCCCTGAACCCATTTAACCAGTTCAATCTTCGCCGATGACTGTGCTGCTACCCGGGTGCTGGATTCATGACGACCGAACCGTACTGTGGCCTCCCTGGTTGGAAACTTGCGACACGTCGGTATCGACTGGTTGGCAGTGGTTTGGACTTGTATTCTCTACTAGTGACTCTGATTTCTCCTTGGCGCTACAGCCAGCGAAGTGTTGTGTAGTTGAACTTAAGTTTTGTTTTGAGTGTCAGAAGGTCAAATAAATTTGACTATCACGGAATACTTATATAACGTATGTTTTAAAGACGATTTCAGCAAATTCAGTTGAATTTTCTTTTTGAAACTGGAAAATGAAGTGTATTATCTGCTTAAACAGTTTTTAAATGGAGTTCAAACCAGTGGCCATGTCGTTTAACAATTTAGAAGTGATGAGGGAAAGAATTTAATAACCAGGAAGTAAAGGAATTACTTGTAGATAAGGGAACAGAATTATTGATTTCTCCACCCTCTCCTCCTGAACAAAATAGTGTGGCCTAACATGAAAATAGAATAATTATTGAACTGCATGTTTGATGCTGAACAAAAATTATCAAAAGTATTGTGAGCAGACACTGCAATATAGAAGTCCATGTCTCGAATCATACTGGTAGGTCTTCAGTTCCCACCAAAAGCCCTTACAACCTGTGGTACGTTTGAGTAGTTAAAGTGCACTTACGTTGTTGACTGTTTTTATGTGACATGCAGCTTTTGGTAATGGCGCAGTGAAGCATAGGGAATCGAGACAATCAATCATGAGTGAGATGTTGATAACGAATGATAATGTTGTTCTTCATTTCTTCCCGTTCCTAAATAAAGTTAGCTAACTGTTGTTTTCTTCATTCATAGGAATTTAAGTTTGCATCATATGGATTGTAAATTATGGCATATTTGAAAATTGCAGCTAAATTTTATAACAGTGAATGTTTACAGTCATGCTTGTCAAAACTACTTTGCTTTTTTTTGTGAATACTTCGCGATTTCTGAATGTGTTGTTAGGCGGGAACCTAAAAGCATAGCTTAATTCTCTGTGAGTGAAATGAGCAGCAATATTTACCTAAAAGTGCACTTCCAAAGTCGCATTATTATGCCACCAAAAAAACCGCTTATACAGGAAGTGTACTTTCATGACTACCAAAAATGAATCTCGAGTCCTCGTACTAGTTGGTCGGTTCTCAAAATATGATGTAATTGGACAGATGAAAAATCTGCTCACCATTCAGTGTAAGGAGAACACACACACACACACACACACACAAAAGGTATTAAAGTTTGCAAGCTTTTGGAACAAGTGGCTCCTTCTTTTGGCAGAAGGGAATAAGGGGAAGGAGGAGGGTTGAAGGAAAATGACTGATAAGGTTTAGGAAAAGGGGAAGAATTCAGAAAAGTTACCCAAAACACTGGGCCAAGGGAGACTTACAGATGGAATGAGAAGGGAAGACTGATTGTTGAGGAATGCATTGGACGAGATTTGAAAACCTGAGATTACTGTCAAACCACTGGGTTCTACATAAAAAAAGTTGCAGCTGATGGAAGTCATGACTGTTATTGCTTTTCTGAATATTTTACAATGTGAATTTGATGTATTAACACTTACACTTGATAGTTTCCTTGGCATGAAAACAAAGAAAAATGAGAATGCAGCGTTTATGGTAAGTGAAGAAAAATACACTGAACAGATATTGGAAAGATTTCAACTGGTTGAGTCCATTATGATCTCAGTTCCCATTGAACATGAAGAGAACAATCAAAATGATGCAGTTTCATCCTCTGTCTCCTGTCATGAGGCAATTGAATGTCTTGTGTATTTTTCAATAGAAGTCATCCAGATATATAACTTTTGTGATGAATAACACTGTTCACGCTATAGTTTTAATCAGCTACTGAGGACGGGCATTGAGTTGCACTTTAAATTATCATATTATTTATTACAGAGAGGAATATTTGAGAATTTACAGTGATGCTGATTTTACTGTTGACAAGCATTTAAGTGGAACTCTGGCAAAGTATTATGTTGTGACAAATGGATCAAAAGAACCAGTTGGCTGATATTCTGATGAAATTTCTTGAACAAATTTTGATTTAATTTGCTATGTGCAGAAAGCAAATCAGTATTTCTTTGTTTATTTATGTGCTTAACTTTTCCACTGGAGGAAGTGTTATAGTAAAAAGAAAAATCTTTAAGGGTTCAATGTAAACTGTTATTCCATAGAAGATTTGAAATATCCTTGAGTTTTATAAAAACTCTTGGTTTTGCCACTGAAGAGTTCATATCCTGTAAGTAAAATATTTGCTAGTGAAACTGCCTTTGTCAAACTTAATAATCTTACAACAGAACTGCCATTGAAAATTCCATGTGATAGTGATGTGTTAGATATATCACCAAATTTATGATTTATTGAGTTGGAAAATCTCTCTAGAATACCTCATCACCTTGTGAGATTATTGTATTGAGAAGTGATTTTTTTAATGATGTTTTCATTGAATGTGTGTGATAGAAAAGGGGGGAGGGGTGAGGCCAAATGATAAGCCACTTGTATGGGTAAACGTCCTCAAATCAGCACTTACTCTACCACATGACTGATGCTTGGCACATTGACTGAGAAATAGTTATCCCCAGTAAAAAGATGGGAGGAGAGGTTTGAAAATAGATTTTTGTATTCTTGGTCCTTCTTGCGCTTGATAATAGTTGCAGATATAAAGTATGGAAGTTCTTCATAGAGATAGCACCCATAGCACACTTGTACAATCAAAGATCTGTATTAGTTCCATTCTATTTTTCCAAACAGACTGTTTGATTTTAGCAGACTGCCATAATCTGCTTCTGCCACAGGAATTAGCCAAAAAAGAAATTAAAATCTCAGAAGTATCTAAAATGATACTGACATCGTTAACAGCAACCAAAGTATTTCAGTATAGCATAGGAAGCAAAAGGTAGGTGACCAAATAAAAGAAATGTAATGATGTTAAGGTATTAGTTTTATATTATCTTGTTTTTATAACAGAATGTGGTGATTGCCAACTCCCAGAATGTGTTATGTGAAAAAATAAAATATGATCCAGACATTCTTTCATTGTGTGTAAATGCATCACATGTTTGGAAAATGACCAAGCAATTCATCAGTCTTTGAGGGCTTGTGTTTAATTATAGAGAGCATTGTCTTGCGATATGTAAACTGATTGGTACCATTATTTATTTTGTGCGACCAATGTAACATTCTCACAAGATAATTGAATATCTCACCTCGTTAAGTGAACAACAATTTAGTGGTTGTAATAATAGCTATTCTTGTTATGAAATACTAATTTTGTATTGGTGATGAGAGCAGGAGCTATTGTTAGGGATCTTACCAAAAATTGCCTGAAATCATGTGGGAAGACAACAGACCAAGAATAACATAAGATTGTTGTTATTGAACTTACTAAAGTGAATTGAATTATAGAAATATTAATCACAATTAAATGGTTCATTTCATGACATACAGTTTTAAAATTGATTTGTTGTACAGAATACATTTCTAGATTCATGATGAAGTATTAAAATACAAAAGTTACTGTATTTTACATCCATTATTATAACACATATACACAACACTCGCAACAGTTCTTGCTTTAAAAATAATAATAATAATAATAATAATGATAATAATGATAATAATTCCCATGTTCAAAATTGAAAATTATCATTTATCAGTTCTTCAGTAGAGCAATATTATTTTTGTGCTAAAAGAGTGAAGAGAAATTTTAGTTTGTTGCAAATTTTTAACCTCATATACTGTGGTGTTTGAGCATAGAATTGTAAACAGTGTGCAGGAAGTTTTAAATTATCTCTGCTGCGAGTGCTGTAATATTGTGCTGGAAATAGAAAGTTTCGAGTGTATTTTGTTTTTTATATATGAAAATCAAGACTTCATACATATACAGGAAAGAAATAAATAGTAGTTTTTAATTATGAATGTCATACCCATTGGTCGGTGATACACATGTTCATAATTACTGGATGTAGTTCGCAAAATAAAAGCTTTGAATCTGCCCCTGGAAATTTGTTAGTTGTCAGGGCCTATCATTTCTTTCAAAAATCTTTTGAAAAACTGTTTTGCAGAAAACATACATTTCTCGATGATTGGCAAGGATGTGCCCCACATTTACAGATTGTTTCTCTATCTCATATTTATTGTGTTCCTACAGCCATTCCTTTGAAACAAGTGTACATTGTCAGCAATAAATCTAATGGGTTAGTAGATGCCCTACAATAGTTTCATAATTCCCAGCTTATCAAGGAAGGGTATACATTAGTGCCATGTAAGATGCAAATGATGCCCTTCTGGAATTAAAATATTGTTAGTGACTCAGCTGAGTTGCCCTAAAATATTATCTCAAGTGATATCAAGAAATGATTGTACACAAAGTAAACCTGCTTGTACAAATCATTGTTTCTGTTGGTAAACTATTATTTTCTAGAAGTAGCTGCAGTCATCTTCAGCAGTAGGTTACCACTGTATGTCTTCCATAATAGATCAAGCGAGGTGGCGCATCGGTTAGCACACTGGACTTGCATTTGGGAGGACAACAGTTCAATTCCACATCCGGCCATTCTGATTTAGGTTTTCCGTGATTTTCCTAAATTGCTTCAGGCAAATGCCTAGATGGTTACTTTGACGGGGCAGTGCTGACTTCCTTCCCCATCCTTCCCTAATCCGATGAGACCGATGACCTCGTTGTTTGGTCTCTTCCCCCAAATCAACCCAACCCAACTCTTCCATAACAGCTTTATGTTTTCCCCTCAGTCCCATAGCAGCATTGTAATGGGGTGAAATGTGACCTCTAATAAAATTGCATACGAAAAATGGAATATATTGTGTTTTAGTAAAATGCGTGTCAGCTTTATATTTAAAAAGTAATCTCCTGAATATGTTGTTTGCTTTGTTGTTCAGTTCTTGGCCCGTATATGTAACTATTATGCTTGTATCCACCATATAGCGGATATACTGAGTCGTAGATAAGCACAACAAAAAGGCTGTCACAAATAAAGCTTTCGGCCATTAAGGCCGCATGACGTTCTAATATTGTTACATTCCATCGTGGATTTTACGTTATGATGCTTGTATGATTGCCAAATAAAACAACTTTGGAGCTGTCTATTACCACATTGACAAGTAATTGCCATGTTCAGAAATAATTGATTTAAGTATGGGACCCTGAAGTTCATTGTAGCAGCCAAATCAAATTCATGTATCTCTTGTGCTTAAAGGAATTTTCTGCTTTCTTTCACATAAATGAGATTGAAACCAGCTGCATGACCTTTTCCTCTTTCCTTAATACTGCAGTATATTTACTTTTAACAACGAAAACAATCCATTTTGACAAAATAATTTAATTAGATGGATAAAAAATCTGCTCACCAAGCAGTGGCAGAACAAGCTCAAAAAAGAGGGTTGCAATAAGGCAAGATTTTGGAGCCACAAGCTCCTTCTTCAGGCAGAAGGGTTGAAGGGAAAGGAAGAGGGGTGAAGGAAAAGGACTGGAGAGGTCTAGGAAGAGGGGTAGATTTTGGGAAAGTCACCCAGAACTTATTGGTGGTGATGTCATTGTAAGAGGCTGAACAGTTGTGGAAACTGTTATGTAAACACTGTTCGGACTTTTACATTGGCACGACTACCATCAAGTTATCAATTAGAGTGAATGGGCATAGGCAGAAGGTCTATAATGGCAACACACAATATCCTGTTGCAGAGCATGCTCTACAGCGTGATAATAATGTCCTCGGTGCCTGTTTCACCACATGCCACCATTGGATTCTTCCCCCAGACAGCAATTCTCAGAACTCAGCAGGTGGGAACTAGCACTACAACATGTCCTTGGTTCTTGTCAGCCATCTGGCTGTAATTTATGTTAATTTCTTCCGTCTCAGCATTTCTTCACAGTGCTACTTTTTTCTTCACCCCGTTTTGGTTTACTGTATCTTTCATAGTCTTACCCATCTATTTTTCACCTTTTCATAAAATTATTGAGAACACTGGCAATTATAATGTTGGCCTTCAGTTCTACCTCCTTCTTCTCCTTCTTCTGAAGACATTTCACCACTAGCAAGGGGTCCGTCCCCATCCATAATCACAAAATTTGTTCAAATTTATGATATTCCTGTATGCAGGCCAGAAATGAAAGCAGCAGAAGTAGAGCTCCAGATAAGCAAGCAGGTCAGCCAAGGGATGAAGCATTTATGCTAGCATGTTTTCTGGGCAGCAGCTGATGCAGCGAAAAGAGTACAGAACAGTAATTAAAATATGGTTGAGTGCCTACCCAGAAACTATTTTGTAATTTTTTTGAATTTTTATATTACTTACACTACAAATAAACCAAAATAATTAGTATTTCCATAAGAGGTATGAAAAGGAAAGGCAAAGGAAAATTTGGGATAGCAAGTAAATATTTTGGAAGGGATTGTGAGGCGCACACAAGAACTTCGTATATAATATTAATTATTTTTATTGTTTTACAGCTGATAATTTACATGTTCTTGGGTGATATTCATCATAAAAAGGTTGAAGCAGCTATTTTCTTGGGAACCTGCACACATCATAATTACTATATTTTTACAATTACATAGCTGTTTCAAAGTTTCTATAGAAAAACAAACTTTGTATAAATTCACAGAAGGTTCTCTCTCATAGCACAATTTTTGAGCAAACCTTGCATAACACATCATTTCGCCAAATATTGATGAGGGTAACTAGTGATGTGCAGTGGATTATATTTTGGTGCAATCTTCTGTTGATGCAATTTGTTATTTTCTCTCTCAATGAGATGAGAGTGGTTTTGAAGCTTTTTGATCAGATTATTTAACTGATGATGCAGGATTGCACTAGCAGAGTGCATTTTGTGAGAGTCACTTTAATACTGCATAGCGGCAGTCTGTCTTCATCATGAAAAATCCTATCCTATAAGTGTGGATTTTTTTCTTCTCTCTTTGGAGTAGGTAAACACATTGTTGCACACTAACTTATAGTCAATAAAACTTTCATTACTTTCTTGTGTTTTTCGGTTATTATCAGCGAATTTTCAGCTGTGATCAGATTGTTTTCGGTCAAAAGGAGTAAATTATAATCCAGTAGCATTTTGAAATATTGCTTCGATGTTTTAGTGTGGGTGCTATCTTCATAAGGCTCCTGTTTGTCTTCTACTGATGTTCCAGGGACATCAATATTTTCACTTGTAGTATGAGATAGTTTTGGTCAACTCAATATTTTTCACAGTATTCTGACTGTGTTCTGACAATATTCTCAAAAAATTAATGTTACTCAGTCAAGAGCAAAGCACATGAGCTCCATAGCTGTAGCTGGCATTTGCCACAATGGCTAATGGGTCAATTTCAGCTGCACCAGGAACCTGTTGTTTGTGTGCAGCTGTCAAAATAAAACGAACAGAATACGAAGTCCTGTAAGCTTTAATTACAATCCCTTCTTGAGAAGTTGTTGGCACTGGTTCCTGTGGTGCTGTAAGTACAACCACTTCTTGGAAATTTATTTCCATCCCCAGATTTTCCGTTTCACACCTGTTATGAATATAATAACAAACACAATATATTGAACATTATTTCACTTCATTTTTAGTGCAAGTAAAGAAAAAACTCAAAAGTTTCCACATAAGAACTCAATCTTACGTTCCTCGGATTACCATTCTGTGCTCTTTCTTCCATAACAGCTTCTGCTTGGAAATTACGCTAACATGAATAGCTCATGCCCCACCTGAACTGAGCCAAAAATGCTATTTTCTTTAAATGATTAGCATCTTCAGCTCCCATTTCTGCCACTTTCATTTCTGGCCAAGTCCTGAATGTATTGTAAATTTGTGACGATACAAAGCTACATTCCCTTTACAAGTTCACTACACTAATATTTGTGAAAGTTGTAATACCAAAGATACATATGAATAAAATTAACTTTATGCAGCAGATTAAGTAATTGGAACTACAGAACTGATCAAGACTACAGAATGTCACATGTTCTCTTGCTTTGAAAATTCAGTTTGGTGTAAAATTTTCTATCAAATTCTAACACTGCTGCTAGAAATGCCTCTGCATTGTCTTTTGGTGCCTCTTCACTACAGTATTTTGAAGTGTCAAGCATTGTAAAAGGCCACCGATGCAGTACATAAACAATCCTCTCATGCGCAAGTGGTATCTGGGAGGGAGAAAAACTTGCTGGTGTGTATTGTAACAGAAGAAGTTGCTCACTTTATCCATTTTATCAACAAGCATCTAAAAAAAATTGGTGTATGCTTAGAGTTCTGTAATACACACTCCTGATTTTTTTTAAAAAAAGAAGCGTTCTGAAGGGAATGAAGAAACGAAATGAAGGTTCACAGGATGAGTGGGATGAGATGTGACTTCAGTGATCACTATATTGAATCAAATTTACAGAGAACTTGGCAGCATCAGCCCACCTATCCCTATGAAGCTGCATCCCCTCTGAAACGAATCCATGCACTAATTTGGTTGGGAAAGGTGTATCCTCTCCTGAGGCAAGCTATCCCACAGTTGTTGTAACATATCCTTGATATTCTGGGCAGACTTGAAATCTGAATTGGTTCCACATGTTCTGTGGGATCTTGCTGTCCACAAGGCTACCTCATCATCACTCAGGCAGTTCATGGTGACAGGTGCCGTGTGTGGACCATCATTGTCCTGTTTAAAAATGGTACCATGGTACTGTCACATGAGGGTAACACATTAAGGAAGCAAGATCTGCCATCGGAGTTCCCTCAGTCACTGTTTGAAGTCATACTTGATGGCTCCCCACACCATGACACAAGGAGTTAACACTACTGTGCCTTTCCAAAATATTGGGAGAATGGGACCTCTCCACCGGTCGCCACCATACTCACCAGCAATAGTTATCGGGGGGGGGGGGGGGGGGGGTAATGCAGAACCACAGTTTATCACTGAACACAATACAATGTGATGCAGTTTCCCAGTCACAGCACTATTCCAAACACACCCATTTGTGTTTAATCGTGTGCAACATTAATTCCCTAGTCTGCCTACTGCTTGTCTCTCAGCCAATGATGGGGTGACACGAGTGTCCATTACTTGCTCTTGTATGGCAGGCGCAGATATGAAAGGGTTTCAATGTGCTTGGTGTCTCACCATACTAGGTGTGGGAACAACACTAAATATGAATAAAACTAATGTATTCTGGTGGCTGTTGCAACTGTCATAGAGGAGAATTGTGATTGTAATCATTAACATAACCACAGCGTATGTGTATGAAGGTACATTGACGTCCAAATATGTCTTCTGGGTACTACATTTTTTTTGTCAGGCAGTGTATTCAAAGCCCCAAAACTTACATTGGATACCAAGAAGAAAGTGCTTAGGTTTCTTGTTGCAAGTTGTGTAACATTTATCTTGTATCCGTCATTTTCCGTGCACAGCTGCTGCTTGGTAATCCATTTTTTCCCCACAGTCCTCATGGACCATAAACATTGCCATGGTAGGATGGCATACATGCCTCAATGATGCAGATAACCATACTGTAGGTCAACCACATGGGAGATGTATCTGTAGAGAGGCCAGTTCCTTAAGAGGACAGCAGCTTTTGCAGTAGTTGCAGGGGTAAGACTCAATGATCGATTGATGTGACCTTGTAACATGGTCTTCCTGCAGTGATACGGCAAATGCCAGAAGGATCATATTTATTGGTGACATACAACTCTATTGTATGGTTTAATAATGCTGCCATCCTCTTGGGTAAAATACTCTGGAGGTTAAACAGCCATACTTTCAGACTCCAGGTGGGGCTACTCAGAATGATGATGTCTTCAAGAAAAACAAAACTGCTGTTCTGTGGATTGGAGCATTGAATGAATATTTCAACCTTCAATCGGGTAGAAAGGTTGAAAAATTTAAAAAGATAAATGGATAAGTTGGAGAAATATGTAGTTGTAATTAATGTAGTAAGATGGCAGGAAGATCAAAAAATTAAATAGGACAATGCAGGAGCATGTCTGATAATATATAAGAAAATAGCTATGTAAGTTACTGTGAACAATATAGTGAACACACTATTATAGCCAAGATAGATACAAAACCAACATCCACTACAGCAATAAGAATTCATATGCATACAAGCTCCACAGGTGATGAAGAGATTGAAAGAATGTAGGATGAACTAGTAGAAATTTTTCAGATAGTTAAAGAAAAATTTAATTGTAATGAGGGACAGTAGTTCTATAGTAGGAAAATGAAGAGAATGATCAATAGCTGTAGAACATGGGCTGTGGCATTACAGCAAAAGGGAAAGTCACCTGATAGACATTCACAGTGACCCCAAGTCTTTTGCAGTGAACACTTGGTTTAAGATACATGAAAGAAAGTTATGTACACTGAGGTGACAAAAGTTATGGGATACCTCTTAATATCATGCCAGACCACCTTTTGTCTGGTGTAGTGCAGCAGTCTGGCATGGGAGTGACTCAACAAGACGTTGGACGTCCCCTGCAGAAATACTGAGCCATGCTGCATCTATAGCTGTCCATAGTTATTAAATTGTTATCAATGCAGGATTTTGTGCACAAACAGACCTCTTGATTATGTCCCTTAAATGTTTAATGGGATTCATGTCAGGTGATCGGGGTGGCCAGTTGGATTGTCTAAAATGTTCTGCAAACCAGTCCCCAATAGTTGTGGCCTGGTGACATGGCACATTGTCGTTCATAGAAATTCCATCATTGTTTGGGAACATGAAGTCCATGAATGGCTGCAAAAGGTTTCCATATAGTCAAACATAACCATTTTCAGTCAATAATCAGTTCAGTTGTACCAGAGGACCCAGTCATTCCATGTAAACACAGCTCCCAGCGTTACAGAGTCACCACCAGGTTGCACAGTACCTTGTTGACAACTTGGGTTCATGACTTTGTGGGCTGTGCGCCACACTTGAACCCTACCATTAGCTCTTACCAACTGAAATTGGGACTCATCTGATCAGGCCACAGCTTTCCAGTCATCCAGCATCCAACCATTATGGTCATGAGCTCAAGAGAGGCATTACAGGCAATGTCATGCTGTTAGCAAAGGCACTAGAGTCGGTTGGCTGCTGCCAGAGCCCATGAATGTCAGATTTTGCTACACTGTCCTAATGGATAATTTCACCATATGTCCCACACTGATTTCATGGGTTATTTCATGCAGTGTTGCTTGTCTGTTAGTACTGACAACTCTGCTCGAACACCATTGCTCGTGGACATTAAGTGAAGGCCTTCAGCCACTGTATTGTCTGCAGTGAGAGATACTGCCTGAAATTTGGTATTGTTGGCACGCACATCACTGTGGATCTCGGAATATTGAATTCCCTGACAATTTCTGAAATGGACTGTCCCATGTGTCTGTCTCGAACTACCATTCTGTGTCTGTTAATTCCCATCGTGCAGCCATAATCACATTGGAAACCTTTTCACATGAATCACCTGAGTACAAATGACAGCTACTCCAATGCACTGCCCTTTTATACCTTGTGTTTGCAATACTACCGACACTTGTATATGTGCATAACACTATCCCACGACTTTTGTCACCTCAGTGAGACAGTGGAAAGTTTCATATAGATTGCATAATGGTAAGACAGATTTTGAAACCATATTTTAAGCTTCAAAACATTTTTAGAGGCACATGTGGTCACTGACCGTAATGTAGTGGTTATGAACTTCAGATGAAAACTGAAGAAATTGCGGACAGGTGGGAATTTAAAAGTGAGAGGACCGGGATGATTTGAAAGAATCGGAGATTGTTGAGTTTTAGTGGGTGCCGTAGGCAATAACTGACCAGATCAGAGGAAAGAAATAAAAAGGAAACAAATCAATAGACTTGAGAGGTGTGCAGTAGTGAAGGCAGCAGAAGATTAAACGGGCAAAAAAGTTAAAGCGCAATAGAAGACACTGAATGACACAGGAGACTTTGTATTTAATTGGTGAAAGGGGGAAATATAAAGATGCACCAAATGAAGCAGGTGAAACCGAATACAGGTGTCAAAAAATTAGCTTGACAGAAAGTGCAAAATGCCGAGGCAGGAAACACAAGGTTGTATAAACATGGTTGATTGTGGGAAAGATAAATGTTGCCTACAGAAAAATTAGAGAGACCATTGCAGAAAAGAGCAGCACTTGTATGAATATTAAAAGTGCAATTTGCAAATCAGTACTAAGTGAAGAAAGGAAAACCTGAAATGAATATATTATAGAAGGCGGAACACTGAAAGACCCAAGTTGATACAAGGCTCCTGAAGTATGTGATAGTCCCTCAAAATTATTGAAATCCTTGGGACAGCCAGCCACAGCAAAACTATTCCACCTGGTAAGGAAAACACTGTTAGTGAGACAGGGTTACACAAAATATATACAGAAGAATATAGAAGCCAACCTCAGGGAAGATCATTTTCGTTTTTGAAGAAATGTAGAAAGATGTGAGGCAATAATAGTCTAGAACCTATCTTAAAAGATAGACTGAAAAGAGGTAAACCTGCATTCATAGCATTTGCAAATTTAGAGAAAAATTTTGACTTTGTTGATTGGAATACAATTTTGGCAACTTTGGAGGTAGCAGGGGTAAAGTATAGGGAGTGAAAGTTTATCTAGGGTTTGTACAGAAACCGGACTGTTGTTGTAAGAGTTAAGAGTTGAAGGACATATAAGGGAGGCAGTAGTTGAGAATGTAGTGAGATAGGGTGTAATCTGTCCTCCATGTTATTCAGGCTGTACATTGAACAAACTTTGAAGGAAACCAAGGACAAATTTGGAAAGGGAATTAAAGTTCATTTGGGGGGGGGGGGGAGGGGGGGGGGGCAAAAAATTTTGTTTAACAGTGCCATTGTGAGACTGCAAAGGACTTGGGAGAGTAGTTGCATGGAATGAGTGGTGTCTTGAAAAGAGTTTATACGAAGACCAGCAATTGAATTAAAGCAAAGGTAATGGAATGTAGTCAAATTAAGTCAGGGGATGCTGAGGAAATTAGATTAGGAGTGAGATAGTAAAGGTAGTTAAGTTATGTTATTTGATCATCAAAATAAGTGAAAATGGCCAAAACAGAGAGGATATAACATGCAGAATGGCAGTAGGAAGAAAAGCTTTTCAGAAAAAGAAGAATTGTTAGCATTGAATATACATTCAAATGTTAGGAAACCTCCTCTGAAGGTAATTGTCTCAAGTACAGCCTTGTACAGAAGGTAAATGTGGACAATAAATCGTACAGACAAGAAGAGAATGGAAGCTTTTGAAATTCTGCACTGCAGGTGAGTGCTGAAGATTAGATGAGTAAATTGGAGAATTAATGAGGAGATGCTGCGCTTAGTTGGGGAGAAAAGGATGTTTGAAACAACTTGGCTAAGAAAAGGGACTGGTAGACAACACATCCTGAGACATCAGGGAGAATTGGTAAGGAGATACTGTGTTAAATTGTGAAGAAAGGAAATTTATGTGACAACTTGGCTAAGAGAAGTTGGTTGACGAAACATCCTGATGCATTAAGGAGTAATCGGTGTGGTATGAAGGGAGTTGTGGGGACTTATAATTGTAGAGGGAGACCAAGGCTGGACTACAGTGTGCAGATTCAAATAGGTGTACATTACAGTGAGAGTGAGGCTTGCACAGGATACACTAGTGTGGAGTGCTATATCAAACCGGTCTTCAGATTGAAGACCGCAACAACAACCATCATATCTTCTACTGTTCATTGTAATCATGCCGACAAAGTGATGGGCTGAGTGCCCACAAACTATCACTGAATTAAAGAATATGCTATTCAGACACAAACAATTACCAATATCCATTTCAGAAAACGTGTTTGCAGGATAAACATTCTGTATTTGAATTACTTAAGTGTTTCATGCTACTGAAAAGGTGCAATATACAGTCAACTTGCAGTAGTTTTGTTCGTCATTGAGAAATGCTGTTACTTAGTGTAGACCCACATTAAACTAGCTTCTTTTTTGATTACTGACTGTGCCCATTGTATTTGCAGTGAAATAAGGAAGACAATTTAAATCAAAATACCAGGTACCTAGGTTTGATAATGAGAAGCTCCAGCCGGCCGGAGTGGCCGAGTGGTTCTAGGCGCTTGAGTCTGAGCTGCGCGACCGCTACGGTTGCAGGTTCGAATCCTGCCTTGGGCATGGATGTGTGTGACATCCTTAGGTTAGTTAGGTTTAAGTAGTTCTAAGTTCTAGGGGACTGATGACCTCTGCAGTTAAGTCCCATAGTGCTCAGAGCCATTTGAACCATTTTGAAAAGATCAGATGGAGTATAAATAATGGAAGTAGTAAAGGTAACAACTGTTTAATTGAAGTGCTGAGCAATCAGTAGCCACATCAACAAATTTAGAAAATGTTGCTAAGCTTATGGAGCTAGCTAGTAAAGAATACACGAACACATCTCATGCTTCAGTGCTGGTAAAATTTATTGGCCAGGCCAGTGTAGCAGAGAAGTGATGCTTGTGCGTATGTGTATTACGCACAAGTTAGTCCTGAAGAAGGACGTTGCCCATAAGGTTAGTAACATTTCAGTCCTGTTTATATGCCTATCGACACTCGAGTACCGCAGCTATATTGTGGGTTGTTATCTTTACTCTGTCCCTTATAAATATCTATATTTTTTCCTTCACTGCTGTCACCAGTAACTTTCATAATTACTACCGTGAAAGAAGTCAACATCTTAACTAATTCATTTCCCAAACATTAGAGATTTGTGTATCAGTTCTCTGTGACAGTGTTGTCGTACCACTGACGGCAAAATTTTTGCATGTAAAAGGACGAAAGTGTAAAGTTTTCATTTGTTGATGCTTTTGTGGGATTTGTTCACCATGCTTAGAGTAATGTAAAATTGCACAGTTGCTGTTATTATTTTGTAATGCTAAAATTTACTGGAAATTATCATTTTTAAATTATTATTTGATTATCAGGTTATTTTAACCTGTGTAATGTATAAAATGTGTAAATCATGTAACTAACTATATTGAATAAATGCTACAAATATACATTTCCATTTGGATACTCTTTCATTGTGTTCTGATCACTATTTAGTAACTAGTGATGTTACTGGCTGTTTCACATTTATGTTTAAACTACACAGGCAATCAACCACGGAAGCCCAGTAGAAGAGAGCTCTGGTCTGACACAGATCAGCAGCCAAGAACTGAATGCAGCTGACCATGGTTACTACAGCCAGTCCCCATCACAACTTCATTACAACCGTCCAGTGGCAGTCAACCCCAGTGGTGGTAGTACCCAACAGACAACACCACAGACACCAAATACACCCTCCAGTATTCCTGATATTATTCTAACAGGTATGCAGTGCTCATTTTAATGACTAAGTAGGTTTCATTTATGAAAATCACATTATCAATAACTGTAAGGGAATACTGAAAATTAGTAAAGACTTGGACTGGAAACCACGGTTTTTGAAAACACTTGTATTTACAGGAAGATATAAAATAAATTAGGATAAAAATTAAAATCGTTATAGCTTTGTAGGGCTGAAACTAATTTTAGACATAGTTAATTAGGAGTATGAAAATACCATAAGTCTCTCTCTCTCTCTCTCTCTCTCTCTCTCTCTCTCTCTCTCTCTCTGTGTGTGTGTGTGTGTGTGTGTGTGTGTGTGTGTGTGTGTGTGTGTGTGCGCGTGCGCGCATGTGTGTCCCTCCAGTAAACACAACAGCAAAAATTTCTGTACTACCAGGGTTATTCAATAAGTAATGCCCCACATTTTTTATAAAAGGCCATTAATATACATAGACAAATGTACTTGTTGGTGCTTCACATTTGATATTTTTTCTATGTGCTGATGAAATTTCAAACCATTCTGGCAGATGACAGAGCTATAGTACAGCGTCAAAATGACATCTACATATGACTCATGTTACAAGCAGGTGCTGTTATTGAATTCTTGTCTGCAGAAAAAGAAACCTTGGTGAACATCCATAAACATTTGTGTGCAGTGTATGGCGATGCTGCTGTTGATAGGCATGCAGTTGAACAATGGGTCAAGAAATTTACAGCCTCCGGAAATGCAGAAACAGAACTCTGTGATCAGCCACACTCGGAGCTTCCTGTCACAGCTACTACTCCATACATGCTGAATCGTGCAGATGTCATGATTCATGCCGACTGGTGCATCACAACTCAACATTTGGCTCTGCAGTTGTTGGTCAGCATTGGAAGTGCATCTGTGATGATCGAGACTCTCGGCTATTCAGAGAGATGCTCACAATGGTTTCCACGAATGCTCACAGCCAAGTTGGGTTGGACATCATTGCCTCATCCACCCTACAATCCAGACTTGACACCCTCAGACTTCCATCTCTTTGGGCCACTTAAAGATTCTCTACAGGGAACACACTTTGAAGATGACAGGAGTTCCAGTCATGCAGTGAAAACATGGCTATGCCTACATGACAAGAGCTTTTACCAGCAGGAAATACATGCTCTGTCAGAACATTGTCGTACGACCATAGGACGTGATGGAGACTACGTAGAAAAATAGGACATGGATGAGACATGTTGATGTATATTGTCACAAAATTCTAACGCTTAACAATAAATATATTCTGAGAAAAAAAAGTGTGCAGCATTACTTACTGAAAGACCCTCGTAATTATATTTGATTGATATTGCACTTTTAAATGTTACAATATTTTGAAAACTGTCAGAGACTATTGTGTAATTTGTTGAAATATTGTGCACAGAATGAATTTATCAACTTGGTTATAAATTTGAAAACATAGTATCTTATTGTATTTTGTCGTATTTACATACTTCAGCTACTTCATTCTTTGTATATTCCAGGTGCCACGCATGCAGTGTCTCATTATGATGAGACACATGCTAAATGATTTTCAAAAGTAATACTTTTCTTCATAAAAAGCTATAAGAGAATTATCTGTTTATAACTTTGTCCACTGAGTTAGATTTGCAAAGCAAAAATGATATAAATGTCCTAGTAATTTCTACTTGTCTAAATGGCTCCTGTTTGCGCTGCTCTGCCCTAGTATTGAATTCCTTTTTTTCTGATGGTGGTGGGTGCAAGGAGATTGTGTTAAGCTGTTCATTGTAATCTTCATGAGGAAGCTATTTCCAATTATAACTGCATAATATGCGTAAAGCAAAGTTTATGGCTATAGATAGAGAGATGCTGAATCAAACGCATTTGGCTGTCAAGAGATCAATATGTGATGCCTTCAATGATTATTGTAGCAGAACATTGTCAAGTGATCTTTCGCAGAACCCAAAAGAATTCTGGTCGTATGTAACGGCTGCTTGTGGCACCAAAGTTAGTGTCCAGTCCCTAGCAAATGAGACGGGAACTGAAATTGAGGATAGCAAAGCAAAAGCTTAGATGCTAGACTTGTTTTTAAATGTTGCTTTACAAAGGAAAATCCAGGAGAATTACCTCAATTTAATCCTTGTACCACAGAAAAGAAGAATGAAATATGTATTAATGTCAGCTGAAATCATTAAAACTGAACAAAGCTCCAGGCCCCTATGGAATCCCTATGAGAGTCTATACTGAATTTGCAGCCGAGTTAGCCCTTCTTTCAACTATGATCTGTTGTAGATACCTTTTTTTAAAAAAAAAAAAAAAAAAAAAAAAAAAAAAAAAAAAAAAAAAAAAAAAAAAAAAAAAAAAGATAAAACACTGTGCCCAGTTCTTGGAAATAGGCATAGGTCACACCCGTCTACAAGAAGGAGAGTAGAAGTGATCCATAAAACTACCGCCCAATATCCTTGACATTATTTGTAGCAGAATCTTGGAACATATTCTGAGTTCAAACATAATGAGGTATCCTGAACAGAACGACCTCCTCAGTGCCAACCACAATGGATTTTGGAAACATCGATCATTTGAAACACAACTTACACTTTTTTTACACGACATACTGAAAGCTTTGGATCAAGGCAACCAGATAGATGCAGTGTTCCTTGATTTGACTCAGTACCACACCTATGATTATTGTCAAAGGTATGACCTTATAGGGTGACATTTGTGTCTGGATTGAGGACTTTTATGTAGAGAGGGCACAGCAAGTTATCTTGGAAGGGGAGTCATCATCAGATGTGGAAATAACTTCAGATGTGCTGGGACCCTTGCTGTTTGCATTGTATATTAATGACCTTGCAGACAATATTAACAGTAAAATCAGGCTTTTTGCAGATGATGCAGTTATTTATAATGAAGTGCTATCCCAAAGAAGCTCCATAAATATTCACTCAGATCTCGATAATATTTAAATGTGGAGCAGAGATTGGCAACTTGCTCTGAGTGTTCAGAAATGTAAAATTGTGCACGTCAACAAATGAAAACATGTAGTATTCTTAAACTATAATATCAATGAGTCACTGTTGGAATTGGCCAACTTGTACAAATACATGCGTGTAACACTTTGTAGGGATATGAAACAGAATGACCACACAGGTTCAGTCAGAGGTAAAGCAGGTGGTGGACTTCATTCACTGGGGAAGTACAGTCAGTGTGCAATCAGTGTACAATTCACTCATGCAACAAGTTCTAGAATACTGCTAAAGTGTGTGGGACACGTACTGGATACAACTACAGGGGATATTGAATGCATACAGAGAAAGGCAGCACAAATGGTCACAAGTGTGTTTGAACTCATAGACTCTGGAAGATAAATGTAAACTATCAAGAGAAAGTTTATTCACATAGTTTCAAGAACTGGCTTTGAATGATGACTCTAGGAATATACTAGTGTGAATGGAACAGGAAGAAGCCCCAATAAATGGCCCACTGTGACATACCCTTTGCCATGCACCTCATAGTGGTTTGCAGAGTATAGATGTAGATGTAGATGTGTAATTCCTATTAGTGTGCACCACCAGATATTTTTATCTTTCTGCCTTATGGATTTAAGTATACCTTCTCTTCCATGCTCTACTGTTACTGATAAAGTTACTTTCCATCTTGCATAGAACTGTATGAATAACATGTTTTCGAAGTTAGGTTTTTTGTGATCACTTCATTACCTCATTACCTGTAAACCTCTCATTTTGAAATTGTGGAAGTTTCAGAATAAAAGCCTTCAGTTCATATTTATGCAAGTCTTACAGAAGTATCAAGCTGTCAAATAATTTTGTTACTTAGGACAGATTTTTTCCTTTTATTCTATAAGAATTAAGAATATAACATTCTTTTACAAAAAAAATTAGCAAGCACTCAAGGTTTGAGGGAACACTAGAAGTATGTGTGATAAACAGATACTTTTCTGAAGTTGACAACCAACCATTAAGTTCTGCTAGTGGTCATAACCTTCTGGTTTTCTGATATTTAAGGAATGAATAATATGCATTCAGTAGCTGTAGCTGTAGGTGTTGGAAACATGCAGCAGTCCTCAGCAGTTAGGAGGCGTAAGTCAGTAGCAAAGTCTAACAGAAAGAAGAAGGTTGTGCTGCTAGGTAGTTCAGATGGTAGAGATGTGGGCCAACAGGTGCAGGATGTGATGGGGAGTGAGTACCAGGTCACCAGCATTGTGAAGCCTAGTGCGGGGTTGGCTCGGGTGACTGACTGCATAGAGGAATTATAGGAATTTTACGGAGGATCAGGTAGTGATAGTGGGTGGAGCACGTAATAGTCTTGATAGGGATGGGGAATATGATGTAGGTGGTGACCTGGTAAAGATAGCTACTCAAACTGGTAGCACTAATGTGCATTTCATGCAATTGTTTCAGCATCATGATCAGTGTTATCTTAATGTGGCTGTGAGGTGCGTTAACATGGGGCTGGAGAGGGCACTGATGGCAGAGGGCATGGATCACATTGTAGTGGATCCAGTTTAGTCTATCAGTAGATCATGTTTCAGTAGGCACGGACTGCACCTCAATTGGTGTGGGAGGGGGAGGCTGGCAAAGCTTTTGGGTGACAATGTAGTGGGGGGGTGGTGGAATCACACATGGAAAAATTCCTGTAGTAATTGGTGTTAGAGCTGCACCTTTTTTAGATGGAAGTCATAGGTATACCTGCTTAAAGGAAGTCCCTCTAACCAAGGAATCACCTTCAGAGAATGTCATGTTTCCAAGTAGAGAAGGAATTAATTATTTCATCAAAATATAAAAGGTGTTAGAGATAAAGTTAGTGAACTTGCTTATAGATGTTGACTCTGAAATTACTGGTATATTGGAGCAACACTTAAATAATTTGACAGTTCAGAGGCTTCCTTTATCAGGATACAGATTAGCTGGCTCTTTTTCAAAGAATTCCTTGCGAGGTGGCGCAGTGGCCATGTATGTAAAATAACAATATTCCATTTGAGTCCATAGATGGATCACGGCACTGCACTGAACAGATATTAGAATAGTCCATTAAATTTTGGGCATGTTTCCGCACCAATAAAAAAATTTCCTCCACTGATATTTCGGCCATGTATCATCTGACCATCCTCAGAGTGAGTCACAAGACTGACGACAAGATGCCAAGCATGCCCTTATATGCGCCACGGTGGTGGTACAGCGCAAGCGGGTCACAGATGCTGGTTGGCAGCAAAAAAAAAATACAGACATTCGATTCGCTTATCGATGTATGATTGGCGGCAGTGACACCATAATGACTTCTCTGCAGCTCTGTAGTTTAATTACCCCAAGAGCCGGATTTGGACAAAGCATGGAATCTGGCTCTTGGGGGGGGGGGGGGGGGGGTAAAAGGCCGTGCTTGGCATCTTGTCATCAGTCTTGTGATTCAGTTTGAAGATAGCTGAACGATATGTGACCAAAATATCAGTGGAGGAAATTTTACTTGCGTGGATGCATGCCCGAAATTTAATGGACTATTCATTACGCCGCAAGAAGTTGAAAAGATATTTGAATGTTGTCCAGAGGCAGTTGAATTTAATGAAACTAATTTTCTAATTTTTATTGTTTGGAGGTCCCCTAACTCTGACTTCAGAGCATTTCTGCTCAAGCTAGAGAGGGTTCTCGATTCACTTTATGGGAAGTACCAGAAATTAGTTATATGTGGTGACTTCAGTATTAATTTTGTATATGATTGTGCAAGAAAAAGGATGTTGGTAGATCCCCTAAATTAATTTGATCTGATGCAGACTGTGTTTTTTCTAACTATGGTGCAGTAGAACAGTAGTAAAGCCATAGACAATATTTGTAGTCATTCTTCATTATTAGATGGGCATTCTGTTAATAAAAGGGTGAATGGCATTTCAGACGACCATGATGCACAAATTTTAACACTAAAAGGCTTTTTCACTCAAACAGATGTCGCATATGATTAAAAACTATGTAGGAAAGTTAATCCTATGTCAAAAAGAGTTTTCTAAAACTTCTCAAGGAACAAGAGTGGCAGGATGTTTATAGTGCCAACAACATAGATGACAAATATAATGCTTTTCTTAACACATTTCTCGTGCTCTTTGAGAGTTGCTTTCCATTAGAATGTTCTAAAAGGGGTACTAGCAGAAAAGGCAGCCGAGTGGGGGGCTAACTAGTGGGATGAGGATATCATGTAAAACAAAGCGGGAATTAGATCAAAGTGTTAGAAGTAGTCACAATCAAGCTACAGTTCTCCATTACAGACAGTGTTGTAAGGTGCTTAAAAATGTTATCAGGATGGCAAAGAGTATGTGGTGCACAAATAGAATAGCTAATTCACACGATAAAATTAAAACCATATGGTCAGTTGTGAGGGAAGTGTCTGGTCAGCAGCACAAGGTAGATGATGTAGTTTGTAGTAAAAATATTTCTGTTACTGATAAGTCAGTACAGTATTTAACAATCATTTTCTGAGTCTTTAAATAAAAATTTAGTTTCTACAGGGAATCATGTAACTCTCTTGGAAAATGCCTTTCCGGGACCCTGATGTCTGAAATACTCCTCTGCGATACTGGCGAGAGGGGAGATTGAGTCAATAATTAAATCACTGAAGTCTAAGGACTCTCATGGATATGATGGAGTGCCTAGCAGAATATTAAAGTACTGTGCTGCACATTTTAGCCCTGTACTTAGCCATATTTGTAATTTTTCCTTTAGGAATGATCAGTATCCTGAACAATTAAAGTACTCAGTAGTAAAGCCGCTTTATAAAAAGGGCAAAAGGAATAACATAGACAATTTTATACCTATTTCTGTGCCATCAGTTTTTGCTAAAGTTATTGGAAAGGCTCTGTGTCGAAGGATAATTGATCATTTTATATCACTTAATCTTCTATCAACTGTACAGTTGGGCTTCAGAAGTCATTTAACAACTGAAAGTGCTATATTCTCTTTTCTCTGTGAGGTACTGGATGAGTTAAACAAAAGGTTTCAAATGCTAGGAATATTTTTTTGATTTAACTATGGCGTTAGATTGTGTTGATCATGAAATATTGCTCCAGAAGTTGGACCATTACAGAATACGGGGAGTAGCTCACTATTGGTTCACCTCTTACTTTGACAGGGAGTGCCCTAGGAATCAGTCTTGGAGCCACTCGTGTTCCTTATTTATATAAATGAAAAGTCCTCTAGTATTACGGATAACTCGAAAATATTTCTGTTTGCTGATGACACTAGTTGGTAGTAAAGTATGTTGTGTGCCACATTGGCTCGATTTCAGACAGTGCAGTTCATGACATAAGTCCATGGCTTGTAGAAAATAAACTAATGCTAAATCACAGTCAGACTAATTTTTTACAGTTTCTAACACATAATTTAACAAAACCTGACATTTTAATTTCACAAAATGGGCATATGATTAGTGAAACTGAACAGTTAAAATTTCTAAGTGTTCCGGTAGATAGTAAGCTGTCGTGGAAAGCCCACATTCAGGATCTTGTTGAAAGACTTACCATATTTTACTATTCGAATGGTATCTGAAGTAAGTGATCATTTGACACTAAAATTAGTCTACCTTGCATATTATCATTCGCTTATGTTGTATGGTGTTATATTTTGGTGTAATTCTTCCCGTTCTAAAAGGATGTTATTGGCTCAAAAAGGGGCGGTTCGGGGCATAAGTGGTGTAAGTTCGTGAATCTCTTGTCAACCCCTGTTCACTAGTCTGGGTATTTTGACATTGGCCTCTCAATATGTATATTCTTTACTATTGTTTGTTGTTAACAATAGCAGCTTGTTCCCAAGAATAAGCAGCTTTCACTCAGTTAATACTCAGCAGAAATCCAACCTGCATTTGGATCAGACTTCCTTAACTCTTGTGCAGAAAGGTGTGCAGTATACTGCTTTATCCATTTTCAATAATCTACCACAAGAATTCAAAAATCTTAGCAGTAATCCATGCACTTTCACTCCTTCTATTCTGTTGAGGAGTTCATTGAAAAATTAAGCTGATTCTTATGTTGTATTGTTGACTGCATTTACTGAAACTTACTGCTTGACTTTTTTTGTTTCACAAACATTTTATTTTTAGCTGTTATTACTTTTATGTTGTAATTTCATGTACTGACACGTTCCATGACCTTGGAGATTTGCTTGTCAATTTTGTCCTATCGAGCTTGATGTGTAAATAAATAAATAAATAAATACAGAAATGAAATACTGCTAGGCCAAAGTTCACATGAGGAAATGGACCACAAGGGTTCCACGACCGTGGCACTTGATCGTCGGGAGTATGTGGCTGAGGGACTGCATCAGCTTTCAGACAACACTACATACAAAGTTTGCCAAGGTAATCCCATTCCTGATGTCCAGGCGGAACTTCAAGGAATCCTCAGAACCTTAGGCCCCCTACAAAACCTTTCACCTGACTCTATCAACCTCCTGACCCCACTGACACCCCGCACCCCTACCTTCTACCTACTTCCTAAAATTCACAAACCCAATCATCCCGGCCGCCCTATTGTAGCTGGTTACCAAGCCCCCACAGAACGTATCTCTGCCTACGTAGATCAACACCTTCAACCCATTACATGCAGTCTCCCATCCTTCATCAAAGACACCAACCACTTTCTTGAATGCCTGGAATCCTTACCCAATCTGTTACCCCCGGAAACCATTCTTGTAACCATTGATGCCACTTCCTTATACACAAATATTCCGCACATCCGGGGCCTCGCTGCGATGGAGCACTTCCTTTCACGCTGATCACCTGCCACCCTACCTAAAACCTCTTTCCTCATTACCTTAGCCAGCTGCATCCTGACCCACAACTTCTTCACTTTTGAAGGCCAGACATACCAACAATTAAAGGGAACAGCCATGGGTACCAGGATGGCCCCCTCATACACCAACCTATTCATGGGTCTCTTAGAGGAAGCCTTCTTGGTTACCCAGGCGTGCCAACCCAAAGTTTGGTACAGATTTATTGATGACGTCTTCATGATCTGGACTCACAGTGATGAAGAACTCCAGAATTTCCTCTCCAACCTCAACTCCTTTGGTTCCATCAGATTCACCTGGTCCTACTCCAAATCCCATGCCACTTTCCTTGGCATTGATCTCCATCTGCCCAATGGCCAGCTTCACACATCCGTCGACATCAAACCCACCATCAAGCAACAGTACCTCCATTATGACAGCTGCCACCCATTCCATATCAAACGGTCCCTTCCCTACAGACTAGGTCTTCGTGGCAAACAAATCTGCTCTAGTCCTGAATCCCTGAACCATTACACCAACAACCTGAAAACAGCTTTCGCATCCCGCAACTACCCTCCCGACCTGGTACAGAAGCAAATAACCAGAGCCACTTCCTCATCCCCTCAAACCCAGAACCTCCCACAGAAAAACCCCAAAAGTGCCCCACTTGTGACAGGGTACTTTCTGGGACTGGGTCAGACTCTGAATGTGGCTGTCCAGCAGGGATACGACTTCCTCAAATCCTGCCCTGAAATGAGATCCATCCTTCATGAAATCCTCCCCACTCCACCAAGAGTGTCTTTCCGCTATCCGCCTAACCTTTGTAATCTCTTGGTTCATCCCTATGAAATCCCCAAACCACCTTCCCTACCCTCTGGCTCCTACCCTTGTAACCGCCCCTGGTGTAAAACCCGTCCCATGCACCCTCCCACCACCACCACCTACTCCAGTCCTGTAATCCAGTCCTGTAACCCAGAAGGTGTACATGATCAAAGGCAGAGCCACGTGTGAAAGCACCCACGTGATTTACCAACTGACCTGCCTACACTGTGAAGCTTTCTATGTGGGAATGACCAGCAACAAACTGTCCATTCGTATGAATGGACACAGGCAGACAGTGTTTGTTGGTAATGAGGATCACCCTGTGGCTAAACATGCCTTGGTGCACGGCCAGCACATCTTGGCAGAGTGTTACGCTGTCCGGGTTATCTGGATACTTCCCACTAACACCAGCCTATCAGAACTCTGGAGATGGGAACTTGCCCTTCAATATATCTTCTCTTCCCGTTACCCACCAGGCCTCACCCTCCGCTAATTTCAAGTTGCTGCCGCCCATACCTCACCTGTCATTCAACAACATCTTTGGCTCTGTACTTCCGCCTCGACTGACATCTCTGTCCAAACTCTTTGCCTTTACATAGGTCTGCTTGTGTCTGTATATGTGCAGATGGATATGTGTGTGTGTGCGCGCGCGAGTGTATACCTGTCCCTTTTTCCCCCTAAGGTAAGTCTTTCCGCTCCCGGGATTGGAATGACTCCTTACCCTCTCCCTTAAAACCCACATCCTTTCGTATTTCCCCTCTCCTTCCCTCTTTCCTGATGAAGCAACCGTGGGTTGCGAAAGCTTGAATTTTGTGTGTGTGTTTGTGTTTGTTAATGTGTCTATCAACATACCAATGCTTTCGTTTGGTAAGTTACATCATCTTTGTTTTTAGATATAAAACTATTTTTTTGTCATTTGTTACCTGACTTTCTCTGTTAAGCCCCCCCCCCCCCCCAAGAATGGGTGAATGCAATCAGCAGTAGATACAGTCATTTATGTAACATATTTTTATAATCGTGAACTCATCAGATTACAATAGCAAATGTGAAAAGACACACACACACACACACACACACACACACACACAGCCACACACACACACACACACACACACACACACACACAAAAAAAAAAAAAAAAAAAACTTAAAGCTTAAAATTAAAAGATTCGCAGAAATTTGGCTCTGGTATATTGCCAGTATCAATATTAATAAAAGGCAAAAATCATCAACCTTATCTATTCTTGGGATGGATGAACTGTCTATATACATAATAAAGTTTGTACGGAACTCTCAGAGCAAGAGTTCTGCACATACTTGGCCTTTTTTGTGATAGCAGGACATATTGTAATATACTGTTTCTTTTTTGCACTTTCGCTTATTGACTTGACTTCCGCTGCTTAATCAAAGGCGTAATTGTGATCTTGTTAGAATTTATGGCTGAATAATTTTAAAAATTAAATTAAAAGGAATAAAGTTACTTACAGAGAAATTATTAGTCATTTATCTCTATCTACATACATATGCTGCAAGCCACCATATGCTGCACGGGGGAGGTACCCTATACCACTGTTAGCTATTCGCTTTTGTGTTCCGCTTACAGACGGAATGAGGGAGAAACAACTGTTTATGTGCTTCCATACAAATATGAACCTTAATTTCTCTTGTCTTCATAGTCCATGTGCGAGATGTAAGGTTGGTAGTAGTAGGATTGTTCCTTATTCAGTCACAAATGCCTGTTCTCTCAACTTTTTCAGTAGTATTTCATGAAGAGAATGTTTTCATTCCTCTAGGCATGCCCGTTTGAGTTCGCAGAGCATTTCTGTAATACTCTTGTGTTGATCAAACAATCAATAACAGATCTAGTAGCACGTCCCTGAATTACTTCGATGTCTTCCGTTAATCTGATCTCGTTGGGTTACCAATCACTCGAGCAGTACTCAAGAATGGATCACACAGATGATCTGTACCTGATGTCCATTATGATGAGCTACTTTTTCCCAGAATTCTCCCAATAAAACAAAGTTGACTATTCGGCTGCCTTATATGCTTGTTCCATTTCATGTCACTTCGCAACATTATGTCTAGATATTGATGTATGTGACTGCGTCAAGCAGCACACCACTAATACTGTATTCGAACATTACAGGAATCTTTCTCTTACTTGTCTTTATTAACTTCCATTTCCTCACATTAAGAGATTGCTACTATTCATAACTTGAAATATAAATTGTTTCAAAGTCATCCTTATCCTTCTGCAGACATTCGAAGACAACCCTTTTCCATACATTACAGCATCATCAACAAACAATCGCAGATTGCTGCTTATTGTATCCATCAGAGTGATTGTGTATATTGAGAACAAGTGCACCTTTTTCTCTAATGAACACGCCATCCAGAACAATGTACTGGGTTCTATTACTTAAAAAGTCACCAAGTCACTCACATATCAAAACCTTATTCCATATGTTTAGATCTTCATTATTAATAGAGTGCAGTGTGATGCTGTGTCAAACTCTTTGTAGTTTTCTGCAAGCAAATCAGGATGGCAGCTGCCACTATTTCAGCTGGTTCATCCAACTCGTAGGTCTGGTGCCTGAGAATACGCCTTGGAAATATTTTCAGAAGAGGATACTCAGAGGGAAAAGGATGAGGAACTCGAATAAATAACGGGAACTCGAGGAGTATGTATGGTAGGAAACTACTATAAAATCCTATGGGGCGTTAACACACTGACTGTGTTATGCAGTCTTGCAGTACCTTGCACACTTAAGTAGCACAATAATCTATGTCCTGTACTGAGCGCAGAGTAATGCAAGTCTAGCGTCTGAGATGGACTGAGTTTAGAATCCTCAGCAGTGCCGGTGGCGCCGCTTATAAAGGCTATCATGATGGATCCTCCACGTGATCACATGCTGTCCTCCTGACCTCTCTTCCTTTCAGAAGCTTCTCTACAGCTGGCCCTGCAGTCTGTCTTTACAACACCCCCCACCCCCCTCCCCCCTCTGAGGGAAAGTTTTGCAATCTGTGTTCTTAGAACTGCAAAATTTTTCTGGCAGCTGCGTTAGTATGTGCATCATGAATTCATTACTTTATTTACACTTTCCTCGTACATTATTTTTTTATGAGAAATATCTTTCTTCATTTACACAAATACGAGGTGTGATCAAATGAGAATGGGGTTTTTCTTAAACAATCTTTATTAGTTCATCGACATAAACTTTGTCCCTTGCGGAGTAATCCTCCACAGATATAATACACTAGTGCCAGTACACTTTTTCTAATCTTGGAAGCATTTCTGGAACAGCTCCTTCAGCAGTTCTGTTTTCATCTCATCAGTGGTGGCGAAACAATGTAATTTCCTGGTTCTCTTCAGCCTCAGGAATAGAAAGAAATCGTAGGAGGCCTTGTTTGCTGAAAGTGGTGGCTGAGGCAACACATCGGACTTGTTTTTCTGGAGAGAGAGAGAGAGAGATGAGGGGGGGGGGGGGGGGGGGGGGGGAATTGCACACAAACATTGAGGTTTAAATGGAAGCATTACCATGATGTGATTTCCATGAATGGTTTTGGCACAATTCTGATCGTTATCTTCTGATTGCTTCACGAAAATGATGCATAACTTCCAGGTAGCATACCTTATTGACCATGCAGCCATAAGGCTGGAACTCATGATGCACTATCCTGTTTTAATCAAAGAAGATACGAAGAAGGACCTTCACATGTGATCAAACTTGTTGAATTTTTTTTGGTCTTGGCTCTTCAGGCAGTTTCCATTGAGATGATTTTTTTTTTTTTGGATCATTATTGACCTGGATCATTATAGACTTCTTTCGGCCATTCTTGAGTCATGTCTACATGACATTGATTTTGGCCAAAACTCAACAATTTGTGAAGAAACTTCGCTGCCACATGTTTCCTACACAAAACATTAAAAAAAATTTCTTGACATGAGCCCAAATTATATGCCAACGTCATCACCCACCCCTCTGATAGTGATTCAGTGATTTTTCAGAGCCATTTTCTTTACTTCTTCCCCAATGTCGTCAGTAACTGATATGTTAGGGCATCCATGGCAGTCTTCGTCTTCAACATGTTTCTGACCCTCTTTGACGTGTTTATACCGCTCACAAATTCTTGTCTTATTCATTGTAGATTCATCAACATTTTGAATATGGTGCTGCACTACATTCAATTTTTCAAGCAAAATTTATTGCTAATTCTTTGATCCATCTTTTTCTTTTACATTAAATTCGCCAAGCACTCGAAAACCTGTGTAACAAATTTCAACTTTCGACAGTAAACTTAATATTCAAAACAGCTGAAAATGCAAACATACACCAGGAACGGGTGTACCAACAAGATTAGAAAAAAAAAAAAAAATTAATTTCTGATCACCACTCGTATATTTTACTATATGTATTCTACTACACATTTATTTTTTTACTATACATTTATTTTACTATACCTACTGTACATATTCACTTTTTGTATTCATCAGTAATCTGGAAAAACAGCTTTTTCCTATGTGCACAATTAATCATATCTCTTTCATCATGTGTGACTCAGAATAATATCCTCATTTTGTAAACTGTAAGTATCCTCTCAACCTTGTACAAAAACAAATCTACCCTGCTTTATCTTTCCAGTCTCCCACCATCTCACAAAGTCCCACCGTCCAGCCACAGAGGAGCATTCCCCTCGTAACAACCTCTCGTTATGCCCTGAAATGAGAAATATCCTGTCCACTACCCTTCCCACCCCTCCCACAGTGGTATTCCGCTGTCCACCAAACCTACAAAATATACTTGTCCATCCCTACGTAACCCCTGCTCCCATTCCAACACTACACAGCCCTCATTCCTCTATCGCACACTTTTTACTACTTCTCTCCTTTTCCACTGCCCCCCCCCCCCCCCCCCCCCCTCCGTCCGTTTAACTTCCTAACTGCACATAGCTACCCTACCCTCTTTCCACTTGTCCCTGCGCGCTCCCCAACAACAACATGTCACTGTCCGCCACCCCTAACCTACTATCCCTCCTCCTCCCCACCCAAGTCTCCACCTTACCCTCACCTAGTCACCACTCCCATCATGCATCGATTCTGCTGCTCGCAGTGTGGCCTCACTTGCCTGCGACTGCAGTTGTGTATGTGAGTTGTGTTTGCGTGAGTTTGTGTATGTGTGTGTTAGCCATCTGATTCTGATGAAGGCCTTACTGGCTGAAAGCTACATTTGCGACAGTCTTTTTGTTGTGCCTCTCTGCGACTCAGCGTCTCCGCTATATGCTGAGTAGCAACTTTCCTTTTCGCCATATTGTTACGTTCTATCCCCATTTTGAATTAGACATATTCATTTACGGTACTTGTATCTGCATACAGCAATAATAACTCTTTGTCTTAAATTATACATTTCCTTTACACTGCATACATTTGCACAGATTAACTCATTTACCATAAAGACATGATAATCTTCTACTTATCAAAGGCAACATACATTATTTTCATCATAAACATATTTTAAATACACAAGTCATAGTGTATATGTTTGCATAAAGCAATTCATAAACTCACTATGATCACTATTCCTTTCAAGCCATACGTTTGCAAAAAACAATACTTATCAGAAACACACTATGATCTTCTTTCTTTTAATTTATACTTTTGCACAAAGCAGTTCCTATCATAAACTCGTTGTGATCTCTTTTGTAGTCAAGAATTCACAGCAATGTCATTTTGGGCCATCTTCAGCTTATTATCACTTCAGCTCTGGTTTATCTTTTTGACATTAGCATTAAGGTCTGTCTTCTCTCTATGTCTTCAACATCTTGTTGATATAACGCTTTTCTTGTATGTTACATTACCACTGTCCTTAGCTGCATATCTAATGAGGAGTCTCGTAAATATATATTTTTTTTCATTTTCTTGTAAATCTCGTCAAACAGGCTGGTATCTGACCAGTTCCCTATCAGAATACCAATTTACTATCTTATTTCTCACATATTTTCTTACAACAGTCATCACCTATGGTTATATACTTGAACTGAAAACAGTCTTTACAACAATGACATTTCCGACAAATACACAGAATCACAATAATAATTGCTATCCAGAATGAGATTTTCACTCTGCAGCGGAGTGAGCGCTGATATGAAACTTCCTGGCAGATTAAAACTGTGTGCCCGACCGAGGTCCCGAGTTCGAGTCTCTGTCGGGCACACAGTTTTAATCTGCCAGGAAGTTTCATATCAGCGCACACTCCGCTGCAGAGTGAAAATCTCATTCTGGAAACATCCCCCAGGCTGTGGCTAAGCCATGTCTCCGCTATATCCTTTCTTTCAGGAGTGCTAGTTCTGCAAGGTTCGCAGGAGAGCTTCTGTAAAGTTTGGAAGGTAGGAGACGAGATACTGGCAGAAGTAAAGCTGTGAGTACCGGGCGTGAGTCGTGCTTCGGTAGCTCAGATGGTAGAGCGCTTGCCCGCGAAAGGCAAAGGTCCCGAGTTCGAGTCTCAGTCGGGCACACAGTTTTAATCTGCCAGGAAGTTTAATAATTGCTATACTTGTCCCCATATAACTCCAAATGGGTATGTAATTGCTATACTTGTCCCCATATAACTCCAAATGGGTATATTACTTAATAAAATCCCACTAAAAGGAGTAGTATGCTGATACAAAGTTTCATTCTCCAACTCTTCAAGTTTATGACGTGCTACACTTAAATCATGCAACTGTCTTAGCATGTGCTCAACAGGCAAATTCAAATTAAATTGTGTTATTTGTCTTTTTTTAGTTGACAATACAGCACTCTGTATCCATATTCAAGTTTGGATCTGTATCATTTTTTGATATGTTTGTTCTTATAATACATTCTTATTGTATCAGTATTTGAGCACCATATCCTCTTCATTTGCCCAAAAATTTCAATTAGCGTGTACTACAAATAACTACATCAGTGAGTTCACTGTCACTGCGTAATACTGTAAGACCTCCATCTTTTGGTGCTACAAATAACACTCATTGCCCAGTATTTATGTTCAAACACTTTCATTCAATACTGTATATACTTCTGAGTACAGTATTTGGGTATCTTCAAGACAGTGTAACATTCTTGCTTTGGATATCTCATGATCTTAAATCAACAAAAGAATAAACTTCTGCTTATACACTCTCTGACTTTGATCTCCCATTTTATGTAATAATTGATCATTACTCTGATTAACATTTTGTATTTTAGCATCACCTGTTAACAGTATTTTCTTCTCTAGGGTTATATTCATAAATAACTGTTTCCTTGCATCTACATCAACAGGAGGTGGCCAAATTTAGTACATATCACAATTCTATCTACGAGGGGAATATTTATTATGTAACTTAAAATATTTCCAGCAGTGAATACTTCAAGATCAATTACTTTAAGCAGTTGATAATCATTGTCAGTAACCTGTAAGTGCTTATCTTTAATGTCATATTTTATCAACTGTCATCTTTTATCAACTCAAGATATTTGACTACCTGCACAGGATTAATTAGGTGCAGTTCCAAAATACTGTTCTCCACATTTATGGTTGCTGTAATTAGCAAATAATATTTGTGTTCAAACTCATTAAAGATAGATATCAACTGAATTAGCTGCTCATTATATTCATCTATACAACAACTCTCTGTAGCCTTCTGTCAGCACTTTTTTTGAAACTGTATTAGAGTCAAACCTCGACAAAATGAATTTCATGGGACCATGAAAATGAAATTGTTGTTCCAGCATTATTGTTATAGTGAGGTTTTGTTATCATAACTTGAAGCAAGGAGCCATGTTTTCATGGCTGAGAAGTACATTACTGTAGTACTTTTCTGATGAAAAAAGACAAATAATGAACACATTTTGTTCACTTCATTTATTAATACTGTACCTGTAGAGTATCTTACTTTTGTGTACAGAAAAATTCACTTATTTCCCTTTCTTTCTTTTTTCTTAAAGATTCTTTTGTGGATATTGTGTTTATCTCCTCAAAGCAATCAATTGCTGCACTGAAACACTGGGGATTGAAGATGCTACTTGCTGAATAGTTTCCAACTGACCTCCATCAGAGGAATGGGATTCACACTTATCACATCACCCTTTAACTCCCCAATGACAGATTCGTTGGTATGTACTTCAAACACCAATGACCTCATCATCCACTGACAAGTATTCAGCTACTGAAGCATCTATGGTTTTACCAGTAACTGCTGAATAAATCTCCAGATCACTTTGAATATCATCCTGAATTATTTCATCCACCATACCACTCTCACCAACATCTTCACTTTCCGAAATTCTTGCACTTTTCCAGCTGTTCACAATCACATTTGGCTGTACATTGCTCCAGGAACTAACAATCGTGTCACAAGCCTGCTTCACATTGAAACTATAGGGATTGCTCACCTTTCTTTCAGTGTTTGCGATCACATGTTGAACTAAATGTGAATGGTATTTTGTCTTAAAGTTCTTAATTATCCCCATATCTAGTGGCTGAAGAATAGAAGTACAGTTCGGGAGGAAGTAGCATAGTTCAGTGTTCTTCAGTGCTGGCATGTTGTTTTGCTCACTACAGTTATCCACCAGCAATACAATTTTCTTATTCTTCAGTGACATCTCTTTATCAAGCGAAAGGAGCTGCTCATCAAAAAGAGTAGACGTCATCCATGCTTTTCGATTTGCCTTGTAATTAACTGCAATAAAAGAAATCACATTTACAACACGACTGTAGCAAAACATTACAGCTGAAGCTATACTGTACTGAATTAACTTATAAATTAAAGGAAGGTAAAGTAAAATATATGTACCCTCTTACCCTTCTTACATTTTTGAAGCACCATGGTTTTTCTGATCATCTGATCACCAGTGATGTCAATTTATATGTCCTTGATGCTTTGCTGCAGAGAAGAATAGTTAGATGTACTTTTGACTGTTTTACTCCTTTACACTTTTCATTCTTAAGGCAGTTGTCTCCTCTGTCATCAGTTGAAACAACAATCTTGTCACATCTGCGTTGTACAACTTTTCAGGACTGTATTTTGCTAACAGTTTACATGTGGTGTTTTTCCTCCAAAATTGTGCATCACCTAAAGGTGCTGAATTTTCTTCTTCAGAAATCACTTTACAAATGATCCCAGGCCTGGCTTTAGATCTTTGCAACCATCCATTACTTGCATTAAAATTAGAATTGCCATGCAACTTACCAAAATCTAAGACCTTTTTGACATATCAACGGACCATTAATTGGTACATTCTGCACACGCATCTTATTAAACCACTGCAGTGTAGCACTGTCCACATCGTCAGCAGCAGCCATCTTCATTCTTTTTCTTGAAGGGTTAAATTTGCCACCTACAAAACTTTCTTCAATTACTTTTTGTTTTTTAAAGAATGTAGCTAATGTTGATTGTGCAAGTCCATACTTCCTCACTGTGTCTACTTGTTTCATTCTGTTGTCAATGTGTTTGAAAGCCTCCATTTTTATGTCCAGCCTTATTTGTTTCTGACTTCCAGCCATTGTCCAAAACTATTCTTCTCTGCAGCAAAGCATCAAGAACATATAAATTGACACCACTGATGATCAAATGATTAGCAAAACCATGGTGCTTCAGAAATGTTATAAGGGTAAGAGGGTATATATATTATCGCTATAGTGAGCTTCTCAGAAGTAGGAATAGTAAATTTGTCAAAATTTTGTCTTCATTATAACAGGGTGTTGCTTCATCATTGTAATGATGGGTAATTAACATAGTATGTATGAAATTATTGGTGTACCCAGGTTTATCATTATATTGGTAATCGTCATATGGAGGTTTGGCTGTATATGCTTACTGAGCCATTTCATTCGTTGTTAGTGATCTGTTCGTTCCTCACTATGGAACCTGACTAATTAAAATTTGTTAACATGGCTTTCACTATTGTGACTAGCACTCTAGTTATCATTGACAGCTGCTTCTGTTCTCCTTCTAATACATCAGTTTTTGCCTTAAAAGCAAAAATAAAAATAAAATGTGTCATATTCATCTTGAGTTCCAAAGAGTATCTTACTGATTCCCCAGCAAAATTTAGTAGACAACATTTTTGTTATTTTCTTTCATGGCAAGCTAATTGTGCAATTAGATATGAAGGTTCCTTTATTTTATCTATGTCCCATTGTAATACCTGTTTTGTACTTGCACACTCTACAGCACTCATATTAAGCCGAGTGAGCCTTCTCTGGCAGAATTCTACAGAGCTGGTAGCAAGTATTGTGTTTTCAGATTTATTCTTTAATATTACTACATTAAAATAACTTAAGATTCTCCATGCTACACTGTAAAGACTGACTTTCCCCACTTTTTTGTAATATTATCCTGGATATGACAAGAATTTCGTAAAGTTGTGGGTGCAGGTGATGTGCCACTGTTTGGACTGAAGTAATCTCCCAATGCTAGCATGGTAATTACCTCTATTGGATGTGTTGCTGCCAACCTATAATTAAAAGAACTATTTCAGGCGTTTGGCATGCACTGTCAGATATTATTCCCTCTTAAACATATGACCACATTTGGTCCTTCAATTTGTTTTACTATATATTGGCCACTGACTGCCTAATTCTTTTGATTTGCCCCTGCATACACTTTTGTCAAATACGAGGGTAATCCCAAAAGTAAGGTCTCCTATTTTTTTATAAGTACATAGAACTGTTTATTTCTACAATGGTTTACATCAGTTTACAGCTTGAACATTTAGCTGTTTTTCGACGTAATCACCATTTGTGTCGATGCATTTTTGTAGACTCTGTGGCAGTTTTTGTATGTCCATTTCATACCAGCTCGCCGCCATGCTGTTCAGAAATTTATGAACCTCTTCTTTCACCTCGTCATCGGAGCTGCATCGCTTTCTGGCCATATGTTCTTTTAACCTAGGGAACAGGTGATAGTCACTGGGCGCCAAGTCAGGACTATAGGGTGTGTGGGTGATTATGTTCCACTGAAACTGTTGCAGGAGAGAAACGGTTGGCCAAGCGATGTGTGGGCGAGCGTTGTCATGGAGAATGTGTATGCCCTTGCTCAACATTCCTCTTCTCCGGTTTTGAATTGCCCGTTTGAGTTTTTTTAAGGGTCTCACAGTACCTGTCAGCGTTAATTGTGGTCCCAGTGGGCATAAAGTCGACCAACGGTACCCCTTTCCAATCCCAAAAAACGATTGTCATGACTGTAACACCAGACTGTGTTTGTTTGAATTTCCGTGGCTTTACCAAAGAAGGATGCCGCCACTGGCGTGATTGTTGCTTGGTCTCATGTGTAAAGTGTTATGCCCAGGTTTCATCACCAGTGACAATTGAGTTTAGAAAGTTGTCCTGTTTGGCTGCAAGGCAGTGAAGAAATGTGCAGGAAGCTTCAACTCATTGCTGCATGTGGTCATCAGTCAGCATGCGTGGCACCCATATTGCACACACATTCCGGTAGTTCAATGTTTCCGCGGTGCTTCGGTAAACCTCAGGAACCAACGTGCAGAGATCATCCAGGGTGATCCGTCGATCTTCATGCACACTTTTCTCAACCTTCAACACTGTCTCCTCAGAAATTGACGGCCTCCCACTCAACGGCTGCCAAGCCAAGACTGAGCACCTGAGCGTGGCATACGCATGTTTACACACACCACGTGAAGCACTCTTCATAACAGTGTGACCAACTGCCATACAAACAGAGTTCTGTACTTATAAAAAAATAGGAGACCGTACTTTTGGGATTACTCTCGTAACAGAACTTTAACTGCTTGTTGGAACTGCTGTGGATGTGTGGATGTTGAGTTCTATCATAATATTTTTATTGTTCCATTTAGTCTGAGCATTAGAAGCTGATGTACACTGGTGCATAGCTCTCATTCACTCTTTTAACGTGAGCACATAATCATCATAATTGTAGATTACTTCTGCTGGGTTCTTTTGTAAAATTTCTGGTGTACTATACTATAATTGTGTAATCAAATATACATGACAGGAAAGTGGCCAAAGGACTTTACAGAAAGTATCTTAATACCCATAAAAAAGAAAAATAACAACAAAAAGTGTGAGGAACATATAAAAGTGAGCCTGATATCACGTGTAGCCAAAGTTTTGCTGGAGGATGCTCAACAGAAGGCTATGTGGAAAGCTGAATTGCATAATAGGAGATTAACAATTTGGTTTCAGTCGAGGAGTGGGAACTAGAGATGCCATTGGGCCACTGAGAGTCATAGGAGAGAGGTACATGGAGAAGAAAAGGAAGGTGTATGTTGGGTTCATTGATCTTGAGGAGGCTTTTGACTGTGTCAGATGGGACAAACTGCTGGAAATCGTAAGGAGGGATAGACGGCTAAATAGAAATTTATATTTGAACTAGAGAGCAAGAGTAAGAATAGGAGGTGTGATGAGTGGAGAAATTGAACGCGGAAGAGGTGTAAGACAAGGTTGTTGTTTATCACCAACACTGTTCAATATCTATCCGGAGGAAATTATTAATGAAAGTTTTGATGGAAGGAGAGGAGTTTGTATTGGGGGTCAGAGAGTGGAGTGTATAAGATTTGCAGACGACATGGTTGTGATGGCAGAGAGTGCAAGAGAGATGAAACAAATGTTAGATGATCTAAACACAAAATTAGAAGAATATGGAATGAAGATTAACCAATTGTAATGGTAATTGGAGGAAAGGGGAGAAAATGCCGTATGAAAATAGGGGGAGAGGAAATAGAGCAAGTGAATAACATGAGTTACTTGGGAAGTGCAATGATGGACATGTATTGCTCAACAGAAGTTAGGAAAAGAATGGCAATGGCAAAAGACAGATTCAAGAGGAAACAGAAATTACTTTGGGGACCACTAAACAAAGATCTGAGGAAAAGACGTGCCAAATGTTACATCTGGAGTGTTGCACTGTATGGTGCAGAGACCTAGACATTGAGGAAGGAAGATGAAAGGAGACTGGAAGCACTAGAGATGTCGATATGGAGAAGAATGGAAAAAGTGAAATGGGAAAACTGAGTAAGGAATGAAGAAGTGTTAAGAAGAGTTGGAGAAGAAAGAAACGTGCTGAAAGTCATCAGAAAGAGAAAACGGAACTGGATTGGACATTGTTTCAGGAGAGACTGTTTATTGAAGGAAGGAATAGAAGAAATGGTGGACGGAAAAAGGGGGAGAGGAAAAGGAAGGTATCAAATTCTGGACAGTATCAAAGCAGACAAATATTCAGAAATGAAAAGACTGGCTATGGACAGACAAAAGTGGAAGAGGCTTAACCCATGACAAGACCTGCCATAAGGCAGAATACCATACTACTACAATATACACTTTCCCGAACAAAAACTCAGGAGATATGTACTCAGTTGCACTAAGCAGCATTGTGTTTAATACAAAAACCATATATGGGATCCATGTATTCCAGTTAGTCTGTAATCAGTCTGTATAATGCCTGAGCATTTCAGCTAAAGCTCTGCGTGTTCTTTCTAATGCTCCATGACTCTGTGGGTGGTAGCTCATGGTCTGGATTTTTTCTGTACACATTCTCTTTGCATTGTTTCACTGGTAAAGTTACTATTAAATCACTCAGTAGTATTGATGGTATGCCTAACTTAAAAATAATGTTTTCCACTAGCACTCTTGCTACCATTTCCGCATCTTGTTTTTGATACGTTCTGCAACTAGAAATTTCATCAGTGCATCCTGAAGTGTAAGTATATAGTTGTTGTCAAAGTGGGACCATGATCTTTTAAAGCGGTGCTCAGAGGTTGTTGTCATTTCCACTGGCATAAATATGTTGTCCTATATTGGCTTTCATGCCTTCTCACATGCAATATTTCCTTGTTCTGTTAAAAGTTCTCCCAATTCCTTGATGACTACCAATTGGTGAATCATATGACTGCTTCAGGATCACTTTCTTTTCTTCTAGATTCAAACTAGCAGCTAGTTCTCTCTCAGCTGTGTTCTGGGTGTTAGGGCCTGTGTGTCACCCTTGCCCAAATGGCCTGGGTTATTGGCCTGGCTCACCTCTTCTTCTCCAAAGGTCCCAGTAGTGTCGCCACTTGCGACGTTGGGGATGGCTTTTAAACATTTGCTCCCTATAGCTGTTTTGGCTGTTTCAGTTCTCTTTCTCAGTCTTTATTGTCTTCAGTTTCAGTACTATAGTCCAATTAAAATTATGTGATAGGTGACATTTCACATGTGGAGCTTGTTTTCTCCAGTGAGATGCTCAACATCACACACAAACTGTTCATTGTTGCCAAATTATCACAACAGAAACCCAGTCTGGAACAGATTTTCGACATTTCCCGTTGGTTGAAATCAGTGCCCACTTGCAGCCAGTGTGTGTAGTTCCTTTGTGTCTTATTTAGTCAATTTACTTCCAATTCTTTGTCTGGCTTTCTTTCTTGATGTGTTTATACCTCGAATGCTGGGTGTCCCCTTTTATTTCATATGACACGCGCACACACACACACACACACACACACACACACACACACACACACACACACTGATGGTAACGAAGTGCACACGTTACATTCACAGCACTAATCAAACACTACTGGATATTATGGTTCCATGTAATAATGCATGGAATTACCCCTAATTATAATTAAAGACGGGGGAGGGGAGATGCTAGTAGGAAAGTGGCAGACTGTAGCACACTATAGGTGCCTAAATTTGATATCTATTAACAATGCATATCCCCTTCCGAGAATTGGATGGGCTATGGAAAGCCAAGTCTTGCAACATTTTATCGGTTTCGTATTTGAGGACCTCTTTTGTGCATGTTGTATTCGATACAGCCATGAACATACTGCCCGACCTGCTTGTGGAATGATCTAGATTTCATGTCTTACAACATGAGTATGCTTCAACTGGTCACCTGGCAAGTGAAATATGTCATTGTATGTCATACAAATTTCCATAATGGCATTTCTTTCTTCACAGTTCAAATGTTTGACAATGACATTTTCTTTTAATTTACTCACCCTGGACTTTTCTCTTTCTTTACTCTTGTCACTCGGCCTCCTCAAGTGGCACTTCCTCAACCACCAGTACTAGACACTTCATCGATGTATTTTCTTCTGTCACATTTAGCACATTAGTGCTATCTCTTACCAATACCAGTGCTTCTGGTGCATAGACCCATAATGATACTCGTTCTTATATCTACCTGCACTCTGAAAATTCTTTCCTGTATCAGACCCATGATCAATCTTTGACCCATTCTAGTGTCTTCTCTTGCAGGTTCTCTCTTTCATTGATTCTTAGTTTTGTGGCTCCATCTGCAACTGAATTAGCATTCTTTTTTTGCAGCTTCTACTGTCATCCAATAGCCTCTGACTGCAACTGAACCTACACTTTGCTGTCTCGCAGCTCCTCCCAGCATCAAACTGGCACCTACTGTGTTCGAGACAATTCTTCTCTGTTTTTCAGCTCCAACTGCATCGAACAAACACGTTTGTTTCCTCACAGCTCCTACCACTTCCACATTAACATCTCACTTTTTTGTGGCTACTGCTGCCATCAAACCAGCTCTTCCCATGTTCAACATAACTTGCCATTGTTTCGCAGCTCCTACCGCTACTGAACTAACACATTGCTGTCTCAAAGCTCCTACCAGACTTGCACTAATGTAGTTATTTCCCAGTGCCTCTGCCATTCTCCCGTTAACATCTTTTCCATAAAACTTTCTCTCTGAGAGCTGATGTTCTCATGCTGTTCACAACTTGATTTACTTCTCACAAATCCATATACTTTTTGCATCATAATTTATCACAGCATTATGACTAGTTAGGAAACTGCTGTGTAAGAGATCCTCAAATGGTAGATCTACCTCTGCTCCAGTACCTATTGTAACCTGCAATTCAATGTCTGTAACACCTTATATCTTAGCAACGCTATTAGCAATCCATCTGCTCCCAATACTTTCACCTGGATCACACATTCAAGCATTCCAAAAACTTCCTTTTAACAACACGCCTCTTAATCTTTCTTTTTGCCAGCCATGCACATTCATTACATTGCCTTATTGCCTTGCAAAGTGGCCCCTTTGATTACACTTAAAATGTATTTTATGTCTCTTGACTCTGCCAATGGCACAGTGTGCCCTAATATTTTACTGGAAATTTTCACTGGCTTTAATCAGTCCATTTCTGTAAAATGCCCTTTAAATTCTTGGTTTATTTCCACTAGCTTTTATGGATTTTCCTGTGGCAATTTTGCTAACTTATCTTCTTTTTCTTTTTCATTCTTGAGCTTTGCTTCCAGTTCTATCTCAAATAGATAACATTTTGTATGGTATTGCAGTGCTTGTGTTGTTCCAAGTTATGATGCAGTGTTCCTTTGGATATGTATGCAATATCGTATATATCCACCACACTGGGCAAGCAACTTTCAAGTAAAATGTGTCGCCTGTATGCGACTATACATAGTGGATGTACGAGTACAGGTTGTGGACATGTGGGTGATGACATGGGGAAGTTTAAGTCTGGCTGTAGGTCATGCTCAAATAACCGGGCAACCCAGCTTCGAGTCCCGGTCTGGCTCAAATTTTCTTTATCATCGTTCCATTATACAGCTGATACTTGTTCATATTCGCAACTGCGAATACATTTCATGGATAATCTTTTAGGTTTTCAGGTCTGTCGTTCCTTGGCATTCTAACTATGTTTCTCCCTATCAGCTTTTCTTTCACCGATGCTATAGCTTTCTCCTCCGTAGAGTCAGTATCAGCAGCTTCAGAGTGTGTTACTGTCTCTCTCCTATAGCCCTCAATATTATTTCAAGGCAGTCACCATAAAGGCCGTGTATGAAAACTGCTTTGACCTAATTTCAGAACCACAGCAATAATTCCAGTTAACTCAGCTTCCATTATGACAACCCCAATGGCTTCCCTAAAATGATACAGCAAGGCATCGGTATGCAAACCCCACAGTGCAATGTTTTTACCATGATCTTGTCTACTTCCAAACAACTTACAGGAATAATAGCCTAATGTGCATTTACAAGCAAAATTTTCCATGAAAACAGCTCATACGACAGACCATGTGGTTGTCAAATCCCTGACTAACAGTTTACACCTGGCAGCTCCTACTATTTGTGTCTTGACTTAATATTATGCTCATCTGGGTCCAGCAACTTAAATGCACTATCAAAATTATCCAAAAACTCATTACCTGTGGTTTGTTGCGATGAAAGGCTTGTGCTAATAATTTTAATGCATCACTTAAACTAATGTGCTGCCTGATTTGTAATGACTGTGCAACATTACTGTTGGTTGCTTTACCTGCTCGTTTTGTGGCATAGTGTACCAGTAAGCCTTGTCACCTTATTTGAGTGTGTTAGCAGTCTGTGCTGCCTCTCTATCTTTCCGTTACCTCCCAGCTACATGGCCCTCGCTGCCAGCCAGCCCTGTCTGTCACATGCCTCGTGTTACATTATCTGCTTCCATGCAGCTGGTGGGGCCCCTCTGGCCCATCCAGTCCATTGACTGATGTTGCTGCCTCCTTCTGGAACATTAGGCTCCCATATCTCATTGTCAACCTGCCTCCCACAAAGTCAAACTCATGTCGTGGCAGACCTTCCTCGCCCATCAGATCTCGTGCTGCCTCCCAATGGATCGGCGTGCAGTCACGCCGCATTGGCAACACGTCTCTCATGTAGACAAACCCATGCCATAACAATCCTTTCTGGGCCTTCACTATACTCTGCCCTTTTCTTTTTTCTTCATCTCAGTCATAGCTCTCGCACGGTCCTTTCCTCACTTTGAAGTGTGTACCATCAGAAGTCAACAACGCACTATACCTATTTCTCAATCCACGGCTTGTTCAACCACCATCGTGTGTAGGGACTATTAAGGCTTTAGCTTCATGGTAGCCAACACTTGACAGTAGGGATGCCTAATTTGTGCCAACTCCACAGAATAGGAGTGCATATTTTTAGCCAACCTCACACATGGCACAAAAAATTTTGCATCTGTAGCATCCTGCAAGTGCACTAGGACGGGAGCTGATACTATTTTCTGTTGTGAATTGACTCGTCCAGCTAATAGCTCTGGTGCCTGAGAATACAAGTTGGAAATATTTTCAGATAAAGAAAATTGGTGGGAAAAGGACAAGGAACTCTGAGATAAATGACTAGAAGTGAGGAATATTTAGGATGGGAAACCACTGTCAAATCCTACAAGGCATTAACACATTGACTTTGTTGTGGAGTGCTGCATGTACCATGTGCAGCTAAGTACCACTAGAAACTATATCCCATCCTGGGGGCAGAGTAATGAGGCAGACTGAGTTCTGACTCCCCAGCACCACAGGTGGCAGTACTTATAAAGGCTTGCAAAACGCACTTCCCACTTGATCATGTGCTGTCCTCCTGACCTCTATTCCTTCTAGGAGCTTGTCTCCAGCCGGTCATGTAATCTCCTGCTTCCTGGTATCACTGCTGATGTTGGGTTACCCTTCTACTTGCACTCACTGTGCAATATTACAACTCAGGCTACCCACTCTTCATATCTTACACAATTCATTCATGAAATTTCTGGAAATCAAGGACGGTGGAATTTCCTTGTTTCCCATTGTCCATGGTTCACAGGATATTGTGTGAGAAAAGGGCAAGTTGATTTTCACATGAGTGATGCCTTCTAAATCTGTGTTGATCTATGGATGTAAGTTTTTCTCCCTTAAGGAAATGTATTGTATTTTAATTTAGAATATGTTCAAAAATTCTGCAGCAAATCAACAAGTAATGAAAAATGCAAGCTAAGTATGGGACCAATACTGAGGAGTACTCATTGTAAAACGAAACCAGGATTCCACCTGGACCTAGAAACATTTGTTTTCCACTCTTTCAGCTTCTTTTCAATTCATAGATGGGTATTTCTTTGTCCTGCATTATTTGTAGTTCTTGTTATGAAATCTGAGAAGAGTTCAGTAGTTTAGTCTTTGTACTGTTGTTAATTGTTCATGATTTTAGTGAGATGTACTCATCAAAGATGAAAGTGCTGCAATTGAAACTTGTATGAGATTTACTATCTACAAGTGTGTTATCAGTATGTACACTGACCATTCTGTTTGTCTTAATATTACAGATTTTTCATCAAGTACAGGTGATGACCTCTCGAGGCAAGAATTTGTTAAGGATTTGGGTTCTGCCATGTCGGGCTCTTTTGATGACTCTGAGCTCTTCCCCTCAGATGAGACCCTTCGTGAAGGACTAGATCCAATTGACTTTGATGGTCTTCAGATGTTAACAGATCCCGATATGAATGTGATAACAGATCCTTCAACAGAAGACAATTTCCGGATAGACAGGTTGCAGTAGTGATACAGTTATCTTCAACCAACATATTTGTCCTTACCAAAGTGTTGTTTGTGTGCATGTCAGGTGAGTGACCATTTCCATTGTGTGCCATTTACAGTGTTTAGCTCCAGGTTGAAACAGACAGATCAGCACATGATGCACAACATTACAGACAACATTGAAGTAGTCCCTTGAATCCAAAGATTTGCTTGTTTTGTACTTTCTTACATATACTTAGATGTAGAAAACTGTACCAGTCATTGAGATTAACCAACATTCCAGAGAAATAACTGTTGGTTTATGTTCTGTTATTTTGTAGTTTTTACAATTGGATTGAAATACAGTTGACTTTTATAATTGGATTGAAATACATCCTACAAGGAAAATACAAGATTGTGAATGTATATTGAAAAACCTCTGGGATTTGTTTAATGTTTTCTGTGAATGTCTACTGTCATGCAGCATTATCTCCAATCCACATGTCACATCTTGTAATATGTGATTAGGGAGAGGGCTGTTAGTGGTTCTCTGACCTTTATTGAGGTAATACTTGAGTGAATTTAACATACTGTAAACGTGAAGTGCGTGTGCTAATGTATCATTGGAAACTATCTGCGGAACGTAGAAAACAACTCTCTGCAATATGTGTTTAGTATGTACAATTTAAAGCGATTTTTGAAAAAGACATTCTGCAGGATTTTTTATATCTTACATAAAAATGATATTGTGTACCTATCAGATGTGCTGCTGAGACATGAATTTTCATGTCGAAATGCCAGCAAGTCTCATGAATTTTAAATTGCTGTGTGTTTGAATGTGACTGATACGTTAAGTGTATTTGATCTGATTTTATTTGAGAGCTATTGTGTAACATTAACATGACCGCAACTGTTTTTATTATGTTAGATTGCATCTGGCCTATATTGTTATATAAATAGTTGTAGGTAATGACTTCCACATGTTGTGTACCATTGTATAATTGTAAGACATTGACAAAATGCTGCACTGCCATCCAATAGCATGCTTTTCTTAGTATCTCTGAGCAAGCACATTTAATTCAAGTTGCTATTTCATGGTTTACTATAATTTACACAGTTTGAATTTTCATTCAGAATAGTACCTGTTACATAACTTTTATCATGCCATGATATTTTTTTAAAAAAGTACATACACATCTTTTGTCCTTTTTACATGGTTTTATTCATAAACTTTCACATATAAGGAAATTTGTGTTTTCATTTGTGTGAAAGCAGTGTTCAGCATAAAACACAAAAGAGAGATAATTGTTAATATGTGTAGATTGTAAGCATTGTATAAAATGTATTTCCACTGTAAATATGGCTGATTTTCTTCGAAATTCATTGTGGCTTACATTTTCTATAATAATTATCATGTTAATGTTTACATTACCTGATACTATACACAGATTTATGTGATAAATGGAAGCTTACAAGTAAAATCAGATTCAAGATATTTCATCAGCATATGCTACTGTTTTTAAAATTTTTGATATAAACTTGTAAATTGTTAGTATATTTATTGTTACACAGTTAAGATTTATTCTCTTCTTTGACTGTTTTTCCTTTTGCACCTAGAGTGGGAAGTCTGTCTGTGTGTGTGTGTGTGTGTGTGTGTGTGTGTGTGTGTGTGTGTGTGTGTGTGTGTGATGAACTGCATATGTAGAAGTTGCCAAAATTATTTCTTTATTGCCTCACTTGAACAATTGTTGATTCAGAGTTAATGGGAAATACGTTATGAGACACATCAGACTATAATGCTAAATTTGAAGTGTTACATGTTTAACTGTCTCTCTCTCTCTCTTTCTCTCTCTCTCTCTCTCTTTCTCTCTCTCTCTCTCTCTCTCTCTCAGCAGACATTTATTAAATTTGTTGAAATATTCTGTATTATTTAAAACTAATAGTTAACAAAGAACTATATTGTTACTTATTTGCAAAATTATAAACAATTTGGTAGGAGTACCTACTAAATAAATAGGTTTATGGAAATATTTGCACAGAAGAATCATTCTTCTGAGTTGAGAAACTGTGATTTTATTCTTGTTAAATGAGTTCATATTGTTCTACTATGTTTAAATGAAGTTTATCTGTAAATTTGCACTGTTACAGAAACTGTGAGTGAGACATGTTACTTAATGTAATGCATTGTTGCCAAACTGAAGTGAATCTGTAAATTGAATTTTATTTTTGTAAGTAATCACATTTGTGTACTGAATTTGTTTAATTTTATACTTGTTGATTTCTGTGAAATTTTATATATATACATAATGTTGAACATTCGTGCCAATCTTTATAATGTGGGTTTGTCTTTATTAAAATTATAATCATCCATAAGCTTGAATTTCAGGACAAACTTTGTTATATATGACACATTTCTACTATGCAGTAGTGTTTCACTGTCATCATTGTAATAAATATGGTTGAAAGTTTATCCAAATAGGAATTTCCTGTCTTGTTCATACTTCTATAGGGTATAGGGGTAAGATAAAGGATTTTTCCTAATCATATTTTGGGTAAACTTTAAACACACAATATATCACTGTCATCTTGTACACTTTCTTTTGTGTGTCCTGTGCAATTTTCCCTCCTGAATTATTCATTCACTTGTATTTTGTGTGTTCTCTTGACTCATATAATTTTTATGTGTAACTTTTTCCATGTAGTAATGACTTTTTCCGTCTCAGCATGGAATTTATCTAATCAATTCATTTTCTTATCTCTGGTGTTTTTTGTGATGCTTAATTCAGTGAATGCTTTAGAAATTTCATTACTGATATTCCTCTTCACATGTCATACTGTGTGACTCTCAGGACTTTGTGTCATATAAAATCATAAATTTCATAATGTTTCATGTTCTGCATCTTCTTGAATATCCCTCGAGTGCATGTGTTCTTGAAGAAATTCTTCCATGTATTCAAATATGATGTGCAATAGTGTATAGTCACATTTTTTAAAGAAACGCACAAATTTTGATCTACATGTGTTACAACTGTAACACTCATTGTAAGTCTTGAAATATTTATTCTAAGTAAAAGGTCAAAAGTACACAAATGTCAGTATGAATGATGTTGTGCTCAGAGCTTTTTTTATTTTTTTCTGTCTTCTTTTTTTTAGATATAAGGAAAAAACTGTTAAAAAGAAATTGTGTTTTGTTCACCTAAGTTTTTAGACCTTTGAAAGAAAAAAAGAATTGGTAAAGAGAATATAGAAAAGTTAAAGTTTTGATGACTGTGCAGCAAAGACAGCAGCAAGTACAGCCTTTGGAATATAGGTAAATGATACTTCATGCACAAAATAAAGTTCAGTGTCAGTATGAAATGTGAAAATTGTAATGAAAACAGTTCAAGTGTTTTAAATATTGACACTGCAACTACAGGTACTGAAGCATTATGTGGTAGTGCAGCAAACAACATAATCATCATATTCACACAATGCTGAGCTTCGTGACAACATATCTGTCCCTCTGGAACTAAATGGGTAAATAATGAAAAAAGTTGTGGAAAGTTAATACAAGAAAATTTGTTTGCTGTGAACACTGGCAGGAGAGTGGTGTGAATGACCCATACTGTTGTAAGTGTTCCATTTCATAACTGCACCCTGTGTTCCGCTTCCTGCACTTAATACAATTCAACATATTTCACCATTGAAACTTTAATAATAGTTAATGGAAGGAGGCACAACAAAAAAGAAAAACATTAGTTGGAAATCTGTCAAAATATCAGAAAAATTGCCTGACTGACTAATTCCAGAAGGAACAACTCCCATTTCAGAGAATAGCTACACATACAATGAAATCCAAATTCCTTGCTTTTGGAACCACAAATTCCTTCTTCAGGAAAAGGACATAGGAAAATTTTTGTAGGGAGAGTGGATGAGGGGTCTGAAAGACACCTCTGAAGCAGGAGGAGGAAGGAAGGAAGGAAAACGACAGATTGTATTTGCTCCTTGTACCTCATAATTGTGCCATCTTTCAAAGCTTTTTTTTTTTTTTTAAATACTTGCTATCTTTTACCTCTACCACATTAGCCCGTTAAAGATCACAACTTACTACATGGCAATTTTTGTAACCTTTTCCATTGTGTTGAATATTTCACCCTAATAGCATGACTTAAGTAATTTTCTTTAAGAAAATTCTTGTCCACCAGCATATTGTCTCAAAAGGTTCAAAGTAATTTGTAAGGTACAGGATGGAATAACAGCAATATAATTTGTATGTTTTTCCCTTGTCTAATTCTGTTCATTTATATGATGATCCACATCTCTTATAAGTTTGTCTCTGAACTTAACATTCTGAACTTGTTTGTTTCCTGTATTGGTCCCCTCAAGTCACTGGGTTATGTTATGCTATCTCTTGTACTTTATGCTCTGCTGCCACATTTTATTTTGGTATGAAGTCATTTTGCCAGTTTTTAATGTAAAGTTACTTAAAAGTTTATGTACTCATTGCTCACAAGATGGTGCAGTAACAGTATTTCACATGTTTTCACAGAATCCTTTGAAGTTCAATCACAAGCTAAATTGATATGCTGTGAGCCTTGGTGTCAACATTTAAAATGCATTGAGCCCGTTCACAAAGATGCTTCAGGTACACACATGTAATCTTATTCTATATACAACTAGGTACTATTTCTGATGGAACTCTACTTATCCAGTCTTGTTTATGTGGGTAACTGTTATAACATCGCATGAAGGTGAAGAATCAATTGTTTGTTGTTCTGACGTGTAAAACAACCATTAGTGTAGCAGATGCGAAGACAGCAGCTTCTGGTAGACTTTTTGATTATAATGGAATACATTACAATTTTTTTGATTCTAATTTAATTTTTTGCTTCAGTTTCAAGGTGTGGCTAGCCGTACTCCTGTTTCACACCAATTTCTTGTGTTTTAAAAATTATTACTGTTTTGTGTAGTATTATGATTGGTGTTGGTTTCCTCATCACCTGTCAACCACAAAGTAGGTTTAGCTGAGATCTCGTGTTAAAATGTAAGTAAGCTGTTAGTATTCAACACATTGTGGTAAATGTTCAGTGCTACTGTCCTTTCTCCTTTGATCGTATATTTTTGATAACAGTTGTATGTTGTAATCTGAAGACAGATAAAGCAGATGCTACAGGAACACCAATATTGCACCTGTCATCCTACTTATTTTATCATCTTTCCAAGACAGTTCAGTGGAAGAAATTTTCATCAGTTGTGCTAGGTCAACTCGGGAAGAAGTGCTCTTGGTATACAGTTCCTGATCAACAACTCTTACAGTATAATATGTTAAAATTCCAAACCTTCTGCACAGAGTGAGATGGAATGTGCCACTATTGTTGTTAATCCATTCCACAGATAAGGATGTTAAATGTGTTGGCCACCAACCCTTGTCTGATGGTTTGTATTTATTAAGATAGCAGCCAGGGTACACACATAAACAGGTGCAAATATATTAAGAAAATAGCTGCTTAGTAATTGGAAAATGGTTGTCAAATCAACAGTTGTAAAGTTAGTTGGTGAAGTGGTCATTTAGAAACTGCAATTTTCTTCACATCTGTAGGAACTATGCAGTGTAGTAAATTCCAGAACAGTGTAATGAGATACATCAGCACTGTACTTAAATGTGCTTCTGTGCTGTACCAGTCTCAGGTTTTTATCTTACTGTGCGTGAAATATATACAGAAACTTGTATGCCTTACGACAAAATAGTGCTCATTTTAAGAACATTGATTAGTCATGAACTAGTTAAGCTCTATCAAATGTCTATGCAATGCCATATGAAAGAAACAACATTGAAACATTCAGATGAACTGAAGCCTCTGATTAGTCATGAACTAGTTAAGCTCTATCAAATGTCTATGCAATGCCATATGAAAGAAACAACATTGAAACATTCAGATGAACTGAAGCCTCACACTTATTGTATGAAGAGAGAACTGAAGTTGGCGAGGGAAGGGGGGAAGTGGTGGTGGAGGAGAGGTACTGAAAGTAATTATTAATGTGGTATGGAAATGCCACACAAATTTTTGTGTGTGTTTTCATATATACATATCGTACTTTGTATGTAAGTTTTATTTCTACACCTAGACTGTGTAAATCATTATACAGTGCATAAAAAAGTGAATTTGTATCAATTTTTAGTTTATGCCTTAAATTTCATTTTCAGATTGAGCAAGGGAAGGTAGTTGATCATTTTACACTCTACACTGACTACTGATTATCAAAATTCATCCAACAGTTTTGTAAAATTTCATCTAAGTAAATACTGATAACATGTCCATAATATTTCACACTGACTAATCCACCAGGATATGACCCTTGTGACATGCCTCTGAATTCATTCAAACTCTTAATTTGTGCCAATCTGATGAAAAACCCCAAGAGTCACTCTGCTCATTTTCTCTCCCCCCCCCCCCCCCCCTTCCCTGCCTCCCCACTGTAAGGATCTAAGGAGTCTCACAATAAATGAGTATCCTCAATCTGCAATACATGTAACAAAATTCGTGTCCATTAATATTTACCTGTGTGTAAAGAATCAATATCAGCTTTATGCATCAAATATAAATCATATTTGTATAATAAACATTTACAAATCAACAATAGCAAATAAGAGTAAACACATCACTGCATAATACAGTAACATCATTGCAGGCAGATTGTAATCTGCTTCCTTTACTGTATGATGAGCTGGCCTTCTTCATTTTGTATATCATACACTAAGAAACTTGGTGGAGAGAAGTCCTTGATGGAATGTGAATCATAAGGAGGGAAAGTAACAACTCACTGTATAGATGAGGCATTGAGATGCTGATTGGCACACAGACAAGACTAAGAACATTACGCAGCAACTTTTTCAGTCTTGTTTATGTACCAGTCGACATCTCAATGCCTCAACTATACAGTGAGTTGTTATCTTTACTCCACTCATTATTCATTAACATTTAAAAACTGTTAGAGGCAAAACTGACAATGTTTAAGGTTTTATTAAGCTAAAAGTCTCTCTCTCTCTCTCTCTCTCTCTCTCTCTCTCTCTCTCTCTCTCTCTCTCTCTCTCTCTCTCCCCCTCTCCCCCTCCCCCCCCCCCCCCTCACCCCTCTCTCGACACCCCTCCCTTTTCCCCCTCACCCTCCTCTCTCCCTAGTTTTAGTATTGAATTATGAATTTATTTTTCATTGCTAAAATGAACCAATACTTTAGAGGCAAAAAGAAAAGGAAAAAAAAAAATTGATAAGGAACTACAAAATGAGAAGGAAGAAAATGATTTGTGGGGCTTATAACCATCTTATGGGAAAATCGACTTGAGAACAGTTTTTGCAGCTTTATTAATGAGTATACAGTGTGGTCTAATGGTTTTTATTTTGTATTTCCCTCTTTGTGTCTTTCTTACACTTTCCAAATATTTCTTCTCTTTTTGTACTTGTAAGTTCTTATTCCATTCCCATTTCTTCTTTGTTGATTTTTATCTTATTGAAAATCTTCACTACTTTGATCTGATCTTGGCTCATATTTATTTTCAGCAACTCTTTCACCATTCTCTGTGTTTTATCAGTGCATTCTCTATTTTTGTATTTGAAAACAAAAATTGACTTTGAACCATGTCTAGTCATCAGATTCAGGTTATTTGTGGTTTCCCTAAATTGCACCAGGCAAATACTGAGGCTGTTCTATTAAAAAGGACACAGTCTCTTTCCTTCCTCATACTTTCCAATTTTATTTTGTACTCTCTCTCAAATGACCTTGTTGACAACAGGATTTTCACTCTTTAAGTTTTTAGAGCAAATCATTAAGGAATGGTAGAACTTAAATGTAATGGTGCCTATGACCATTATATTTGAGATATTTTAAAATGCATGCAGTAAGAAGTTATTGTTCCTATAATTGCTGTGCTAACTTTTAACAAAACTGCAGGAACAAGGAATAACCCTTGACCTTTCTTTATTTTCATTTGCAATTTTTCCCAGATATTTTTCTGCGACATATTAAAGTTTTTCATAAATTACTTGATGACAATGTTAGAAAGAGAGAGCAAGCCATCTTTCATGTAAAAATTGTAGAAGTTTAGTTTTACAGAAGTAAAGCAGAAACATAACTTACACTTCATTGATGCCTTTGATTTGATAATACTGTTTATAAACTTAAGATATTCCTGTTATCAAAATAAACCTGGTATAAAGGTCCATTGCCTTCTTTAAGAGTTTGTATAGATGGTAACTTCGGTATAATTAACAGCAAAGAATTGCACATGTGCAGTTTCTTACGTATCTGACTAATGTCAGAGTTATAATTATTACATTTTTGTAGTTATTAAGTTGGATCAGCACGTGGGCTGCACCTCATGGCACATGTCTACTCTCAATGCAGTCTCCATTCAGTCTGCACCATAGTGTTCCTTAAATTGTTTTCAGATTAAGGTTTGTCATCTTCAGATTTTTCTTGAACATTTATGAATGAATGTCTCTCCAATCTGGAAATTTCTTATTTTTTTGTACCTATAGTTATTAGGTGACAAAATCACAGATTGGATACAAAAGTTTATTGTATGTACAATTTGTTGCCAAGTTCCCTTTAAAACTTGTTTAAGGGTTGGCTGTTGTCATTGGACAATTTACAAAAAAGAAAATTGTTGATTCTTTGCGAACACATGCTTATAGTGGCTAGAGAGAGTGAAGCACAGTATGTCTTTAGGAAGTTCAGGACAAGAGGATTTATGTGTGGAACAAAGGGGAAAAATGAGTTGACAGAAACATTGGATGCGTCTGTTAAAATGGTGGAAAATTTATGAAATGAGAATGTATGTTGTATGATCAGTCAACAAAGAGATGCAAATATTGAAATAACAACCAACTATGACCCAGCATTATATAACGGAAAGGAGCGTTACTGGTAGCTGTTATTATCATAAGAAATAGTTGTTTATTGAATGAAATAATTATTGAAAGAGCAAACCAGTAATCACCTCAAAACAACTCACTTTAAAGTTGAAATGATGAATAGTACTAACAGATGTGTACGTCTCTAAAATTTTTTCATTGCTTAGAAGCAGAACAAATGTTGAGTAACTCAGTGATAATAATTTCCTTATAAGGCAGGTGGCTATTGTTCATGCCACCTTTCAGGTAAGTGATACAGTTGTCTTCCAACCGTTATCTTTATTTGCATTCTGGCTGGACATTTTCAGTAATTATGAGAAAAGAAATATGCCTGCCGCCAGAAAGCTCCTTTGTAAATAAGAATGGATGTGAGTTAGCACACGATATGTAATAAGCAATTAAAAGCAAGTAGCTATTGAATATGAAATCACACAATTCCGTGTACGGGGTGGTTAACTGGATGAGCTTGAACACCCCTTTTTTTGAAGGTGGGGGGTATGACAATTCCTTGCAGCCTTTTTAAATGAGAGACTAGTATCTCCTGAAGTACACCTTTTGATTTTGTGTTCAGAACCTACATAAAACTTTCGTCAGTTTCCCCTCTGATCTGTAAACACAAATATTTTATTACTTTGGAGGCAAAAGTAAATATCACCTGGTTGACTTTCTCAGCTCATCACCTCATTTATCAGTCCAATTTACCCTTTATCACTTTTTATTACTTATTGTCTTCTTGCAGCAGATGGAGGTATACATAGTAACTTCCAGAAAAGAAGATGCCAACACTTTTGTTGATATAAATTCAAGGTGTGAATAGTGATGCCAGCTGCTCACATGCCCAATTACGAGGGTAAAAACACCTCACTCAATGATCAGGCTGTCATCCTCTGCCATATGGCCTCATATGTATGCTATGTGGAGAGGCGTAGGGTTAGCACACTGCTTTCTTTGTCAGTTTTGGCTTCCCAAACCCTAGAGCTGTAGCTTCTCATTCAAGTAGCTCATCAGTTGGCATCACAAGACTGAATTAAATCCATACCAGGCCCCCCAACAAGTAACAATCCCTAGCAGTTCCAGGGATTGAATCTGGGTTCCCCGCACGTCTGTTAGCCATGCTGACTACTTGGCTACAGAATGGGTCCTAATTCCCAAATACAGATTTTAATTATATTGTTTGCAAGTACATTTCTTAGTATTCTTTGGGACTGAACTATTTTCTTAACTGGCAAGCAAGGGAGGTTGTCACCCAACTATACAGTACATATCTTCACATACTGAACATCTGACTTGCAGTTTCCAAAATATAGATGTTTCTTATAATGACTAAACAAGTTGGCTGTGTGCACTGGAGAGGTAGTGAGTGCACTGACGTCACACACAATTTGTACATTGATGTAATTTGCCCAATCTGATTTTTCAATATTTCTGAGAGGTTGTGTGTTTGCTGCTGTGTGCAGTAAAGGGAGTAACAATATTTTAAAGAATCCATTAATTAACTTTATTGTGCTTTGGATAGACATTGGCGTGACGGGTGTGACCACAAACAGCAGTATTTCATTTTCTTTTATTCTTAAAATACACTACATAAGCAATCATTTAAGTGCCTGGAACCAGCTGCTTTACATCTGCTACCTATACAGCAAGAATTGTTATAAATCACAATTGTCTTGTACATTGTTACTAATGCCTGAAGCATTGTGACAATACTGAGAATAAAGCCACGCCAGTATGTCATAAAAACTGTTACTGCCCCTGCATGTGGAGTTCCTGTCAATTAAATAAAAAAAATGTAGGTTTATGAGAAGTATGTAATGTAACTGTATATTTTGTTCTGGTCAAAGAATGTATGTCTTGTAGCCCCTTCAATTATAACTTGATTACTGGAATGTTTTGTTTTACTGTACATGTTTGTTTATCTTATTCCATATTCTGTCCTGTGGCAGTGTCTAAAAGTTGCTGCACAGTCTGCTAGAGATGAAAATATCACCACAGATGAAAATATTTAAATTAATTCTGCACTTACATGCCTTGGAAACCAATGTAATTCAGCATTTGATCTCACTTTTAGTTCATTATTGCTTTTAAAATAAATAAACTTTAGCATCCTGTGTTTGAATTTATATATACATATAATATGTGTATGTGGTTGTGTGTGCTTGTGTGATAGATAATTATGTCTTTTAACATTTTAATATGAACAGCTAATATTCACCACAAACATCAAACACAACAATAATAGTTGCATATTTGTTTGAAATCCTATAAACATATTTGTTTAATATCCTGGCCTCTGACTGCTTGTTTATATGTGGCCATTGTTTTGAGTGACAGTAGTTATGTGTATGAGAGACATTTCAATAGTTGTTGTTACTGGAAATGGAAAAAGACAGTTGTTTTATCATGTTGTATGCGCCATTTGTGTGAATACTTCAGTTGTACAGATTTTTATATGCATATTTGTATGTACACTAATATATAAGCTTGAAGTGTTTTATTGTTTTCATCAAAATATTAACCGGATGTTATGTGGAAGCAGCAGTTGTTCCTTCAATATTTAACTAATTGTTTTTTTAAATTCTTTTTTAATTTTATCTAAGGGCATGTGCAACCATTTAAGGGTCCATTGTAAAAACAGCTTAAGCAGAAATGCAGTGTAGGTTTTTTCCCTCAGTGTTTGTTTATGTCTGATTTTCATATGTTGAGCCAGTACAAAGTATATGACAAATTTGGAAACATTGCATATACCAGTAATATTGTGACGCCAGTGTTTTTAAGAAGAGTTGGTGTATTGTGTTGTAGGTATTTGGGTCCTATTGTAAAAATGAACTAATAATGGATAGTTATTGATTTATCACTGCACGTCATGCATAGCTGATTTGATATTCTGTTCAGTTTTTACTTTATATATACATATAAAATAAACAGTTTTGTTACTCAGTGAAGACTCCCTAATATTCATATTTTTTCAATACTGCAGTTCTTTTGCTACTATCTTTGTTATTCACATCATTAAATAAGTACTCATGATAGTAGAAATGAAGTATGTGGTGGAAATTAAACTTGAATATCTGACACAATGATTTGCCTACAACTTACAAAGAGTGCAACTATTTAGCCATTTTCTTCTTTTGGCCTAATGTTGGAGAGGATTGGTACAGATGTATATTCAGTTCTAATTTTTTCATAAAACACACAGTTGCTCAAGGGTCATTACAGTAAAATTGTGAAAATTAAGGAAAGTTTCCACAGTCAGTTTTCCAGTGCATGTACTGTGATAAGAAATAATACTTGCATACTTAATAAGAAATAATACTATCATACATAGCATGACTGAGCATAAAAATAAGTATGGATATAGAAGTAAACAGCAGTATTTAAAATTTGTGCGTCCTTACCCTAACTATTACATAATGTGCATCCTAAGTTCCCTTATGTAACCTGTCTTATAGTGATATATGATAGACTGACTTAAAAGAACATTGACAGTTACTCTCAGCAAGCTTCAGGTAACTTCTGTCTCTATCTCTAAGCTAATCTGGATTCTATTTTTTTTTTTTTTTTTTTTTTTTTTTTTTTTTTTTTTTTTTTTTTTTTAAATATTGAAGATATTTAACGAATCTTATATTAAAAGTTAACCCTGTTTTTGATAAGTGATATCTAAGTAAACTCACCTGTAAAAATGTTTCAGCTCTAGGCTATATTCAGTATACTGACGTAATGCACTTACAGTGCTTTTTATGCTATGCTTTGACAGGGTTCAGTTACTCATCTTCCTCCACAGGAGATGAAAAATGCTTCCATCTAGCTGAATTCTGCTAGGAGCTGCTCTTTCTAACAATTTCAAAATTACATGTAACAGAGTGGACAAAAAATTAAATGAAATGCAAGAGCAATGAGCATTAAGATTAAAGCAGGGATTGGTCTTGTCGAAAATACATATTAATTGTCTGTAACATTTGATGTGTGTTCAGGATGGACTACAATTGGCTAAACTACCACCGTCATACTTTAGCGATACATCTTGCGGAGAACCTGAGAAAATTCTGGTCCTGTGTTAAATCACTAAGCGAGTCTAAGGCTTCTATTCAGTCACTTTTTGACCAGTCTGGTGTGGCAATAAAAAATAGCAAAAGTAAAGCTAAAGTTTTAAATTTCGCATTTAAAACATTGTTCATACAGGAGAATCATACAAATATACCATCATTTGATCATCACACAGAATCCCCTATGGAGGACACAGTAGTAAGCATCTCTGGTGTAGAGAAAAAACTGAAAGAGTTGAAAGCAAATAAGTCGCCTGGCCCTGATGGAATCCCAGTTTGGTTTTACGAAGAGTACTCTATAGCATTGGCATATTACTTAGTTTACATTTATCGTGAATGTCTCACCCAGTGCAAAGCTCCAAGTGACTGGAAGAAAGTCCAGGTGACTCCTGTATATAAGAAGGGTTAAAAATCAGACCCGGAAAATTATAGACCATTTTCAACATTTGTTTGCTGCAGAATCCTTGAACATTTTTTCAGTTTGAATATTTTCCTTGAGAGAGAAAAACATGTCCACAATCAGAACAATTTTAAAAAGCATTGCTTGTTCGAAACTGACCTTGCCCATTTCTCACATGAGATCCTGTGAACCATGGATGAAGGGCAAAAGACGGATTCCATATTCCTAGAGTTCCGTAAAGCATTTGACATGGTGGCACACTGTCGACTGTTAACGAAGGTGCAAGCATACGGAATAGGTTCCCAGGTATGTGAGTGGCTTGAAAACTTCTAAGTAGCAGAACAGAATATGTTTTCCTCAATAGCGAGTATTCATCAGAAACGAGGATATCACCAGGAGTGCCACAGGTAAGTGTGATAAGACTGCTATTATTCTCTGAGTACATCAATGCGGTGTTTGCTGATGATGGTCTGGTGTATGGGGAGGAGGAGTCGTTAAGTGACTTGGAGGATACAAGATGACTTGAGTAAAAATTTCTAATTGAAGAATGGAAAATCCAGGATGGAATGTGACAATATAGGATGTCACAAAAAGAATAACCAAATTTTAAATAGAATTATTTATTAGGAAGAAGGGCTTAACACCAACAAATTACATACTAAATTACTCAGAAATGACAGAAGTTTATAAAAATCCATAATAAATGTTCAATATGTCCTCCATTGGCTGCACAGATGACATCTAGCCAATAGCCAAATTCATCTCAAACTGAGTGTAAGGTGTCTTGTCACCGAAGTTACAACAGATGGTGTTCTGGTTTTTAGTTCATCAATGTCACGAGGTAAGGGAGGAAAGTAAACACATTGTTTAACATATTCCCACAGGAAGAAATCACATGGTGTTAAGTCCCCAGGAGGCCAAGAGTGTAATGCCTGGTCTCGCAGTCCTGTATGTCCTATCCAACATCGAGGCACTTTGGCATTGAGAAAACTGCGCACGTTGTTGTACCAGTTCGGTGGTGCTCCATCTTGCTGATAGATGAAATTGTCAGAGTCAAGTTGTGGGAATAACCAGTTCCATAGCATTGCAAGATATGATTGTCCTGTCACGGTTTCTTCCTCAAAAGAGTAAGGTCCATAAACCTTGCTTTGCGAAACAGCACAAAAAACATTCACTTTTGGTGAATCACGTTCATGTTCAGTTGTTTCATTAGGGTTTTTGAGCCCCCATATACGCACATCATGATGGTGAACCTTACTGCTAATATGGAAAGTTGCCTCATCGCTGAATATCAACCGTGACATAAAAGTTCATCTCCTATGTCCACGCTCCAGGTCAGCGCTTGTAGTGACATCTAGTGGATTTTTTCTGAAACTCTAGACCATGCTGATTACATCGAGTGCTGTTTCAGTTACCTAGTAACATTTGTCTCAATATTATTACAAGTTAAAATCGGATCATTCTTTTTGGGACACCCTGTATTATGAAAAGGATAGTTGTTGCTCACCATATAGTGGAGATGCTGAGTGTCAGAAAGTAAGCTTTCAGACAACAAGGCCCTCATCAGAAGGATTGTGAGCATTGCATTTGCATGAGTTTTTGTGTGTGTGTGTGTGTGTGTGTGTGTGTGTGTGTGTGTGTGTTTCCTAGATGGCCAAATGCTCACTTTCTGTCTGTCTTTTTGTTGTGCCTATCTGCGACCCAGCATCTCCGCTATGTGGTGAGTAGCAGCTATCCTTTTCATAATATTGTCAAAATTCCTAGTTGATGTGATGAATGGCAGCAAGCTCTAAATATAGAAAAATTTAAGTTAATGCAGGTGAGTAGGAAAACCAAATGCATAAGATTCGAATACGCTATTAGTAGTGTGCTGCTTGACACAGTCATGTTGATTAAATATCTGGGCAAAACGTTGCAAAGCAGTACGAAACGGAATGAGTAAGTGAGAACTGTTGCAGGGAATGGAAATGGTCGACTTCAGTTTTATTGGGAGAATTTCAGGAAAGTGTGGACCCCAGTCTTCCTGAAAGGAGACTGCATAGAGGGCACTAGCGCGACGTATTGTTGAGTACTATTAGAGTGTTTGGTATCCGCAGCAGGTCAGATTACAGGAAGACGTTGAAGCAATTCAGAGGCAGGCTGCTAGATTTGTACCAGCAGGCTCAAACAACACGCAATTATTATGGAATGCTTCAGGAACTTAAATGGGAATCACTGGAGGGAAAGCAACATTCTTCTTGAGGATCACTGTTGAGAAAATTTAGAGAACTGGCATTTGAAGCTGGCTACAGAATGATTCTGCTGCTGCCAACATGCATTTCTTGTAAAGACCATGAAGATAAGATTGGAGACATTAGGGCTCATTTGGCGGCATACAGACAGTCATTTATCCCTCTCTCTATTTGTGAATGGAACAGAAAAGTAAATGACTAGTAGTGGAACAGAGTACCCTCCACCATGCAGAGTATGATGGCTTGTGGAGTATGTCTGTAGATGTAGATATGGAGACAGCTGGGCAGCTTGTGACCAAATAAAGACAGGGTTATTACAAATGATTGAAGTGATTTCACAGCTCTACAATAACTTTATTATTTGAGATATTTTCACAATGCTTTGCACACATATACAAAAACTCAAAAAGTTTTTTTAGGCATTCACAAATGTTCGATATGTGCCCCTTTAGTGATTCGGCAGACATCAAGCCGATAATCAGGTTCCTCCAACACTTGGCGCAGCATGTCCCCATCAATGAGTTCGAAAGCATCGTTGATGTGAGCTCGCAGTTCTGGCACGTTTCTTGGTAGAGGAGGTTTAAACACTGAATCTTTCACATATCCCCACAGAAAGAAATCGCATGGGGTTAAGTCGGGAGAGCATGGAGGCCATGGCATGAATTCCTGATCATTATCTCCACCACGACCGATCCATCGGTTTTCCCATCTCCTGTTTAAGAAATCCCGAACATCATGATGGAAGTGCGGTGGAGCACCATCGTGTTGAAAGATGAAGTCAGCGCTGTCGGTCTCCAGTTGTGGCATGAGCCAATTTTCCAGCATGTCCAGATACACGTGTCCTGTAACGTTTTTTCGCAGAAGAAAAAGGGGCCGTAAACTTTAAACCGTGAGATTGCACAAAACACGTTAACTTTTGGTGAATTGCGAATTTGCTGCGCGAATGCGTGAGGATTCTCTACCGCCCAGATTCGCACATTGTGTCTGTTCACTTCACCATTAAGAAAAAATGTTGCTTCATCACTGAAAACAAGTTTTGCACTGAACGCATCCTCTTCCATGAGCTGTTGCAACCGCGCCGAAAATTCAAAGCGTTTGACTTTGTCATCGGGTGTCAGGGATTGTAGCAATTGTAAACGGTAAGGATTCTGCTTTAGCCTTTTCTGTAAGATTTTCCAAACCGTCGGCTGTGGTACATTTAGCTCCCTGCTTGCTTTATTCGTCGACTTCCGTGGGCTACGCGTGAAACTTGCCCGCACGCGTTCAACCGTTTCTTCGCTCACTGCAGGCCGACCCGTTGATTTCCCCTTACAGAGGCATCCAGAAGTTTTAAACTGCGCATACCATAGCCGAATGGAGATAGCAGTTAGTGGATCTTTGTTGAACTTCGTCCTGAAGTGTCGTTGCACTGTTATGATTGACTGATGTGAGTGCATTTCAAGCACGACATACGCTTTCTCAGCTCCTGTCGCCGGTTTGTCTCACTGCGCTCTCGAGCGCTCTGGCGGCAGAAACCTGAAGTGCGGCTTCAGCCGAACAAAACTTTATGAGTTTTTCTACGTATCTGTAGTGTGTCGTGACCATATGTCAATGAATGGAGCTACAGTGAATTTATGAAATCGCTTCAATCATTTGTAATAGCCCTGTACAATTAAAAAAAGATGCACTAAAAATGAATATGCATAATATTATGACTGCTTTCTGCATTACTCTTAATGTTGAATTAAGCTGTGATAAAACACACTGCTCTTCTTTGGAAATTCTGTCTCCTCTTTTGGTCCTACATGATGAGGTTTCAAGACTAATGAACAATCTTCAAAAATAAGTTGAACAAACAATTTGTGGATGAATTACATTTTCACAGGAATCTTCTAATGACTCTTATTCTGACAATTTTTCTGCATCTAGCTTTGTGGGTCAGTTCATTTGAAATTGCTCAGGACACATGGTTGTGATTTAAAGTGATTGATTGCCAATTGTGTCACTGAAAACTAATGTGTCTTTCCACATATTTATGTACAATGCATTGTATTTATTTATGTTGAGGTTCCATTTGCCAATCCTAGCACCAAACGTTGGTCCTGTGCAGGCCTTTCAGCATTTTCCTTCAGTGGTGTGTGTTGTGACTTCCATTCATGTAATAGCATTATTGTCAAAGCAACACATGAATCTCCGGTCATTATCCACTAAACCATTATTTTTCCTCTTTCATGACAAAACAATAGCCTTTTTTCAGCAGTAAATTCTTGTGTAAAAACAGGATCAGTGTTGTAGTTGATCTTGTACAATACAGTTGTGGAGTTTTTATTTTTCAGGTAATGACACTTTGTGCATAAATCCCACTTCTGTTTTTAATGCATTTGAAAATTAGTTGACAATGACAAAACTGGTTTCCCATCAGTCTTAATCCTCTCACCACCACCACCCCCACCCCCACCCCCCCTCGTCCAATTGGTTTTTAATCTATAATGCCTTAAATGTCAACAAAAATGTTTCTGAATGATAAGTTGTGCTTGTTTCACTAAGAACATTGTGTGACAAAAGTTTTCTGAAGCATTATGCTTTCTGAACAGAGTCATCTGTGAACACAGGATAGACTGATGTTGCGTTATATCAAAAGCACATACTCAGACTGATTGAGGCAATGCGAAGATTAATACTTTGGATTAGTGTTATAGAGGAACAGTATTCAAATTCTCAGACTGTCATACAGATTTAGGTTTTCTGTTATTTCCTTAAATCATTGAGATGAATGTCAGGATGGTCATCACATATTCATGTGGAGCTCATACAGTTTGGGTGAACTGTTCAAATTGGTATGGTCTGCTCCAAATAGATTATCAGATTGATGTGTAATGAATTTTTGCATAGCATGAACTCACACATGCATAATTAGGTCCATGCCAAATGTTGAAATTTGGCTGTCGTAATTAGCTGACCATTATAATTACCAAATGTATAGTCAAAACAGAACTTAAGTGTCCATAGGTCTGTGTTTGATAGATATGGGCTAAGAAAAATAATATTAATTTTGTGATATTTTTTAGGCAATGTTATTAACAAATCATGAATGACTGTCATTTCCAGATTCATGTTCTTCAGTATTAATGTAAATGTACAACATGGCCCCTGATGGCTTATAAGTGTTTATATGTTTGTTTGTTTGAAACTAATACTTGTTCTTCAAATGTGTTGTTCCATTGTTTTCATAAATAAAGGTAGGTCTCAGGTATCATGCTGTTTCTGTCTGTTTGAATATTTTGGTACAGGTTGTATTTTTATCCCATGTTGGCTATGGTAAAAAGACTCTCCTTATACATTAACCTGTATGAATTAAGTGCCACACTATAACATATCTTTAAATGGCCTGTCTTTGGTATTCTTTCCTAGAATAAATAGCCACAAAAATTGGTGTGCTTACCAAGGAGTAGCAGAGATAATTATTCCCAAATCATTATACACAGACAGACACAAAGAATGCAGACTTCTGGAACCAAAGATTTCTTCACACGATAAAACAGAAGCTAGGATTCGAGGGAAATAATAGCAATACATGATATTTGAAACACAGTGGGGAGTTAGAAGTGGCAGATAAGTAGTTGGTGAATCACAGATATGATTGTGACAAGCGAGAACAGATGCTATATGAAACAAAAGTAAACATCATAACATAAGAGTAAAATAAGAAATAAATAATGTAGAAGTAGTAGTTTAGGAAAGAAAGGATAAAAAATATGAAAAAAAGTGAACTGTGCTGACAGGAAACTAATATAGTGTTTGACCAAGTGTCAGTATGATATAGTCTGAGGAGTGTTGTATGGATGAATGCAAAGTGCACATGTAGTCAAGTATGTATCAGGATTGTGCTTTATTGAATTGTAGAGCATACTCTGGAACAAGGTGGTATGCGTTACCAGTGTAGGCTCGGTATCCATCACTCTCACTGACAGTTCGGCAACCCTTGTGCTTACTTAAAAAGATGAATAGTGATTGAATACAATCTGACTGTAAAAAATTTTCTTATAGTCGGCAGTCAGTTTCATGTAGGTCCAATGCCATGGTCAGGCAAGTTGTGGTTAAATGAGCTTGGTGTTGCTCATTTGCCAAAGCAGGTGCTTCACTATTGACGAGCTGCATCAGAAATTTCCACAAGTTTCAAGATCAGTAGTTTATCACATCATTACTGGCAAACTTCACTACAAAACCATGGGTGCTCAAAATGTTAACAGAAGAACACAAAACTAAGTGAATGGCACATTCTTTGTCTGGTTTGTAGCGCTATCACAAGGATGGTGATGAGTTTGTGATTCACATTGCGTGACATGATGATGAAATGTGGATTGCGCATTATACTCCATATCATAAACGCCAATCCAATGAGTGGTATCATTCGAACGCCCAGTGAAATCACAAAAATTCCAGCAAGAACCTTCAACATGGAAAATCATGGCCAGCAGTTTTTTGGGACTGGAAAGGCATTCTTCTGTCAGAATTTTTGCCAAGAGAAATGACAATAAATGCTGAGAGGTACTGTGAAACATTATTAAAGCTTAGGCGCACTATTCAAAATTGTCTATGGGGACTGCTCTCTAGTGGTGTTATTCTGCTTCAAGACAATGCTCAGCAAGAAGAAAGATGTAACTGGACAATTTTTCTTGGGAATTACTGGATCACTCACCATAGAATCCTGACTTACCACCATCAGACTTTCATCTGTTTCCAAAACTGAAGAAAATTCTTGGTGGAAAGCACTTGGAAAATGATGACATATTGAAAGAAACTGTTGTTAAATGATTCGAGAGTCAGGAAGCAGTGTTCTTCGATGCTGGGATCTAAAAGCTGGTGCCACAACTTGACAAATGTTTAAATGTTCATGGTGAATATGTTGTAAAGTGAAAAAATATGCATATTGTAGTTTGTGATATAATTTACAATCAAAAATAAAGTTTTTCTTACTCCATCACAAATTGGTTCTTATTTTAAAAATAACTCTCATACAAACAAGGACTTTGGATCACTAATTGTCATGAGCAACCACAACTCAACCGTAAATTTATGTGCATAGGAACAAACAAACCAGTCCAGGAAAGGCAGCTTAGTGCCATCGATGAAGAATCATACTCTGCTACCACTATAGACAACTCAGTGGAGGGAGCTACTCTCAAACTTCCAATAGAGTCTAGTCTAGTCGAGGAACAATGTCAGTGAGTGTTAGCCGTTTTGCTCCAGTTATTGGATACTTTCAACCCGGAGAGGAGAAAAGACAGACCAAACAGCCAATGGTAAAAAACCACATCAACACTGGGTGTCATCCACCAATTAGCTAGTGCTTGTATAGGGTGTTGGCAGCTAACAACCCATAATTCATGAGGAGGTGCAGCAGATGCTGCGCTATGACATCGATGAATTTTCAGAACGTCCTTGATTTTCTCCTGTGATCATTGTGAAACAGGAGATTGACGTGGAATTTCTGGTTCGTTTACCATGACTGAGCAAAATCATGAAAAAATATGTCTGCTCTTGTCACACAATGATGATTTCCTAGAATGCTTGAAAGGAGCAAATTATCTCTCAACTATGGACATGCAAACAAGCTACTGGCATATCGAAATTGATGACGAGGCTGACTGGAAAGAGACTGCCTTCATAACTCCTGATAGCCTCTATGTCATTTGGAGTATATAACTCTGGCCACCTTTGAACATATGATGGACAACCTGCTTTTTACATTAAATAGACAACATGTCTCTGGTTTCTGGGTGAGATGGTAGTTTTTTCTAAGATATTTGAAGAACATCTAAGCTGCCTGAGAACTGTGTTGAAGTGTGTTCAGACTGCAAGCATCCACCTGAATCCAAAAAGCGTGTCTTCATTGTCGAAGAAATAAAAATCTTGGGGCACCTACTTAATGGTGGTGGAGTCATCCTGCTCCAGAGAAAATAAGAGCAGTCACAGACTCTTCAGCACATTTGTGATGTGAGAAGTTTTCTTAGAATACACTCATGCTACCTATGATTCACAAAGGTCTTCTATGCCACAGCAAAACCCTTGCAAGAACTACTGCAGGGAAACACCAAATTTTCCTGGAAAATGGTGCAGGAAAGATCTTTCCTTGTCTTTAAGAAGGTGCCAACACTTTCTCCATTCTAGCAATGTACAATGAGAATGCCACGACGGAACTTCACATTGACACTAGCAGTTATAGAATACGTGCAGTTCTAATACTCATTCAGGAGAGTGCTGAAATTGTACAAGCTTATGCTTTCAGAGGACTCCCCAAGCCTGAGATGAATTACTGTACACTGCAGTAGTCCACCAGATTTGATTCGAACCTTTGAGGAGGTTCCTGAAGTCAACAAATGGGAATTCATGGATAATTGTCAGTATTGATTAGTTATTCGCTATGCTCTCCAAACCTGTGTTGGCTGCCAAAGCTCTGGAAACCGCAAGGTTCCTTGTAGACAACATCATTTTGACACACAGAACGTCCTGTGTGAGGATCTCTGATGGTGGAAAAGTTCTGCAGTCACCACTAGCACAACAGGTAATTTCACATAGCGACATCATCAACACGATGAAAACTGTCTACCACTCACATGCAAATAGCCTCACACAGTGCTTTAAGAAGGTATGGGTATATATGCTCTCAATGTTTGCTGATGTTGAACACAGAGAATGGGATACAATACTGCCTGCCATCACATTCACATATAACACAGCGAAGCAAGGTAGTGCAGACTTCACACAGTTCTTTCTGCTACACAATCGCAAGGCCGAAATGAAGGAGGAAACACCGTTTCTTTTTCAACCAGATGATATTCAGGGTAACTATGTGAAGTACCCCGTCACTAGGGCCAAAGAAACAAGACGGCTGGCTCACATACAGACTTTGGATGCCCTGGAGAAGTCAAAAATTATGACCTCACATCAAGAACACCAAAGAACATACATGTCATCCATCTCTTCCTTATGAAATGCTACTGTAGCCCTAAGGTATAGATCGACAATGGGGGCATTTCATTCAAGGACGAAACTGAAGACCCACTTGATGACCACAAAACTTTGACAGGAGCGGCTACCTTTCATGTTCGTCATAGTGAAGAGGATGTAACAACACAACCAGAATATGAGGATCTGCCAACAGTCCTATACAGAGGACCTCTGACAAGATCTAAGTTCCAGGTGCTGTAGTCAGCTCCAGTGAGAACTTCTGAAACAGCAGGTCACAGTTTCTTCAGGAGAGGGAGCAATGCCACGACCTGTGCAGCATGCATTGTGGTGCAAAAGTTAGTGTTGCTGCCTGGCATCCTGCACATTGCTATTTCAGACCTGACCAACAGCAGTTATTTGTTATTTAGTATTTATTATTTCTAGAAGGTTCTCAAAATTTCTTACGTTTCTAACTGTTTTCATATTCTAGGTAATATCTGTATAAATAGCTGCGTAGAAGTTCATTCTGTTCTCTCTGTATGTTGGTGCTCATAATAAAAGGGCATTCAGTGCTACGTATTGTATTTCACTAGCAACCCTGCTTTCAGGTTCAGACTTGATTGAGCTCACAACATCTGATGCAAAGAGTAAGGGGTTAACACAAACATAAAAAAAAGTTTTGCATCACCCCGGTTCGCAGAACTCCTGAAGATAGTGGTTGACTGTGGATATTCTATCACAGACACAGTGCCTTTGATTGTTCAGAGATTTCACTAAACCCGCCCAAAGATGTAAACAACCATGCATGAGCAGCCCCCTTTAGACAGGGGGGTCCGACAGCCGATCAGTTCCAGTCATTCCACCAGGAAGGAGGTACACGGCTCGTGTTGTCTGTAGTTCAACCATGCCTAGATGGTCAGTACCGCAGTTGGATTATGTCTGCATTGTTACTTTGTGCCAGGAAGGACTCTCAACAAGGGAAGTGTCCAGGCATCTTGGAGTGAACCAAAAGCGATGTTGTTCAGACATGGAGGAGATACAGAGAGACAGGAAATATCAATGACTGCCTGGCTTAGGCTGCCCAAGGGCTACTACTGCAGTGGATGACCGCTACCTATGGATTATGGCTCGGAGGAACCTTGACAGCAACGCCACCATGTTGAATAATGCTTTTCGTGCAGCCACAGGATGTTGTGTTACGACTCAAATTGTGCGTAATAGGCTGCATGATGCCCAACTTCACTCCCGACATCCATTTCGAGGTCCGTCTTTGCAACCACGACAGCATGCAGTGCAGTACAGAGGGGGCCAACAACATGCCAAATGGACCGCTCAGGATTGGCATCATGTTCTCTTCACTGATGAATGTCACATATGCCTTCAACCAGACAATTTTCGGAGACGTGTTTGAAGGCAACCCTGTCAGGCTGAATGCCTTAGTCACACTGTCCAGCAAGTGCAGCAAGGTGGAGGTTCCCTGCTGTTTTGGGGTGGCATTATGTGGGGTCGACGTACACCACTGGTGGTCATGGAAGGTGCTGTAACAGCTGTACAATACATGAATGCCATCCTCTGACTGATAGTGCAACCATATCGGCAGCGTATTGGTGAGACATTCATCTTCATGGATGACAGTTCGCACCCCCATCGCGCACATCTTGTGAATGACTTCCTTCAGGATAATGACATGACTCAACAAGAGTGAGCAGTGTGTTCTCCAGACATGAACCCTATCAAACATGCCTGGGATAGATTGAAAAGGGTTATTTATGGATGACGTGACCCACCAACCAATCTGAAGGATCTACGCCAAATCGCCATTGAGGAGTGGGACAATCTGGACCAACAGTGCCTTTATGAACTTGTGGATAGTATGCCACGACGAATAAAGGCATGCAAGAGAACATGCTACTGGGTATTAGAGGTACCAGTGTGTACAGCAGTCTGAACCACTGCCTCTGAAGGTATGCTGTATGGTGGTTTTCATGAACAATAAAAAGACAGAAATGATGTTTATGTTGATCTCTATTCCAATTTTCTGTATGCGTTCCGGAACTCTCAGGACTGAGTTGATGCAAAACTCTTTTTGATGTGTGTATTTCCCCAGAACTGATTGTGTCACTCATAGCTCATGTGGGTTCACTGGATATGACTAATTCAGCATTATGAGTAAAGTATCCACAGTGTAAAACACAGCAACATTTGGTTGGTGTGAGTTATATTCATATACTAAAACATTTAACTTTTTGTTCCAATACAGGAACACCCTAATGTTTTAAAAATGAAATGGTGCTCAACAGATTAAGGTACTTAGCCATACTGCCTCAAATAAAAATCTGTATGAAAATAACCTCCTGAATGTTATGGTTGATTAAGGCTGCTAAAAAACTAAGCTTACTGAGTGTCTCATTATGTATATTCCGTACTATCATTTCTTGTTGACAATATTACCTTATTCCCAAGAATAAGCAGCTTTCACTCAGTTAATACTCGGCAGAAATCAAATCTGCATTTGGATCGGACTTCCATAACTCTTGTGCAGAAAGGTGTGCAGTATACTGCTGCATACATTTTCAATAAACTACCTCTTGAATTCAAAAATCTTAGCAATAATTCACGCGCTTTCAAATCGAAACTGAAGAGTTTCCTCATGGGTCACTCCTTCTATTCTGTCGAGGAGTTCCTTGAAAAAGTAAGCTGATTCTTGTTGTATTGTTGATTGCGTTTACTTATGGATTGACTTTTTTCGGGTTCATAAAAAATTTATTTTTATCTGTTATTACTTTTATGTTGTAATTTCATGTACTGACACATTCCATGACCTTGGAGATTTGTTCCTTAAAATCACAAAATAAAGATATCAAAAGTAAAACATGAATGGGAAATTATAGTGGAGTAGTAAAGTGGGATTAACCGACAAGAGACATGACATTGTTTAGTGAAGAAGCCAGGTACTTCAAAACATCTACATCAATATGGCTCCAATTACACATAGGAGACAAGTGGATTCCAAAACAGCCGTACAAGGAGACATTTGGCAATAGTCAGCATCAAGTCCACTTAGAGGAAGAACAATTGAACAGGGCCCTATATAACTGGGAAACGATACAGTCTTATGTGTTGGTCCTATGGTACAATGTGAATCTGAATACAACAGAAACTGACTAAATATCGCACTCAATGAAATGAGTTACAGAAGACATATACCAAGCTCTTTGGTAAAGGATGTCAAAACAACTGAGTAATTCAACTGGTGCCAGCACATTGAGAAAATGTAGCTGTAAAAAGTTGGATGAAAGAAGTATGACCAACTTCCAACTGTGGGTGCTTATGGCATGTTGTGGAAGACCACCATGGCTTTGTCTCTCTCATAAACCAGATAGTAAGTTAAGAGATACTGCAGTTTATACTAGCATGAACTGCTGGATTGACTAAGCAAGGTACAGCAGCAATAAATCTTGACCCCATATGTTAGGAGGTAATAGAGAATTTTGAGGAAGAGTTATATGATGTTTAGCACTCCCACCATTTGAATGTAACAGGAGGAATGAACTCAGCCACCGCGAACTTATGATGCAGATATCGATTGACAGCCCAGCATCACACCAATACTTGTGCAGCCAACTCCTACAGGAAGTATAGTGTCCCAGAGAACAACACACAATACAAAGATATGTTTTCCCCATGAAAGCCCTGGAAACATCATACCCTACTGCGGAGAAGGAAGATGAATATTTAACAACAACTAAGCCAACAGACATCAACTGTCTCAACACTTCTGTTCATGCCAGTCAACTACAGAAGATTATAGTCGACCTGTGGGACAAAGCTCTTCGTCATACCCTGGACGAGGTTTCTTGGTTGCTGCCACAACTGTTCCATGTCACCATATAGATATACTAGCTGCTTCCCTAGCAGCCAAATTCAGAAATGACCATCTATAGAGGTGAGGCTGCCACACATGAAAAATCCTCCATTCACAAAAGTTGCCAAGATGTCAGAATATCTCATTGCCATCATCACTGACAGCCAATCTGTATTTGCACAAGTAGAGGCAAGGACTTCTTTTTCTACAATGTGGAACACTGAACATCATCAGCTAAAGAAGACTATGTTCTGAGATATGAAAGTGATAGTCCTGAAAGTCACAAGTGAGAAATACATCGAACTAATTGGAACATGTATTACAACAATAACTACCAATAACAGAACACAGCCCTTCAAATCTGTCATTTTAACCGAATAGTCATGCTGTTATTGGTGGCTGGAACTTCTTGCAGGCATATAAGCAGTAATAGACTGTGGAAGATCAGAGCTCTAGATTTGTGAAGCTATTCCAACAGGCATGCATAACAAAGGTTGTTCTGGACAGTTGTTTGATGTTAATCATCCTGCTGTTATCCACAAGATGTGTACCAGTCATCAATGTAGATGTTCAGTTAAACTGTGCAGCTTTTGTCAGTTACAAAAAGCTACTCAGGATCACAGACAAAATCTTCATGTGAGCGATGAATGAGGGTCATTTTTAAAGTAAGGGCTCATAGTGCATCATGTCTGTGTATTGCATTGTGTCTGCCCATGGTGTCTGACCACACTTGGCCAGCCTCCCACTGTGCCTCCAATATGTTTCATGTCTCTGCTCGTGTTTGTTCTACAGTTATACTGCTTTGTCTGTCTCCATGTCACTCACCAATCCCACTGATTGTGAAGTGCACTTGGTTATTCAGTTCTTAAATGCAAAACAAGTTTGTCCAACTGAAATTCACGGCAGCTTGTTGAAGTTTATGATGCAGGTGTGAAGAATGATGGTAATGTGCACAAAAAATGGTGTAGAATGTTTAATGAAGGAAGAATAAATGTTCATGAAGAATAATGATCTGGCCATTCGCTGAAGCAGGTGCTTCACTGTTGATGAACTGCTTCACAAATTTCCCCAAGTCTCAAGGTCAGTAGTTTAAAACATTGTGACTGAGAAACTTCACTAAAGAAGAAGAAAAAAAAAAGATTGCCAAAAATGTAGAGAGCAACACAAAACTAAGTGAATGGCACTTTCTTTGTCTGTTTTGTAGCGATATCACAAGGATGGTGATGAGTTCTTGATTCACATTGCGACCGATGATGAAATGTGGATTGCGCACTACACTCCAGAGAATAAATGTCAGTCCAATGGGTGGCATCATTCAAACACCCGGTGAAACCACAAAAGTTCAAACAAAAACCTCCAACCTGGAAAATCGTGGCCAATAGTCCTTGGGGCTGGAAAGGCATTCTTTTGTTAGACTTTTTGCCAAGAGAAATCACAACAAATGCTGAGAGGTACTGTGAAACATTATTAAAGCTTAGACGCGCTATTCAAAATTGCCGGTGGGCACTGCTCTCTAGTGGTGTCGTTCTGCTTCACGATAATGCTCGACCTCACAATGTGGCAAGAACAAACATGCAACTGGACAAGTTTACTTGTGAACTGCTGTATCTTCCACCATGGAGTCCTGACTTACCATCATCAGACTTGTATCTGTTTCTAAAACTGAAGGAACTGCTTGGTGGAAAGTGCTTGGAAAATGATGACATGTTGAAAGAAACTGTTAGTAACTGTTTTGATGGTCAGGCAGCAGTGTTCTTTGATACTGGGGTGCAAAAGTTGAAGCCACTAATTTCATAAATAAGGTTTTTCTTACCCCATTACAATCCAGTTTTTTATTTAAAAATGATTGTCGTGCATAAGCATTGTATGTCAACTGTTTCCGACGAAAGCCTTTTCGCCAAAAGCTCACTTTCTGATGGACTGAACATTTTTTCATTTTATCTTGATGATACATTGATGGATGACATTATAGGTACACTAATATCCATGTGATAAGCATTTGTGGATAGTTTGACAAGTCTCGCAACGCGTAAGATACAGACCATGTGGAGATGGATGCCTTTCTGTGTCTTCTGCTATACGCAGGAAGTTATACAACTTCCAGTCACCAGTTCAAAGTCCCATGGGATATAGACAGACATGATGTACTTGCAGAATCCTATTTTTACTTAGCTGTTTCACTTCAAGGATGAAATTGCTAGAGATGAGAGGGAAAAGATTGTCAAGGTAGATGTTGTGCATGAACTTACCATACCATTGCAAGATTTTAGATTATAAAAACAAATAGTTTAGTAATGATTACATGGTAAATAGGTGTATTAGTGTGCCTTTTAAGCATACCATTAAAGGTTTCGTTTTTCTTTATGTAATATAGCAGAAAACACGAAAAGATCGTACAGTCGTATTTTCTGTTTACGTTTTGCTGCAGCAAATCTATAGAATTTCGTTTAGTTGTTCTTTGCTCTCTCCAGCAATTTAACTGTAGCATATCTCTTCATTATTTAACTCACATTTCCAGAAAGTAGCGTAAACTTTAAGTTGTTGTTTCAGAAACTTTGCACTGTTGTTTTTGTTTACACACAGTCGTGTGTAGGCCAAATTTGTGGAACAATATTTTCATGTTTATTTGTAAATTAACTGACTTATTCTTAATAAACTATTATGTTTATCATGAGTGTGACGAGTGCTGTAGTTTTTTCCATGTGGGTGACTGTAGTGGCGTGGGAATAGGGGAAGTAAATGAGACTCATCAGTAGTTTTGTAGGATATGTAGTAGAGATAGGAAGATACTAGAACAGGAAGTTAAAATTGCCATCCTTCAGGCTGAGTTAGACAAGGCCAAGTGAGATCTTGACAGGTTAAGGAGGGAGAAGGGTAAAGAGAGGTGGGAAGTGGCAACAGGCAACAGGAGGAACAGGCCTAGAACTTTGTCTGATTGCTTCGTGGTGAATGTAGAAAATAGATTTGACCTGTTGCTTCAGTTAGAAGCTGGTGAGCCTCAAACAGTTGTAGGTGTACACATGGCACAACAAACTTTCAGCAGCAAATGGAAAAGTAAGAACGTAGGGAAATCAGTAAAGAGAAAAAAAAGCGTTGTTGTTAGGTAGTGTTGGCCAACTTTTGTAGGATGAACTAGGATCAGAATACCAGGTCACCAATTTTTTTTAAACCTAGTGCTGGTCTGGAGCACGCAACAGAGGATTTAGGATCACTTTGCAAAGATTTCACTAAGGAAGACACCTTGATTATAGTGGGTGGGGCAAGTAATAGCATTGACAGAGATCCTGGGTACAGCAAAGAGTGTGATCTGGCAAAGATTGCATCAGCATTGAAGCATGCTAGTGTTGAGTTTGTATCTGTTCTTGGGCGCCATATCTGAACTCTTTTGAACTCTTCTGTCAAGAGAATTAATTTGGAGTTGGAATGGCTGCTTATTTTGGGGGCAGGGTGACACACTGGTGTGGTTCCTGTTGATTCTCTCAGTAGGTGGGATTATACTAAGCATGGCCTTCACCTCAACAGGAAAGGGAAGGGTAAACTGGCTGGGAAAATAGCAGGAAAGTTAAAGGGGGAGGCACTGTCATGAGTGATAAAATACCAGTGGTTACAGGGTTCAGAAAAGACCCCTTTTTAGGGTAGGGAGAACAGAAAGAAACCAAATTTTAAGAGAGGTTAGGACTGAGACAAACCTTCAGTTTGAGAAAGAAACCAAAAAACATAATTCTAGCTTATTACATCAGCATAAACAGCTATTGGTTAAGAATTTTCAACAGTCAGCATATATTTCAACTCTACCCAATTTTAACTTAGTCAATGTGAAATGTCAGCTACCTTTATTGCATCAAAATATTCGAGGACTGAGAAATAAAATTAATGAATTAATTATTGCATAGATGAATTAGAGTCTTCAAACCCAGCAGACATAATCCTCCTCTCTGAACATCATGTGACCACTGGTATAGAACTTTTAAGTATTACAGGGTTTTGGTTAGCATCTAACATTTGTAGAGCAGAAATGGAGAAAGGAGGAGTTGCCACATTCATCAGGAACTGTCATAAATTTAAGAACATAGATATTCATAAATTTTGCCTAGAACAGCATATGGAAGCATGTGCAACAGGAGTAGAATTTCACAAAAAGTCCTTTATAATATTAAGTGTATATCGAGCACCTGCAGGTGACTTTAATCTGTTCATAAACCACCTGGCCCATTTAACAACCAAAAACAAAAAAATAGTGGTTGCTGGTGATTTCAGTGTAGATTTCCTTAAAGACCCTCCCAATAAGAACTTATTTGAGTTAGTGACACTATCATTCAACTTAATTCCCACTGTAAGGTTCCCCACTAGGGTAGCCAATTGCTCACAAACAGCCATAGATAATATCTTTATAGAAAAGTCCAATGAACAAAATTATATTACAAAACCAATAGTCAATGGCCTCTCAGACCATGAAATGCAGTTCCTTTTGTTAAATGTTAATACTGAACAGGATATAAAATCTGTCAAATCTGAGCTCAAGAGGGTAATCAATAAGCCAAAAATTGATTATTTTAGGACACTCCTCAGAGACATTCACTGGAACGATGTTTACAGTGTTCATGGCATTAATGAAAAATATAACACTTTTTCTAATACAGTGCTTACCTTATTTGAACACTGTTTCCCCCCCAAAACTAACCAAGGTTAGAGCAAAGTATACAAAGAAGCCATGGATTACTCAAGGAATAGGGGTATCTTGTAAAACAAAAAGAAAACTGTATCTGTCAATCCGAAACAGTTCTGATGTGGATGCTATAGCACATTACAAGAAATACTGCAAAATATTAAAGACTGTAATACGGACATCAAAGCAAATATATTACAAGGAAAAGTTAGTCATATCAGATAACAAAATAAAGACAATATGGAATATAGTGAAGGAGGAGACTGGTAGAACCAGACATGAAGAGGAACAAATCGCATTAAGAGTAAATGATACATTTGTGACAGATGTGTGTAGTGTTGCAGGACTTTTTAACAAACATTTTATAACTGTTACTGAAAAGATGGGGTTGTCAGTTCTGTAGATGTTACTATGGAATACCTCAGACCAGACATTTCAAGTAACTTACATTATATGAATTTGACCCTCACTACCCCAACAGAAACAATGTCCATCATAAAATCTTTAAAATCAAAAACATCTAGTGGATATGATGAAATATCAACAAAGTTAATTAAAGAATGTGATTCTGAGTTAAGTAACATATTAAGCTATCTGTGTAACCAGTCATTTATCAGTGGAACATTTCCTGAATGGTTGAAATATGCTGAAGTTCAGCCACTGTTTAAGAAGGGAGATAAAGAAATAACATCAAATTTCCGTCGAATTTCACTCCTGCCAGCATTCTCAAAATTTTTAGAAAAAGTAATGTACAATTGGCTTTATAACCATCTTATCTCAAATAACATACTGTCAAAGTCACAGTTCGGATTTCTAAAGGGTTCTTATATTGAGAAGGCTATCTACACTTACAGTGAAAATGTGCTTAATTCATTAGACAAAAAATTGCAGGCAATTGGTATATTTTGTGATCTGTCCAAGGCATTTGACTGTAAATCACATTATCCTTTTAAGTAAATTAGAAAATTATGGTGCAACAGGAAATGCTGCAAAATTGTTCAAATCTTGTATCTCTGGCAGGAAGCAAAGGGTGTTGTTAGGAAAGAGACATGTATTATGCTATTAGGCATCATCCAACTGGGAACTAATTACGTGTGGGGGTCCCACAAGGTTCCATTTTAGGGCCCTTACTTTTTCTTGTGTATATCAGTGACCTTTCATCAGTAACATGACCAGATGCCAAGTTCGTTTTGTTTGCCGATGATACAAACCTTGCAATAAATATCAAATCAAGTGTAGTCTTAGAAAGATCGGCTAATAAAATATTTGTGGACATTAATCACTGGTCCCTAGCCAATTCTTTGTCATTAAACTTTGAAAAAACACACTACATGCAGTTCAGAACTTGTAAGGGGTGTCCCATGAGTATATGCCTAACATACAATGACAAGCAGATAGAAGAAGTGGATAGTGTTAAATTCTTGGGACTACAGCTTGATAATAAATTCAACTGGGAGGAGCACACCACAGAACTGCTGATGCATCTTAACAAATTTCTATTTGCAAAGCGTATTGTGTCAGACATAGGGGATATAAAAATGAAAAAGCTGGCATACTATGTTTACTTTCATTCCATAATGTCATATGGGATTATTTTTTGAGGTAATTCATCAAGCCAAGCTAAAGTTTTCCAGGCACAATAATGTGCAGTATAAGTTATATGTGGTGTGAACTCAAGAACATCCTGCAGAAGCCTGTTTAGGGAACTAGGGATACCTACTACTGCTTCCCAATATATTTATTCCTTAATGAAATTTGTCATTAAAAATATATCACTTTTTCAAACCAACAGCTCAATTCATGGAATCAATCCTAGAAATAAGAACAATATTCACAAGGATTTAAAGTCACTTACTCTTGTACAAAAAGGTGTGCATTATTCAGGAACACACATTTCCAATAACTTGCTAGCAGCCATAAAAAGCTTAACAACCAATGAAATTCAGTTTAAGAGAAGCCTAAAGGATTTATTGGTGGCCCTCCCATTGTAGCAGGCTTCAAAGCCCGAACAGAACATATCTCAGCTCTGGTAAACCAACACCTCCAACCTATCACCCGCAGACTCCCATCCTACATCAAAGACACAAACCACTTCCTAGAACACCTCAAATCCATTCCCACTCCTCTCCCACCTGAAACCTTTCTTGTCACCATAGATGCTACATCCCTTTACACAAACATCTGCCCTTGAACACTACCTCTCCCAACCCCCACCCGAAGATCTTGTGGTGTCACCGCCAGACACCACACTTGCTAGGTGGTAGCTTTAAATCGGCCGCGGTCCACTAGTACATGTCGGACCCGCGTGTCGCCACCGTCAGGGATCGCAGACCGAGCGCCACCACAAGGCAGGTCTCGAGATACGGACTAGCACTCGCCCCAGTTGTACGACGACTTTGCTAGCGACTACACTGACGAGGCCTTTCTCTCATTTGCCGAGAGACAGTTAGAATAGCCTTCAGCTATGTCAATGGCTACGACCTAACAAGGCGCCATTAACCATTTTAAGATAGAGTCTCACTTGTATCATCAAGGAATGCTGTATTCACATGAAGGATTAAAAGTTAAGTATTAAAGCAGCTATGTACTTTTCTTGCTACCATTCATTATGTATCCTGTTTCAGATCTCTCTCTAGCCTAAGTGAGATTACGCGTGCCTTTCGGCTACTTCTGTGTGGCGTAGCTGTCTTGTTACACCACAACAGATCTTCCAAAAACCTGGTTCGTTATCACACTTACCCACTTCATCCTCACCCATAATTACTTCACTTTTGAAGGTCAGACCTACAAACAAATCAGGGGAATGGCCAGGGGAACCAGGATGGCTCCGTCCTATGCCATCTTCTCCATGGGCTGCATGGAGGAGGCTTTCCTGAAGAACCAACAGCTGCTTCCCCTGGCCTGGTGTAGGTTTATAGATGACATCTTTGTGGTCTGGACTCATGGTGAAGAAACACTCCTTAATTTCCTCCATAACCTCAACTCCTTTTTGAATCTGAATTTCACCTGGTCCTTCTCCAAAACCCAAGCCACCTTCCTGGATGTCGACCTTCATCTTGTTGAAGCTCACATCCACACCTCTGTCCATATCAAACCCACAAACAAACAACAGTACCTTCACTTTGATAGCTGCCATCCTGCGGAGATGGGAGATGGGAACTTGCACTCCAACACATCCTTTCATCCCGCCATCCCCCTCGACTGAACCTACGTTAACCAACCTCACTCCCATTTACTCTTCAGTCTTCTCCTATTTCCCTTTCCTCTTTAGCCATTTACGCATCTTTTCATCCTACATAGTTGTGTTTATCTTTATACTATATACCTCTTTACTCCTGTATGCATCCTCTTTGGTTTGAAGCTGGCACAGTACTTACAGTAGGATATCTTTGGCTTCCCTCTGACAACCATGCCTCCATCCTTGCTACCCTCCCTGTGTATCTTTCCCTGTTGCTTCATATCCTGGGTTGTGAGTAACTGAAAGCGCTTTCCCTTTCTTTCCCCTCTCTCCTCCCTGACGAAGGAACAAAGTTCTGAAAGCTAGGAATGTAAATTTTCGGTTCTGTTTTGTGTATCTATCGGCTGTACTGAGCTAAGTACTGGCCAGCCCCTCTATCTCTTTGTTAGTATTTGTTACTCAATATTTTGTGTGGGTCTCAGCCTAAGTGAGAACATTCATTGATAAAAGAATGGTTCATGAAGTGCATACCAGCAGTGGAATAGTAGGTAGTATGAAATACATCCATATATTAAAAACAACGTATCATTTTGTTTCACTCCTTACGTAATTCGTACACCACGTTATCCTGCCTTATTTTTATTTAATATGGTTTTAAATGAACATAAATCAGAAGAAAAGTTGATAGTTTGATAAAAAGTTTCTGCTTTCCAGGTGTATCAAATCACAACTGAAGAATAAATATGTATCGTATTTACTCGAATCTAAGCCGCACTTTTTTCCGGTTTTTGTAATCCAAAAAACCGCCTGTGGCTTAGAATCGAGTGCAAAACAAGCGGAAGTTCTGAAAAATGTTGGTGGGTGCCGCCACAACTAACTTCTGTCGTCGAATATATGTATTATGTAGCGCTACACAGGCATGCTTTGTAGGCACAAAGATAAATGCTGACTCCAAAACCTCTGCGTCAGTAAATAAATTTAAAAAAAATGGTGAAAGACGAGCTTTTTTCCTCCGCCCCGAGTTTCGACCACTGCATTTTGGTACATTATCCAACGAAGTAAATACAAATTCCGTATTGTTCATCTTCGAATGTAGCAGCATTTCAAAGCACTACGAAAATCCGATTGGCAAGACTGTTTGGGATGTTTGTCAATATGGTTGCTAATAGGAACTTTTATGAATTGTGAATCACATGCAGTATTCTCTTCACCATAAGAATAATACGAATATAAACATTTTGCCATGTATTGTTTCGTGTTTGCTGCTATCTCATTTAAATCCTGTCTGCCTAATAAACTACGAAACTAGAGTGAGACAACAGCAAACGCGGAAGAATATACATGTCATGTCATGTTTTTATTCGTATTATTCTCATGCCTAATAGTGATACAGTCAGAAATGAAGCACGGCAATTGACTAGATTTTTAGACCTAAAATGACTAATTTCTGTGCAGAATGTAATGAACTAAAGAGGCGCCTGCAAAGATTTTCAAAGGGAGAAAAATTTTCGCTAAACTTTCGTTCAGAACATCATCTATCATACGCAGGCTATTATTTGGTTCTTGTTGATCACAATCAAAGAAAGCAGTAGTGTAAGTAACAACAAATAGCAGTCTCTTGCTATTGTTTCGCTAATGAGACGATTCCTCTTTTTTTTTTTTTTTTTAAAAAAAAAAAAAAAAAAAAAAAGCAGCGGTAGCGCGTACAAAAGCAAGTCATGCCGAGAGCGGCGACAGGCCGTAAACACGCACTATCAGAATGCGACAAACAATGCATCACACAGTACAGTAATGCATTTTCAGCTTAGAGTGACGTAAACACCTATAACAAAGAAAACGGCGCTTATCAGATCAAAGAAAAATAAGCAATCAATTCAAACCAGAGGAAGCACGTGAAAAAGGAAGGGTACCCGTATAAGTACGGACGGAGCGCCTGACGCATAGCAATGGCTACCTGGTAAACCTTAACTGCTAAGCTTACGACTCGAACCAAACTACTATAGCTGTATCGTCATTCATTTGACCTAAATTGTGTCTCATATTACAATAGACCAACTTTGTTTCGATTTGGAGATGGCCTAAAACTTTTCTCTCCCCTTGAATTTCGAGTCTCAAATTTCAGGTACGGCTCAGATTCGGGAAATTTTTTTTCCCTTGATTTCGAGTCTCATTTTTCAGGTGCGGCTTAGATTCGAGTGCCGCTTAGATTCGAGTAAATACGGGTATTTCACATTTATGTAAATACGGTGTTAGGAAACAGAGAATCTGAGAAAGCACACTTTGATTATATAAAGAATTCTTGACAATGTTAGCAGATTTGTGATCATAGGATTCAGACGATTTGTGGAGGAAGAGATTGATTATATAATTGTGCACACTTTTTAAAAAAATTTTCTCATAACTACACTCCTGGAAATTGAAATAAGAACACCGTGAATTCATTGTCCCAGGAAGGGGAAACTTTATTGACACATTCCTGGGGTCAGATACATCACATGATCACACTGACAGAACCACAGGCACATAGACACAGGCAACAGAGCATGCACAATGTCGGCACTAGTACAGTGTATATCCACCTTTCGCAGCAATGCAGGCTGCTATTCTCCCATGGAGACGATCGTAGAGATGCTGGATGTAGTCCTGTGGAACGGCTTACCATGCCATTTCCACCTGGCGCCTCAGCTGGACCAGCGTTCGTGCTGGACGTGCAGACCGCGTGAGACGACGCTTCATCCAGTCCCAAACATGCTCAATGGGGGACAGATCCGGAGATCTTGCTGGCCAGGGTAGTTGACTTACACCTTCTAGAGCACGTTGGGTGGCACGGGATACATGCGGACGTGCATTGTCCTGTTGGAACAGCAAGTTCCCTTGCCGGTCTAGGAATGGTAGAACGATGGGTTCGATGACGGTTTGGATGTACCGTGCACTATTCAGTGTCCCCTCGACGATCACCAGTGGTGTACGGCCAGTGTAGGAGATCGCTCCCCACACCATGATGCTGGGTGTTGGCCCTGTGTGCCTCAGTCGTATGCAGTCCTGATTGTGGCGCTCACCTGCACGGCGCCAAACACGCATACGACCATCATTGGCACCAAGGCAGAAGCGACTCTCATCGCTGAAGACGACACGTCTCCATTCGTCCCTCCATTCACGCCTGTCGCGACACCACTGGAGGCGGGCTGCACGATGTTGGGGCGTGAGCGGAAGACGGCCTAACGGTGTGCGGGACCGTAGCTCAGCTTCATGGAGACGGTTGCGAATGGTCCTCGCCGATACCCCAGGAGCAACAGTGTCCCTAATTTGCTGGGAAGTGGCGGTGCGGTCCCCTACGGCACTGCGTAGGATCCTACGGTCTTGGCGTGCATCCGTGCGTCGCTGCGGTCTGGTCCCAGGTCGACGGGCACGTGCACCTTCCGCCGACCACTGGCGACAACATCGATGTACTGTGGAGACCTCACGCCCCACGTGTTGAGCAATTCGGCGGTACGTCCACCCGGCCTCCCGCATGCCCACTATACGCCCTCGCTCAAAGTCCGTCACCTGCACATACGGTTCACGTCCACGCTGTCGCGGCATGCTACCAGTGTTAAAGACTGCGATGGAGCTCCGTATGCCACGGCAAACTGGCTGACACTGACGGCGGCGGTGTACAAATGCTGCGCAGCTAGCGCCATTCGACGGCCAACACCGCGGTTCCTGGTGTGTCCGCTGTGCCGTGCGTGTAATCATTGCTTGTACAGCCCTCTCGCAGTGTCCGGAGCAAGTATGGCGGGTCTGACACACCGGTGAGAATGTGTTCTTTTTTCCATTTCCAGGAGTGTATTTGGTATCCAGCACAGAGAATTTGTCTCACGGTCTACCCCTATAAAATGTGGCTGTGACCCCAACAACTGAGCTGAAGCTAAGACATCTTCACTCAAAGATTTGACCAAAGCTGTAAGTTTGAGCAGCTATGCCAATTTGCCCTATGGGCTTCCCAAAGATTTAAGGATGTTATATTTCCATTATATTTCCATTCAGGAGAAGTCAAGTTCAAATTCCTGTTTGGCCACCCTCGTTTGGATTATCTGGAGTTACCTTGAATCAGCAGTATGGTCCCTTCAATAAGGTTGCAGCCGATTTCCTGCCCAACGTTACCTGTCTTGAGTTCATCCCCAAGACCTCTGTGTCATCAGGGTGTCCAAGGCTTGTTTTCCTCTTCTGTACTTCAAAATCAGAAATGATGGTGCTGTCAGCATATCAAATTCTGCAATATGTAATGCAGAGGCCAGTGTGTAGGTTACTGCCTTAACTAAATATGCAACTCACTGTGTGATTTATTCCTGTGCTGTTATCCCATGTTGCATCATATATATGCACCTTTGCTGCACTGTTAACATTTCAGACAAAAGGTTTAATCCAAACTAACAAAATTATTTTTCCCTTTATGTGTAATAAGAGGGCGGTGGTATCAGAGAGAAGCTCTGATTTTTGTGTATCAGTTGGCGGTTTCCATTATTACACGACACAATGACATTATTTATTTTTAAAACAGATTAGAGACAGCACAGGCAGAGTTAAAATGGCCTTTCAAGTTGAAGAAAATGTGGATGGATGTGACTTGCCACAAAGATTGTAGTCTCAACAAAAAGACTGCCGTAATGTTTTAGACGTTACTATTCTTTACTTGAAAGGACCGTTTCTGACGATGTGCTTATTTACACAGTTGTTTAAATATTAAAGAAATGTTACTATGAAAATCGTAAATGGTGTGGAGGAAACAGATTATCTACAGAGCAGCCACTTTGACTGTTGGTAACATTTTTAGCCAGGTGTTACAGCTGGCTGTATAATTGTAGTTTCACTTAATTAGATAAAGTTTTGACACTTTTCTGTTCAGTGGGTGATTATACTCTCTGTTAGGTTTTGATCAACTACAGTTTTATTTTTAGTAAATTTTAGTGGAGGACGAAACATTCACAGTAATCCAAACACTATCTCATGTTTTGAAATATTCTTACTTCAATGCAGTTATACAAAGTTGAAATTTAGTGTCATGTTCAAAATTTTGTGATACTGCTGTATTTATTTTACATCATTTCTTACAAGGGAACCTCCCCATCGCACCCCTCTCAGATTTAGTTATAAGTTGGCACAGTGGATAGACCTTGAAAAACTGAACACAGATCAATCGAGAAAACAGGAAGAAGTTGTGTGGAACTTCGAAAAAATAAGCAAAATATACAAACTGAGCAGTTCATGCGAAGATAGGCAACATCAATGATAATTTTAACTCAAGAGCGCCGTGGTCCCGTGGTTTGCGTGAGCAACTGCGGAACGAGAGGTCCTTGGTTCTAGTCTCCCCTCCAGCGAAAAGTTTTCATTTATTTTGGCAAAGTTATGATCTGTCCATTCGTTCATTGACGCCTCTGTTCACTGTAACAAGTTTAGTGTCTGTGTTTTGCGAGCGCACCGCAAAACCGTGCGATTAGTAGACGAGAGGACGTGCCTCTCCAATGGGAATCGAAAACATTTGATCGCAAAGTCACAGGTCAACCGATTCCTCCACAGGAAAACACGTCTGATATATTCTATGACACTGGTGACGGCATGTGCGTCACATGACAGGAATATGTTGTCGACCCACCTAACTTGTACACTTGGCGAATGGGTAAAAACATTCTTCTACGTTGCCCGATTTAGGTTTTCTTATGGATGTGATAATTACTCCCAAAAAAGTGATGAAAACATAAGAGTTTGTCACATAAACTGCAACAAATGAATCCAACAGTTTCGCAGTCGCTCACTTTTCCCCGTGCTCTGTCAAAACATATGTTTCAAATTTTTCCGTGTGTAGACCGTCAAATCCTGCCTATGTCCAAGCAAATCTGAACATGTCCTGGAATTTTGGAGAGCGAAGTTGATTATGTGTGAGTGCCTGATCGTTGATAATTGCCTGAAAATAAAAAATTAAACTTTTCGCTCGAAGGGAGACGTGAACCTAGGACCTCTCGTTCCGCAGCTGCTCACAGTAACCACGGGACCACGGCGCTCCTGAGTTCAATTTATCGTTGATGTTGCATATCTTGCACATCGACTACTCGGTTTGTATATTTTGCTTATTTTTTCATAGTTCCACACAACTTCTTCCTGTTTTCTCGATTGATCTGTGTTCAGTTTTTCAAGGCCTATCCACTGTGCCAACTTATAACTAAATCTGAGGGGGGTGCGATGGGGAGGTTCCCTTGTTAGCAGGTCTTCGTCGTTCACGAACCATCGCTGGACAGACTGTGTCGAAGTTACGATCAAGTGATTTACAATATAATGAATTACAGAATAACATCTAAACTTTATACAGGTAATGTATATAGACTAAGTCATGTTCACTGTGTCCATTTGCTTTCCTCACAGTCAAATAGTTCTTGGACCAAGTATAGTGGGCATTGTTTTAGGCCTTCAGCAATTTGTTTCTTGAAGTTGTCCAGTGGCAGGGTCTGCAATACAACAGGTAGTTTGTTGAACATCCTCAAAGCGATCCCCCGAAAACTGTCTCTTGTTTTGGACAGTCAGCGGGTTGGTAGATTTATTCTTCTTTGCTGTGGGTATTATGTTTATTGATGTTATGCCTCTAGCTGTAGGTGTCTAGGTTTTCCCTTCTGTGGATGAGGCATAATAATACATAGTGGTTATAAACAGTCATTATTCCCAATGTTCTGAATAACAGTTTGCAGTGTTCCTGGCCACTGCTCGATGTAATAATTCTTATTGCCTTCTTTTGCAGTAGCAGCACATCCTTGCAGCCTGCCGAATGACCCCATAGCTGTAACCCATACAAAATGTGGCTATGGAACAAAGCATAGTAGACAGTTATCAGAAACTGGCCTATAATCACTTTTTTTTCTTCGTAGGAGATATATTACACGAGAAAGTTTCTTGCATACATGCACAGTGTGTCCATTCCATGAGAGTTTGTGGTCTATTGTGAAGCCTAACAGTTTCACAGATTCTATATGGTCAGAGTATGTGTTTTTTCTAAGGCTGCATGCCATACGCTGGGTTTTTTTCTTTGTTTACTTTCATCTTGTTGGCGATGAACCATTTTTTAGTGTTTTCGAACTGTACGTCAGACTTCATGACTGCTTGGGCAGAATTTTCCCCTTTGGCAATAAGAGTGGTGTCTCCGAAAATTGTAGTGTCCCACCAGCTTAATTTAGATCATTTACAAAAATGAGGAAGAGGAGTGGGGCTATGACCAAACCTTGTGGCACACCATGTTCTACCTTCTGTTCCTGGGATGTTGCTACTTGGATTGAAACAATTCGCCTTCTGTTTTCCAAGCTAGGGCTGTATCTCCCACACCATAGCATTTTAGTTTTTTGAGCAAGATCTTGTGAGGGTGCAGTCGAAAGCTTTGCTTAGATCACACAGCGTGAGTGTCACTAACTCTCTCTCCTCGAATGTCTGCATTACTTTTATTAATAAGTCTAATGCTGCAGTTGTACAAGACTTTCCCTTCCAGAACCCATGTTGTGCATCTTTGAAGAGATTGTTTTCTTCAAAACAAGTTAGGATCTGATCTTCCATGATGGATTAAATCACATTCGCTAGTATAGGAATGATTGACACTGGCCTAAAACGTGACACATTATCTGGGTTTCCTTTTTTGTCCTTGCAAGTTCCAAGAAATCTTGGAAAACTCTTGCAGATAGGCAGTTGTTTATAGCTGTTGCTAATGGCTGTGCTATTTCTCCAACAATTTTCTTTAGGACAGTACAGGACATCCCGTAGATATCTTGACTCTCCGAAGTTTTGTGAGATTTTACTATTTTCACTATGTCATTTGTATGTACTTTTTTTCATGTTTCAGATTTACTGTGAGTTTTATTTGGTAAGTAAACAGGGATCTATAACCGAGTCTGGGATTTCAGCAACAGTGTTTTCATCTCTAGTGGCTTTTGTACAATTTTAAAATTAGTGATTGTTCTCAGATAATATTGTATGTAATAGGTATAAGGACTGTCAATGGCGTCTATCTTATAAATGCCAGATGTAGTTGATCACTAGATTCATGTGCAGGTTGTAGCTTGAACAGACGCATAAGTTATTCTCATCCCTGTAACTTATTGAGAAGTAAGTAGTAGAACAAATAGGGATACTCACTCACCATATAGTGAAGATCTGCGTATGCTTGTCCTATGAAGAAGAATAACACAAGGAAATAAGCTGAGCTACATAGTTAATTACTTGTCTATGGACCTGTTCACTTCCCAATACTCTGATTGCGTGAGAGATGGTTATCATTACCACTCACGTTGTTTGTATTTTCTCCAAAGTTTTCTGATATATTAATGAGAAATAGGTTGGTTTTATAAAATTTCTTTGGTTTTAAAATCGTCCCCTAACAAGAGAACCTCATATTTGAAGGAGAAAACCACACTTGCAAGTCACCAGCCCCAGAAATTGACCCCATGCAAAAATTTGGGCCATTATTTGACAGTGTGCAATTAAGACTTTCTGAAAGTGTAGCTTTTAAAAATTTGCATGCACTGGTTGTGCGTCACTTGCTCCAGCCCACTGCAGCTACCTAATGTCCGAGTGTGAAATATTGTACAACAGAGAGACAATCAGAGCCCTCTTGCATTCAAGACGTTGAAGTTGAGGGGAAAGAAAGGGGAGGGGTGTTCTCTGCCCAACATATTTTGAAATCTTATTTGAAACACGTTGTTTTGTGTGAAAGAAGGTAAGTAAAATGAGTACTCAATTCCAAATCAAAATGAATAAACTGAAACAACTGAAAAAATATTATGAAATGAAGTTAATAATATTCAATTTACAATTTAATCATTCCGGTCATGTTGAAGAATATTGAAAATAGTGCCAGTTCTGCAAATGTGCTTCATCTAATAGTTTCATTTTTACATTCCAAAGAAAATAATGCACAACAGTGATAGTTACTACATAGCACCATGCTACTTCTTTAATGACACACTCATTCATTTACATTCCTTTTGTGAATCACAACATAAAAATGATCACAGTAAAGAGATACATGCCATCAGCCACAGGTTAGAAACCATACACTTTGACACATTGAATAAAGTGCATTTGCAATGTCAAAACAGAATTTCATTGGATGTTCAAAGTGTTCTGCCTGTTACTGAGTAGCAGGTTCGACACCAAGCATTCTGGAAGACTGGTCGAAATACCGGAGTACACAATTGCTTGTAAAGAATAGACTTCGTCAGAAGGATGTTACACTGGCCAAAGTTCACATTGACGTCCAGAAGTTGAACTGAACTGGTAAACCTGCTGACAGAATCCTTGAATCTGCAGAAGCTAAATACACCCAGTGATTGACAGTACATTGTTCGACCTGGGGACATTGGCAATACAGAAACTGCAGTGTCTTCTGCACCATGCTTTTCATACACTGACAAGATTTTGTGGTCAGAAAATGAGGCCAGAATTAAAACTATTCTGCTGTCATCTCATATAATTTAAGGGAACACCTCTTGTTGCCACATCTGTAAATGTTCCTTGTTGACTTTCCTGGAAGATGAGGCTACTGCAGTAATATGGTCTGCATAAGACAGACTTTGTTTAGTTCATGATCTGAATGTCCCATCAGCTCTTTTAAAATTACAAATAGAGGTTTTAGTAAATGTCTATCTGCACATACTGTTGGCGTTATTGTGTAGCTGTGTGTTGTCCCTGTCTTGGCAAGAGATCAAACTGATATGATTTCTAAATTAAACCCACTCTGATCCTTATTGCACACATCCTGTCTACTGATGATTCCCATAATAGCTCTGGTTTTAGTGACAAACTCTTCACATGCAGTAAGTAAAGCTGTCTCAGTACCGAGCGGTCCTGTGGTTTGGAGCCGAGTGGAAGGCTTAAACCAGAGGCTCAGACGATTCTGCGGAGATCTGGGGTGCAAATTTCTCGACCTCCGCTATCGGGTGGAAAAAGTAGGGTCCCCTTGAATAGGTCAGGCGTGCACTACACGCAGGAAGCGGCTACAAGGGTAGCGGAGTACGTGTGGAGTGCACATACGGGTTTTTTAGGTTAGATAATTCCCTCCCTAGGCCCGACAAGACGCCTCCTGAGACGCGGCAAGGTAGGAGTAGGCAAAATGCAACAGGGAATAACAATATTAATCTGCTAATAGTAAACTGCAGGAGCGTCTATAGAAAGGTCCCAGAACTGCTCTCATTAATAAACGGTCACAATGCCCACATAATACTAGGGACAGAAAGTTGGCTGAAACCTGGTGTAAACAGTAATGAAATTCTAAACTCAGATTGGAATGTATACCGCAGAGACAGTCTGGACAGTGAAGGGGGTGGCGTGTTTATAGCGATAAAAAGTGCAAAAGTATCGAAGGAAATTGACGGAGATCCGAAATGTGAAATAATTTGGGTGAAGGTCACGGTTAAAGCAGGCTCAGACATGGTAATTGGATGTCTCTGTAGGCCCCCTGGCTCAGCAGCTGTTGTGGCTGAGCACCTGAAGGATAATTTGGAAAATATTTCGAGTAGATTTCCCCACCATGTTATAGTTCTGGGTGGAGATTTTAATTTGCCGGATATAGACTGGGAGACTCAAATGTTCATAACGGGTGGCAGGGACAAAGAATCCAGTGAAATTTTTTTAATTGCTTTATCTGAAAACTACCTTGAGCAGTTAAACAGAGAACCGACTCGTGGCGATAACATATTAGACCTTCTGGTGACAAACAGACCCGAACTATTTGAAACAGTTAACGCAGAACGGGGAATCAGCGATCATAAAGCGGTTACTGCATCGATGATTTCAGCCGTAAATAGAAATATTAAAAAAGGTAGGAAGATTTTTCTGTTTAGCAAAAGTGACAAAGAAGATTTCAGAGTACCTGATGGCTCAACACAAAAGTTTTGTCTCGAGTACAGATAGTGTTGAGGATCAGTGGACAAAGTTCAAATCCATCGTACAATATGTGTTAGATGAGTATGTGCCAAGCAAGATCGTAAGAGATGGAAAAGAGCCACCGTGGTACAACAACCGAGTTAGAAAACTGCTGCGGAAGCTAAAGGAACTTCACAGCAAACATAAACATAGCCAAAACCTTGCAGGCAAACAAAAATTACGCAAAGCGAAATGTAGTGTGAGAAGGGCTAGGCGAGAGGCGTTCAATGAATTCGAAAGTAAAGTTCTATGTACCAACTTGGCAGAAAATCCTAAGAAATTTTGGTCTTATGTCAAAGCGGTAGGTGGATCAAAACAAAATGTCCAGACACTGTGACCAAAATGGTACTGAAACAGAGGATGACAGACTAAAGGCCGAAATACTAAATGTTTTTTTCCAAAGCTGTTTCACAGAGGAAGACTGCACTGTAGTTCCTTCTCTAGATTGTCACACAGATGACAAAATAGTAGATATTGAAATAGACGACAGAGGGATAGAGAAACAATTAAAATCGCTCGAGAGAGGACCTGCTGGACCTGATGGGATACCAGTTCGATTTTACACAGAGTACGCGAAGGAACTTGCCCCCCTTCATGCAGCGGTGTACCGTAGGTCTCTAGAAGAGCGTAGCGTTCCAAAGGATTGGAAAAGGGCACAGGTCATCCCCGTTTTCAAGAAGGGACGTCGAACAGATGTGCAGAACTATAGACCTATATCTCTAACGTCGATCAGTTGTAGAATTTTGGAACACGTATTATGTTCCAGTATAATGACTTTTCTGGAGACTAGAAATCTACTCTGCAGGAATCAGCATGGGTTTCGAAAAAGACGATCGTGTGAAACCCAGCTCGCGCTATTCGTCCACGAGACTCAGAGGGCCATAGACACGGGTTCACAGGTAGATGCCGTGTTTCTTGACTTCCGCAAGGCGTTCGATACAGTTCCCCACAGTCGTTTAATGAACAAAGTAAGAGCGTATGGACTATCAGACCAATTGTGTGATTGGATTGAAGAGTTTCTAGATAACAGAGCGCAGCATGTCATTCTCAATGGAGAGAAGTCTTCCGAAGTAAGAGAGATTTCGGGTGTGCTACAGGGGAGTGTCGTGGGACCGTTGCTGTTCGCAATATACATAAATGACTTTGTGGATGACATCGAAAGTTCACTGAGGCTTTTTGCGGATGATGCTGTGGTATATCGAGAGGTTGTAACAATGGAAAATTGTACTGAAATGCAGGAGGATCTGCAGCGAATTGATGCATGGTCCACGGAATGGCAATTGAATCTCATTGTAGACAAGTGTAATGTGCTGCGAATACATAGAAAGAAAGATCCCTTATCATTTAGCTACAATATAGCAGGTCAGCAACTGGAAGCAGTTAATTCCATAAATTATCTGGGAGTACGCTTTAGGAGTGATTTAAAATGGAATTATGATATAAAGTTGATCGTCGATGAAGCAGATGCCAGACCGAAATTCATTGGAAGAATCCTAAGGAAATGCAATCCGAAAACAAAGGAAGTAGGTTACAGTACGCTTGTTCGCCCACTGCTTGAGTACTGCTCAGCAGTGTGGGATCCGTACGAGATAGGGTTGATAGAAGAGATAGAGAAGATCCAACGGAGAGCAGCACGCTTCGTTACAGGATCATTTAGTAATCGCAAAAGCGTTACAGAGATAATAGATAAACTGCAGTGGAAGACTCTGCAGAAGAGACGCTCAGTAGCTCTGTACGGGCTTTTGTTGAAGTTTCGAGAACATACGTTCACCGAGGAGTCAAGCAGTATATTGCTCCCTCCTACGTATATCTCGCGAAGAGACCATGAGGATAAAATCAGAGAGATTAGAGCCCACACAGAGGCGTACTGACAATCCTTCCTTCCACGAACAATACGAGACTGGAATAGAAGGGAGAACCGATAGAGGTACTCAAGATACCCTCTGCCACACACTGTCAGGTGGCTTGCGGAGTATGGATGTAGATGTATTTATTTATCCTTTTTTTGTGACAATACCACTTTTTTTTCTTGTAAGTGTACACCCAAGCAGAAGAAACTTTAAACCTTTTAGCCCCACCTTCATTGCACATTGCAGCTTGAATGCCCCATTGCTCTACATTAACATCACGGATCATCATCTTTTTCCTGAATGTGTTGTTAAATTTATCTAGAGAAATTGTGTTGACCTTGGAGAACTTTTGTTGATGTGTACCCCAATTTGCAATGTATTCATTCCAGATGTACAGATCTCTTTTTTTGTTTTAATAATTTAATGCTCGTTTTGACAATCCTGAAAGACAATTTTCCTTTCTTTCCACTTTTCCAAAGGATGACAGCTCGTTTCATACACTCCTCTCTTATAGACTGAAGTAAAGTGGTATCCAGTGATATTACATCTTTAAAACAGGCTTTGTAATCATTTAGCTCCTCATTTTTACGTCCATGCTCCATTGTACCAATGAAGCTGTTTTATGAAAATGAATGTGGTGAAAGAGCAGTATCATTATCGTCACCTTCATGCTCTCCTAAGTAAGCAGTGAACATCAGTCCACTATTTTGCTCTATATCTAGTACATCTTTATTCATGAAGTTTTCTATGATTTCTGTAAGGAAACTGAAAAGTATAAATATGAGCGTAAATAAATCCCCATGTGCTTTCCTTCATCTTGCATAAAAATTAATCAAATAACTACAAGTAATGGTACTCATCAGTTACAACTTTCAGGTGCTCACGTTCTTCGAGATTGAAAAGCTGCATTTTGCCCATTGTTCTGTACCTGTCCTGGATGTGCTGCACTATTGTTTGTTGGTTCACAGACATAAGAACACGAACCTCTTACTCACTCCACTGTACAGTACTTATCACTTGGGCATTAGATGGCTGCATTGGGATGGAGTGAGTGACATACAACTGCTGTGTGCAAATGTTGAAAAGCTGTACTTTCAGAAGATCGTGACTGTGTACTGTTAGAATTATGGCCAAAATTTTTGCACAGTATTAATTACTGTGTCTGATATTTTGCAAGTGTTTTTTTTCCTCCTTAAATTACAGGGTCGGGTTGTTATTGATGTTTCCCTGAAAGAACATTAGGAAGAAACTCTTTCAGAGAGAACTGTGTGAAACTTCAGAAGCCAGGCCTATTCTGACAAACTTCCAGTATGACATTACAACACACACACACACACACACACACACACACACACACACATACACACAAAGTCTAGAACATTGGACACATCTTGACAACTTGAATGGTGTATAGAAAATTCTTTGAACACACCACCCTGCTTTTCAAGGACAAATGAGTAAATCATTGCATGCATTTGGTTAACGTCAATAAATTAAGAATACTGGCATAGAGACACATTCCGTGAACAGTGTCATTAAAAATGCCATTCATGCAGCTATGTGTTACTAGTATGACAGTTTACACATGAGAAATGGAACATTGTGCTTTGGTTTGCAAGAACAGCTCATCTAGTATAGTTTGTGCATTATAAAAATTGCATTTATCATTTTACCATTTAGAATCAGAATTTTATATACCTATGCTACACCGGATCTTAACAGTGTAGACACTGTTGTTGTGAAGTTTTATGTTCTGCATTAACTGTTAAAAAGATATGTAACCATTTACAAACTACACAAATCTGTGGTTTATGTAAATACTTTACCAGGCAAGCTATCATTAGGTTTGAGGCCAAATAATTCCAATTTAATTTCTGTTGACAGCAGGTATATGGATCCATCTAAAATGCCAGAAAACAGAATAACTTTCATTTTTGAAAAATAGAAATGTTAAAATAATACATATTGTTGAGAGTCATTGAGGGCAAAGCATTTACAATTACCTGACTTTTCAATGGTGAACTTTTAAGTATAATGTAGTAGTCATCTTTTGGAAATTTCTTTATTTCCCATGATCAGAAGGAAGATACGATTACTAGTTTCGACCAGTTAACTGGCCATCTTCAGATCCGAAAGTACACAGAGGGTTACAGGCCAATGTTCATAATATAAATAGTAGATGAAATTAATGGCTCCATAATAGTTGTAACAGTACAAACCACATGATAGAAAGAAGTGTCTACATTGGTTATTAAAGTGAGACGCTTTGTTGTCACAATCATTATACAATTCCAAACTGTAAGATAAAACCGAATAAAGCTTACGAAAATAATACACAGATGCCAATATAAAGTTATGTACAGAGGATTATACCTTAGAAATTGTAGAACTTGAGGCAACATAAGGAGCAATCTTGTCTGTTGACAGTATTGGAAGAAGCTATCTGGCTGGTAGCAATAGGCAGACTGACTGGTACTGTGCATACTGACTTTTGATTTATTGAAGCTGTCACCAGATGGTAGTTCAGTAAACATACAGTACTTTTATAGAGTAAAACAATAAAAATATGCAGTAGTTTAAAAAGAGAGGTAGAATATTTTACAATGATTTGTATGCAAATATATGAAAGCTGCACAGATAGGCAGAGTAGTGGTTGACTTAGGCGATAAAGACCTGGCATTCTGATAGTGCAATACATCTGACTATATGTAAACAATTTAACATAAAATCTGAGACAATACATCATACAGTAATATTGCTAACTTAGTTATGACGCTGAAGTCTCGATTTTATACCCAAGATGCGACAGGGGGGATCGCATAAACCAAAGTTTGTTTAGAGGACTGTGTCAAGTTTCATCACACGAGATGGAAGTCTTCTGATGACCGACAAGTTTAAAGTTGACAATCGCAAGTAGACAATGCTTTAAACCACATACGGAACATGTGGCTGTATGCGAGTGGAACGCGGACTTTGTCACGTGGCAGATGAATCCGGACAGAACACTGGAAAAAAAATTGACATCCAGCAATTTCTCCTTCTCTAGAATGAATCAGTCAACCATTAAATCGTACCTTGTTACACCTGTATCTCAATCGATCAACCCATCCACTCTCGGTTATCCTTTAACGTTGATGCAAGTAAGTGTGGAGATGAATAGTTCTCTGTCCTCCTGTAAAGCACCAAATACAGTATTCAACTCGCGTGTATCACTGGTACCTCAATAGACATACATTATAATACTACCTCAACAGAAAAAAGTGAGTGCCTCCCTGATTCCCTTCCTTTCGATGCCACCATTTTCCCGGATTCCTCTTGTTGCCACATGCATGATCCCATGTATAAACTGTTCAGCGCAAACCAGAAGATACGCAAGTACTTCCTCAATTTCCCCACATTTCGGTGTATATTCGGTCAATTTATACCTATGCCCTCGTCATTTTTCGCAATTCTCTCGATTTTATGTCAGATCTATCCATGTGATCATGACATAACATCTCGTTCTGTGTTCTAAAATTGATTATAAATGTTTCACAGCTGCCAACACCTAGCCCAAATGCACTGATCGGGAGGTGTAATATAGCACTGTACTCGACTGTATCCCGCCACTTCCACGTTTGGAGCGCGTTTTCTGTGTGTTCTGTGTGTCTGTGTATACGCACGCCTCGTGGATGGTTCCCAGGAAGTAGCCCCCCTCCGCTGGTGGACCAAACTTCAAACTGATTTATTCTAGAGAAGGAGAAGTTGATGGAGGTAAATTTTTTTTCTCAGTGTTCTGTCCGGATGCATCAGTCATGTGACATAGCCCGCGTTCTACTCATATACAATCACGTGTTCCGTATGTGGTTTAAAGCATTGTCTACATGCTATCGTTAACTTGTTGGTCATCAGAGGACTTCCATCTCATGTGTGATGAAACGAACTTTGCTTTATGTGATCCCCCTGTCGCATCTTTGGTGTGAAATCGATATTTCAGCATCATAACTAAGTTAGCAAGAGGAGCTTGTGAGGCGCTGCAGTCCCCGTGTACACAATTGCCCGACAGATGTGGTGCTTATGGAGTTAGTGACGGAATGACTTGCAATTTTTACATGTAGGATGCTGCTGCTAAGCATTTATCTGTTTCCATGTAGGATGTATCCCTTGCTGCAAACGATCATTTAATATAGACCTTATGGAGGGATGGTATAATTTCTGAACCGTGATCAGATGTGAACAGTGGACGCTATACGTCTCCGCAAAGCTATATTGAGCTCGTATGACGCAGAGCGAGCGTTTAACAGAAGTAGTTTGTTTTTCGTTTTACGGTTCTATAAGACAGTTCATCGAAGAGAAACTGGGAAGAAAAATGTATGTCATGCGCTTGAAATATATTTCTCACAATGCAATATTAACAATGCTATAATCCATAAAACTGATAGGTCGGAAACGTAGACGATCTAACATTATAGACCCGTTTTAAGTGCGGAACGTTGTAGCCTTAGGAGTGGGTGTGTTGATGTTCTCTCTCTTACCAATACCTTCCAGGTAACGATCCTAGACTCTAGAACAATACTTTAGAGTTTATAGCTTGGATGATTTACGTAAAAATGTGTCGAACTCAATCTATCTGGAACTACAATGCGTATAAAAATGAATACATTCTTGTTCTTCTTAACTACTGAAGTGAAAACCTTCGGGCGCCCCTGCCTCTGCAGTCATTTCCCGAAAAGGAAATGCATTTCCTTCGGCAGCGGCTGTTGCTGGGCGCCCAGAGGTACCTTCATCTTCCTAAGGATTTTTTTCAATTCTGAATTCGTTGCAGACTTGAAAGACAATGCCCAATGAAACAGAAGAATCCTCAGATGCCAAATATAACTGCAGAAATGTTCTGTTTTAGCGACATAGCTAAAAGTGACAATGTCGTACGGTGCATGGCGTGTAAGACATATTGTTCAAACTTATGAAAGTATCTTAATCAGATGCTGCTGTTACTCGTAATATATACGGACTTAAACTCAATCATCCTTGATATTTTCGAAGTGACACTTGTAATCAGAGATGCTGTATTACGTTGTCGGTGAAAGCAAACAATTTGATCGAATAATTTCATTTGTTTTTCACATGTGTTATACATATGCTGCTTCACATTTCGTAATGTACGGAGAAGTAACGGAAATATGGCACAAAAAACCAAATAATTTAACAGTATAATCAAAGGGTAGAGTGAACCATGGGCGCCCGCAGAAATTGTTCCAAGAAAGGACAAGTTCAGAACTTGTCATACTTGAGAAAGATAACTGATTCGGCGAGTCTGAAAGCGTGTTATGCCCCAAGAACTAAATTTGACAAGAAGTTCTTCTTAACTGTCTGCTATTACATTATGGCACTTTGAAATCTGTTACTATACATCGATAAGGAGTGCTAAGCTCGTCGACATGGTCCCATCTCGTGAAAACTGGTGCACTTGGACGGGTTAGGACTCGGAAAGCTCTATTCATCACGAGACGTGGAGTGTAGCGGTATATTTCTGATCGGTTGCAGATTAATTCGGTAACGGTGCTGCATGGCAGGATGGTTGATGACATTTTACCCTAAGACAGGAAGAATGCTACATGACTCCCATACACAGAGAGATGGATCGTACATTAAGTACTATGCTCAAGGTCTTAGAAATATGTAGAGCGCTGTCTGGTATACTTTGATGATTTATGTGTTTGAGAATTAACAGTGAATGGGCGTACTGAGCAGTCATCTATCCATGTTCGCAATGATACTCACAGAGTAGAGAAGGGATGATTTAGCTGTGATACTGAAATTGGGGAAACATGCTGTCACATGATTGGCCGGTGTTGGAGTTACGCCGGCCGGAGTGGCCGTGCGGTTCTAGGCGCTACAGTCTGGAGCCGAGCGACCGCTACGGTCGCAGGTTCGAATCCTGCCTCGGGCATGGATGTGTGTGATGTCCTTAGGTTAGTTAGGTTTGATTAGTTCTAAGTTCTAGGCGACTGATGACCTCAGACGCTAAGTCGCATAGTGCTCAGAGCCACTAGTTGGAGTTACTGTAAAATTGGTAAAACTGGTTGCTTAATATTACAGTACATGGGTGGTGTCTTTTCCATTCCATCCGTGCATTGGTGCACTGTTGGTTATGACATAATGAATGACTGACAAGTCTTGTTTGAGCTGTGGCATGAGTTTTGTGGATGGGTGACAGCTTCTGGGGGTTGCTAGCAGCGAAACAGCGATCGCGTACATGAGTGCAAAATGAGGAATGCAGAGTCATCATCTATTTTGTCATTGTAACAGATCAGTTCAAATGTAGAGGTCGTCAATAGCTTTCGGACATCAATTTGGAAATTCCCCACAACGCAGCCAAAGTTCTCTAGTTTCCTTATGTTGTAAGTGTCTTTTATTTAAAATCATCCACCGTGTGTCGCGTATTATCGTAGTTACAGTAAGAAAATGATTTACACCGTGCAGTGTCTAGTCTTCTGTGAGAGGCCGTCGATCAGATCGTCTTTAATGTCAGTTTAAAATGTGACACAGGCATCGAAGTCGTGGCAGAAAAAATGAAATGTTTGGAGTTGCACAAAAGCGTGTTAGAAAACAGTGTTTGAAACAACTAAATGGGACCAGAGGGAGCATCTCATGCGATCATTGGTCTAGAGTATAAGTGAACAAACTTTAAAGTGGTCTCTGCGTTGCCTGTATATTTAATAGGATCGTGTCATAGAGACAACAGCAGTAGCTGCTTGATGCGAGGGTCTGGGTACACCGTTAGGAATGTTTGGATGGCTGCACGCTACGCAATTCTGGGGAAGTATTGTGAAATGTCTTTCTCCGCATTGGAGGACCACCGCAGCTATACGTCATTGCACGCTCATTGGTCCATAGGTGACTTGTAAATAGGATGAGCTTTTATAGTTCGTAATTTTTCTATGTTGTGGGGTAGAGGATAATAATGATACGCTGTTTGGCTGATTGATTTGAATGGACGCGGATCTGTAGTACTTGTATCTAGTTTGGGGACGTAGGACATTGCGCGCATTTCCGACGAATGGTCAAAACACGCTCCTGTTGCTGTAAATGTGGTCGTTCTATTTCTACGTGGAGTGCTGAATGTGTTTTATATGTCTTTCTCCGTCTTCTGCTCAGTTCCGACTTAAATTGGAGCGATTACATCCGCGAAGCTGTAGAAATGGGTGCGGGTGCAAGATGTGTAGGGTGTGACTAAAAACATGTTTTAATTTTTCCGTAGCAGATAGGTTCGAGGAAAGGTGACTCGTTTAGAGATATGAGAGTGTCTGAAATTTTATTCACTTGTGGCTGTGAGCCTATGCAAGTATGTGCTTGAATGCAAAGATATGATTCCAAATGATGGACGTAATTTCTAACATATAGCGTAACACTAGAGATCTGAGAAGCTAGTGTGATTTTTGTTCTTACGACCTCAATCAGCACATCATCTACTACTACTGTTTGTGCTGCTCCTCAATGAGTCACGGCCTATAACTCAGCAGATATGTTGTGGAACCTCTGATATGGTCTTGGGACAGAATGTGCTCCAAATAATAAAGAATTATCTAGTTGGGGTCAGTGTGAGGGAGTCGCAAATACTGCTTACGTGCCACGTTCCTTAGCCGAATCACTTTCAAAGTCCACTGTTTTTATCGTGAGGTTTCATCGTGGGCTTGCATATTCCTACGATCATGGTCACGGTATTTGTCCTGAAAAAAGAAAACTACCTCATTCAGAGGTAATGTCGTACCACCATTTGTAAAGCGGGTACAGCTTTTAACATGGATACTTGTGTGCACCTGTAGAACAAAGAGCGCTTGTGAGAGTAACATGCAGCAGTTGTTCGGATGGAGTTTTTTTCTTTAACATCTGGTCGATTACGTCTCTCTTCTATGACACTGTGGTAGGACTCGCAAGAAGAACCTAAGGGACAAGCACACCTATCGTTGAGTTTGGGTCAGTATTGTTTCGTATGGCAGGCAATGATTTACTGACTCACTTTTAAACTAAGTAGTAGCAGTGGGTGCGTGATAGGTACGTATTTGAGAATTAGGTTTATAAAGTATGTGTTTGCGGAAAGGAGATGACTATGTCCTGCTGTAGGGAAGGTATGGATTTGACTTTGAGTACTGTGATAGCAAAGGGAAGAATATGTCCAGTCATAAGGTAGGTACATATATTTCAATTTCCAGAGCCACCGCCTTCGGTAGGATATATTTACAATACTTCGCTCACTGTCGAATGACGTACAATCGAGATTGCGATCGTAAGATGGGCGGCTTTCGTGATCAAGTGGAAATTTGAGAAGATTTTGTATGGAGGTGCGTTTGTGCTGGACCATTATTCCCTCCGATGTAAATTGTTCGGTTGACTGCTTCTGCACATTTCGCATCTTTATTTAGTTGAGAGAAGATCGATTGTGGTGTGTGCATCTGGCATGTGGAAGATAGGTTTGCCTGTTCTCTAGACATGGGAAAGTCCTTAGTTGGCTTGTAAATTATATGGATGATTTGGAGAATGTTAGAACAGCGAGATCAGTATTCACGGGTGGAAATATAATTTTGATGTGTTTCTTTCTAGTTAGTCAGTGGTCTAGAGCACGCTCCATGTAGCTAAAGTTTCGTGTTTGTAGAGAAATGATTTCGAGCTATATGTTGGGAAGTATGTTGCGTTAGAGATCGGTAGGACGCCGCCTAGTGCTTGATATGGAGAAGTATAGCGAAAATGGTATAATATTATGGCGAAAATACGTTTGTTCTTGTAATCGCCGCGTCTGGAGATGTGCATAGAAAAGCGAGCAGGCAAGGAAGCAGAGGCAGTAACGCGTTTGTGTCGAGGGGAAACGATCGCGGATTTGTAGAACAGTCCTGAGAGAGGCTTCAGCCCGCTGACGTAAAAGGGGTGACTTTGTATGGTGGGGGATATGAACTGTATGTTTACTAGATCGACACGGTACTTGGTGATATATTGCTGGGATGGTGATCGGTTTCACGCTCCAATATTCTTGCGAGTCTGGTACATATTTGATGATCTGTGGACAGTTTTGCGAGGTTTAGTTGTTGGTGCGAAATGGTGATCAGTGTAAAGTAGTTTATTACCGCTGAATGTCGAATCAGTAGAAAGAAAGAAAAGGCTGACGGTGCTTCCCTAGGAGGAGTGTAGGCATACAGTAATTTTTATGGGTGCTGTACAGATGTAAAAGATAACTTTACTGTTTGTCTAAAATGTGTGTATATTGTATTGTTAAGTTAGTTAGTTAAAGAATATAATAATTCCAATCCCAAAGAAAGCAGGTGTTGAAAGATGTGAAAATTACCGAAATATCAGTTTAATAAGTCACAGATGCAAAATACTAACGCGAATTCTTTACAGACGAATGGAAAAACTGGTAGAAGCTTACCTCGGGGAAGATCAGTTTGGATTCCATAGAAATGTTGGAACACGTGAGGCAATACTGACCTTACGATTTATCTTAGGTAGCATTTGTAGACTTAGAGAACGCTTTTGACAGTGTTAACTGGAATACTCTCTTTCAAATTCTAAAGGTGGCAGGGGTAAAATACAGGGAACGAATGGCTATTTACAATTTGTACAGACACCAGATGGCAGTTATAAGAGTCGAGGGACATATCTCAAGTGTGTGTTCTTATGTGTATGACACTTGAAAAGGATTTCTCAGTAAGACTTATGATTAAAATATTATGAAAGAGAGAAAACAATTGTAGCATGGATAAATATCTAAATTGTTTATGCCCTTTCGAGTACCGACATAAGAAATAGTTAATCATTTATTATTTTTCACAAAGAACTAGAATAGCTGTCTTTAAGTTGTAATAAAGTTTTCTGTTTTAATATTAGTATTCATTACATTTGCCTCTAAGACTCCAACAAGGCTGAAATACAGGGAATCCATAATTAAACTTACAGTTTCAAAATTACTGTGCAGAATGACTTCAGATTTGAGCAGCATATTATTGACGCAAGGGAAAACGTCATGGAATAAAAAATATACTAATACTAATAATAATAATAGTAATAATAAGAAAAATTATCAACAGGTGGCGCTGTAAGCTTCTTAACGTAAATGGGGTCGGTTACAAATGACAGATGAATCGCCATACGACAGCTACAGTTCGAGTTGTACATTACAGTGCCCGTACTGTTGAATGTGCATGACCGTACAAGTTCAGCAATCAACAGTTGTGGCACTGTTAGTTAGGTAAGCCCGTCCACCATGTGCAAGCTCGTACCACGTCAGATGGTCCTGAGACCAAAAATAGCATAAAAAGCAAAATAACATAGGTTTCCAATTGTCGTGAAAATGGTGCACGATATAATCAGTAAGCTGTCCACCGTTTTCTGTTAGAAGCTAAACTCGAGAAACGACATGTTCCACAACAGGTCGGAACGCCTCGGGAGCTACGTCCAGAATGTGTTGCACAGCCCGTGCTTTTAATTCAGCTACGTTCGTAATTGGGCAGTCGACACAATATCTATCAGATGACTGCACAGCCGGAAGTCACACAAATTAAGATCAGGTGATTTGGACGGCTACGCTGTAGGGCAATGAGGGCTGATAATTCTAGCAGTTATGAAACGCCTCTGTAGCAGCTGCTTCACTGGCTGTGTAATTTGTGGAGGGGCGCCATCTTGCATCCACGCTATTGAGGGGTTGGTCTACGTTGGTACGCAAAAGACTCTCATATCTTTTACCAGTTACTATACAGGTAACTGGACTCATCTCGAAAAAATACGGCTGTATCCATATACTACTGAACGCTCATTGGTTCTCGGCGAATGCGTGACTTACATGCGTAGAACAAGCCTAAACTCGACTGCCATCATTTGCGACTCGAACAATAGTAGTGCTTACTGAATATTGTCATGTATCCACGCTTGCCCTAACAGTTTGAAATCTTACATTTTAGTACGAAACGTATAGTTTGTATCTTGTTTTTGATTTGCAACATTACATAGTTTTTAAGTACCAAAGAACGTGGTAAGTGACTAAACATTGCAGAAAATGTATCCAGGATATTACAATAAAAAGTATATATATCATTTTTTTATTTATGAAGAAAATTCCAAGTCATAAAAATGAAGATACATGCTTACTATGATTTTTCAGCTGCTGCATCGTTACAGGCCTACTGTCGATTTCAAAATATCACGATAACTGACAAGAAAGCTAGCGTAAGTGTAGTAATGAAGTTAGGCATAAAGTGCAGTGTCCCGGGTTTTTCTCTTTGCAGTGTCATCAGCCTATCTAGTATCGACCAAAACAAGGAAAAAAAGTCCAGTAAATTACGGGCTCTAAACGCATTCCTTAAGAGCTATGAACACTTGTTCAGTGGAAGAGATATGTTTCACTGTAGCAAATATGAAAAAATGGTCATAGCTCTTAAGGTATGCGTTTTAGAGCCCATGTTTGACAATGTTTCCCTTATTTTGGGCCATACCATCACCTCTGAAAGTTGTGTACCCTATAGTCTTAGCAACAACAGCACCGGTACGTGTATCCCACTGTCAGATGTTTCAGAACGGTTTTCACTTATAACTTTCGAATCGGCCTTTTCCAGACGAGGGTCCCTTGCCTCAAATTGATACATTTACCCTTCTCCAACATCCCTGTAAGTTAGTAACGCCAACATGGAATCACCCCATACATGACGTAAAACGCAAAATTAATTTTACGAGCCCCCCATGAACCATGGACCTTGCCGTTGGTGGGGAGGCTTGCGTGCCTCAGCGATACAGATGGCCGTACCGTAGGTGCAACCACAACGGAGGGGTATCTGTTGAGAAGCCAGACAAACATGTGGTTCCTGAAGAGGGGCAGCAGCCTTTTCAGTAGTTGCAGGGGCAAGTCTGGATGATTGACTGATCTGGCCTTGTAACAATAACCAAAACGGCCTTGCTGTGCTGGTACTGCGAACGGCTGAAAGCAAGGGGAAACTACAGCCGTAATTTTTCCTGAGGACATGCAGCTTTACTGTATGATTAAATGATGATGGCGTCCTCTTGGGTAAAATATTCCGGAGGTAAAATAGTCCCCCATTCGGATCTCCGGGTGGGGACTACTCAGGAGGACGTCGTTATCAGGAGAAAGAAAACTGACATTCTACGGATCGGAGCGTGGAATGTCAGATCCCTTAATCGGGCAGGTAGGTTAGAAAATTTGAAAAGGGAAATGGATAGGTTAAAGTTAGATATAGTGGGAATTAGTGAAGTTCGGTGGCAGGAGGAACAAGACTTTTGGTCAGGTGATTACAGGGTTATAAATACAAAATCAAATAGGGGTAATGCAGGAGTAGGTTTAATAATGAATAAAAAAATAGGAGTGCGGGTTAGCTACTACAAACAGCATAGTGAACGCATTATTGTGGCCAAGATAGACACAAAGCCCATGCCTACTACAGTAGTACAAGTTTATATGCCAACTAGCTCTGCAGATGATGAAGAAATTGATGAAATGTATGACGAGATAAAAGAAATTATTCAGGTAGTGAAGGGAGACGAAAATTTAATAGTCATGGGTGACTGGAATTCATCAGTTGGAAAAGGGAGAGAAGGAAACATAGTAGGTGAATATGGATTGGGGGGAAGAAATGAAAGAGGAAGCCGCCTTGTAGAATTTTGCACAGAGCATAACTTAATCATAGCTAACACTTGGTTCAAGAATCATGAAAGAAGGTTGTATACCTGGAAGAATCCTGGAGATACTAAAAGGTATCAGATAGATTACATAAGGGTAAGACAGAGATTTAGGAACCAGGTTTTAAATTGTAAGACATTTCCAGGGGCAGATGTGGGTTCTGACCACAATCTATTGGTTATGAATTGCAGATTGAAACTGAAGAAACTGCAAAAAGGCGGGAATTTAAGGAGATGGGACCTGGATAAACTGAAAGAACCAGAGGTTGTACAGAGTTTCAGGGAGAGCATAAGGGAACATTTGACAGGAATGGGGGAAAGAAATACAGTAGAAGAAGAATGGGTAGCTCTGAGGGATGAAGTAGTGAAGGCAGCAGAGGATCAAGTAGGTAAAAAGACGAGGGCTAGTAGAAATCCTTGGGTAACAGAAGAAATATTGAATTTAATTGATGAAAGGAGAAAATATAAAAATGCAGTAAATGAAGCAGGCAAAAAGGAATACAAACGTCTCAAAAATGAGATCGACAGGAAGTGCAAAATGGCTAAGCAGGGATGGCTAGAGGACAAATGTAAGGATGTAGAGGCTTGTCTCACTAGGGGTAAGATAGATACTGCCTACAGGAAAATTAAAGAGACCTTTGGAGAGAAGAGAACCACTTGTATGAATATCAAGAGCTCAGATGGCAACCCAATTCTAAGCAAAGAAAGGAAGGCAGAAAGGTGGAAGGAGTATATAGAGGGTTTATACAAGGGCGATGTACTTAAGGACAATATTATGGAAATGGAAGAGGATGTAGATGAAGATGAAATGGGAGATAACATACTGCGTGAAGAGTTTGACAGAGCACTGAAACACCTGAGTCGAAACAAGGCCCCAGGAGTAGACAACATTCCATTAGAACTACTGATGGCCTTGGGAGAGCCAGTCCTGACAAAACTCTACCATCTGGTGAGCAAGATGTATGAGACAGGCGAAATACCCTCAGACTTCAAGAAGAATATAATAATTCCAATCCCAAAGAAAGCAGGTGTTGACAGATGTGAAAATTACCGAACTATCAGTTTAATAAGTCACAGCTGCAAAATACTAACGCGAATTCTTTACAGACGAATGGAAAAACTGGTAGAAGCGGACCTCGGGGAAGATCAGTTTGGATTCCGTAGAAATGTTGGAACACGTGAGGCAATACTAACCTTACGACTTATCTTAGAAGAAAGATTAAGAAAAGGCAAACCTACGTTTCTAGCATTTGTAGACTTAGAGAAAGCTTTTGACAACGTTAACTGGAATACTCTCTTTCAAATTCTGAAGGTGGCAGGGGTAAAATACAGGGAGCGAAAGGCTATTTACAATTTGTACAGAAACCAGATGGCAGTTATAAGAGTCGAGGGGCATGAAAGGGAAGCAGTGGTTGGGAAAGGAGTGAGACAGGGTTGTAGCGTCTCCCCGATGTTATTCAATCTGTATATTGAGCAAGCAGTAAAGGAAACAAAAGACAAATTCGGAGTAGGTATTAAAATCCATGGAGAAGAAATAAAAACTTTGAGGTTCACCGATGACATTGTAATTCTGTCAGAGACAGCAAAGGACTTGAAACAGCAGTTGAACGGAATGGACAGTGTCTTGAAAGAAGGATATAAGATGAACATCAACAAAAGCAAAACGAGGATAATGGAATGTAGTCAAATTAAATCGGGTGATGCTGAGGGAATTAGATTAGGAAATGAGACACTTAAAGTAGTAAAGGAGTTTTGCTATTTAGGGAGTAAAATAACTGATGATGGTCGAAGTAGAGAGGATATAAAATGTAGACGGGCAATGGCAAGGAAATCGTTTCTGAAGAAGAGAAATTTGTTAACATCGAGTATAGATTTAAGCGTCAGGAAGTCGTTTCTGAAGGTATTTGTATGGAGTGTAGCCATGTATGGAAGTGAAACATGGACGATAACCAGTTTGGACAAGAAGAGAATAGAAGCTTTCGAAATGTGGTGCTACAGAAGAATGCTGAAGATAAGGTGGGTAGATCACGTAACTAATGAGGAGGTATTGAATAGGATTGGGGAGAAGAGAAGTTTGTAGCACAACTTGACTAGAAGAAGGGATCGGTTGGTAGGACATATTTTGAGGCATCAAGGCATCACAAATTTAGCATTGGAGGGCAGCGTGGAGGGTAAAAATCGTAGAGGGAGACCAAGAGATCAATACACTAAGCAGATTCAGAAGGATGTAGGTTGCAGTAGGTACTGGGAGATGAACAAGCTTGCACAGGATAGAGTAGCATGGAGAGCTGCATCAAACCAGTCTCAGGACTGAAGACCACAACAACAATTTTACGAGGGTTGTTCGTTCAACAAGTAATGTCCCACAATTATTTAAAAGGCCATTAATATACATAGACAAACGTCCTTGTGGTGATTCACATTTGATGTTTGTTCTGTGCGCCGGTGAAGTTTCTAACTGTTCCGACAGATGGCAGAGCCGAAGTACAGCGTCAAAATGGCGTCTACATACGACTCACGTTTCAAGCAGCGTGCTGTTATTGAATTTTTGTGTGCAGAAAAAGAAACTGTGGTCTACATCCATAAACGTTTGTTTGCAGTGTGCCGCGTGGGATTAGCCGAGCGGTCTCAGGCGCTGCAGTCATGGACTGTGCGGCTGGTCCCGGCGGAGGTTCGAGTCCTCCACTCCTCCCTCGGGCATGGGTGTGTGTGTTTGTCCTTAGGATAATTTTGGTTAAGGAGTGTGTAAGCTTAGGGACTGATGACCTTCGAAATTAAGTCCCATAAGATTTCACACACATTTAAACATTTTTTGTTTTCAGTGTATGATGATGTTGCAGTTAGTAGGAGTACAGTTGCACGATGGGTAAAGGAAGTTACAGCCTTAGGAAATGCAGAAACAGAGCTCCTTGTTCAGCCATGCACGGGGCTCCTTGTCACAGCCACTGCTCCAGACAAGCTCAATCGTGTGGATGCCATTATTCTTGCCGACCGGCGCATCACAACTCGACAGTTGGATCTACACTTGTCGGTCAGCATTGTTTGTGCGCCTGCAGTGATCGATATTCAAAGAGGTGCTCACGATAGATTCCACGAATGCTTACAGCGGACCACGGGATTCAAAGAAAGGCCATTTCATCCGAATTGTTGGAGTGTTTTGAGACCGACAGAGGGTCCGTTCTGTCACGGATCGTGTCAGTCATGCAGTGAAAACATGATTGCGCCTGCCGGACAATAGCTTTTACCAACAGGGAATACATGCTCCTCCACAACGCTGGCGTACGGCCATAGAACGTGATGGAGACTACGTAGAAAAACAGGACGTGGACAAGATATGTTGATGTATATTGTCACAAAATTCTGACTCATCAATAAATATGTTCTGTGAAAAAAAAAAAAAAAAAAAGCGGGACATTACTTATTGAACGACCCTCGTACATCTCTATAACTTAAATGTTCGGGATTCTACTACTTGTGAACAATGTGCAGCTCAAACAGCTCCAGACATTTCTAATAAGCTATATTAAAGTGAAATGAAACTGCCGGTCGACAGAGTCTTGATACCTTTACTTGTGTACCTTGTCCCATGAAGAATGATACCCATGACGAGAGTTTCGTCTCGAAAATCTTTCATTACAAGAGAAGGACGGCACCCAGTTTCCAAGTCACAAGGTTCGCATCTCCATAAATCTCAAATGGCTATCGCCAGATGACATATACTTCAGTACTGCATGTCAAGGTACGGCGTTAAGTATCCAGAATTGATCGACGTGGAAAGACGGTAATTGATTAGTGAGTAATGCTTGGCTGTCATGAACTGAAGTAATAAAGACATGGAAATGAGTTGTCTCAAGCCATTAGCAGTTACAGTGAAACGTGAGCTTCCAGCCTTCGGTCGTGTCATACATCCTTAAGTGCAGATGTACCGGTTTCGAGACGCATCACAGAAAAGATGAAAATTGTGTTCGAGAGTCTTATATCCGGGGAGGAAGGGTGGCAGGAAAGCTTCGCGGACAACCTAACAGCAGCAAGGAAGTTCGGCGAGTGTAACGCACACCACAAAGCTACGTTCTGTAGGAGCTGCAACGTCTCTGCATTGTGTGAAACATGTAAGCTCATTAGGGATCCAATACTGAAAAGTTGGACAATGTCACTGGAAACAACCATTCACAGTTACTACACAAGCTAATAAATTATACAACAATATTGTTAGGTGCGTCCAGCGAAGCTTTCACTGCAACGGAAGTAAATTTGACCTACTTTACAGAGTTGGATGTAATGTCTTGTTTTTTCTTCCTCAGCTGTTAATTTAAATCCAATTGCGTTCACTGCATGAACAGTGAATGTTATCCAAAATAAACATTAAAATTTGTTTGTTGTGCTCAAACAATTTTTAATGGTAGGAAAACAATATTTTGAAGAAATAACGTTTGTGATGGGACCTACAGAAAATAACGTACATGGCGGGAAAGCGTTGAATCTGCGAAAGTAAAAATATGTTTTTCTATTCAGAGTGTTTGTTTTAACGTGAGACAACTAATTATCTCGAAAACGACTCATCTTACGAGAAAAGGTTCTAGGTGAAATGTTAGACTAATATTAGCAAAGGGGACATCCGTCTGCGCTATAGCTGCCCACTTCCTAACCACCCCTCCTGCTTGGGCCGGGTCAACTTTGTCTTTTCAAATGGGAACCCCACGTCCCCCATTTTTATTGCATATTTGTATTCTATATAAAAAAAGTACAGGTTACTAAAACCTTTGTTTTCCACTCGTGGTCGGTGGTTCTGCAATCAGGTGTGCCTGCTTTTGAAATCAAGAACCGATGCATTTAATTTTACGCTTCATTAACGGTGTAAATGTAAAACTTTGTGTTCTAACGGTTGATATTTATGCTCGAAATTTTCTTGAGAGTTGCAGATTTCGTTGTACAGTACAATATGGTTAACCGTTGCAATGTGTGGTTAGAAACTACGTTTAGCGTGATCCAGGAACAACGACGTGGAGGTAGTAGTTTTCTGTTCCCATCGGATTGCTTTATATCGGTGAGTTCCCTTGCCTCTCATCACTGGGGTACTTGATTTCGGTGTATATCCGTAGCAGGTGCGCCTGGTCGCTTTACCTTATTACAGTGGTTGTGGTTTGTATTCCACCGAATTCAGTTACCATGATGGCTTGGTTCGATGGCGGCCACCAGTATCAAGAATTCCGATGGTTTGGGGACTCACCACAATCAACCTCGAAGGGAACGGAAAACTCGTTACCATTCAAGTAGCTTATTTACCACAAATGTCAGTATCTGTCCATATTATTTATACTATACAATCACATTTGCAACTCGCAAGGAACGTTTGAACATCAGTATCAGCCGTTAGTACACAGAGGTTTACATTTACATCGTAAATGAAAAGAAAAATCGAAGGCGTCGATCACAGCACCATCTGTCGCGAATGAGAAATAACGCTTTGAGTAAACCGTATGTAGTTTTTGCTGCAAAATCCGAAAATGAAGAACTTCTTGATTCCTTTTTGAAATTACAAAGGTGACCCTTCCAACGCAGGAGGGTTTGTTTGGAGGTAGCCAGTTATAGCACGTTACTAATATCAAATTTTCACCTGTAACATTTCATTTTTATGATGCGTCGTATTCGAGATATTTAACTGCCTCAGGTTAAAACTAACGCCCTATATTTAACGATGAGCAAATTGCAATGACCTCAAAATTTCTAAATCACGTGTACATATTTTGCCCCTACTGAAGTGAAAACTTTCGGGCGCCCCTGCCTCTTCAGACACTTCCCGAAAAGGAAATGCATTTCCTTCGGTAGCGGCTGTTGCTGGTCGCCCAGAGGGACCTTCATCTTCCTAAGGACTTTTTTCGACTCTGAATTCGTTGCAAACTTGAAAGACAATGCCCAATGAAACAGAAGAATCCTCAGATGCCAAATATTACTGCAGAAATGTTCTGTTTTAGCGACATAGCTAAAAGTGACAATGTCGTACGGTGCATGGCGTGGAAGACATCTCATACATATATACGGACTTAAACTCAATCATCCTCGATATTTTCGAAGTGACACTTGTAATCGGAGATGCTGTATTACGTTGTCGCTGAAAGAACATAATTTGATCGAATAATTTCATTTGTTTTTCACATGTGTTATACATCTGCTGCTTCACATTTCGTAATGTACGGAAAAGTAACGGAAATATGGAACAAAAAACCAAATAATTTAACTGTATAATCAAAGGGTAGAGTGAACCATGGGCGCCCGCAGAAATTGTTCCAAGAAAGGACAAGTTCAGAACTTGTCATACTTGAGAAAGATAACTAATTCGGCGAGTCTGAAAACGTGTCATGCCCCAAGAACTAAATTTGACAAGAAGTGCACAAAACTTATTGTATCTCAAAAGATTGACAGTTATTACTTACAATTATTACAAAGGGCTTTCAAAAAGTGTTGCACAGTCGTCTCTAATTTTTTTATTTTTTGCAGGAGGAGAATGGAATTTTTTGTGAACATACTTGGAACATTTAACTATAAGTTGGTGTGGAAAAGTATTTTCTTTTATTTACAGGTGAGCCATAATGAAATGTGAAGTAGATGTCAGCTCGCGACAACGGTCAGTGATGGAGTTCAAGGTCGGCGATGACTGCTACATCGCTGCAGTCATGGACTGTGCGGCTGGTCCCGGCGGAGGTTCGAGTCCTCCCTCGGGCCTGGGTGTGTGTGTTTGTCATTAGGATAATTTAGGTTAAGTAGTGTGTAAGCTTAGGGACTGATGACCTTAGCAGTTAAGTCCCGTAAGATTTCACACACATTTGAACTTTTTTTTCCTGCCACATCGATTCACAGGAAGTTGCTCCCTGTTTATGGGGAGGACACCGTGGATCGCAGCAGTATCCAACGGTGGTTGCAGGGGTTTAAAGAAGGTGATTTCTCTCTACTGGACAATCCACGGTGTGGCAGAACATCGACGGCAGTGAGTGATGTGAATAAGGAGATCATTGATCAAATCATCCAAAATGACAGATGTGTGACGACACGACAGCTTGCTGAAATGACTCGTTTGTCATTGGGTAGTGTGGTATCATTGCTACAGTCACAAGGGTACAGAAAAATATGTGCCTAGATTATTGACAAGAGAAATGAAAAAGACGAGGAAGAATGTGTGCGAGGGTCTCATGAAGAACTTTGCTGAACAGTGGAAACGTGTTTTGATGGCGTTATTACCGAACCTGAGAGCAAAACCCAATCCATGGAGTGGCGTCATCCAGGTTCCCCTCGGAAGAAGAAACCACGACTTTCACGAAAAGCAGGCCGAAAAGTGATGGTCTCCTTCTTCTGGGACCAGTGTGGTGTCATTTTCATTGACTTTTTGGAACCTGGTTCCACAATTAACGGGGACCGTTACTGTTTGTCATTGGACAAGCTGCGACGTGTCATCAAGACCCATAGACCACAGCTTCAGGGTCAGATTATCAGACTATACCATGACAATGCCAAACCCCATACAGCCCTTATGACGCAGGAGAAAATCAGGAAAATGGGTTGGAAAATTCTTCCTCATCCTCCCTACACTCCGGACTTGGCTCTGTTTGATTTTTACCTCTTTGGTCGTGTGAAGGCCCACCTGCGCGGTAAAACATTTGATAGCGAGAAAGATCTTATTTTCTGTGTCAAGCGACGGTGGAAAAGTCAATCCCCAGAATTTTACCAAAGTGCATTTACATCATGGAAAAAACGTTGGGCCTGATGCGTCACAGCTGATGGAGGCTACATTGAGTAGGCTCAATGTATAGCTAAATGTTCCAAGTATGTTCATAAAAAATTCCATTCTCTTCGTGCAAAAAATAAAAGAAAATTAGAGACGACTGCGGAAAACTTTTTGAACGACCTTTGTAATTTCAAGGTTGGTTACTTTGCTATCTGAACGGTAAGCATATTTCAATAGTACAGGCGAAGTACAACTTTTCATGCTATTAAAACTTGTCATACCTCTTTTTTATTCAACGATCTGAAAGTACATCCCCATATGATTAAACCGGGTTATCCAATTAGTTATGAAATGAAGCTAGAAAAATCCACAAAAATAATTTATTCATACACTCATAATGTTCGGTTGAAATTGGATATAAAAATTCTGACATAAGAAATAAGCCAGAATTAATACCTATTATAAAAATGTATGTGTATTATTTTTCCTGTGTATGTTCCACATCTCCTCCTAAACCACTGCACCAATTTCAACCAAACTTGGTACACATAGCGCTTACTGTTAGACAACAATCGTTTTGGGTTCATAGTTCAGGAGATACGACATCGTAAATAATTAGATGCGTGAAGAACTGCCGCATCGTGCATAATGTTTAAATGTATTTTTTGTGCTATTGACTGTATTCACCATAAATTGTCGAGGCAGTATCCATATATGGGGCTAAATGGACCTACTAAAGTATATTATGGTAAGGTGACCGTATTTTTGGAAGCCGAAGCTGGGACCAAAATGGGTGCCCATATAAATATGCTGCAGATACATAATATAGTTCAAGAAATTTATTAAAAAGTTGGTATATATGTAAGAGAGAAGCCCCTCCCTCAAACTATGACAATATTTGTATGAAATTTTGTGTGCGCTTTTCTCTTACTTTATTCCAAGTAGGAAAACAAAAATTCTGTTTCACCACGTCCAGATGACTTACTATACCTGTTCTTGACGCCCAAAACCTGTAAATCACACGTATTTGCGACGAATGTTTTCGTATCTGGCTTTACGCAGAAACTCGTTTTCTTCGAGTTGCATTTAGCGCCAGTGGCCAGTTCATTCGTACGAGATAACTCGTAGCTGGCAGCCAGCGTGTTAGGCTCTACAATCTGGCACTACATAACGTGATGAAGCTCTTATGAATCGTATTGTATGGGAGATATGATGTCATAAACTCTGAGATATATGAAAAACTGCCGCATTGTGTACGACGTTTAAGTTTATTACTTCTTTTCTACCAAATCTATTCACAACACATTTTGCACACAGTATCTAAATGTGCCGATGAATGTATCTATAAAATTGTACGGTTGTATGACACATAGATCAGGAGATACGACGTCATAAACAATGAGATGCGCGAAAAACTGTCGCATCATGCATGAAGTATTAATACATTTATTCTTTACTACGAAGACACTCCTTAAGAGCCGAGTTAGCTTAAGGGAATCCGTGACATCTGGCAGCCCTTTTGACAGCTTTTAACTGCGAAGCGCAAACGGCTGTAGCCGAAAACGATAGCTGTCCCTAGAGCTATGAAGGGGCACAACAGAAACGTTTACATTATGTTTCTTCATATGGATGCTGTACTTATACATTTGTATATTAGCATTTTTTTGTACGACAGTTTCATAATTTCAAAGGTGTTTTCACTAATATATGGAAATGAATTTTTTTTAAATTCCCCTACAAAAACAGTTCATTTTATATTTTCGATTCTAAAAAAAAATGGCGAAGTGAATAATCAGGCAATGCCGGGTTTGTCAGCTAGTAACTGAAAAAAATCCTATTGGAACTTGATAAATTTTCAAGCTCCCACACTTAAATAGCACTCATAAAATATTAAAACTATTAACTGATTTTATTAATTTAAAAAATTATCGAAGCAGCTGAGCAACGAAAAACAGCAACAAGAACGCTTTTAAATCTTTGAAGTTACTTCACGTATGTCACAGATACAATCATTAAATTCCAACCTCGACACCTATTCTTAGTTTAAAGATTTAATATTTAACAAGAACAAAAATTAAGATAAACCTAGCAACCTCCTCAAAGCGACGAATTCAGGAGCTGCTAAGCCTTTGCTGTAGATGTATCCTCTATTGTTCTCCGAACGTACATGCTCGGCGTAGAAGATGCGCTGATGAAATTGACGCACAAAACTATATTTAATGTTGATGTGCCTCAACAGACGATGTTCCCATTTCTTCAGTAACCTTATTCAGGGCTCAAATATACGAATTGGTAGCTGGAGTGTAATTCCAATATCGTCCAGCAAGATTTCAGCCACAGGAACTCATCAGCAACTGTTGCCATAGCTACATACGCTGGAGCGCCAAAGAAACTAGTATAGGCATGCTTATTCAAATACAGAGAAGTAAAAGGCAAAAGACGGCACTGAGGTCGGCAAGTCCTATATAAGACAACATGAGCCTGGCGCAGTATCAGGAATCGGGTAATACTTCAATCTCCGATATCGCTGCGGCGGGGAAAAGATCCGGCAAGAAAAATATGTTCAAATGTGTGTGAAATCTTATGGGACTTAACTGCAAAGGTCACCAGTCCTCAAGCTTACACACTACTTAACATAAATTATCCTAAGGACAAACACACACACCCACGCCCGAGGGAGGGCTCGAAACTCCTCCTGATCAGCCGCACAGTCCATAAGTGCAGTGCCCTAGACCGCTCGGCTAATCCCGCGCGGCGATCCGGCAAGAATGGGATCAACGACTGCCTACACTACGCTTGTCCGTCCCCTTTTAGAATACTGCTACTCGGTGTGGGATCCTTACCAGGTAGGACTGACGGAGTACATGGAAAAAGTTCAAAGAAAGGCAGCACGTTTTGTACTATCCCGAAATATGGGCAAGAGTGTCACAGAAATGATACAGGATTTGAGCTGGAAATCATTAAAAGAAAGGCGTTTTTCGTTGCGACGGAATCTTCTCACGAAATTCCAATCACTAGCTTCGAAAATATTTTGTTGACACTGACCTACATGGGGCAGAACGATCACCACGATAAAATAAGGGAAATCAGAGGTCGTACGGAAAGATACAGGTGTTCATTCTTTCCGCGCGCTGTACGAGATTGGAATAATAGAGAATTGTGAAGGTGGTTCGATGAACCCTCTGCCAGGCACTCAAATGTGATTTGCAGAGTATCCCTATAGATGTAGACGTAGATGTAGATGTAGACGACCGAAGAGAAGCGTTCAACGTGACAGAACTGCAACCCCTCCGCAAACTAATACAGATTTCAATGCTGGGCCATCAACAAGCGTAAGAGTGCGAATCATTCAAAGAAACGTCATCAATATGGGCTTTCGAAGCCGAAGGCCCGCTCATGTACTCTTGATGACTGCACGACACAAAGCTTTATGCCTCGCCTGGGCCCGTCAACGCCGACATTGGACTGTTGATGACTGGAAACATGTTGCCTGGTCGGACGAGTCTCGTTTCAAATTGTATCGAGCGAATGGACGTGTACGGGTATGGAGACAACCTGATGAATCCATGGACTCCGCATGTCAGCATGGGACTGTTAATCTGGCGTAGGCTTTGTAATGGTGTGGGGCGTGTGCAGTTGGAGTGATATAGGATCCCTGATGTGTCTAGATACGGCTCTCACAGGTGACACTACGTAAGCATCCTGTCTGATCACCTGTATTCATTCGAGTCCATTGTGCATTCCGACGGACTTCAGCAATTCAAGCAGGACAATGCAACACTCCACAAGTCCAGAATTGCTGCAGATTGTCTCCAGGAATACTCTTCTGAGTTTAAACACTTCCGCTGTCCACCAAACTCCCCAAACATGAACATTATTGAGGATATCAGGGATGCCTTACAACGTGCTGTTCAGAAGAGTTCTCAACCCCATCGTTCTCTTACGGCTTTATGAACAGCCCTGCAGGATATATGGTGTCAGTTCCCTCTAGCACTACTTCAAACATTAGTCGTGTACATACCATGTGATGTGTGCAGGCTTCTGCGTACTCGCGGGGGCCCTGCGCTATATTAGGCAGGTGTACTAGTTTCTTTGGCTCTTCAGTGTATTTTGCGTGTTTAGAAGACAAAGCAACACTGTGCTGTTTCTTCGTTGCGCAACAGATGGCGTTTCCAAAATATTGTAACAGAAAACCAGAGGTAGACCTTGCGTCTTCCTATTTGTTCCAGGTTGCATCAGCAAATGCCAGGAGAACTTCTTGATTCCATTTTGTGAATACAAATCTGACCCCGCCAACGCAAGAGGGGTGTTAGGGGATGGCCAGTTGTAGGACAGATCGGTGTCCCTTTAAATAATATTAATATTCACCTAGAACATTTTATTCGTACGATGTATCGTTATCGAGATATTTAACTATCTCAAGTTAAAACAAACGCCCTGTATGTAACAATGAGCTGATCACAATGACTTCAAAATTTCTAAATCACATGTATATACACTACTGGAAATTGAAATAAGAACACCGTGAATTCATTGTCCCAGGAAGGGGAAACTTTATTGACACATTCCTGGGGTCAGATACATCACATGATCACACTGACAGAACCACAGGCACATAGACACAGGCAACAGAGCATGCACAATGTCGGCACTAGTTCAGTGTATATCCACCTTTCGCAGTAATGCAGGCTGCTATTCTCCCATGGAGACGATCGTAGAGATGCTGGATGTAGTCCTGTGGAACGGCTTGCCATGCCATTTCCACCTGGCGCCTCAGCTGGACCAGCGTTCGTGCTGGACGTGCAGACCGCGTGAGAAGACGCTTCATCCAGTCCCAAACATGCTCAATGGGGGACAGATCCGGAGATCTTGCTGGCCAGGGTAGTTGACTTACACCTTCTAGAGCACGTTGGGTGGCACGGGATACATGCGGACGTGCATTGTCCTGTTGGAACAGCAAGTTCCCTTGCCGGTCTAGGAATGGTAGAACGATGGGTTCGATGACGGTTTGGATGTACCGTGCACTATTCAGTGTCCCCTCGACGATCACCAGTGGTGTACGGCCAGTGTAGGAGATCGCTCCCCACACCATGATGCCGGGTGTTGGCCCTGTGTGCCTCGGTCGTATGCAGTCCTGATTGTGGCGCTCACCTGCACGGCGCCAAACACGCATACGACCATCATTGGCACCAAGGCAGAAGCGACTCTCATCGCTGAAGACGACACGTCTCCATTCGTCCCTCCATTCACGCCTGTCGCGACACCACTGGAGGCGGGCTGCACGATGTTGGGGCGTGAGCGGAAGACGGCCTAACGGTGTGCGGGACCGTAGCCCAGCTTCATGGAGATGGTTGCGAATGGTCCTCGGCGATACTCCAGGAGCAACAGTGTCCCTAATTTGCTGGGAAGTGGCGGTGCGGTCCCCTACGGCACTGCGTAGGATCCTACGGTCTTGGCGTGCATCCGTGCGTCGCTGCGGTCCGGTCCCAGGTCGACGGGCACGTGCACCTTCCGCCGAGCACTGGCGACAACATCGATGTACTGTGGAGACCTCACGCCCCACGTGTTGAGCAATTCGGCGGTACGTCCACCCGGCCTCCCGCATGCCCACTATACGCCCTCGCTCAAAGTCCGTCAACTGCACATACGGTTCACGTCCACGCTGTCGCGGCATGCTACCAGTGTTAAAGACTGCGATGGAGCTCCGTATGCCACGGCAAACTGGCTGACACTGACGGCGGCGGTGCACAAATGCTGCGCAGCTAGCGCCATTCGACGGCCAACACCGCGGTTCCTGGTGTGTCCGCTGTGCCGTGCGTGTGATCATTGCTTGTACAGTCCTCTCGCAGTGTCCGGAGCAAGTATGGTGGGTCTGACACACCGGTGTCAATGTGTTCTTTTTTCCATTTCCAGGAGTGTATTTTGCATCTACTGACATGGAAACCTTCGGGCGCCCGTGGCTCTTGTCATTTTTCGAAAAAGAAATACATTTCCTTCGGGAGTTTTGTATCTCTGCAACCTGCAAACCAAACCCGTTGTGTCTTTCAGCTCTTCAGGAATAGCCACGGCTTCAGGAATAACCATGTATATATCCTCCTAGAGTAATCTGTGAAGAAAAGCGTTGGTGACATCAAATTGTTCCAGAACATGTACTTGTTGGATTGCAATGACTAGCATTGTTCTGACGGTGCGTAAATTTTCTCATAGTCAGATCCTTTTTTCTGTGGGCATCCTCGAGCCAC